>NC_136069.1:1505934928-1506602428 GCF_964261635.1 Lissotriton helveticus | reverse complement strand
CGGAGGCGCATGGGACGCCTCCCCGGTCCCTCCGGACCCCGTCCCGGGCACCCTGCCACGCAGCAGGACCAAGGACAGAGCCCGGGGTGGGGAGGCCGCCCTCCCCGGGCCCTCAGGGGCCCTAGCCACTGCTCCTGAACCCAGCCAAGCAAGGGGAGGCTCCCCGGGTACATCGGAACCCCTTCCCGGGCCCTTGGCAGTGCGGCAGGCTGGGAGACAGGGCCCAGGGCCGGAGCACCCGACCCGGGGCCCGCCCGGGCCCCTGGACCCAGCCGGGGCTCCCAAGCCCGGAGGCGCATGGGACGCCTCCCCGGTCCCTCCGGACCCCGTCCCGGGCACCCTGCCACGCAGCAGGACCAAGGACAGAGCCCGGGGTGGGGAGGCCGCCCTCCCCGGGCCCTCAGGGGCCCTAGCCACTGCTCCTGAACCCAGCCAAGCAAGGGGAGGCTCCCCAGGCACATCGGAACCCCTTCCCGGGCCCTTGGCAGTGCGGCAGGCTGGGAGACAGGGCCCAGGGCCGGAGCACCCGACCCGGGGCCCGGCCGGGCCCCTGGACGCTGCCGGGGCTCCCAAGCCCGGAGGTGCATGGGACGCCTCCCCGGTCCCTCCGGACCCCGTCCCGGGCACCCTGCCACGCAGCAGGACCAAGGACAGAGCCCGGGGTGGGGAGGCTGCCCTCCCCCGGGCCCCTAGGGGCCCCGGACAGAGCTCCTGAACCCAGACAAGCAAGGGGAGGCTCCCCGGGCACAACGGAACCCCTTCCTAGGCCCTTGGCAGTGTGGTAGGCTGGGAGACAGGGACCAGGGCCGGAGCACCCAACCCGGGGCCCGGCCGGGCCCCTGGACCCAGCCGGGGCTCCCAAGCCCGGAGGCGCATGGGACGCCTCCCCGGACCCATGGAGCCCGTCCTGGGCATTGAGCCATGCCGTTGGCCTGGAGATGGGTGCCCCGGACGCCCGGGGGAGGTCTGTCCGGGACACATGGAGCCCGTCCTGGGCATTGAACCATGCCGTTGGCCTGGAGAAGGGAGCCCCCGGACGCCCGGGGGAGTACTGCCCGGTACCCGTGGAGCCCTTCACGGGTACTTTGCAATGCCGTTGGCCTCCTGGAGATGGGTGCCCCGAACGCCCGGGGGGTGGGCTGCCCGGGACCCGTGGAGCCCGTCCTGGGCACTCTGACCTGCTGTTGGCCCGGGGGAGGACTGCCTGGGACCCGTGGAGCCCGTCCTGGGCACTCTGACAAGCTGTTGGCCCGGGGAAGGGAGCCCCAGACGACCGGGAATCGTGGAGCCCGTCCTTGGCACTCTGACAAGCCGTTGGCCCGGGGAAGGGAGCCCCAGACGACCGGGACCTGTGGAGCCCGTCCTGGGCACTCCTGTATGACGTTGGCCCGGGGAAGGGAGCCCAGGACGTCCGGGACCCGTGGAGCCCGTCCTGGGCACTCTGAAATGCTTTGGCCCGGGGAAGGGAGCCCCGGACACCCGGGGGAGGACTGCCCGGGACCCGTGGAACTCGTCCTGGGCACTCTGACATGCCGCTGGCCCGGGGAAGGGTGCCCCGGACGCCCGGGGCCCGTGGAGCCCGTCCTGGGCACTCTGTCAAGCCGTTGGCCCGGGGAAGGGAGACCTGGACGCCCGGAACCCGTGGAGCCCGTCCTGGGCACTCTGAAATGCTTTGGCCCGGGGAAGGGAGCCCCGGACGCCCGGGGGAGGACTGCCCGGGACCCGTGGAACTGGTCCTGGGCACTCTGACATGCCGCTGGCCCGGGGAAGGGTGCCCCGGAGGACCGGGGCCCGTGGAGCCCGTCCTGGGCACTCTGACATGCCGCTGGCCCGGGGAAGGGAGCCCCGGACGCCCGGGGCCCGTGGAGCCCGTCCTGGGCACTCTGACAAGCCGTTGGCCCGGGGAAGGGAGCCCTGGACGCCCGGGACCCGTGGAGCCCGTCCTGGGCACTCTGAAATGCTTTGGCCCAGGGAAGGGAGCCCCGGACGCCCGGGGGAGGACTGCCCAAGAGCCATGGAGCCCGTCCTGGGCAATTTGACATGCAGTTGGCCTGGAGGAAGGAAGCCCCGGGTGGCCTAGGGAGGTGTTGCCCAGGCATATCCCATCTGGTCCCCATGGCAGAGAACCACCAACCCTGGAGGGGTGTCCGGGCATACCCTGCCCCATAGTAATCCGGAGGCAAATTACCCCCCTTTCTTGCAATCTGTGCACGCGAGGTGACAGAGGGGACCCAAGGCGTGAAAGAACCCGACCTCATGGAGCCCTCGCTGGGATCCGGGAGGCGAATGGCACCTCATTAAGACTTCCAGGGAAGTTCGGCCATCTGGTCCCCCCCCCATAGGAAAGCGTTGCGGGCGACCAGATGCCCGAGGGGATCCGGGCGACCAGATGGCCGAGGGAATCTGGGCGATCAGATGGCCGGGCATGGAGGTGAAGCCGCCTGGACTCTTCCCCACCCCGTCCCCGTCCCGGGACGAATGCCCGGGACGCATGGAGCCCGTCCTGGCCACTTGACGTCCCGTCCTGGGCATTGAACCATGCCGTTGGCCTGGAGAAGGGAGCCCCCGGACGCCCGGGGGAGGCCTGCCCGGGACCCGTGGAGCCCTTCCCGGGTACTTTGCCAATGCCGTTGGCCTCATGGAGATGGGTGCCCCGGACGCCCGGGGGAGGACTGCCCGGTACCCGTGGAGCCCTTTCCGGGTACTTTGCAACGCCGTTGGCCTCCTGGAGATGTGTGCCCCGAACGCCCGGGGGGAGGGCTGCCCGTGGAGTCCGCCCTGGGCACTTTGACATGCCGTCGTCCTGGAGGTGGGAGCCCCGGACGCCCGGGGGAGGGCTGCCCGGGAACCATGGAGCCCTTCCCGGGTACTTTGCCATCCCGTTGGCCTCCTGGAGATGGGTGCCCCGGACGCCCGGGGGAGGTCTGTCCGGGGCCCATGGAGCCCGTCCTGGGCAGTGTGACATGCCGTCGGCCTGGAGGTGGGAGCCCCGGACGCCCGGGGGAAGGCTGCCCGGGACCCGTGGAGCCCTTCCCGGGTACTTTGCCATCCCGTTGGCCTCCTGGAGATGGGTGCCCCGGACGCCCAGGGGAGGTCTGTCCGGGACACGTGGAGCCCGTCCTGGGCATTGAGCCATGCCGTTGGCCCGGAGAATGGAGCCCCCAGACGCCCGGGGGAGGTGTTGCCCAGGCATATCTCATCTGGTCCCCCGGGCAGAGAACCACCAGCCCTGGAGAGGTGTCCGGGCGTACCCTGCCCCTAGTAATCCGGAGGGAAATTACCCCCCTTTCTTGCAATCCGTGCACGCGAGGTGACAGAGGGGACCCAAGGCGTAAAAGAACCCGACCTCATGGAGCCCTAGCTGGGATCCGGGAGCCGAATGGCACCTCATCGGGACTTCCAGGGAAGCCCGGCCATCTGGTCGCCCCATTGGAAAGCATCGCGGGCGACCAGAGGGCCGGGATCGAAAGGACTCCCAGCGTCCGGGGGAAGCTGCCCGGGACCCATGGAGCCCGTCCTGGGTACTTTGACATTCCGTCGGCCTGGAGGTGGGAGCCCCGGACGCCCGGGGGGAGGTCTGCCCGGGACCCATGGAGCCCGTCCTGGGTACTTTGCCAATGCCGTTGGCCTCATGGAGATGGGTGCCCCGGACGCCCGAGGGAGGTCCGCCCGGGACCCGTGGAGCCCGTCCTGGGTACTTTGCCAATGCCGTTGGCCTCCTGGAGATGGGTGTCCCGGACGCCCGGGGGAGGACTGTCCCGGACTCATGGAGCCCGTCCTGGGCACTTTGACATGCCGTCGGCCTGGCGGTGGGAGCCCCGGACGCCCGGGGGAGGACTGCCCGGGACCCATGGAGCCCGACCCGGGCACTCTGTCATGCCGTCAGCCTGGATGGAGCCCCGGACGCCCGGGGGACGAATGCCCGGGACGCATGGAGCCCGTCCTGGGCACTTTTCCGTACCTTCGGCCTGGAGCCCCCCAGACACCCAGGGGAGGACCACCGTGAAAACCATGGAGCCCGACCTGGGCACTCTGCCATACCGTCAGCCTAGATGGAGCCCCGGACGCCCAGGGGACGAATGCCCTGGACGCATGGAGCCCGTCCTGGGCACTTTTCCATGCATTTGGCCTGGAGCCCCCAGACACCCAGGGGAGGACCACCGTGAAAACCATGGAGCCCGACCTGGGCACTCTTCCATACCGTCAGCCTAGATGGAGCCCCGGACGCCCGGGGGATGAATGCCCGGGATGCATGGAGCCTGCCCTGGGCACTTTTCCATGCCGTCAGCCTGGATGGAGCCCCGGACGCCCGGGGGACGACTGCCCAGGAGCCATGGAGCCCGTCCTGGGCAATTTGACATGCAGTTGGCCTGGAGGAAGGAAGCCCCGGGTGGCCCAGGGAGGTGTTGCCCAGGCATAGCCCATCTGGTCCCCATGGCAGAGAACCACCAGCCTCGGAGGGGTGTCCGGGCGTTCCCTTCTCCCTAGTAATCCGGAGGAAAATTACCCCCTTTTCTTGTAATCTGTGCACGCGAGGTGACAGAGGGGACCCAAGGCGCGAATGTACCCGACCTCCTGGAGCCCTCGCTGGGATCCGGGCGGCGAATGGCACCTCATCGGGACTTCCAGGGAAGTTCGGCCATCTGGTCGCCCCATAGGAAAGCGTTGCGGGCGACCAGATGCCCGAGGGGATCCGGGCGACCAGATGGCCGAGGGAATCTGGGCGATCAGATGGCTGGACACGGAAGTGAAGCCCCTGTCCCCGTCCCCGTGCCCGTGCCCGGGACGCATGGAGCCCGTCCTGGGCACTTATCCATGCCTTCGGCCTGGAGCCCCCAGACACCCAGGGGAGGACCACCGTGAAAGCCATGGAGCCCGACCCGGGCACTCTGCCATACCGTCAGCCTGGATGGAGCCCCGGACGCCCGGGGGACGACTGCCCGGGACCCATGGAGCCCAAAAATCTGGCATGGATACGGCCCGCCAGGACAGGTTTGGGCACCCCTGGTTTAGTACATGTAAACATCCTGGACCACTTTTTGCCTCCAAACATTCTGACAACATATGTTACATCCTGACATTTTCTTGCTCCTCAAGCACTTCAGGCAGTGACTACAGTAGCAAACTGGTTCAATAGCCTTTGTTTCTAAGCGCCAACTTGTCCTGTACCTGTTGTATAGTTAAGACTGCTCACACTCCGTTTGGCTACCTGAGAAGTAAAAAGAAACACAGGAAGGGGGGAAAAAAACATGTTCGCATTCCATAAGGTCACACCAAGTTGAAGCTACTATCAAACTAGGTCTTTTGCTCCCCTTGAAGTTACTTTGGGAACTAATTTATGCTATGCTACGGTATGTTTTGTTGTGTTTGCTATGCTATGCTATGTTTTGTTTTGCTATGCTATGTTTTGTTGTTTTGTTAAGCTATGCTATGTTTTATTGTGTTTTGCTATGTTTTGTTATGCTTTGTTGTGTTTTGTTAGGCTATGTCTTGTTATGTTATGCTATGTTTTGTTATGATATGGTATGTTTTGCTATCCTATGCTGTGTTTTGTTATGCTATGCTATGTTTAGTTTTGCTATCCTATGCTTTGTTTTGGTATGCTATGTTATGTTTTGTTGTGTTTTGTTATGCTATGTTATGTTTTGTTGTGTTTTGCTATGCTATGCTTTGTTGTGCTAGGCTATGTTTTGTTATGCTATGCTATGTTTTGTTGTGTTTTATTATGCTATGCTATGTTTTGCTATGCTATGTTTTGTTATGCTATGCTATGCTTCGTTATGCTATGTTTTCTTAGCCTAGGCTATGCTATGCTAAGCTTTGTTTTGTTATGCTATGGTATGTTGTGCTTTGTTATGCTATGCTATGTTTTGTTCTGTTTTGTTATGCTATGTTTTGCTATGCTTTGCTATGGTATGTTTTGTTATGTTATGCTATGTTTTGTTGTTATGCTATGTTTTCGTCTGCTATGTTTTGTTCTGCTATGTTTTGTTCTGCTGTTTTGTTGTGTTATGCTATGTTTTGTTATACTATGCTATGTTTTGTTTTACTATGCTTTGTTATGTTATGCTATGCTTTATTATGCTATGTTTTGGTATGCTGTGCTATGTTTTGTTGTGTTTTGTTATGCTATGCTTTGTTGTGTTTTGCTATGCTATGTTTTGTTTTGTTATGCTATGTTTTGTTTTGCTATCCTATGCTTTGTTTTGTTATGCTATGCAATGCTATGTTTTGCTATCCTATGCTTTTTTGTTATGCTATGCTATGCTGTGCTTTGTTATGCTATGCTAAGTTTTGGTATGCTATGCTGGTGAGGGTGTGTGCGGGTGTGTGAGGGTGAATGAGGGTGTGTGAGTGTGAGTGGGGGGGGTGAGGGTGAGGGCATGTGAGGGTGTGTGAGGGTGAGGGGGTTGTGAGGGTGAGGGTGTGAGGGTCAGAGAGGGTGTGTGAGGGTGTGTGAGGGTGAGGGGGGTGAGGGTGTGAGGGTGAGTGAGGGTGTGTGCGGGTGAGGCGGTGTGAGGGTGAGGGGGTGTGAGGGTGAGGGTGTGTGAGGGTGAGTGAGGGTGTGTGAGGGTGACGGAGGGTGTGAGGGTGAGAGGGTTGTGAGGGTGAGAGGGGGTGAGGGTGGGTGAGGGGGAGTGAGGGGGTGTGAGGGTGAGGGGGGTGTGAGGGTGAGGCGGTGTGAGGGTGTGGGGGTGTGAGGGTGAGGGTCAGGGGGTGTGCGGGTGAGGGTGAGGCGGTGTGAGGGTGAGGGTGTGTGAGGGTGAGGGTGACGGGGCTGAGGGTGACGGGCTGAGGGTGACGGGGGTGAGGGTGACGGGGTGAGGGGATGTGAGGGTGAGGGGGTGAGGGTGTGTGAGGGTGAGGGGGTGTGAGGCTGAAGGGGTGGGAGGGGGTGTGAGGGTGAGATGGTGTGTGAGGGTGAGAGGGTGAGTGAGGGTGATGGGGTGAGGGGGTGTGAGGGTGAGGGGGTGTGAGGGTGAGAGGGTGTGTGTGAGGGTGAGAGGGGGTGTGAGGGTGAGAGGGTGAGTGAGGGTGAGGGTGTGTGAGGGGGTGTGAGGGTGAGGGGCTGTGAGGGTGAGGGGGTGTGTGAGGGTGAGGGGTGTGTGAGGGTGAGGGTGAGGGTGTGCGGGTGTGTGAGGGTGAGGGTGTGTGAGGGTGAGGGGGGGTGTGGTGGTGAGGGGGTGAGGGTGGGTGAGAGGGTGTGTGAGGGTGAGAGGGAGTGTGAGGGTAGAGTGTGAGGGGTGTGAGGGGGGGTGAGGGTTGTGAGGGTGAGAGAGTGTGTGTGAGGGTGAGAGGGGGTGTGAGGGTGAGGATGTGTGAGGGTGAGGGGTTGAGGGGGTGTGAGGGTGAGGGGCTGTGAGGGGGTGTGTGAGGGTGAGGGTGAGGGGTGTGGGGGTGTGAGGGTGAGGGTGTGCAGGTGTGTGAGGGTGAGGGGGTGTGTGGTGGTGAGGGGGTGAGGGTGGGTGAGAGGGTGTGTGAGGGTGAGAGGGCGTGTGAGGCGATGTGAGGGTGAGGGTGTGAGGGTGTGTGACGGTGTGTTTGTATGAGGGTGGGGGTGTGCGAGGGTGAGGGAGAGGGTGTGTGATAGTGAGGGTGTGTGAGGGTGAGTGAGGGTGAGAGGAGAGTGAGAGTGAGTGAGGGTGTGTGAGGGTGAGGGGGTGTGAGGGTGAGCGGGTGAGGGTGAGGGGGTGTGAGGGTGAGGGCATCTGAGGGTGTGTGAGGGTAAGAGGGGGTGAGAGTGTGTGAGGGTGAGAAGGTGTGAGAGTGTGTGAGGGTCCGAAGTAAATGATGGCAGGGCAGACATCATAAGACAGTGAGTGAGGGTGTGTGAGGGTGAGAGGGTTGTGAGGGTAAGAGGGGGGAGAGGGGGGGTGAGGGTGAGGGTGAGGGTGTGTGGGGGTGTGTGAGGGTGTGGGGGTGAGGGTGTTTGAGGGTTAGGGGGTGTGAGGGTGAGGGGGTGTGAGGGTGAGTGAGGGTGAGGGGGAGTGAGGGGGTGTGAGGACGAGGGGGTGTGAGGGTGAGGGGGTGTGAGGGTGAGGGTGAGGGGGTGTATGGGTGAGGGGGTGTGAGGGTGAGGGGGTGTGAGGGTGAGGGGATGTGAGGGTGAGGGTGACAGGGGTGAGGGTGACGGGGTGAGGGTGTGTGAGGGTGAGGGTGTGAGGGTGAGGGGGTGTGAGGGTGAGGGGGTGTGAGGGGGTGTGAGGGTGAGGGGGTGTGAGGGTGAGATGGTGTGTGAGGGTGAGGGTGAGAGGGTGAGTGAGGGGTGTGAGGGTGAAGGGGTGTGAGGGGGTGTGAGGGTGAGAGGATGTGTGTGAGAGGGGGTGTGAGGGTGAGAGGGTGAGTGAGGGTGAGGGTGGGTGAGGGGGTAAGGGGGTGTGAGGGTGAGGGGCTGTGAGGGTGAGGGGGTGTGAGGGGGAGTGAGGGGGTGTGAGGACGAGGGGGGTGTGAGGGTGAGGGTGTGTGGGGGTGAGGGTCAGGGGGTGTGTGGGTGAGGGGGTGTGAGGGTGAGGGGGGGTGAGGGTGAGGGGATGTGAGGGTGAGGGTGACGGGGGTGAGGGTGACGGGGTGAGGGTGTGTGAGGGTGAGGGTGTGAGGGTGAGGGGGTGTGAGGGTGAGGGGGTGTGAGGGTGAGATGGTGTGTGAGGGTGAGTGAGGGGGTGTGAGGGTGAAGGGGTGTGAGGGGGTGTGAGGGTGAGAGGATGTGTGTGAGAGGGGGTGTGAGGGTGAGAGTGTGAGTGAGGGTGGGTGAGGGGGTAAGGGGGTGTGAGGGGCTGTGAGGGTGAGGGGCTGTGAGGGTGAGGGGGTGTGAGGGTGAGGGGTGTGAGGGTGAGGGAGTGTGAGGGTGAGGTTGTGTGTGAGGGTGAGGGTGTGTGAGGGTGAGGGGGTGCGTGGTGGTGAGAGGGTGGGTGAGGGTGGGTGAGAAGGTGTGTGAGGGTGAGAGGGTGTGTGAGGGGGTGTGAGGGTAGGGGGGTGTGAGGGTGTGAGGGAGGGTGAGTGAGGGTGAAGGGGTGTGAGGGTGAGGGGGTGTGAGGGTGAGGGGGTGTGAGGTTGAGGGGGTGTGTGAGGGTGAGAGGGGGTGTGAGGGTGAGAGGGTGAGTGAGGGTGTGTGAGGGTGAGGGGGTGTGAGGGTGAGGGGCTGTGAGGGTTAGGGGGTGTTGAGGGTGAGGGGTGTGGGGGTGTGAGGGTGTGTGAGGGTGAGGGTGTGTGTGAGGGTGAGGGTGTGCGGGTAATGTAATGTAAATTGATACTTTTATAGCGCACTACTCACCCGCAAGGGTCTCAAGGCGCTTGTACGAATACCGCTGTGGAACCCATCCTGGCTTTCCCTGTGAGGTGTCCACTCCTGGGCACCCCCAAGGTGGAGGCCAGGCATCCTTAGCGTTGTGGGGGCCGTTGTGGAGATTAAGCAAGCTATTGCCCAGAGTTGCAGAGTGGGACTCCATGATTGGAATAGGCACCGAGGCGAGAATTATCAGGTCTGTGGAATTTTGAGACCAAGACCGGCCGAGGCGGGGAATTGAACCCTGGTCCGGGCTAGACCTCTGCATCAGGGTCTGCCGCTCTAAATGTAAATGTAAATGTAAATGTATTGCGACTTATATAGCGCACGTATCACCCGAAGGTATCAAGGCGCTTGCTTAGGGAACTGTCCTGGTATTCCCCTGTGAGATACCCCGGCAGGGTATCCACAAGGTGAAAGCCAGGCATCCCGCCGCGAGGGGCCGTAGTGGAGATTAAGCAAGCTATTGCCCAGAGTCGCAGAGTGTGACCCAGTGAGTCGAGTAGGCACCGGAGCGAGAATTGTCGAGTCCGTGGAATTTTTTTTTGAGCCCGAGACCCGCCGAGGCGGGGAATCGAACCCTGGTCCACGCCGATCTCAGCTTCCGGGTCTGCCGCCTCTAACCATTGAACCACACTTCTCCAGGTGTGTGAGGATGAGGGGGTGTGTGGTGGTGAGGGGGTGAGGGTGGGTGAGAGGGGGTGTGAGGGTGAGAGGGTGAGGGGGTGTGAGGGTAAGGGGGTGTGAGGGTGTGAGGGAGGGTGAGGGGATGTGAGGGTGAGGGGATGTGAGGGTGAGGGGGTGTGAGGGTGGGAGTGTGAGGGTGGGGGGTGTGAGGGTGAGGGGGTGAGGGTGTGTGAGGGAGAGGGGGAGAGTGGTGTGAGGGTGAGTGAGGGAGTGTGAGGTGGTGAGGGTGAGGGGGGTGAGGGTAAGGGGGTATGAGGGTGAGGGGGAGGGAGGGTGAGGGGGAGGGAGGGTGAGGGGATGTGAGGGTGAGGGGATGTGAGGGTGAGGGGGTGTGAGGGTGAGGGGGTGTGAGGGTGAGGGGGTGTGAGGGTGAGGGGGTTGAGGGTGAGGCTGTGTGAGGGTGAGGGGGTTGAGGGTGAGGGTGTGTGTGGGTAGGGGGTGTGAGGGTGAGGGTGTGTGAGGGTGAGGGTGTGAGGGTGAGTTAGGGTGAGAGTGTTGTGAGGGTGAGGTGGGTGAGGGTGAGTGAGGGTGTGTGAGGGTGATGGGGTGAGGGTGTGTGAGGGTGAGGGGATGAGGGGGTGAGGTTATGAGGGTGAGTGGGGGTGGGTGAGGGTGGGTGAGGGTGTGAGGGTGAGGGGGGAGAGGGTGAAAGGGAGGGTGAGGCGATGTGAGGGTGAGGGTGTGTAAGGGTGTGTGTGTGTGTGAGGGTGGGGTGTGTGAGGGTGAGGGAGAGGGTGTGTGAGGGTGTTTGAGGGTGAGGGTGTGAGGGTGAGTGAGGGTGAGAGGAGGGTGAGAGTGAGTGAGGGTGTGTGAGGGTGAGGGTGTGTGAGGGTGAGGGGCTGTGAGAGTGAGGGGGTGTGTGAGGGTGAGGGTGTGAGGGGTGTGGGGGGTGTGAGGGTGAGGTTGTGTGTGAGGGTGAGGGTGTGTGAGGGTGAGGGGGGGTGTGGTGGTGAGGGCATGAGGGTGGGTGAGAGGGTGTGTGAGGGTGAGAGGGTGAGAGGGTGTGTGAGGGTTAGAGGGTGAGGGGGATGAGGGGGTGTGAGGGAGGGTGAGTGAGGGTGAGGGGGTGTGAGGGTGAGAGGGTGTGTGTGAGGGTGAGAGGGGGTGTGAAGGTGAGAGGGTGAGTGAGGGTGAGGGTGTGTGAGTATGAGGGGGTGTGAGGGTGGGGGGCTGTGAGGGTTAGGGGCTGTGAGGGTTAGGGGGTGTGTGAGGGTGAGTTAGGGTGAGAGTGTTGTGAGGGTGAGGGGAGTGAGGGTGAGTGAGGGTGTGTGAGGGTGATGGGGTGAGGGGGTGAGGGTGTGAGGGTGAGTGAGGGTGTGTGAGGGTGGGTGAGGGTGTGAGGGTGAGGGGGTGAGAGGGAGGGTGAGGCGATGTGAGGGTGAGGGTGTGTGAGGGTGTGTGTGTGTGAGGGTGGGGGTGTGTGAGGGTGAGGGAGAGGGTGTGTGAGGGTGAGGGTGTGTGAGGGTGAGGGTGTGAGGGTGAGTGGAGGGTGAGAGTGAGTGAGGGTGTGTGAGGGTGAGGGTGAGGGGGTGAGGAGGTGTGAGGGTGAGGGTGTGTGAGGGTCCGAAATAAATGATGGCAGGGCAGACATCATAAGACAGAGAGAAACACAAATGTTAAGATAACAGTGTTCGAAGGGGTTGCGAGAAGGTGGAAATGGGATTAAAGGAGAAAGGATGAAAAGTTAAGTAGGAAAGAGGCCAGAAAGGAGACTCAAAGGAGTGGAGTGTGTGGCGGAAACAGGGAAAAGTAGAAAAGAATGAAGATGGATCCGAGGGGGTGCAAGTAGGGTCACATGCGGGAGAATGAAGACTTGCTAGGAGAGTGTGATGAAGCTCTCGGCATTGCTGTGGTGGGGGCGGGGGAGCGCATTCCTTTGAAGTCTGATGACGAGGCTTGTGGTGTGCTTTGTGCACGCACCTGGCTCACATGAACTGTACCCAATACACAGCAGGTTGGGTAGACTTTTGAAAGCCTCACTATAATCTCGACATAAACAAGGATTGCTAAAGCAATGCTGTAGGTCGAGACCTAAAAAACCTGCATGACAAGCAAACAAAGCAAGTGACATGTTTGAGGTATCGACTAAGGTGCCTACAAGTGTAGCACATCTGTGCAAGATGAAGTGCAGGTTTAGGAGTCTGGTCAAATACCCAAAAGAAGAAAATGTTGAGGAGCTGCCCAATACATTTGAAAATAAAACGAAGCATGCGTCACCACAGATTGCTGACACCTTCTTTGCACAGAGGGCGCCCTAGCATCACTGGCACATTTCAAGAGGCAGCATCAGCACTTCATAGAATGAACTGATGTCATAGAACTCCATGATGCATAAGGAATCTAGTGATGACATAGTTGTCTGGGACAGGACAAGAGGGTGGACTCCATTACTAGGTTATATTCTAATTTAAGATAAAGGATGCCAGCGTTGCAAAGTTTCTGGATTCACACCATGCTTGCGGAGGGACAAGAGGCGTTACAGAGTTGCTTCATTACCTTACCCATCTGCCTAATTCCTGCACTAAAGCCCAAATATGAGCATGCACTTGGTCGCCCACAAATCTTCCAGCTCGACCTCATTTGGCTCCTGTGTCGAAATACAGGGCCACAACAAGATCACCATCAGTGTGCCTAGGCAAATGCAGATGAGATCCATACACTTGTTTTTTGCTAAAATTATGCAATCTAAAGTGCTTGCATTAACTCTGAAAATCTATGAGTTTGTGAATGAGCTTCAGGATGCTCAGTTCGGAAAAACAGGTGGGGGCGCCACTGCTTTAAGTTTATGAGCTGTGCTGTCTGCAATTTATGAACTAAATCATAGATGTAGAGATATTATACATGCTCGTTATTATACACGGTTGTAGGTGTTGACCACATACTCTGTTGCTGCTTGCAGATTAGAATGTATACGCCATTAATTGCAGTCTTCTTAATTACCCTGAATCTTATTATCCAGCCTCTACTCCTCTTATTTATACTCCACTTTTCCCCCGATCTACTGTCATTCTGTGACTTGGACTTACTGATGTATTAATATGTAAAGCACACAAATACATTCAGGTCTTGACACCCTATCCAAGAAATATTATTAAATGCTTTGCTTTAAACATTGCACTTGGCAAACATAGGCACATGGACTTCTGAGCCTGGGCATTGGCAGAGAACGCAGTCATGAAATGGCCCTTGGTGACATTACACATTTTTCTACTCTAATGCTGAGTGACTGTACGCCTGGAAAAGGGCTGATTGTCAAAATCCCAACTGATCTCTTCATGTAACCTGAGTTGTGCTGAGAATATTGGTCGTGTTAGCCCAATGTTGAACTATAAGCCTTTATCTGCGCATGACTTGGTTATATCTAGTTTCACTTATCTCTGATCCTACTGATTGAAGTTTCTGATCAGTTCTACAACCGCAACTTGTAATCATGTTCCAAAGGGCCATTACCTTTACATCAATTTATAAGAAAAATTAACTGGAAAAAATTTATGTTACAAGATCGTATACGGTACACTCTGATTATAAACCATTGTATAAATGTATGCTTAAAGAATTTCTATTGAAAATAAATGTATTGAGTAATTTGTTTTTTGAAAAAATCTTTGCAACTCAAAATGGGAAATGTTTCAGGTTTGAATGAAATAGACAGCAGAAGCAAACGAGAAAAATAAGGAACCAATATTTTAAATGAAGTGGAATTAGGGAAGAAATGAGAGATACAGAGGATTAAAATATGGTGTGGCCGGCGTGTTTGGGAAGGTTGGGTGGTAGAAGACACAACCCGGAGAGTGAAACTGAATACTGAAAGAGTAATGAATGAAGACAGGAAAGGACACCCATAAAACTCACAGTAGAGAACAAGCAAACCTGTAGGTGAAGCAGTGTGACACTTTCACCAAGGCTAATCACACAATCCTGTCACTGTTTTTATCCTTGAGCCCACTTCGCTCTCTGTGGCCTTAGAGTCAACCTTTAACTACTACTAATGGACTGAGCCACTGCAAGCCCCAACATTAATCATAACCCTTCATTTGTAATTAATATTTGTAGCCGTGTTCTGCCACAGAATTTAGAGCAATCTATAAACACAGCTATTTTCCTTTCCTCTTAAAACGGAGCGTTGAAAGCTCGGCACTGTATATGCAAATATGGCATCAACAGGGTCACCTCTGCTGACGTCAGGCAGCCAGCACTGAAATCGGGCCCAATAAATCTAACCTGCAAGTCCATGACTACCAGTACTTTACTTTTTAGATGCGAGGGCCGGCCAGAGGATGACAAGGTTGTAGTAATTAATAATCATCCCATTACATTTTATGACACTCTTTTTAGAATTTTCAATTTCTACTTGTGGCTAATGGTATGCAGTGTGGTGTGACTAGCTTCCCTTTTGCTTTCTGGGCACTCAATGTAGTCGGCAACCACAACACTAGCCAATTTTTCATTAAATGAAAAGTCTAACCCGTACAGTTTTGGGGCATCGGCTGGCACACCAAACACAATTCTAGAATCCCCCAGTCGTTTTCTGCTTTCTCCTGACGTACTTTCTTCCAACTTTAATAGCTGAAGACTAAGAGGCGGCATCCCCCATCCTTCTCTCTCTCTGCTGTTCTCTGATCCCCTTCAAGCAGAATAGAAGCACATGTGTTACTTTATGGGGACCCCTCATGCCAATGTATTAACGAGCATCAGCTCATCCTGCGCGGGATTTGAACCATGGGCCTGGGTGCCAGAAGGCAACGCCCCTTCCTCTTTCCTTACGCCGCTGAAAATGGGAAATAATAACAAATGGATTAAAACTGGCACTTCTTTGAGCATCTGTAACTCCATTAAATCAACATCAAGCATTTACAGAGCTTAGAACGGCAAAAGTGGGAATGAACTGCTATAAAAACAAGCATTTACAGAGCTTAGAAGCGGCAAAAGTGGGAATGAACTGCTATAAAAAAGTTGATATTATTAGTATGAGGACGCTCTATATAAATTTAACAAGTGGCTTCAAAATTCAGTCTTCTACTCTAAATAGCCTTGAAATAATGTCTCACTGTTCTGAAACTACCTGCATTTACTGTAATCAAGACAACACGCCGTGAATGCTTATTTTGTCACCAAAAATAATTTATTGATTAGAAACATCCGCTATCTGCTCCTACAGATTTTTTGAAACAGAAATAAACGGACATGTCCATAAAATATTCAATTTAGAGTTCACACCCATACATGATAGCCTTTTTTCGCTTGTAAATGATGCTTGCAAAGTGAAGCACAAACAGCATTCTGCAATATTCCCACCATTAAAATACAGCACTTTTAGATCCATTGATTGATAGTTTTTGATGGGTAGATAAGTGTAATGTATGTTCCTGTTGAAAAAAAGTTAATTATTGATAAAGCCTACAATCGGCCCAGAATAAAAAATAAAAAAAAGACCTTGATGTATGTGGGTCAGGAACAGAGTGCACCACTGACTAGCCTTTTTGTTTGTCTTTTCACTCCAGAAGACTGTAAATTGACACAATTGCAGGTCCCTTAAAGAGACAGCAGCAAAGGAGCTGCTTACAGCCCCACCATTTATTTACCAAGAACCCTGCAATGGCAGTGCCTCCATAAGAGCTATAGTCTCTCTGTGTGACAATGAAAGCCAACTCAATAAACATGCATAGAGCCTAAATGCAGGGCTTCCGCCTACCAGCATATTATAACGCACATCAGTAGATTAAGCAGCATTGCATTACATAACATTGTTACTTTCTTAAGAAAGTATGAAAAAAAACTTTAAACGAACTCATACGAACTGACGTGTTTATAAAAAGACCAGTGGTGTGTCAATGTGCTCTGTTATCCTGCCTGCTGTACCAGGCCAGCAGACTGCACACTACGGAGTCCTTTTACGATCATCTTAACAAATAATCAAAGATGTTATTCTTGTCTAAATAGGGAAAAGAGCATGCTCGTATCTACACGAGCTTAATCCGAGCTGTGTAACAAAGATTTGCACTAGAAAGGAAAATCGAACCAATTGATTTTACACTACACCTGTGATTTGCTCTTTTTTTATCTGTAAAATAAAGTTACATTTCACAAAATTACCGTTCTCCGTGCCCGATTTAGAGAAAACAATAAACAAAAATCAATCTGTTCCGTTTTCATACTTGTGAAATTGGTTATGCAATATGACCCATTAGAATAACTGATTGTTCTCTGTTCTTTATGAGGCAAACAGCCAACATGAAGCAATGCAGATTTCGGACCATTTTGAGCATACAAGACTTACAGCAATACTGCCCAAATTGTTTGCTTCAAGTTAATTTTCCTAGGAGGCTTGAAAGTGTTTTCCCCACCTCTGAGGTAAAACCATAGCTACCAATGAGCTCATGTTATTTATTTGCAACAATCCAAAGGTGTCCTGGCTTTTAATCAGACAGCATTTTGATCAGTTTTACTTATCGATTTCCGCTTTTAATGACAAAAGTTAAAGTAGCCCAAATATTCAAAGTGCTTTTATGTAAAAAAAAAAAAAAAATCAGTATAACTGTCACATACAATATGGCCACTTGAAAGCATGCAAAACACGTTATGGCTCACACCAATTCTTACACCCTTGTACAACTGATACACACATTAATCACACTAGCACAAGTCACATTAAGTCAGTGCATCGTCTCTTACAGGGTATGATAAAGGCTATTCAACAATATCAAAAACATGATGCATGTTTATGTCAATATGCATACATAAATAAACATCCACGCAAAAAGCGTTTTACCTGTGCTAGTCAGATATGCACATTTGCATTTGCTGTGTGTCAAACGAGGCTGAAAGACAACCTTGTCATTGTCAACTAGGTCGTACATAAAATGATGTTGGCGCCCAGCCATTATCACTTGTGCATTTCATTAGACAAACCTGCAAAGTGTGTCCCAACTATTGCCATGTCTGAAAAACTGGTGGGCTTGTCTTGACCAAGTTATAAGCAGGACTTCCTGTCCCTTGTTAATTTCTCTAACTCTCTGGGACTTAGTTTACAACAAACGCAAGTTTAGAAGAAAAGCATCAATCTTCCTTTTCATGGGATATAAGGGTTTTTCTAGTATGTTTCAAGTTATTACTTAGACCCCTGCTCGTAATTCCAGTTTATATCACAATCTCTTAACATCAATGTTTGGACTGGTGCCTACCTGGGGTCAACTGGTATTTTCATTTAATCAACCCCATTGGTCCACTGAGCCATATGACCCACTCCACTTGAAAGCACTAGAGTGGGATATATCTGAATTTGGTGCTGGAAGAAAATTGAACTTCACCAATATTCAAAAATGGACAGTGTCAAGTGCTGAAATATGGATTCAAAAGTATCCTGAGCACTACAATGAAAGCACTACGTGCACTGCACGTTACTGTAAACATGTTCAGTGTGATGATCCTTTAGGCAGCAGCGCTATACATTCTGGGATTTGTAGACATACATAGACAGATAATTGCAAATTCACAACTCTCCAAGTCCAAAGTCACATCCGTTAAAAAGCTGCGACTGGGTAAGAGACGGCCTAATGATATAGTAGCAGCTTACAACAATGACAGCAGAACAGAAAAGCAATAATTTAAGAAGTATCGCTGTATTTTCTGACAGATTTACCTAGCAGAATCAGAACATGTAAAAAGTGTTTTGATTTGTGTTGAAATAAATAAGCTGAAGCTTTGTGGTGAAACAAATAAGCTGAACTTGTAACAGAACCACAATGTTACAGCATAAAAGAAGTAATACTAAAGGATCCACACACTATTTGGGCCACCTTTATTAAGTCCTTGTTTTTTTGCAAAAAAAGCTTGCATTGCGCAGGACAACTTGGCAGCTATAGCGACAATAACAGATATCAAGATTTGACAGTGAAACCAACAAAGATTTCAAGACTAGATGACATCTAAATTGCACTTGTGTGCTCTAAGGCAGAAGAGGAGGTTAATATATTCAACACAGCTGATAAGAAGCTCCAAGTAATGAGCGATACTATTAGCCGACCTGGGCGTTTAGGCAATTGAATGGTGCTATCTGGAAATAGCAGTTGTATTTTATAACATTGTAGGTATAGGATAACATCTTCCAACATGCAAACGGTGCTGGCAAACAGCTAGGTCTATCAAAGTGTCACACATGACTTGGAGTCACTTGCCAATCATGATATTCCGTAAATGCATTTCAAGCAATCTGTGATTACTCTTAAAATTAATATTCCTGCCACAAACATTTCTGGCTTCCAAACACTGAAACCGAGACGGAAATTAAAGTAAGGGCATGGTCTGCTAGTGTGAAAATATAAAGTTATGGAATTGTCTATCCCAAAGCGTACTAAACTATAAAAAACAATAAAGTCGTGGGAATACTCAAACCCTATACTAGATGATAAAGTAGCCTTCTGTATAAAATATTTAAATAACCTGTAACTTTCTTTAGCTGACTCATACAAGGAAATGTAGATGTATGCCAGACACTCAAGTCTGTCTCTGCAAATTACAACTTGCAGCACCTCTTTTACTGAGCTGAGCCGGTGCAACCTTAAGCTGAATTGTGATCGGGTCTGTTATGCAGTCATTATCCTCCGCTGCTTTAAGGAAGCGCGACTGTGTTCAGTTGGTAGGATATCTGTAAGTAAAACTGTTTGCCGTTTTACATCACGTGGAGGGTACCAAACTTACTGTTCGAATTAAACGTTGCAGATTCATTGTTCTATAATAAGTACCAATCTTTCACTGCTGCATTTCGCTGAAGTCCCCAAAACCATAACACAGGTGAACACCAGGGCCTAAAGGGCAGGGTACCCTGCTCTACTGTAACCGGAAGTGAAGTCATACGGCGCCGGCGGAAGCGCGCACTCAGCAAAGAAAGGCGCAAAGGCTGGGAGATGCGGCGGGTGCTCCTCGGCTGGGGAGCTCAGGGGCGGGTCCGGGAGGGAGGTATACACGGGCTGAAGGCCAATGAACCCCGGCAGGCTCCTTTTGGAGGTACCGGAGGAACTCCAGGGATCCGGGTACACAAGGCCTCCCAGCAGCGGGTGCGGCTCGTACAGCGCGTGCTGCAGGTCCGGGTGCGCCCTGACGGAGGCCGCCTGGAAGACGTCCTGCTCTGATATCACGCCGCTATAATCCGTGCAGAGAAGCTCTAGTAGCTCGACGGCCTCGGCACTGTACCGCTCTGTGTCCGAAAGGTCCAGGCCAGGGCCCCCGGTGGCTTGTGCGGGCTCCGTGAAGAAGGACGGGGGCAGGTTGCGGTTCCTGAGGGGCACCTTCTTGCTCTTCTCGCCACGGACCTCGCTGGTGTTGTCGAAGAGGGCGGCTAGGCTTTTGCTCTGAAGGCTCGACTGCGCCTGGTCCCTCTTCGGGGGCGGTCTGCAGTGGAAGCCGCCCAAGCCCGAGGGGGAGGCTGGCTGCCCTTTGGAGGCCCCCTCCTGGCCCGGGCTGATCATGCCCGTGCAGCGCTTGATCTGCTTCTGCAGGTACTTCCGATGGTTCACCTTCCGCTTGGACTTTACTGGCTTGTCCAGCGCCAGTTTGATGTTGCTGGAAGCGGAGTCGATGAAGCTCAGAAGGTCCCGCGTCGTCTCCTTGAACTCCCCACTCTCAGCTTCCCCAAGTAGCCCAGCGTCCTCGTAACTCTTCTCTAACTCGTAGTCCGTCAGAGAGCCGGGGAAGCAGAAGGGGATGAAATGGGGGTTCATAACCGCAGCCTGCACAGCCATCGCTCCCCGTTCCTTTAGAAAGACGCACTTTTGTTAATTGCGACGTCTTGTTGCTTCAGGTGCCCATATCTCGGGTTTTAGCGCTGCTTGCTCCTCGGCCACTGAGCCCGTTAAAAGTTTGCCAAAGCTGTCTATCAAAATGGTCCGCGGTGTTCCACCGCAGAATGAAAGATCCTGCGCAGGATAAAACGAGTCTTGAAGCGTCACACTGCAGAGTTCCCGTCAGCGCGCCTCACTCGTAAACAGCTTCCGTGCAATGCCTGCACCCCAGAGACCCTCCCCTGCCCCACAGTGCTGCTGAGCTCAGCCCACCACCCCACCCCGTTGGGGATGGGGCGGGGGCATCTCTGTACTCATCTAGTGTGGCTCTAGAGGAGCTGTTCGTGGTGCTTGCAGTTTCCTTTTGCTCTGCTTGTTCGCTTTGAGGATGAAAAGTGTGAGAGCAAGTAAACGTTTCCGTCCTAAACGTACACTCTAAATACTTTGACACGTGTATAGGACACAATCTGCCCGTTGTGTGCCATAAGAGCGATTTTGGTTGTCTGGTCTTGGTTTTTCAAGCAGTTTGTTGAAGTGACAGCTCTACACGGCTATTAAAGGTGTAGCCAACCTCTATTCAAGAGCACCAAGACATAGCGCAAGCCACTGGACAACGGACTCCGTAGAATCCCGCGTTCGAGTTTTCTAATGATACATCACAGCATTACATTGTAAACACTCTAAGCCCCCAGTACCACACCCCCTTCAAACCAACCACCAAAACCACTATGAAACAATAAAAGAAAGGGAAGGTGAAATAGGTCATTAACAATAAAGTCTATACCTTCAAATGATAACAAGACGTATAGGCTCGTAACATAGAGAAAATAAACAGACTTTTGCAACCAACTGTAAATAACCTCCACAAGTAAATCATACAATGTGTGAAACATATTTATAATGTTGTTTATTCCTCCCAAAGATGACCAGGACACTGGTTGTAAGGTTGCAGGAGGGTTTAATAATTCCTAAAGACATATGGCAGAAAGAGCGCCGAGCGTGCGTACAGGGCTACTGCTACGGGCACTCTGAAGCGCGAACCGACATTCGCGCATGCGCACTTTCCCACGCTTCCTGTCATGACGTGTTGCATCACATGCTCAGTGACGGGAAGCTAGAACGCACACTACATATCTCCCTTTTTCCCACACACACAATCAATGAGTCCATCGCTCAACAGTCTTCCAATATATAGTCTCTAAAGCGTGTGGGTTTGACCACCTTTCTTCCTGCTCGTGTGCATCTTACCGGAGAGGTTACTTCACAGGCTCCTTCCGGTGCATGACTCACTGCTGCCTCTCGCTGCATACTTGGCTCACCTCTCTGGTGCGTGGTACCCCTTTCGGCTATTGTCTCTCTCCCACTCGGTGTCTCTGGGTCTTCTCTCCTTACTTGTTCTCCTTCGCTTTCTTGGCCGTCGTCTCCTGCAGTCGCACTTTCCACCCCATCCTCTTGAGTTTGGTCTGAGTGATTGCTTCCTTCTTCTGTAGGTCATCTCACAATTTCCCACACCTTCCCGTCACTGAGTAGTGCGGCTCTGTCATACACTTCCTCCACTCGTAAGGGTGGGCTGTACTTGCTTTCTCCTTTCCTTTTCAGTACTGCCAACTTCACCCTCACCCATTCTCCTCTTTCCAGATCCGCTTCTTTCACATTCCTCCTCCGGTTCTAATGCTCGGTGTACACCATCTGCGCCTTCTCCAGGTTATGCTGGACCACCGCCGGGGACCATTTGCTGGTGATGTTTTTTTCTCTCCAAATCACGTTGTCCTTAGTGAAAGAGTGCCTGCCTAGGATCGTACAGCAGGGTAACCACAACACTACAAACGGACACCACACAAGAGGTTAAGTTCTTAGGCTTTATCAGGAATAAAGGTTGCTGGGTCTCAGCGGTATATACAGGCAGATCGAGGGATCTGTAGAGTCTCGTAAAAGGGACAGGGTAGCGGGACAGTCCCGGTATGGATACAGGAAGGGATGCCCTGCGCACAGCTGTCAATCCTCGAGCCGGGGGTTCCGAGAGGTCGAGCCGCGGCAGCGCCAGCAGGACTCGACAGGTGGTCTTAACGGAGAGGAGGCCGCGGCAGCGCCAGCAGGCTCTCACGATGGTTCAGCCGCGGCAGTGCCAGCAGGCTCCCAAGATGGTTCAGCCGCGGCAGCGCCAGCAGGCTCTTTAAGATGGTTTCAGCCGCGGCAGCGCCAGCAGGCTCTCAGGTGGTTCAGCCGCGGCAGCGCCAGCAGGCTCTTAGGTGGTTCAGCCGCGGCAGCGCCAGCAGGCTCTTAAGATGGTACAGCAAAGGTGGGCCGCGGCAGCGCCAGCAGGCTCTCTGGGTCTCTTCAGGTTACAGGCAATGAGTTCTTCTGGTGTCGGCTTTGACGGCGTCAGCAGAGCTTCCAGTCCAGGATACAACTGCCGTCCTACTCCGGGGCTGGCCCAGATATAGGACTGGAGTCCTTTGATGTCCGGACCCCCGCGCCTGGGGGTCAGAGGGGCCGGGATGTTGGTGTCCAGACACCCAGCAGGGGGGTGGAGCCAGCGCCCAGGGAGGCCGGAGGGCGATCGATACTAGGCGTCCGGGGACGGCTGGAGGGCCATCGAAACTCCCTTTTCTCCGGGATCTGTTGAGTGGCCACTCGACCACCTGGGTGGATCTTGGTGCCTCGATGTCTGGGCTTCGCTGGGGTCTGGGCCGGGGCCAAGGCCGCGTGGTCGTGATGTGGTGGGCCCAAGATGGAGTCGGGCGCGGCCTCGTGCTTAGGTCGTGAAGGGCCCATGGTGGGGCCAGGCCGGTAGTGGGGGTCCGGGATGGTGACCGGACCAACAATGTTGGGGCGTGCAGAGTTGGGCAAAAGGGCTGCCCGATGCTGGGTGGAGGGCCGATGTCATCCGGGGCCTGCCATGCGGGAGGGGTAGGACCACGCCATGAGGCCGGGTCCAACACGAGTCCCCCCCAGCTGAAGGCAGGGGAGAGTCACCCATCTTCTTGGGGATTCTCCTCGCCGAGGCGGAAGAATCGGGACAGGCCGTCAGCATTGGCGTGGTCGTAGCCGGGGGTGATGCTCCACCGTGAAGTCCATCCCTTGCAGGGAGATGGACCATCGCAACAGTTTCGGGTTTTCTCCCAGCATCTGCATCAACCACCGCAGGGGCCGGTGGTCGCTCTGGACCCGGAAGTGGGTGCCGAAGAGGTAGGGCTGGAGCTTCTTTAGTGCCCACACGACGGCAAAGGCTTCCCTCTCGATGGTGCTCCAGCGCTGTTCTCTGGCCAGCAGCCGCCAGCTGATGAAGGCAACGGGAAGGTCGATTCCCTCAGGGTTCACTTGTGAGAGGACCGCCCCAATGCCGTGCTCCGAGGCGTCGGTTTGGACCACAAACTCTCGGCTGTAGTCGGGGGCCTGGAGCACAGGGGCGGTGTACAAGGCAGTCTTTAGAGCCTCGAAGGCTGCTTGGCACTCTGGGGTCCAGCGCACCTTCTGGGGTAGCCTCTTGGAGGTCAGTTCTGTGAGGGGCCCCACAATGCTTCCATAGTCTTTTATGAAGCGCCAATAGTATCCTGTGAGCCCCAGGAAGGCTCGGACGGCTGTTTGGGTGATCGGGGGCTCCCAGGCCCGGATGGCGTCAATCTTTGGCTGGAGGGGAGCCACCAGGCCGCTCCCCACTCGGTGCCCCAGATACGTCACGGACCCTTGGCCGATCTGGCACTTGCTGGCCTTTATTGTTAGTCCGGCCCGTCGGAGGGCCGACAGGACCTCCCGGAGGTGGGTCAGGTGCTCACCCCAGTGGCGGCTGTACACCGCAATGTCGTCTAGATAGGCGGCACTGAATTCTTGTAGTCCGGCCAGTACCCGGTTCACAAGTCTCTGGAAGGTGGCCGGGGCGTTTTTCATGCCGAAGGGCATCACTTTGAAGTGGTAGTGGCCATCAGGGGTCTAGAAGGCCGATCGCTCTTGTGCTCCAGGGGTGAGGCCGATCTGCCAATACCCCGTCGTGAGGTCGAAGATGCTGAGATATTTGGCGGCCCCCAGGCGATCGATCAGTTCATCCGCCCGGGGGATGGGATGTGCGTCGGTCCGGGTGACTGCATTCAGCCCCCGGTAGTCAACACAGAACCGGAGCTCCGGGGGTGTGCCAGGGACGGTGGCTTTAGGGACCAGGACAACAGGACTGGCCCAGGGACTGTCGGAGGGTTCGACTACCCCCAGAGCTAGCATCTTGGCCACTTCGGATTGAATGCAGGCCCGAACTCGGTCGGGCACTCGGAAAGCTCGGTGTATTACAGGCGGGTTGTCTCCGGTGTCCACATCGTGGACACACCACCGGGTGACTCCAGGGGTGAGGGAAAATAGGTCTGCAAATTGCCCCAGCAGCTCCCGGCAGTCTTGGTGCTGTTCTGGGGTCAGGGTAGAGGAGAGTGTGACCCCTTCGATGGAGCCGTCTTTCTCGGTGATGCTCATGAGATCTGGTACGGGTTCGGAGTCGTCTTCAGCTCCGTCATCGGTCGCTAGCAGCAGACTTAGTTCAGTGCGGGCAAAGTGTGGCTTGAGCCGGTTAGCGTGCACAACCCGGAGGGGGTTCCGGGGGGATTCCAGGTCCACCAGGTAAGTGACGGGGCTCTTGCGCTCCACCACTTTGAAGGGCCCCGTCCATTTGTCCTGGAGGGCACAAGGTTCAACCGGGGACATGACCCAGACTTGCTGGCCCGGCTCGAATTCGATGGATGAGGCGTTCTGGTCATACCAGCGTTTCATCTCCTCCTGACTGGCCTCGAGGTTGGCCTCGGCGAGTTCCCGGAACTTCCGAGTCTGGTTGCGGAGTGTCAGGAGGTACTGGTAGACATCTAGTGGGGCACCTCGGACAGCCGTCTCCCAGCCTTCTTTGACCAGGCTGAGGGGGCCTCGGACCGGGTGCCCATACAATAGTTCGAAGGGGCTGAACCCTAGGGACTTCTGGGGTACCTCTCGATACGCAAACAGGAGGCAGGGCAGCAGGACGTCCCATCTGCGTCGTAGTGGCTCGTCTAAGCCCTTGATCATCCCCTTCAATGTTCGGTTAAACAGTTCATTTCCTTGGGGGTGATACGGGGTGGTGAACTTATATGTGACCCCGCACTGTTGCCACAGGGATCGCATATGCTTGGAGATAAAGTTTGTACCCCGATCACTCACGACTTCTCGGGGGAAGCCGACTCTGGAGAAGATCCCCATCAGGGCTCGGCCTACTACGGGGGCCGTGATGGTTCGGAGGGGGATGGCCTCAGGATAGCGGGTGGCATGGTCCACCAGAACGAGGATGAAGCGGTGCCCCTGAGAGGTGCGGGGGTCCAAGGGTCCCACAATGTCGATCCCTACTCTCTCGAAGGGGGTGGTGACCACAGGAAAGGGCTGGAGTGGGGCCTTGACTTTTCCCCCGCTTTTCCCGCTGGCTTGACACGTCGGACAGGATCGGCAGTGGTTGTGCACATCGTTGCGCATCTTCGGCCAGTAGAAATGGGTCACCAGGCGGCTGTAAGTTTTATCCTGCCCCAGGTGCCCGGCGAGGGGCACGTCGTGTGCCAAGTTCAAGAGGAAGTCTCTGAAACGGAGGGGAACGACCAGTACTCGGCTGGCCCCTAGTTCGGCAACTTTCTGCTCGCTGTAGAGTAGGTCGTGGTCCCAATAGACCCAGTGGGACCCCGAGGGGCCTCCAGCGGCTTGTTGTCAGATTCCCTCGAGGGAGGGACAGGTTTTCTGTTCCTGCCGGAATTGTTCGCCGGTGGGGCCACCTTCTTGGCGCCATTGAGCTAGTTCGGGAAGGTGGCCGAGCTCGGTGAGGTCTTCATGGTTGGGCCCCTGGGGGCCAGGTTCAGGGTCGGCGTCCTCGGGGACGGCGGGCGGTGGCGGTGCGGGCCACTCTGGTTCCTTGGTCGGAGCATCCTCCGGTGGGGCGAAGGCTCGGGCGGATATAGAGCGGGTGGTTGCACAGGCCCACTCTGGAAGGCCTAGCATCCCCAGATGCTCTCTCCGCTCGACGCTGGCCCAGGGGGAACTTTCCAGGTCGTTCCCGAGGAGGCAGTCCACGGGGGCATCGTCCCGGACGGTCACCTTCAGCATACCCGACACCCCTCCCCATTCGAAGGGGATGCGGGCCATCTGGCACAAACTCTCGGAGTTGTCCGCCGTCCGCACCGGGCACATGATATTGGGGAGAATTTGCTCTGGGGTCACCAAGTGGCGTCGGACCGCTGTTATGCTGGCTCCAGTGTGTCGGAGGGCTTCGGCCCGGCGGCTGCTGATGGTGACCCATTGGCGATATTTCTGGGTGTTGCCTGGAATCGGGTCTCGGGGGACCATGTCTCGATCACCCAGGCATGCCAAGATCATGGCGGCGGGCTCCCACTCGGCCTGTTCGGGGTCGTTGTCGTCTTTCTCGCCTCTTTCTTCCCCCAGGGCGGCGGCCGCGATCTGGCGGTTGGGAGGACCGGTGGTGCCGGGTCGCTGGTTCATCGGGCAGAGGGGGTCATTCGCGTAGTGACCCTGTCGCTGGCATCTGTGGTACGTCACATTCGGGCGGGGCCCGGGTCGGGCTAGGGGAACACCCCTTCGGCCCAGAGCTGGTGAAGTGGAGGTGGGGGAGGACCCCGTGGGGGTGTCTCGTCCCCTGCTCTGGCCTCCTCCGCCGCCTCGTGGTCGGTGGTTTCCCGGGGATCCCCGGCCGTAGTCTCCCATCGGACTCCGGGGGACTCGGGTGCTCACCCATCTATCCGCCTCGACAGCGAGTTTTCGGGGCTCAGTCAGTTTGCTGTCGAGGAGGTGCTGCCGGAGTTCGATGAAGCAGTTGTTGGACAGATGTTCCCATATAATGAGGTCGGCCAACTGCTGGTAGGTGGTGACCTTGCTGCCTTTGATCCACCCCTCGAAGGCTCTGCCGTAAAAGTTCACGTATTCCACCCAAGTGGTACCGGGGATTTTTTTACAGTCTCGGAATCGCTGCCGGTACATCTCGGGGGTGAGTCCATAGCGAGTGAGGAGAGCGGTTTTCATGTGCTCATACGAGGTCATCTCGGTGTCGGGGAGCTCCAGCAGGGCGTCTCTCCCCTCATTGACGAACTTCCCCCACAGGCTGGCGCCCCAGTCCTTGAGGGGTACTCGATGTGCGGTCATGGCGACCTCGTAGGCTTTGAACCACTGTTTGATGTCGTTGTTCTTGTAATATTCCTTGACGACATCCTTGGGTATGTGCACCTTTGTGTCCAAGGGGGGGTGCGAGGTCTTGCCCCCGGAGGCATTGGCATCATTCGTGTTGGCCTTGAGTTCTAGTTCTTTTAGGCCGCGCTCATGCTCGAGCATGAGTCTCTTTTCTTCGAGGTCTCTTTGTCTTCGCTTCTCTTCCAGGTCTCCTTCTAGCCGTAGTTGCTCGAGTGCGATTTTCCTTTCCGCCAGCTGTAGTTCTCCATCCAACCGGAGTCGGGCGAGCTCCAACTCGTGGATCCGGTTCCTCTCTCGCTCTCGGGCGTCTTCGTGGGGACTCGTGCCTGGATTGGCGGGTCTCTCCCCCGCTGGGGTCGTGTCGGTCTCCGGGTGTCCGCTCGGGCCCGGGTTGTCTTCATTCCGGGGTGGTGTATCATCGGCGTCCACCCATGCTTGTAGGGCTGATTTAAAGTCTTCCTTGGTGCTTAGCCCAGTGGTAGCGAAGCCCAGATCTTTGCAGAATTGTTTTAATTCTTTGTGACTGTAATCTTCCATTTTTTCTTTCTGGAATTCCGTAGTCGGTCTTGTCTCTGGCGTAGTCATGGTCGTAGTGTGTTTTTCTCGGTAGTGAGTGAATCACCCTCTGTACGATCTGCGTCGGCTCGGATCCCGTCGCTTGCCACCAATGTTAGAAAGGCGATCCCGGGGGAGGCAGAAGATGTCTGACTGACCACCCCTAGGTCCACCCCTCCGTCGAGAAGTAGCCGAGCGTTATCGAGAGGCCTCCTGGGTGAGGGTCCTCTCCTAGGATCCTACAGCAGGGTAACCACAACACTACAAACGGACACCACACAAGAGGTTAAGTTCTTAGGCTTTATCAGGAATAAAGGTTGCTGGGTCTCAGCGGTATATACAGGCAGATCGAGGGATCTGTAGAGTCTCGTAAAAGGGACAGGGTAGCGGGACAGTCTCGGTATAGATACAGGAAGGGATGCCCTGCGCACAGCTCTCAATCCTCGAGCCGGGGGTTCCGAGAGGTCGAGCCGCGGCAGCGCCAGCAGGACTCGACAGGTGGTCTTAACGGAGAGGAGGCCGCGGCAGCGCCAGCAGGCTCTCACGATGGTTCAGCCGCGGCAGTGCCAGCAGGCTCTCAAGATGGTTCAGCCGCGGCAGCGCCAGCAGGCTCTTTAAGATGGTTTCAGCCGCGGCAGCGCCAGCAGGCTCTCAGGTGGTTCAGCCGCGGCAGCGCCAGCAGGCTCTTGGGTGGTTCAGCCGCAGCAGCGCCAGCAGGCTCTTAAGATGGTACAGCAAAGGTGGGCCGCGGCAGCGCCAGCAGGCTCTCAGGGTCTCTTCAGGTTACAGGCAATGAGTTCTTCTGGTGTCGGCCGTGACGGCGTCAGCAGAGCTTCCAGTCCAGGATACAACTGCCGTCCTACTCCGGGGCTGGCCCAGATATAGGACTGGAGTCCTTTGATGTCCGGACCCTCGTGCCTGGGGGTCAGAGGGGCCGGGATGTTGGTGTCCAGACACCCAGCAGGGGGGTGGAGCCAGCGCCCAGGGAGGCCGGAGGGCGATCGATACTAGGCGTCCGGGGACGGCTGGAGGGCCATCGAAACTCCCTTTTCTCCGGGATCTGTTGAGTGGCCACTCGACCACCTGGGTGGATCTTGGTGCCTCGATGTCTGGGCTTCGCTGGGGTCTGGGCCGGGGCCAAGGCCGCGTGGTCGTGACGTGGTGGGCCCAAGATGGAGTCGGGCGCGGCCTCGTGCTTAGGTCGTGAAGGGCCCATGGTGGGGCCAGGCCGGTAGTGGGGGTCCGGGATGGTGACCGGACCAACAATGTTGGGGCGTGCAGTGTTGGGCAAAAGGGCTGCCCGATGCTGGGTGGAGGGCCGATGTCATCCGGGGCCCGCCATGCGGGAGGGGTAGGACCACGCCATGAGGCCGGGTCCAACAGGGGTGATCCCTTGTCCTCCTATTTCGTGCCCCAAGTATGTGACGGTTGGCATGCCCAGTTTACACTTTTCGCACTCCGCCGTCAGGCATTTCTCCTGTAGCACACTCAGCACTTTGTAGAGTTTCCTGTCATGATCCTCCTGGTCCATCCCCATGACCAAGATGTCATCTTGGAAGTATTGGATGCCATCGACATCTTTGAACAAGCGGTGCATCAGTTTCTGGAACACCGCTGCGGCGGACGCCCGCCCAAAGGGCATCCTGCGAAACCTATAGCACCCATAGGGCGTGATGAATGACGTGAATCGCTGGATGGGTGCAAGTCTATTTGATGGTAGGCGGACGTGAGATTCACAGTGGAAAACCACTTGACACCTCGTGTTTTGGCTAACATTTCCTCAATCCTTGGCAAGGGAAATTTTTCCACAACAAGGCACTTGTTCAGCTTGCGTAGGTGCACACACAAACGCACCTTGCCGTTGGGTTTTCTGGTGACCACTAGGGGCGCCAACCACTCCGAACTGTCGATGGGTTCGATGATTCCTTGTTCCTCTAGTCTGTGCAGCTCGAGTCTTACCGCTTCTTTTACCGCTATGGGTATGTTTCGGACCTTGAGGGACACCGGCTGTGAGTTTTCCTTTAGTACTATCTTGTGCATAAACTTCTCCAACTTTCCTACCTTCCCCCCAAACACCTTGGGGACGTCTCTTCTCACTTTCTCTACGTCTGGCCATTTACCGCAGTCCGTCAACAACACTTGTTCCAAACCACCCGGATCCAGCTTGATTCCAAGATCTCCCTTATCTCGCCATCCTAGTACAGAGGGGCCTTTCTCTGCTACATACAGTTTGCACACTGCAGATCTCCCCCTGAATTCAAACTTCAGGCTCCGGTAGCCCACCATGGGAATAGGGTTTTCTGTGTACGAGATCGGATGTATGTCTGGTGGTTCCATTTTGGAACGCAGGATGGGCTTAAAGTCTTCTTCCCATACCGACCTCTGGACTATGGTGTATGGGGACCCCGAGTCAATTGCAATTCTTATTTTCACTTCCCCAATCAGCATGTCTGCACGTGGTTTATCGGAGCGCTTGGTGTCAATACCCATCACTTGTTCTTCGATGCATAGCACTCGGTCGTCCTCATCTGATACTTCCTCAGAGTCTGCTTCGGGTTGAGTTTGTGCAATGAATTTCACCATCGACTTCTTCCCTTTGCGCCGACACATCTTCTCGTAATGGCCCATCAGGCCGCAGAACATGCATTTTGCGCGGAAAACTGGGCATCGCTTGTCTTGGGCAGAGTGGTTCGTACTTCCACACCTGTAGCATGCAGTTTTACTGTCTCCTGCTTGCTTCCCTGTTTGCCCCGGTTTTCCCGCCCACTTGCCGGCTCCTCTGCTCTCTCCTGGCGCCATCTTGTGTCTTCCTGGCGCTTCAGCGTCATCCACTTTGTTGACCATCACTCTCTGCACATTCTCCCGTTTTGCCACCTCAGCGCAACGCTTCGAAAGCTCCGCTTTCTTCACCATTGCAATTACCTCTTTCAGTGTCGCTTCACCATGTGCCCATAACTTGTCCTGCACAGCCTTGTTGGTGGTATGCATCACAATCTGGTCCTTTATAAAATCATCTTGTAGTGTGCCATACTTGCACGTGACCGCTAGTCTCCTTAAAGCTGCCACATAGTCTTTGATGGGTTCTCCTTCACCTTGTTTTCTCTGTTGGAAATTGTAGCGATCAACGGAGAAACATACTGCCGGGCGAAAGTGTGTGTCCAGGTCTTCCAGGGCATGTTTGAACACATCGTCGTCCGCCGCTTGCCGGGTTGCTGGCTCAATGTTCTGGAACACTCTGATTCCTTCAGGGCCCAGGTTGTGCAGCAGTATACGTTTTTTTCTCGCACTTGAGAACTCTTCTCCGTTTTCATCTTCTAATGCTTCCAGGTAGTTTTTGAAGTACTCCTTCCAGTCCTCCCACTTCATTTGGGGTTCACCTGGTTTGGGCAGAAATGGGATCAGCGCTGTGAGCGAGGTCGCTTGGGTGCTCATTTTTGCTTGTCGCTCCGGTTCTTCCCCTTGATTTCTGGGGCTGCTGGGCGCGCTGGTGTTTTCTCCCCGGTTCCTGGGGTTGCCTGGCGTACTGGTACTCTCCTCCTGCTCTGTGTCGGGACGGGGTTCCCTTCCTCCCCTTCTCCACTATTGCCTCCTTCCGCCAGGGCTTAGTGGGGCACTGCCGCCTTCCTACCTTGCTTACTCTGCTGGTCTCTTGTGCCTTCTGGCTCTGGGGGTGCTGGTAGGGTGTTGCCCTCACTTGCACGCTTCTGCCACGCTCCTTCTGCTCTACCAGCTTCAGTTTGCACTGAACAATGTTCCTGATTAGGTCCCTGATGGTCCTTGGTCTTCCTTTCCTCTCTTCTTAATTTTTGTTTTGTAGGGGAGGGTGTGTGTGGGAGATCCCACTCCTCGTCGCCACTATAATGTTGTTTATTCCTCCCAAAGATGACCAGGACACTGATTGTAAGGTTGCAGGAGGGTTTATTAATTTCTAAAGACATACGGCAGAAAGAGCGCCGAGCGTGTGTACAGCGCTACTGCTCCGGGCACTCTGAAGCGCGAACCACCGTTCGCGCATGCGCACTTTCCCACGCTTCCCATCATGACGTGTTGCATCACACGCTCAGTGACGGGAAGCTAGAACGCACACTACATATATTCAAACTGTTTTCACGTAAACCTCCGAGTAAGGAGGAGGTCTGCGAAGCCTGGCAGAGTGAACTCTTCGGCATCACCAGCCCCACCCTCCACACGCTCACCATCTATTCTCAGTAGTGTTTTTGTACAATCCGTAGTCATGACTCCCAATCAGGCATTACCTTAGCACTAGTACACCTGTACAGGTAACAGTGGGCTCTATAAAATAATTCACATAGCATAACATCTACTTTCATCTCATAGAAACCAGTAACTGGTGTTGGCAGCCGCAGGGTAGTAGGCATCGGTTCTGAGAGCACTGCCTGCTCCTTCCTAATGTTTTCCCAAATAAGAGAACTTTTATTTTTTCAAAGCAGTACATTTAAGAAACACTGACTACTCCTTAAAAATATATTTTACGTTTTTAAACGTGAACTCAGAAATTGGTGGTCTGTTCTCATTTGTGGACCTCAATTCCTGTGTGTACAATCAAAGTGGTTCGCAAATTGTGTTATGCCTAACTATTATTCAGACGTGAATGCTGATTTAGTACATAAGTTGCTTCACAAAATCAGAGCCAGTGTGCAATTTGAGACCACATTCTGGGAACAGATACATGTATTTTATTGTAATTGCATTTATATAGCGCTTACTACCCCTGACGTAGCCACAGTCTGTTTAAAAGAAGCCTTGTGCAAACAGATATGGAGGGTGTGTTAGCCCTAACATATTTAGGACGCTCTTGTCACAATCGTTTTGCCTTCATTCCTCTTGTTTTGCTGGAATTTTGGTTTTTTGGGCATTAGTACTCTGTGCAATTTGCCACTGCTGACCAGTGCTAAAATGCTTGTACTCTCTCCTTTAAACATGGTTACATTGGCTTGTTCCTGATTGGCACTTTTAAGGCACTAGTAAAGGGGTACACCATGTACCAAGGGTCTGTAAATTAAATGCTACTACAAGACCTGCAGCACTTGTGCCACCCACTTAAGTAATCCTATAAAACATCTCAGGGCCTGCCATTGCAACCTGTTTGCAGTTTCAAACTGCTAGTTCAACCTGGCAAAATAAACCTTTTGCCAGGCCTAAACATCCCTTTTTAATACATATAAGTCAAACCTAAGGTAGGCCCTAAACAGCCCATAGAGCACATTATATTGTATTTAAAAAGATGGACATGTATTTTTAAGCTTTACATGTCCTGGTAGTGAAAGACTCATACATTCATTTTTCACTACTGTGAGGCCTACCTCTCCTATAGGATAACACTGAGCTATCTTATTACATTTAATAAGTGATAACTTTTGTTTAGGAACAGGTAGAAATGTCATGTTTGGTGGCAAATGAATTTTAATTTAAAACCCTCTTTAATAGTAAATTTGGATTTTAAATCACAGTTCTGAAAATGTCACTTTAGGAACAATTGCATTTACTAGAACAAACTATTTGGTTCCAGCAGCCTGTATCCTAGGTCAAACAACTGGGTGTAGTTGTCAGTTGGCCTTTAGGTATTCCTCCCAGACAGTGAACTAAAGGGGGACTAAATGTTGGCAGGATAAGCCATTGTGACAGGATGGGAGAGGCGGAGCTGTACACAGCACAGCCTCACTTACATTTCAAAGGAGCTGCCTCAGCACACACAAAGGACGTCACAACCTTTTGCTATCCCAAACATCCTGGGACAAGTGGCAGGAGGGAGGAAGGAAATTCCAGAACCATCTTTGGGGGGAAACTGCAGACGTTTCTTCCACTTCAAAGCTGGCACCAGATATAAAAATAGGACCCTCAGAGCTACTCTTCAGTACACTACAGGACCTGCGAATACTACAGAAGAAGGACTGCCCTGCTGCCAGGGAACTGCACTGCTGCTTGAGGCCTGGCCTGCTGTCTGAGAAGGAAAGCTGGACCCGCTCCCTTAATGCCAGACAGAGTGACTCCAAGGAGTCACCTCTCCTCTCAACACCCACGGTGCTTTCACCTGCCAAAAACTGCCGCCACTCCATCAACATCGCCAAACCCCAGGACTCACCTCCACCGATCAGCAGCATCCCCACCGCAGCCCAAACCCTGCAATGCATCCTCCTCAACGTCCGCTCCCTCCACAGACATACCTCGTAAATAAGGGACCGCAACGACAGTAGCTCTCCCGACGTCGCTTTTCTCACTGAAACATGGACAAGCTCCACCTTGGGCCCTGACATTGCGATTGCCACCCCAGAAGGATGCAAAATCACCCGGAAGGACCACCCAAACTCCCCCGAAGGCGGCATCGCCATTGCCCACAAGGCCAACCTCCGCCTGAGCACCTACACCAACGGGCCTATGGACCTTATGGAACACCTCTACTTCAAAATCGAGGTCAATCCGACCACCAACCTACGAGGCACCCTCATCTACCAACCGCCCAGACCCAGCGCACCCTTCTCCGACTCCATCACTGACATAATCACGCTGCATGCCATCACCTCCACCGACTACATTTTGCTGGGAGACCTCAACTTCCTCCTCGACAACCACCAAGACCCCAAATCCATCTCCCTCCTAGAAAACCTCCACGTCATCGGACTCAACCAGATCGTACCAGGACCAACTCACTCAGCAGGACACACCCCTCAACCCTATCTTCATAGCAGGAAACTCCATCTCCTTCAGCCACACCTCCGAACTCCCATGGACGGTCCACTGCTGCGTCCACTTCACCTACAAAGCGAACATCCCCCGCGGATGCCCAGCCTTCTCCAAAGCAGGACTAGGAACAAGATCTCCGACGAGCAGCTCACCACCACCCTCAATGGCTCCACACCCACCGCCACAGACAATGACCCCACCACCGCCACCCGCACCGGACACAAATAGATCACAGACTGGTCCAACACCGTAGCCCCACTAGAGAAATCCTCCAACCTTCACACCAAGAAAGCCAGCTGGTTCTCCACCGAACTCCGGCAATCCAGACAAACCAGCAGACGTCTCGAAAAATTTTGGACGAACTCCAAAACTCGACAACTACATAACAGCCACCACAAACTCAATAGACACTCAAGGAAGAAAGCACTCCAGGACAGAATCTCCACCCACGCACACAACAGCAAGGAACTCTCCTGCATCATCAAAGATTTCGCCCAACCAAACACTGAGTCCACCGACATCATACCCTCCCAGGACCTCTGCGACAAACTCAGTGCCTTTTCCTATCAGAAAATCAAGACCATCCATGACAACTTGGACAACAACTACCTCCACAAGGAACCCACACCCACTGCTTCCTGCACCGCACAGCCAACACTGGACAGCTGGACTGCCCTCAGCATCGAAGACACCCCAAAGACCAATAGGACCACCCACTCCGGAGCCCCCACAGACCCCTGCCCCCACCAGATCTACCACAGAGCAGCAGACATCATCGCCCGAGCTACAAAAATCAACCGATCCTTTGAGACCGCCACCTTCCCCCGATGACTGGAAACAGGCTGAGGTCAACCCTCCTAAAGAAACCATCAGTGGATCCCACAGACCTCAAGAACTTCAGAGCAATCTCCCTACTTTCCTATCCGGTGAAAGTCATTGAAAGAGCTGTCAACAGCCAACTCGCCTCCTTCATCGACGAGAACAACATCCTCGACTCCTCCCAATCAGGCTTCAGGAAGAACCACAGCACAGAGACCACCCTTATCGCCGCAACAGACGACATCCGCTCCCTCCTCGGCTGAGGGAGACTGTGGCCCTCATTCTCCTGGACCTCTCCGTGGCCTTTGACACAGTCTCACACCATACCCTAGACCGTAGACCCCACAATGCAGGAATCTGAAACAAAGCCCTCAACAGGATTCGCTCATTCCTCTCCGACAGACCGCAGCGGGTCAGACTGCCTCGCTTCATCTCGGAGCCCACACCAACAACCTGCGGAGTTCTCCAAGGATCCTCCATCAGCCCCACCCTGTTCTACGTCCACATTTCCCCTCTCGCTTCCATTGTCAGAACACACGGACTCAACATCGTATCGTACGCAAACAACACGCAACTCATCCTTTCACTATCCAATGAACCCAACATATCGAAACACACCTTTCAAGAAGGAATGGAAGCAGTCGCCAGATAGATGAAAAACAGCTGCCTACAACTGAACACAGACTAAACCGATGTCCTCATCATAGGCCCATATACCGATGCCTGCAGTGACACCTGTTGGCCCCCAGCTCTCGGGAACCCACCTGTGGACCACGCAACCTCGGAACACTGGCCCCGCCTACATGAACCCCCGCCTCATTCCACGCACCCCAAAGATCCCTCTGCTCAGCACAGCTTTCCTTTGCAACGGTACCACGCATCCAGAAGACCAGAACAGGAGGCCGTTCCTTCTCCTCGCGGCTAAAGCATGGAACACCCTCCCTCTGCACCTCCGCCAGACACCTACTCTTTCCAAGTTCCTGAAGGACCTCAAGACCTGGCTCTTTGATGAATCACCATGAGTGCCCGGCTCCACATGTACCCTGAAAGGCCAGGGAAGACCTCTGACTCTCTTTGCCTCCGACGATACTCCATGAATGCCTAGGAGCTGCGTGCCCCCGCTCCCTACTCTTTCCCCTCCCCACAGCACCTTGAGACCCTTCCGGGTGAGTAGTTGCGCTTAACAAACCATGATTGATTTGGCTGACCTCCTGTTCTGAGCTACAAGGGCACAACAGGCCCCAGGGACCTCCCTGCAACTGCCCAGCTGATGTGCTGCAATTGGACCTACCGGAGCTCTGCTGGCCTCTGCTAGAGTACGTATCTGATTTCCAAGTTGCACCTCATCAAGTCCTGGGCCCTTGGATGGCATCAGAGTGCACTCCTCCAAAGAAAAGGAAGAAATACTTTTGAGCTCTTCACAACAGTAAGCTGGCCCATTTGCACTGAAATCTCGCTGCCCATGATGACCACCAACTCAAAGCTCCAGTGGATCTGACTCTTCAAGCTATAGCAAATGCCAAAGACAACCATCAGTACCAGATCTGCGCTTCGTGCTACAGCATTGACAGCACGCAGTGACTACCAACGTGAAGCTTCACCAATGACTGACCATAGCGCCCAATAGGATCTGTGCGCTATAGCGACACCTGTCCGCAGTGATCAGCCTGCTTTTTGAGCTACAGCAACCACCCTTCCCAAAGCTCTGTCTGCTCCTCGCCGCCTCCTCCACTGCAAACTGGACTCTTTGTGCCAGGCTTTGAGAAGGTTACGGTTTCAGGAGGGCTAACCTGGTCCTTGTATCTAGCACACACTCCTTCGAGGTTGCCCGGAAATTATTACTTTCTCCTGGTTTAGCACGACCAGATAAGTGCAAGTGACGGTTTGTGCTTTTGGGTACTATGCTTAAGTAAAACTTTGAAAGTGCATTTCTCCGGGTTCTCCTGATTGGATTTTTGTCGTTTTGGTCTCTATTTATTTAACACATTTTACTCTATACTTCTAAATTTGTGGGGCATTTTTCCTGTGTTTTGTTTTCACTTTATTGCTGTTGGTGTGCTGCATAACTACTTTACACATTGTTTTAGTTAAGCCTGACTGCTTTTGTGCTAAACTACTAGAGGGTTAAACATAAGCTAAATTTAGTGACTTTTGTTGCTCACCCGGACAGGGACTGTGGTTGTTACTTGAGGATATTCTTCACCACCCTCAATCAAAAACCCAATTTTGTACAGGGTGCTCCAGAAGGAATACGGCATACATACTCAACAAAAATATTTTGCTGTGGTAACACCATCTTTTATTTTATTTTTTTGTAACTATGTAAATTGTGATGAACATTTCCAAGATGAAAAGCACCCCTGGAATCCACATAAAATAATCAATGTATTAAGGACAGCCCAGGCATCTGACACCAAAATGTCATCTATTATAAGTAAAATGTATTGTATGTTAGATCTATTTTAATATTGTCTGTAGGATGTATGAGTAAGCAGCAAGATATTTTTATATTATAAAAAGCCAGACAGACACAGTTGCTGACGTAGAGCATTAATTGGCCATTGAGGTGGATCTATGCATATGGTTGCCCAGTGTAGAATTCTGATCTGTCCTAATGTCAGTGACAATTAATGTTTTTACTTGCCCAGGCAGTTGCGATCTCAGATAAATGTTTATGCCAATTTAACACCTAATTAGCGTTGTGTGCATTCATTCAAAAGTGAAAGAAATTCTCTAGTTCAGTTGATCAAAACAGCTTTCTTAGTTTCAAGAATGAGCCAGACCTGTTGTTCCTAATAGCATGTAGAAGCCTGTTGACATATATCTTGTAAAAGTGTAAGCAGCAATTTCTGTTTTTCATCCACATCAGATCTTTTACTTACTTAAACCTCTGTTGGCAGGAGCCCTCAATTTGGGCATTCTGATAATGCTCTTGTGTTTTGTTGAGGGGCATTGGATGGGAAAGATTGCAGAGGATGATGCTTGAATTTCACCAACTCTCCTAAGGTGTTGAATTTAGCATAGTGAAACCCACATCTGTACACAGCATAGTTTTGAATTTGAATCCGCCTCAATTTGGGCATTATGACGATGCTCTAGTTTTCTGTTGAGGGGCATTGGATGGGAAAGATTGCAGAGGATGATGCTCAAATTTCACCAACTCTCCTAAGCTGTTGAATTTAGCATAGTGAAGCCCACATCTGAACACAGCATAGTATTCAATTTGAATCATCTTTTACAAAAAAGATTTTAAAAACTTAACGTGAGAAGCAATTGTTCGCGTAAAAAAAGCAGGGATGTGTTAGGTGTTAATACTGGAAATAAAGCCCTGTATCAATGAGAATACACACAGAATGGACATTGATTGAAAGGACACAGAGCAAGTGGAAACAGACTTAACAGTAGGCCTCGCCTTTGAAGGACTTTAGACAACCTTTTGGGTTTGCCAGTGCTGAACAGCATTAGCAGAAAGGAACATTTTTTGTTGCTGATGGTGTTCAGCATTGGCAGAAAAAGCCATATGCGACCCCAGTATGATGATCCATGCAACCCCATTCATCACGAAGCATGTGCACGTGTCAAAATGCTTCAGTGGGCTTTTTTTAATTTACCTTCCATAATGGCATATGTCCCTCTTGGCGTCTGAAATTGAAAACTAAAAAAATGTGTGTTACAATGAAAGGAATGGTTCGGTAGAAAATTGGAGCCAGCAGGCTGGTCTACTCTCCAGAAATGAAAAAAAGAAATACATAAAAAATAATTTGAAAAATAGTGACAACAATGAGTGGGAGAGCAATGGTGAAGCGGGTAGGGGTGGCAGGGAACCAGTCAATTTTTCAGTGCGGTATAAACTGGGTAGGGGAGCAGCAGAAAAGCAGGGTGAGGAAGTTTTTTAAAAAGTCACAAAAAGCAGCGCCTTTATAGAAGGGAAAGCAACAGGTGCTCTTGGGGTGGAGCAACGTGGAGAGACTGGGGACTGGAAATGAGGGAGGGGAGCAGCATTTGAGGAAAGAACTAGAAAACACATGCACTGTCATGGAGTGCTGAAAGAACAAGGAAAACGTAGTTCCTAGAAGGTAAGCAGTGGAAGGATTCATGAAATCCAGCCTAAAGGATGGTGAAAAAACTATGTTCCAGTGTACAGTCAAACACAAGAAGAGGATGCAAAGCCATCAAAAGAGAAGGAAGCAAATGAGATTGACAAGTAAATCAACCAATGTTAAGCAATGGGCTGATCCAAAGCCAACAAGAAGTATTGATATTGTACATAATAGATCTCCGACAATAGACAGCAAAAAGATGTCCTTAGGCAAGACCTACAAATATTGCATGCAATTGGGAGGGGAAACATCCTTTACAACAATGTCATCTAAAATGTCATAAATGATGTCATAGAACGTCGTCAGTGATTTAATATGTGTGGTCATAAGCAGTGCATGCTGGGGCACATGCTTTAGTTACTTCTGCTAACTATAACTGGTGAATTTCTGTGTTTTTTTAAAGTTCAAAACATTAATATTTTCACTGACATATTCATCTACCTATAATGTTACTTTAACCTTTGCTTTTCCCGTTTTTTTAAACGTAAAGTACAATTTTATCACCATACGTAAAGCCAACACCATAGGGCATTATGTTTTTTAAAGTGGAAGGGTACCATGTGGTCTCCGTCCCCAAGCCTCATTAAGCCTATTAGGCCATGGGGAACTCAGGGCCTTATGTTTTTTGAACAAGAGGGGTCCAAGTGGCCCCCTCCCTAAGCCTTATTAGGTCCTTGGGACCCTATCCCCCGGGGACACTTTTTTTTAAAGGGGAGAGAAACCAAGTGGCCTCCTCCCTGAGCCTTATTAGGCCCTGGGGACCCTATAAATTCTTTCAAGGATAGTTTATTACAATGCCCTCTCCTAGGGGCCCGAACTCAGTGGTCGCAAAACTGCAGGTTGTACAAAATTGTGCAGCGAGACTGCTGACGGACACCCCCAGTCATTGTTTAGCAAGGCCCGCGTTATGCTCCCTCCACTGGCTCCTGGTGCAAGAGAGAATTAACTTTAAGTCCCTCTGCGTTGCCCATGAGTCTTTTGAAGGGAGTGGATCTCCTATCAATAAAGCCATGACGCCCCTAAAGGGCGAATGGAAAACCTCGCTCTGATGAGCTCCACCTAGCAGTGGTCCCGAGGATCAAAAAGGCCAGAAGTGGCGGCCGTCATTTTTCATACAACGCCGCCAGACTCTGCAACACCATTCCACTGTATCTTCGTACAGAACCCTACCATCTTACCTTCTGAAAACAGCTAAAAACGTGGGTTTTCCCCTACAGTGTTTGTTCTTCTAGTTACAGTGACAAGGCTGGTATGCTCCCGGGTAGCCATGCGATACATAAAAGTCATTTAATTTCATCCCCCAGGACCATATGTTATTTAAAGGGGAGGGGGACCAAGTGCCCCTCAGCGTTATTAGTCACTCGGGTTCCCATCCCCCAGGCTGTTTTTTTTATTATAGGAGAGGGGAAGGCCACGTGGCACCCCTCCCTGTGCCTTGCTAGGCCCTAGTGACCCCAGCCCCAAGGCACTACTTAAAGGGTAGGGGGGTTCTCAGCCCCCATCCCTAAGCCTTTTTCAGCCCCGAAGACTCCATCCCACATAATTAAATAAATAAAGGTGGGTGCCCTAGTTCCCATGCAGGGCACCCACCATACAAATGGGGTGGGGGGGAGTTTCAGGGCCCCCTTGATCCCAGCTACCTGCTCCCTGCAGGCGGGAGCAATATTTTGATCTGTTTCCCTGCCCATAGGAGTTAGGGCAGGGAAACAGATCAAAAGTCATTTTCAAAACTCACGTGGGCCGTGAGCAGACTTTGTGTTTGCTCCCACGTGGCAGGAGTTTTGAAAATGCTCCTGCCAGGTGGGAGCAAATACAGATAACCCTGCCGGTGCGAAAAAGGGAAATTGCTGTGCCCTAGGGGTGGGCTCAACAGGACATAGCTAGTGAGCTAGCCCAGGGGATGGGTTCCCCGGGCCATTAAAGGCTCAGGTAAGGGGGCAGCCCCTGATGATGGGGTCCCCAGGGGCTTTAGAGTCTCAGGGAAGTGGCCCACACAGCCCTTCCCCTTTTTGATAAGTTTCGCCCCAGACGGTGGGGTCCTCGTAGCCTATGATGGCTCAAGAAGCAGAGTCGCCCAGGCCCCCACTCCATATTCAATAATTGGGCCTGTGATGGCTCGGGGGGGGGTCTCTCTCCGCCCATTAATAAAGAAAAGCATCCTCGGCCGCTATTTTCTATATCTTTTTATTTCTTTATATTTTTTTATATATATTCAGGACGGGGGTAAGTCCTCGAGTTCTGTAATGACAGCCAGCAAAATCTTTCTCATGTTGCTGTCATCCAGAAAGAGTGCTTGTTCCAGCAGGGGTATGACTTCCACTGGAGCAAATTGGCCCAAAGGGAAAAAAGCTCCCTGGCTCAATTAGAGTACTCTAATTTTCAAATTGGTCCGCCTGCGAAAGTCTCTCGAGCCTCCCACCGACCCAACCATCCAGATATACAGTTATTTTTTCACCTTCATTTCTCAAAAATTGCTGAACGGATTTACACGAAGTCGCAAAAAGCACAATCTGCAGATCAAGATCTAGCTTCCTGCCAAAGTTGGTGTAATTCCGTTCAGCGGTTTTTGCAGTGGCCCTTCTTAAATAAGTCTATGGAAAATGCCTGGGGTTTTTGTATTTTGGGACCTTCCCCTTTTTTCTTGCCCCCCTCCCTTTGACAGATCCTCTCAAAATGATCCATGCACAAACCCGTCAAAAAAGAGCACTTTGTTGGAAGCTTTCGTGGAGATTCGTCAAACGGTGCCACGTTATTAGCAACACAATAAACGCATTTCCTATCTAACAGGTAACCCAACTATAACTACCGAGTGGCGACGGCTACTGGGTAAAGGCTTGCGTTGATAAAAAACACGTGGTAAAGGAGTGCGTTTTAAAGTCCTACAGCCAATTTGAAGGGCTGTCACTGAAGAAGGATCCAATTTGATCAGCGGAATCTTGTAGAGAAAATATATTAATTATCTTTAAAGTTATTTTGGAGCATACCCGTACTTACAGTAGTGATGGTCTTTTGTGTTTGCTGACCCGTGACTCATCAATGTTGTTTAATCCATCTGTACATGGTTTGTTACCCCACATTTTTGTAGAATTCATATTGGTCTCAGAGGGCTTCGTTTTTAAAACCCATTGACCGAGTGTCATGCTGCAATCGAGGGCCTAATGAGCCTGAGTGACATCAGATTTAGAGTGCAGGAATATCCGGTGAATCAGAAAGAAATGCTAAAGGGGCCCGGATCCTATAATGGAAGGCTGAATTAATTCAATTAAAGGGCTTAAGGAGCTCGGATACGGTTTGCTGGAACACTTTACTGCATCTGAAAAATGTCAGAGACTTAAAAACAAAAGCCCCCCATGCAAACTGGCACTTCCATTCATCTGCATGAAGGGTCCGGATCTCCATATTGTAAACAAGACGGGGAGCTTTAATAAGCTGAATACGTGCATTAAGCCAAGAGCAAGTCTTTGGCCTGTTTTAAGCGGAACTACTCACCTGGACTGGAGTGAAATGAAAGAGCTAGAGTAAAAAACAACAAATTGTGAAAGGCGTTTGAGGTGTTCTTTTTAATTCGTAGAAAAACGGCGCTCCTACAAAACCATGCCCTCCTGAATAATATTTCTTACCCCCATCATTACCCATAATGCGTCATGGCTAGGATCTTCCTGCCAGGGTCACAGAGGAGCACGCTCTGCAGAATTGGCCGCGTTTTCCTTGGCTCGGTGAATTCTGAAATGGGCTTGAAAACAGTTCCCATGGCTTTGGAGGACGCAGCGAACGCTCATGCATGTTCTATTACTCGCATCTGACTGAGTAAGTACAATGTGCCCTCTTACATGTGCTCGGTTGCAGGGAGCGATGAATAGCAACGTGTTTGGCTGCTGCTGCGAGTTATTACTAACGGGTCGAAAATGGGAGAACACACAAATACTGTTTTAATAAAAAGAAATCTTCCTCCATCTCTATTTTTCTGAGGTGTGTTTTTCAACGTCATTGAAAGCTGAATATGTCAAAACAAAAGTCTAGGGCGTTCCATTTCTAATGCTAAAATTGCACAATGAAAAACCTGTGCGAGGTGAAGAGGCATTCTTCTGATGGGAATATTTCCGACCTGGACATGTGTTAGCTTTTCCTCCTGCACCCCGACTTCCTGGTCACATCCTGATCTGCTCCCTCTGAAAGTCTGATTTCGTGCACATTCTCTTCCCACAGTGGGAATTTCTGCCCTTCCCTGACAAGCATTATCGGGCGCCTTTGACATACAGCCATGCAGGGCCCAAAATAGGCGGGTATTCATTCCCAGGCCTGAAAAGACGCTTTGTGCCCAAGATTCATTAAACTGCGCCGCACAGCCCTTCCTAAATGAGGCTCAATAATGAACAGTCGATTTAACTGGAAAAGCTGCTGGAGCTGTTAAATTAAAGGGAAATAAAGGGCACTTCAGGCGCAGTGTGCCAGAAGAAACGGTGACCTAAACTATTCCGGCTTTATTGAACCCTCAGTAGCCAATCTGAAAATTTGCTGGAACTTTACTGGAAACATTGCGTAAACGATCTGAATGTTGCATTCTTCGCGAGAGCAAACGGGGAAGTAGACATTCAGCGGAAGCTTGCCACATAAGTGAGCCACATTGAAAAGGAGTGCATTTGATGTGAAACACACAAAAGATGATGGAAGACTGCTTGCAATAAATCTAACCACTGGCAATAGCTCGGGGTAGCACTCCAACTCATCGTTCTTTTGCTCACCATGCCACCTCTGTTTGGCCCTAGCTATATTCAAATCAGCCTTGACCCTGCTCCTAATAGAAACAGTCCAACCCGAACTGCCAAGGCAGGTCCTCCTTGGACTGGAACACAAGCTACCCAGGACCAGTTTTGCCCTATTTGTGGGTTTATCAGCCAGGTACAGCTTGGTTCCAGTGATACAGTGAGCACTGGAACCATGTCTGAGCTTACCTATGCCACTTAGAGCGGTACATGAAGCACACAAAAGGTGATGTGAGGCTGCTTGCAATAACTCTAACCGCTGGCAATAGCTTGGGTAGCACTCCATCGCACAGTTATTTTGCTCACCCTGCCACCTCAGTTTGGACCCAGCCATATGAAAATCTCACTTGACTCACCAGGCAGGAGTTCTGTAGTGTGCAGAAGGAGCGCCCTACTCTCAAGGGCCTACAGTGGCAGGTCGAGGAAGAGGCAGCTGGAAACATTTCTGGTGAGCATCTCATTTACTCGGAGTATGGTCTCCTGTTCAGTGAGCCTAAGGTTCCTGAGTCTTGTGCAACCCATGTGTTGGTGGTCTCCCATTGCCTCAGCACCTTCCTACTGGAGCTGGCTCATGATGTTCCCCTGGCAGGTCATCTAGGGCAGGACTAGACTTTTGGCCGGCTTGACATTCACTTTTACTGGCCCCAGATGAAGGTGACCTCCGATGAGTTGTACAGGTCATGTCACACCTGCCAGGCCAGTATGAAGTCTAGAGGGAAACACAAGTGTCCCCTAGATCTTCTTCCCCTTTTGAAATGGTGGGCATCAACATCGGTGGTTCTATGAACCCCAAGAGAATCCTAGGCAGCAGGGTCCTCCTGGTCTTGGTGGGCCATGCCAACCAGTACTTGGACGCTATACCTCAGAGGGCAGTGGCTGTGTCCACAGTTGGCAAGGCACTGATGAGGGCCTTCACCTGTGTGGGCTTCTCCAACAATGTAGTATCTGATTGAGATACCAACTTCATGTCAACATACATGAAGTCCATGTGGAACAAGTGTGGAGTAAAGTTCCTTACACTCTATCATCCCCAAACCAGTGAGCTAGTTGAAATGTTCAACAGACCCTCAGTGACAATGATCACTGGCCTACCGGAGCCCTTGAGGCAGAACTGGGATGTCCTCTTGCCATACATGTTGTTTGCTTACATAGAGGTACCACAGAAGAGGGATGGATTCAGGCCCTTTGAACTTCTGCACAGTCACCCTGTCAGAGAGCCACTCAACCTGGTAAATATGGGTTGGGAGCAAGCTCCCAAGAAAGCCCTTCAGGATGTGGTCAGCTTTATGCTGGCCCTCTGCACCCAGATTACGCGCTTCCGGAAGAAAGCGAAGGAGAATCTGGAAGTCATCCAGGAGGTCATGAAGCTCTGATATGAACAGAAGATCACTCTGGTTGACTTTCAGCCTGGCCAAAAAGTGTGAGTATGTAGCCTGTGGACCGTCTGGCCCTACAAGTCCACTAGTCTGGGCCCTATGAGTTGAAGGAGCACATGGGGGAGTTCATCTACCTGGTGGAACTCAAGATAACCAGGGGGTTCCTGCATGTCAGTCGCCTTACCCCACTTTGAGAGGTTACCATAATCCTGGTCAAGTATGATGGAGTGGAGGAGGAGAGTGAACCTCTCCCCAAGCTCCTTTCTTCCAAGGAGCAGGATGGGTCAGTGGAGGGTGTCAACCTCTCCCCTAACGTGACCCTATAGCAACAGAGGGATTGTCATAAAGTGTTGGGGCAGTCCGCCTCTCTCTTCTTCCTAACCCCTGGGTTCACTACATGGTATGCCACTGAAATTGAAAGTGTGGACAATATACCTGTGAAGAATAAGGTCTACAGGCTATCTGGCAAGGTAAGAGCCAGCATAAATGAGGAAGTCTCCAAAATGCTGAAACTAGGGATAATTGAGACCTCAAGTAGCCCTTAGTCCAGCCCAATGGTGCTGGGCCCAAGGCTGCACCTCCAGGTACCACCCCCGAACACCAGTTCAGCGTGGATTACGAATTATTAAATGAAAATTAAACACACACACATATATATGTATAATACACACACAACAAAACCATAAAAGATATAAAGAATTCATTCAATGACAAAAATATAATTCATTAAGATAATACATTAAATATTACAAATTTAAAACCACCAAAACCAAATTTTCTAAAAATACTATAAAGAGTAGGAAAAGGGATGGACTTTGGAGGGAAGAAGGGAGGAGATAGGCTCACTTTGGCCCTCGTAATGGGCCTACTCATAGGAGTGTCAGAAACTCTCCCACTAGCCAAGGTGAGCGATAAACGTCTCTTGGCCAAGTGGATATCCTTATCAATGATACCCACTGCCTGTTTAAAGAAGCCGTCCAGTGTGAGAATATTTCTGCCATCTGTGGATCTATATAGCTTGTAACAATTGTTCACAAGGAACTAATTCTTGGAAAATCACACTTTGGCAAGTATATACTTTTGCAAAGACTCAATCATAAATCAGAGGTAAGTATAGAATTTGATGCATTTTCTATACCTAGGTCAGATAAAAATGTGTAGGGTTAATCTATACAAAACAAAGTAGTCCAGGAAGTATGCTAGTCTTGCTCACATCAGCCGAAATGAGTAGCAAATATATTCATTATTACAAATTTGTTTTTTAAGAGATTCTAAAACAAAGTACACTCACCCAATATATATACAGTACATCAATATCAATTAAAAAACATGCGACGTTTGTGAACCCAGTGAAGTGACCATAACCAACTTGTATTCAAGCAAAGTGACTGCGTTTTAGGATGGTTATTGGAGGAAAGGATGTCTTTGGATTCTGATTCAATTTGCCGGATCAAGGACCAGATTCTTTTCTAGTGCTTCAAAAGACTATCCGTTTTAGTAGTCAACGACGTTTTGACCCAGCTGCGGGTACTGGGGTCTCTTCAGGACAAGGGATACCTGGGGACTCGAGGTTCTTGGGTAACTGTATCAGGCGCTGAATCTGTGATAATCACTTGCTAATTTGCAAGTTCACAACCCCTACTTCCATATGTGGTAGGGTGATTGTTCCTGAGGGGACAATCCTTTATAGCTACCCTGTAATCTGAGTCTCCAGATTAGAGTATTTACCAATGGCTGTTTGTGGTTACAACTCAGAAAAGTTTATCCATTAGATTGGCTCTCCAACGTGAATATGTATAATAACCAAAGGGTAAGTGGTACTTAAAGTTGATACTCACCGCTGGTATGTCAGGGCGAGGTCTCATGATCGTAAATTGTGATCATTGAGCCGATGGGGAGAATCCAATCAGTGACGCAATGGAGAATTCAATGCTCCATACGGACCATCTAAGATGAGCAATAAATGTATCTTGGCCAACTGGATCTCCTTATCAATGAAGCACACTGCCTGTTTAAAGAAGCCGCCCAGTGTGGGATTATTTCAGCCATCTGTGGATCTCAGCCTTCAAACTTACACTTCCCCAACAGGAGGAAATGATACTCAGGTAAATGAAAAGCCAGGCAATTAGAAGCTGTAAGAGCATCTGGTAAGAGGCCTCAGAAAGAGGTTGCAAATGCCACCAATTCACAAAGTCACATACGTAAGTGTCCATGATGCAGAACAGCCACGAGAGGGAGCCCAGCCTCATCTGGGCTAGGACAGACACAGATATTCCAGCTCTTGGCCCAGACTTCGCCTGGGCTCACACCCCGGCTTGTCTCATGCCGCTGGTCTCTGGATAGCTTAATTACATTTCCTAAATGGAGCCCCTCCTCGATGGCTCTTTAATGGCTTCTGGAGGATGGAGTCCCTCAGTAGCAAGAGATATGGCGTAGCAAACAAGGCATCCCACGGAGGAGATCCAAGACCAATGTATTCCGGCTTGTAATACAGTTTGTATCTGTATGTTCACTTTCTGTCTGGTCGCCAGTAGGTAGTTATAGTTAGGACCTATTCTCCATAGGAAATCCGCAACATTCTATTTGGATTAACTTTGACGCCGGTTGACAAATCTTCGCAAAATTTTCAAAACTAGTGGGACGCTCCGGTCCGCTCCTATCCTGAAAGTCTGGGGGTGATTCATGAAGCGGGGGCCGAGATAAAAGGGGGGTCGAAAAAATTTGTTTTCCCCATGCAAATTTCCATAGGAACCGTTCATCGCGGCTACAGCCCGAACTGCTGAACAGAATTACACCAAATTTGACAAAGAGGTAGTCCTTGGTTCAGACTTGTGCCTTTTGCTTAAATGGTGTAAATCCATTCAGTAGTTCCTGAGAAAATCACAATTAAAAGTACATATATATCTATGGCCGCGCAGGATCCGCGCACCCTGCCGAGCACGAGCTGTACTCTAATTGGCTGTCAACACTCCAAATCAGGAAGTGTTGGCAGCCTTCTTGTGCCTCAGTAGAACCGAGGCACAAGAAACCTAAATATAAAATGCGCAAAACCCGAAAAGGGGGCAGGGTAGAAACACCCTATGCCCCTAGGCCTGTCCACACGGTCCCACAAGAACCCCCAAGGCCCAAAAATTATTATTTCTTTTTAAATCGACAAAATCAGCGCAGGATGCGTGGATCTTGTCGATAAAAAAAACATGCTTCTTTGGTAATTGGCCCCCGGGGGCAATACTTATGTAAAGGGGAGCCCAGAGGGGCCCCCCAGCCCCGGGGACCGCCACCCCCGGGGCTCTTTTTAATTATGTGCGGGGGGCTCTTAGGCCCCCCAGCCCCGGGACCGCCACCCCAGGGGCTTCTTTAACTTTGTTGAGGGGGGCTCTCAGGACCGCCACCCACTGGGGCTTTTTGAAAAGAATGGCGGGGGCTCATGGCGGGACCGCCACCCCTGGGCTTTTAAAAAAATAAAATACCCTGTGTGGGGGGGCTCAAGCCCCTGGGGGGCCAAATCCCCAGGGCAATACTTATGTAGAGGGGGCCCTGGGAACCGCCACCCCTCGGTCTTCTTTCTATTATGTGGGAGGGCTCTCAGGCGCCCCGGGGCCCCCCACCACCTGGGGCTTCTTGAAATTAGATGGGGGCTCTCAGGCCCCCCAGCCCCGAGGACCGCCACCCCTGGTGCTTCTTTAAATTTGTTGCGGGGGGGCTCTCAGGTCCCGCCAGCCCCAGGGACCACCTCCACCCGGGGCTTTTCAAAAAGAATGGCGGGGGCTCATGGCCCCCCATAGCCCCAGGGACCGCCACTCCCGGGGGCTAATTAAAATTAGGTGGGGGCTCTCAGGCCCCCCCAGCCCCAGGTACTGCCACCCCCCGGGGCTTCTTTAAATTTGTTGCAGGGGGTCTCTCAGGCCCCACCAGCCCCGGGGACCACCACCCCCTGGGGCTAATTGAAATTAGGTGGGGGGCTCTCAGGCCCCCCAGCCCCGGGGACCACCACCCCGGGGCTTCTTTAAATGTGTTGTGGGGGGGCTCTCAGGCCCTGCTAGCCACGGGGACCACCACACCCCGGGCTTTTCAAATAGAATGGCGGGGGCTCATGGCCCCCGCATCCTCGGGGACCGCCATCCCGGGGGCTAATTGAAATTATGTGGGGGGCTCTCAGGCCCCCCCAGCCCTGGGCAATCTACCCCCGAGGGCTTCTTTAAATTTGTTGCGGGGGGCTCTCAGGCCCCGCCAGCCCCAGGGAACACCACCCCCCCCCCGGGGCTTTTCAAAAAGAATGGTGGGGCTCAATGCCCCCTGCAGCCCCAGGGACCACCATCCCCAGGGCTTTTTAAAAATTAAAAAACACCCTGTGTGGGGGGGGGGGCTCAAGCCACCACCTCACATGCCCTGGGGACCACCACCTCACGGGGGCTCTAAATATGTAAATTGGGGGGTCCGTGACAAACCCCCAGACACGGGGACCACCATGGGGACAACTATCCTTGATTGCAAAGATAGTTCATGAGTGAATAGAGAAGTACATGGGTAGTGTCTGAGTGAATAGTTGAATGCAAGGGTACTACCTGAGTGAATGGATGAATGCATGGGTCATACCTGAGTGAATAAATCATTGCAAGAGTAGAGTCTGGCTCATTGCATGACTGCATGGGTAGTGTCTGAGTGATTAGATGAATGCATGGGTAGTGCCTCAATAGTTGCATGACTGCATAGGCAGTGCCTGAGTAAATCAATGAGTGCATGGGTAGTGCATGGATGAATGGGTGAGTGCAAGAGCAGTGTCTGGGTGATTCCATGAGTACATGGATAGTACCTAGTTGAATGAATGAGTATGGGTAGTGCCTGGGTGATTGGATGAGTGCATACATAGTCCCTGTTTGGTTGCATGAGTGCATGGGTAGTCCCTGGGTAATTCCATGAGTGCATAGGTAGTGCCTGGGTGAATAGAAGAGTGCATGGGTAGTGTCTGGCTGAATGGCGGAGTGCATGGGTACTGCCTGGGAGATTGGAACAGTGCATGGGTAGTGTCTGGGTGATTAATTGAGTGCATGAGTAGTGTCTGGGTGATTGGATGAGTGCATGGCTAGTGCCTGGATGATTGGATGAGTGCATGAGTAGTGGCTGAGTGAACCAATAAGCGTGTGGATAGTGCATGAACAAATAGATAAGTGCAATGGTTAGAGTGTGATTGTTGAGATGAGTGCAACGATACTCCTTTATTGAATGCATGAGTGCATTAATAGTGTTTGAGTCAAACAATTATTGCATAGGTACTGTCTAAGTAAATGGATTAGTGCAAAGCTAGTCGCTATGTGATTCATAAGTTTACAGTTAGTGTGTGAATGAATGTACGAGTACATGTGTTATACAGTATATAGTAGAGCCTATCCTTTAAAACTTAGGCCTGAATATGCAATGTTACATTGCATGTGATACATCGCATGCCATTACAACGCGGTCATTACAGCGACCTTGTTGTTACATCGCATACCTTTACAGCGCAAGTTGTTTCAATAACTTGCTGTAGGGGGCTCTGGATGTTGGAATAGTATAATTTACTATTCCAACTCCAGTCTGTGCAACAGTAGGGAAGGTGTTGGATTTTAAATCCAACACCTTGTGCCCCCTACAGCAAGTCATTGTAACGACCTGCGTTGTAATGGCATGCAATGTATTGCATGCAAGGTAAAGGATGTCTCCCCTTAGGCCTATTAGCTCTATATTATATCTTAAAATACTTCTTCAAATGAGAAGATATATCAAACTTCAAAACTGTCAAATTTTCAAATATAATAGAAAGCACTTTCAATATGAAGAAGAAGGAGAAAGTAATACTTACATCTTCTTGTATGTATATGTACAAATGGTGTGAAACAGACGTATTCTGGTATGTGTAAGCTTCTACATGTAATCTGACACTTGTTGTGCATCTGATGACCCTAACTTAAAAACGATGTAGTTTATTATGCAGGTGCACAAATCTTATCAGCTCTACTAGAGCATTGAGTCACAGAAGCACATTTCTGTTACCTATGTTTGTGTCTCAGAAGTCCTTCAATAGAGAGTTCAAACACACCTGCCCTGTATAATGAGGAGTAAATAACTTTCAATAAAAGCATTTTTATTGGTCTATGCAATTTTGTAAAAAAATAAGTGTGATACTGCTCCTCAGAAATATGATGATACTTTTCAAATAGTCTAAAGGATGAACATTATTTATATTAGAAACAAATAACATATAATTAATTTTAAAACATTTTTTCCAGGTTATCATGCATATTGTATTATGTGTTCTTACTTCTTAAGTAATTTAGATACATTATTCAGTAAATCTATTTTAGAGTAGTATTATCCTTAACAGCATTACAACTGTTTTCACACTTAAAAAGTAGCTACTATAAAGAACAACAAGAAAAACTGTTATTAATGATAATATACTAGAGAAATTATAATATTACATTTTAAGACCACAACAATAATTAAACAATACATACCATTCTCAGTTTCCCTTTTTTGATATTCTCAGAGAGCACATAACTTCACCATGCACAGTGATTTTAATGTAGCATCATCATTGAACAGTGGGGAAAAACTGATTGTAGAAAAAAAAACAATCAGCATAGAACATCATTATCAATATGTGTAGATATGCGTTTTCCTATCTATACTTTGTTAATTACTTCTTTCATGTACATTAACTCTATTAATGATCAGAAATACATTTAACAAAACTTACAATCTCATTTACATCTTGAACAGTATAGGCAACAAATACATAAACTATTTGCTTTGAAATACAATTTTCCAAATGTAATATCAATTAGGGCAAATAATAAAAACACTAATTATAAACACTAATAGTTTACAGTGGTGTCTACTTTTTGTTGACATCTTCCCCAATAGGCTGAATGATGTATTCAAAACTTTGGCTGGAGAAATAACATATAAGGATTTCGTAATTCATGAGGCAATCTAGGTTTGAATTCCAAGTGGGCATAATTGCAATGCATCCATCCTTTGGTACACTTTAAATAAACAGTATAGTGTCCAGATGTTGTAGTAGGACCATCACGGAAAATAATAGCCATTGTTGTGAAAAAGTTCTTCCTGAAATTGATATTTGACTTCCTTTCAAATTATAATTTTTGTTTCAAATTTTCTTCTATTTGCTCTATCACGTTGTAACATTGAACTGTTGTCACAAACATACGTCTTTTGCAAGCAAAAAACATACAACACAACGCCCAATCTGTCTTACCTCATTAATCTGATCAAACTTTGATACAAAATTCTATTCCATCTCTATTTAGAAAATGTACAAAATCAACAACTTCTCCCATTGCTCCATTTACTAATCCTTCTTCTACATTCAAATTACGATGCAAAATTACTCAACAGTATTTACATGCAAGTCTTTTCTAATCCTGCAGTTTTAGTTACAGACTTTTCCAAAGAATCTAATTTAGCCTGAAGTTTCTCAGTAAGAAAATTTGTCACTCCCTGGTGTACGGTTTTGTCAATAGCTTTAATTTCCAAAATGTGTTGTTTTTCCAGTTTGAGAACTTGTTGAATAAATGTAGAACGCTCTTGCAGTGTAGGCACTAGACAAACTACAGACTTGTTTTCTACAAGCATATTGTACATTACTTCAGCTGCTGTTTTTCCAGTGGTAAACACGTTCCTTAGTTGCCGACTTTCTAAAGCTTGTTTAACATGTTCCATCAAGACACCAACTCTTATGTCTTTAAGAATATTTCCATAATGTTTATCACCTGCTTTTCGCATATTCTTAGCAGGTTGTTTATTTAAAGTTTAACCAAATATTTACTTTTCCCCTACTTCCCAAAGATTTAGTTGTCTCATCATGGAAAAGTGTTTTAAAAACAGGTTGTCCTTTAACAGGAGTAAGAGCAGGTCTCCAAATACAATTAAATGTTTTCCTCCAAACAAAACATTGTAATCTGTTTTTAAAATATGTTCCATTCTCAAGTGTACAATGGTGAGCATTAAGTTTGAGACCATGCTCACCTCATCAACGTTTAAAAGTTTTATTTTCTTCTGAATTCTTGAGACTTCATAACAAGCTTCTCCAGATAGCTTCTGGTAATCCAATTTACTATCATGTTCAACAGGTAGCTTAAGTAATCGATGTAAAGTAATACCTTTAATGTTGTGTGCTGCTAATCCAGTTGGAGCTTTATGACACAGATAAATGTGATTCTGTAGTTTTGTGTAGATAACTGGTCAAAACTTTCATTAAGAAATGTTTTCCTGTTCTAGCTTGACTACTGATGTACATTAGAATAGGTTTCAATAATGAACATTAGACTTCTTTTTTTCATGCAGCAATCCATGTTGTACCTGATGTTTGACTTGTAGATACATTTCTTTTTGTTCAATATTTAGTTGTTCCTCTAACTTTCCCAACTGAATACTATCCTGTTGTGCTTGTTGCATTGCAGTTTCTACCTCATTCATGGCTAATGCTGCTTCATTTTCAATAATTGGTTGTCCTCGTGGATCTTGACTCAGTTGACCAGAACTTCGACTGCCTTGTGAATTTTCTCTAGTTATTTTAGCTGCAATAGTACTTTCTTGTTCAATCTCATCATTTAATATTTGTAGATAAGTTGGGAAAATTATTCTCTGAATGCTGTCTTTAGTTGCATTAAAAGAATCTTCATAGCAGTCAAAATCTCCAAGTAATTGTGTTTCACCACACCAAGGCTTGAACAGTTGCAGAAGTGCTAAATAGAAATATTCTGTCTTATCTGCATTATCGCAGCTCAGTTTCCTGTGATTAATAAGATTCCATTTGACATGTTTCACTAGACACCCATCACATCCAATCACTACATATCTTTTTTCTTTTATATTTTCTCTAAAATTCTTTTTAAAAGTATAGTGCTGAAGTATTTCATACAGACTAGAGATTTCAAGATGTGGACTCCTTTTGGGATAGTATGTATCCAACATATTAGTTTTAACAGTATCAGTATTTTCTGGTTCATTTTCAGTATTCAATTTCTTGTAAAGATTTTAATGCTCTATTTCATGTGGAGGCAAGACCTAGACTTGCCCAAATGATTCCTCTTGACTTTGAACATAAACTGTCTGAGCTCAAGCGATCTGAACATTCATAAGATCCAATCTCTCTATGGAAAAGCATTTTCAAGCTGAAGCTTTACAATTTCTTGCTAAGACTCTTCTCTGCTGACATTTCTTCCCACATTTCTTTCATCTCTTTCTTTTCAGATTTTGTATTATATGATGTAACTAGCTAGCAATAGCAATTGAATTATCTGCAACATACTGAATATCAATGTTTGCATTCCACATTTTCAAAATAACTGGATTGTTGTCATTAATGTATTTTAACGCTTCTGTTCTTTTTAAGTTGTATGTATTCTTGGGAGATTTCCGAGTTATTGTATGTCTTACTGCTGACAAAAAACTATTTACTCTTCCATTAGAAATTATGGGACGTGGGAATCCAAAATGACATTTTGTATAAAATTTCCCTTTACATTTGTATTTTCATCTGCAGTATTTTAACATCGATGACTTTGAAAGCGTAAAACTTGTTGTCTCAAGCTCTTTTTTCCTCCATCTCTTGGAATGGCACATGTAACATACTGTTCAATGAAAGACAAAACAGTTTCATCACTATCTGTTCCAAAGTTTGGTGCATTCTTTATCTATAATAAATTGGAGAGAGGAGTTGGCTTAATGACTAGGGCGGTCAACCTCTAATCTACGGAACTGGGTTCGAGTCTCGGCAATGATGCTGAACATCCTGTGATTCTGGGGAAATTACTTAATCTCCCCGTGCCTAACAAAAAATTAATTGTCCTCATGTTATGCAACTGGTGCTATGTAAAGCGCTCTGCTACCCGATTAGGGTCAATTTTGCACTATATAAAACTTTGAAAAATAAAAAAATAAAAAATAATAGCAAGTGTATAGGCGGAGCACCTCTTGCTTGGTACTCTTTTCGCCAAAAGAAATCAGTTACCTCTCCAAGAGGTGGGATGTTTTTATTGCAGATAAATTACATCGTACTTTGAAAACTATGATTAAAATACCTGCACACATTTACAGGATCCAAGGAACAGAGTTCTCCAGCTGTCTTCAATTCAATGATTTTAACATTTGAATTTGCTTCTCGTAGAAATTCAAGTAAATCTTCTCATGCATATTGAGCACAGCTAAGTATTACAAACCATGTAGGTGTACCTGAGTTTCTTAACATGCATTTAAGTTCGCCATGACAGCGATACCAATATTCATTGGCACCACGTTGGCACGCCATCAAATTAATTGACTGAGATTCTAAATTTTCATCTCTGTTGAACTTTGTCCATGAACTCTTTTGCAGAATCATGTTGAAGATGAACTCCTGTTTTTTATAGTTCACGGCATACGGAAGTACAGTCAAACCGCTTTCAAACAGAAGATGCATTATATATGGAATGCACTGCCGAAAACTTGGATCTTCAGAGAACAATCTTGTTGATCGGTATTCTGAAGCTGGAATCCGTACAGCTCGCTCATCAAATCGTCCACCTTCTGCAGTGGGGAATAGCCTTGGAAAACGAGCTTCTAAACTTTTTTCCCATAAACTCATGGGAGTTCCCTTTGCTTCTTTCATTTCAAATAATTCAATACTGTTTTCTATTATTTCTATTGATTGCAGAGGATTTATTGTATAATGTTCATAAATCTCTTCAGTCCTACACTTGCCCACTTTTTAAATGTGGCCACTTGAAATTTCTGTTTCATTTTATAAGCTTATTGCCGGTTCATCAACATATACATTGTTATAATAAATATTATTCTGTACCGATAATGTAGCTTTTGAAGTTTATTAACATCTACAAACTCTTGCCAGAATTTTCAACTCTTTGTTGGCACACCATTTACTAGAATAACTACTGGATCATTTTCCTCTCTGTCTACACAAACAGTTTCAATGTTTTTCCTAAAATCTTAAGGTAAGTGCACAACTCTTCCTTTGAGAACTCTTTGTAAATCAGCTTACCTGTTTTAGGCTCCATAAGAAATATGGCCTGAAATGGGTATACAGATTGAATAAGAATAGACTCATAAACATTTAAATCTACCAGTTCCTGAGAAGTAGGTACCAAATCTAAGTTGTTATGTACTTCTCTAGCTGGCATTTTGTTTTCTTCTAATTTGTTGTAACAGTATTTATAAATAACTTGATCAGTAGCCAACTCAAACTGACCTTCTGCCAACAAATAAATACCAAATTGCTGCCACTTATCATTGTTTTCCGTTTCACTTTTTAAATATAAATCATCATTCCTAGTTTGACTTATATAGTGAGTACGACAACAACAAATATAAATATAGGGCTCGATTAGGATCGCGGTTTTCCCGCATCCTCTCGGCCGGCGGAAGCCACCGCCGGCCCGGAGGATGCGGGCAAACCGCTGCGGAGGCACAAAAGACCCACCGCCAAATTAGGATGGCGGTGGGTCTCAAAATCCGTCCGCAGTTTTTCTGCCGCAGTCGCCTTCCGACCGCGGCGGAAAAGCTCTAACATGGCTGGCGGTGTCTATCAGACACCGCCAGCCATATTAGGATAGCGTAAAATCATATGCTTTTCCACGGTGGCTTTTCCGCCGTGGAAAAGCATACGGACATTGACTTCGGGGGCCCGTTGCGGGCCCCCTTGGTGAAGGGAGTGTGGGGGGTGCACATGGGGGGTACCTATGGTACCCCCCTGCATTTGCATGGACAAAGCGTCAGGCACCACGCGGTGTCTGCTGCTTTGTGCACGCAAATGCCGTGCATGCATTTTTAACATTGCGGCGGGTGCAGCTTGAAGCTGCACCCGCCGCAATGTTAAAGATTGAGGATGTGACCGCCAGGGTGGCGGTCACATCCTAATCTGCACGGAGGGACCGCCGCAGCCCCTGCGGATGGTCCCTCCTACTCTATGGTGGCGGACGGACTCAGGTCCGTCCGCCATCATAATCGGCCCCATAGTTTGGTTTTTCAGACGAAACTGTCTTAAGCTTTGTAATTTCTTCTGTAAACTCAACAATACAAATGTTTCCCGTGTTCTTTAACACCTACACTTATCAAACTCTCACTTTGTCTACACTCCTCTTCTGAACCAAAAAAAGAAACTTTTTGTACATCTGATACCGAACCGTGTTAAAGACCTTTGTTCATTTCACTTAAACATAATGCAGGAGTTTTTATATTGTAGAGTCTCCTTACTAACTTCCGCATTTCAGAGTGGTGTACAGCTAATATTCTTTAATAGATAACAAGTACTTTGGCACACTTTTCTTGAAAGACAAGCCAGAGAATGACCTTGCAACTTAATATATTTTCTAATTCTACATAGCTCTAGTACTTGTAACATCTTAATCTTCTGTTTAACACTTTTGTTTGTATATTGTCATAATAAAATTCGTAATATGTCAATAGATTCCTGTCATATACTGCAAATACTGCTACATTCCCAGTTATATATAGGAGCTTGTGTATGCCTCCCTTAAACTTCTTCAGCTACTACTTCTTCCACATTCCTAGGAAACATTTTTTCTTTTGTAATGGGAGAACTATCTTTCATCTCATAGCATCGCCACTAGTATCAACTGCATGTACTAATGTGTTCTCTTGAAAATAGCCTTCTTCATTAAAATAGGCTCAGTACTGGAAGTGTGCTTACATTTACCAATAAATGTTTTACAAAAGTTGCTTCTGTTAATGAGTCTTTTTCTTTTCCTTTTCTCCTTCATAAACACCATTGTTTTATCCAATGTTCTCATTCTCCTCAATATTAATATAAATCATTTTTGTTTCAATTCAAAAGCACTGTCTACTACACTTTCAATATGTTGCTTTTTGTTATACGCTGCTGGTCTTCTTTTATATTTGTTACATTATTTTGATAAATTATGAATTACTCTACTTCTAAACATTTGTGAATGTATATCCTTATGCTCTTTTTGCCGTCTTGTAATATGTGTTATTTTCCCATAAACTAATGTTGTTTTACCATGACAATTCTTCTTTTCCTTCTGATTTGTTGTAAAACCTATCTTTCTTTTTTCATTATTATTGACTTTTTTTAATCTCTCTAATGCTCTTACTAGAGGTGTTTTTATACTGTATAACGTTTTGCTCTTTTTCTAATGTACTCTTTTAACTTTTCTTTAAGTAGCACTGTTTTCTTTGTTCTCTTCTCTTTTCATGTTTTCTTACTATCTTCAATTTTTGTTCCAAATAAAATACATTTCTAAAAAACAAAGAACAGTTTCAATAGTTTGTTACATTTTATTTATTTATTTATTTATGTAGGTTTTGTATAGCGCTAGCTGTAACCGAAGGTATCAGAGCGCTTCAGATCAAATACAAATAAGCATCAACAAGACAAGTAGGACGAAAGCAGGGCAGGGAGAACAGGGGAAAGTAAAAGTCTATACAATAGCAACATGAGCGTACAACATGGCGGAGATCAAGGGTGAGTCATCCAGCTCTCTCTGGGAGCATAGAGATAGTGATCTATCAAAGTCAAATGAGGGGTTCTAGTTACGATCCAGCCCGCTCAAGAAAGAGGGCTTTGAGTAGCATCTTGAATTTCGGGAAGGAGGCGGTCATCCTGATGTGGGGGGGATGGAGTTCCATATCTTGGGAGCATTACCCGCAAAGGACTTACAATTAACAATTTAAAATTAATTATATATCAATATTCATAATAACCAATAAGCAATTACTTACAATTACACTGCTATTCTCTTCATAACAAATAAAAATGTAAGATACCTAAGTAAGCACTTTTGCAAAGCTGTAAATGCTTGAAAGTCTGGGGAAAACATTTATAAATTACTGTACACTTTCATGTTCTAAATTTGTATACAAGAAAAAGTATGCATTACGTTGTTCTTATTATATAGGGGATTCAGATTTTTAACTTTAAAGTATACTCATTCTATGTTTGGTACCTAGGTAAATGATCTAATTTTAGCTGCTAAATGCTGTAGTATGACTTCTGTGACACCTACATAGGTAACAGATCTATACTTCTACAACTGAATGGTGTAGTATGATAGTATGACTGACAACATTGGTGCACCTGTATAATAAGCTACATAGTTTTTAAGTCAGGGTCATCAGCTGCACAAAACATGTTACAATACATGTACAAGTAGATATACATCATTCAGAAGAGCACACACACCTTTAAACCTGACAAACTGTACTTCCCATATGGACTACTTTGTCTGCACCTTTTCAAAAACTTATACAAAGTAGCTTCATCTCTTATACCTCTGTCAACATGTGTTAAACCTCACTTTTCTCTTGAAGCTTCAGTATTCACCGACTTCCCAGAATGTTGAACCTACCCAAATATAAAACAGCAGCTCCTCCCATCTCACTATTGTAAGTTTCACCATGTTTCTGAAGGCATGAATACGTGTGTCTGTGCCTTTAGCTAGTGACATGATACACAAAAAGAAACATACAAATAGTTGAATACCTGTGTTTCAGACCACATGCTCTCGAAATTTGTGTACAAAAAGGTGTATGTATTACTTTCTGCTCATAATACAGGGCACATGGGTATTGAATAGTCTATTTGAGGGGCTCTATAACACCTACATACATAAGGCATGTCTGCCCGTGCGACCGAATGACAGAGCAGAACTGAGAAGATTTGCCACCTGTAAGAGAGGCTACCAGCTTTTAAAAATAGCATCTTCAGATGCATAACACGTGAGAGAATACATGTACAAGTAGACACATACCTCAGTCACTAGCGCACACAGATCTTTAAACTTGACAGACTGTATTTTCCATTTCAAACAGACACCCACATTTAGACAGCCTAGTTCACATGTACCTTTCCACAGACTCATACCAAGTAGCCTAATCACTAATCCCTCTGTCAACATTTCTTAAAACTCACTGTTCTCCTGCAGCTTCACTATTCACAGACTGCTCAGAAAGATGGGCCTAGCCAAAACAGCAATCCTTCCCATGTCACTGTTGTAAGTCTCACCATGTTTCTGAAAGCATGAATGTGTGTGTCTGTGCCTTTTGCTAGTGACATGAAACATAAAAAGAAACATACAAGTAGTTTAATACTTGTGTTTCACTCCGCATGCTCTCTAAATTTGTGTACAAGAAGATGTATGTATTCCTTTCTGTTCATAATATAGGCCACATGGGTACAGAGTTATATAGACTGGGATACAGCCGAATACATCTGTCAACATGTTTTAAACATCAGTTTTCTCTACCACTTTCATTAGACACTCAGGAAGCACATATATTAGTATGCACAACCTATTCCAATCTTCATTTCAGTACAATAAAACAAACTACAATATACATTTGTACATTTGGTAAAATTTTTCAAACATCACATTTTTCAAATGCTTTGCAAGCTTTATAAATAATGCAAGTTAACAAATAATTAAAAACACTGAAGCACTCCTACGCAATACATAACACACCTTACACATATGTAACTCACCACTGAAATACTATTGCTGAGTATAAAAATGTCAGAAACTCCTAAAAAGATTTTCTTCCCAACACAATAAATGCGGTGCACCACTCTCAGCAAGGTAAAATGAGTAATGGCAAACGTTCCCTCTTTTTTTGCACACAAATGAATGTAGATAACAAATCAAAATGCTCCCTTCAGTTTTTCAAATTCTAAAACCCATTTCTATTGGTTATACATATTAACCCTTTATTACTCTCTTCCAAAAGTACGCTTCTCTAATTTATTCGAGTCGCGATTCTACTGCGGTGCCGCAGTTCAGCATCGCGATGGTGCTGCAAACCCTTACGAGAGTTCAAAAACCTATTTCGAATAACACTAGTAATATTTTCTTAAGAACACACCACTTCTAAACATAGTACTTTTACTTTAGTAGTATATCACTTATAAATAACTTAGCATTCCATATTTAAAACCACAGTTAAGTTTCAACCCTTCCCCGTTCTGTTTAATCCTAGTTTCCATAGTAACACTTTCTGCAACATTTAACTGTACCAGAAGGTCACAAGTTCACCATATTTTCGAATTCAGCACACTAACTTACAAATGCAAATAGCAGGTGTGGTTGACTCTTGCAAAATATTAGATTATCCTATCTACTGTACCTTTCAAACATTTTTCTATAACCAATCAAAAAGACGCTTGTTTAGCAAAGTAACATGCATCCTATTTTTTGAGTAAACAATGTTTATGTACAACCAATCAGTTTTCTGCTTTTTCTAAAACAGCATCTTCTGCACCATTTTAGCTCCCTCTAATTCTACTAACTGACTTACTCAGCTACTGACGTCTTTTGATTCCTTCCATACATTCCTTGCTTACAGTATGGATTGTAGAGCACAGCTATGTTTCCTGGGGCAAAGGGTATGCTGAACACAGAGGTATTGACAAAGACCTAGGTTTGCAAAATGTGTATTGTAAATGGTTTGCACAGAGAATGCACCAATTGATGCCTTTGATTAAAATCTTTTTGCATCTCCAACCCCCTAACCTCATGATTGAGCACTGTGTTGGTAATGACCTAGGCACATTGACTGGGGTGGGGATGGGAATCCTAATGAAGGATACCTTTGCACAACTGATGTTGCTTTTCCCTCAAGCTGTCTTTGTACTCTAATATATGCCAAATACAGAAATGGAAGTGGTCAAATCAGTTCTGTCCACAGATTGACAAAGTGAGGAAGCATGTTAATAAAGCTGTTTCTGCTTACCTCAGAGACCCTAGGATGGGCTTCATCTCTAACAACAATCTACGTTTTGATATGCAAGGCATCTACAGAAGTGATGAGGTTCACTTCATAGATGAAGGGAACAGAGTGTTTCACATCAACCGTAAGCCGTGCATCCGCACTTAAATGTAGCTGCAACAAAGTCATAATGAACACAACGGCTCTTCATAGATCCAACCTATAACCCAACGCTGAAAGGTATTTATTTTTTAACGTATATACTATTTCTAAATATTTGCCTGATTCGCGAACCCGTCGCAACTCTGCAAAACTCAAGCTCACATTCAATGCACACATTTCACTTTTCAACTTTAACTTTTAATTTATATTTTTCAATATTATTTCTAAGTCCATCATTTTAATGAGATTATTAAGTTCAGTCTCACTCGCTCTATAACAAAAGTTCACAACTGCAACACTACCTTCTGAATTGTATACTATATAATTAATTATTTAAGGTGGATTCGCGTGCCCACCGCAAAATTACACTGGGGAGACTAGCTGATAGCCGCAATAGGGTCGGACTCCTACCATGAGAGAAAAAAAACGAATGCCAGACCATGACATTTATAAAAAGAAATTAAGGAGGGGGGCTGCATGCCCCCCCTTCCAGGCCATTTTCTACCCGGGGGACCCCAACCCCCGGGGCACGGCCATCTGTTTGGGGACCATGGTGCTGGCCAGCTCCCACCTCCTGCGGGAGCTAGCATTCCTTTTTACCCCAAATAGCCGCTGGCATGCAGCTCCTTGGAGGTAACAAGCAAAGTGCTCCACTGTGAACAAGTGAGAGCAATCTGATCTCACTTGTTCACAGTGGAACACTTGTTTGCTATGGGATGGCAAGAACAGTGCTCCTGCCATCCTATAGCGAATCGGAATGCCCGGGGGGTGGGCAAACCAGGATATTGGCGAGCCGGCCCTGGGGGTTGGTGGTCCCCAGAGCCATGGAAGGCTCCATGAGGGTGGGTCCCTCCAACAAGTTTAAAGGGAGGTGGTGGTCCCCAGGGCCCCTCAACAGACCCCGCATTTCATTTATGTATGGCCCGGGGAGGTGGTAGTCCCCGGGGCTGTGTGGGAGGGCTCAAGCATGTGGCCCCTCCACATTTAATACTATAGCCCCAGGGCGGTGGCGGCTGTGTGGGGAGGGGAAGAAGTCCCCCACACATTTTTTAATAATTAAGCCACGGGGAGGTTGCGGTACCCAGCTGCGTCAACAGTTTCCTATGGAAATAAACATGGAGAAAAAGTGTTTTTGGACTGCCCCTTTTTCTTGGCCCTCTCTTGACAAATCACCCCAAAACTTTCAACACAGCAGCTGAATTCAGCGGGCCATTAGTTTAAAAAGTTTCACGAAGATTCGTCAAACGGTGCCAAAGATATTAGCAAAAGATCTATAGTCTCCTTGAGGGGTAGCATGCTGGAGAACACATCTAAGTAGGTGGACCATTTTCTCAAACCGTTAGTACAAATGTTGACATCCTACATACGTGACACTGGAGATTTTTTAAAGTGCATCAAAGACATAGAATGGAAAAAAGAATATCTTTTATTGAGTCTTGATGTCAATAGCCTCTACACATGTATTCTTCATACTCTAGGAATTAATGCATGTCAATATTTTTTTAATTCAAGATCTATCTCATACATTTTGCATACTCATATGATCATTGAGATGATCAATGCATGCCTCGACAGTAATTTTTTCATTTTTGATGGAGTCATTTATAGACAAACCCAGGGGACGGCGATGGGTTCTTGCTTCGCCCCCAGCTTTGCAGGTTTGTACCTCGGCAGGGGGGAGGAGCAAGTGGTCCAAAACATCAAACTATTTCAATCCCACGCCGTCCTCTGGGTGTGCTATATTGACGAAATTCTTTGCATATGGGATGGCACACGAGAGAAAGCTCTCGGTTTTGTTAACATCCTGAATCAAAATACCCTTAATATCTTGTTCACTAGTCACATCGAAAACACCACTATTGTGTTTCTTGATCAACAACTCATTGCTCAGGATGACCAACTGATAAGTAGGTTATATAGAAAATCCACATCAGGTAACAGCTTATTAAGAGCCAATAGCTGTCACCCAGGGGCTCTCATTGAAAGCATCCCTTACGGTGAATTGATGAGAGCCAGGCGAAACTGCAGCAGTGATGAAGGATTTAATAGTGAGTTAGCTATCATGCAGCAAGGATTTAAAGACAGAGGATACAGTAACAAAAATTTACTCAGTGCTGTTGAAAAAGTGAGGAAACTGGATGGGAATAATTTACTCTGTCCGAAACCCAAAGACACATCAGATGAAAAAATCAGATTCATCAGTACTTATAACAACCAATCTTCGAATCTGAGAAAAAGTTCAAAGAAATACTGGAGTGTGTTACACACAGATCCAGATCTGGCACCTGTTATGGGGTAACATCCGCAAATAACATTCAGGAAGGCTAAATCCTTACAGGATTCGCTGTGTCAATCCCTCGTTAAACCTGAAACAACCAGAAGCATCACCAAAGGTTTTTATACATCCAACCGATGTAAAGCCTGCAAGTTCAGCAAAGAGTCCAATTGTCATCAAAACAGAAACCATTTATCATCAACAAGTACCTCACATGCGATTCAGAGTATGTAGTATGCACGCTTATCTGTCCATGCACACTTGTATATATGGGCAGTACTATTCATAGGGCCAGGAGGCGGGCTTTAGAGCACATGCGAGCCATTCTCAATAATGATCAGCACTATTCGGTGGTGCGCCATTTTAAAATACAACACGCTAAAAATTGTAATTGAATGACATTTGTAGTACTTGACACCATACCCATGAAAGAAAGAGGGGCTGATCGTACCACTGAGTTAAGAAGACTCAAATTGAAGATGATAATAAAATATGACACGGTCTTTCCTAAAGGTTTGAACTTGGACGAAATGGCAGTACATTTAGGCTAAGCATGGTTTCAAATCTACAACTATGCATCTTTTCTTCTTATAGGCTAGTGCCTTTTTAATCTGTGTTTTGTGACATTGGTGTTAATTAGTATACTTTTTTTTTTTTTTTTTTAAATCTCTTTATTAGCATCAGATTGGTCCGTGCAAGCATACAAGTACACAGTAAATTGTTAGCAATGAAAACGTTAATGTTCATCATACAAAGGAAGTAAATGGATGACTAGACCAATGACATTACAAGCAGTGTAACACATTCTAAAATCTTATTTTCACTTTTCCATATCTGAAGGAAAATTGTACACGCGGAAAGATGGCACAAAGAGATAAAACCTTCTACAAACAAAACGAAAACAAGTGAGCCTTCGTGACAGAGAGAGCGGCAAGCAATACACCTATTGACTAGTAAGATGGCATAACCAGAGGCATAGGCAGACGAGGGTAGATAAAACGACAAGTGTAAAGACTAGGGCGAAGCAACCACTCCAGCCGGGGCAAGGTGTGTAAGGGAACTGAAGAGGGAGACGTCCCGGCCCCAACCAGCACACAGTCCAAAATCAGCAGCTCACGCATAACCCACTCCAGCAGTGTGTGGACGCTAAGCCCTGCATACCTCAATAAGCAGCGCACTGGTAGTTCGGCTAAAATCACCTAGCCCACCCCTTCTGGGACAATAGAGCTAGCAGCCTGGGAGTGTGTATCCCGTGTAATCTTGCTAATATACTGTCGGTATGGGCCCCAGATGTCGATTGGGCGTGAGGCTGTAGGGATCTGGGTGGAGTATTCCACACTATTGGTATTGCATTGGGCAAGGCTGCGCATCCAAGTCGTGGAATCAGGGATTCGCCTGGACCCCCAAAGTAGAGCAATTTCCCTTTTTGCCAGCAAGAAACCTATGGCGGCAAGCTTACGCGTGGTCCGGGGGAACTCAGCGACATAGCCAAGCAGTGCAATCTCCGGCTTATGTTGCAATTCGCACTCTAGAATGTCTCCCAAGATGTGGTGCACCTGTAGCCAGTAGGTGTGCAATTTCGGACAGGTCCATGTGAGATGTGCAAAATCGGCATGGGGAGCTTTGCATTTAGGGCAGTGATGAGGTCTGTTCGGGTCGATTCTGTGGGCCAGCGCCGGTGTGAAGTATAGTCGCCTCAAAAATTTGAAATGAATTAGCTTATGTCTACTGTTGACAGAGACCTCTTTAGTGGAGCGGCAACAGGCCTCCCATTGGGCATCCGTGATGGGGCCACCCAAATCAAGTTCCCACGCCGCACGAACTTTCGCATCCGAAGCCGGGAGGGCCGCCACACAAAGTCCATACAACCTGGAGACCATATGGGCTCCCGTTTGCGACTGGAGTAGGAAAGTCAGTGCTGCCATTTCATCCGGCGGCAATGGGAACGATGGAAACTGCGCTCTAAGCATGGACCTCATCCTGGTCAGGACAAAGGAATCCATAAACGTCCGGTCCGTGAACCGTGGATCCTTGGACACAGAAAAAACATGTCCGTCCGGGAACAGATCTCCTATTGTGGTGAGCTGGTATTTGGACAGCGTTCTGCAGACCACCGCTTCCGCAGTGATGGGGAGCCAGTGTGGGTTAGGTAATGGAAGAGCCGGGGAGTACAGTACGTCCAGCTGGAGCAGTCTACGCAACTGCATCCAGGCCCATGATGTAGTGGACACAGTTTGTATGTCAAGTGGGTCACGCGGTAAGCCTCTGGGCAAGATCGAGTTGAGGGTAAGTGGTAGTACCAAGTCCGCTTCAGGTCTCAAATACGGGATCCGAGCGTCCGGATGGAACCAAGGATGCGCATAGGCGCACTGCGCGACTAGGTAGTAAATATAAAAGTCTGGCACTCCAAAGCCACCCCGTTCATAAGGCAGCGTTAAGATGCGCCAAGAAACTCGCGGATTCTTATCCCCCCGGGGCTGTGTGGGAGGGCTCAAGCATGTGGCCCCTCCACATTTAATACTATAGCCCCAGGGCGGTGGCGGCTGTGTGGGGAGGGGCAGAAGTCCCCCACACATTTTTTAATAATTAAGCCACGGGGAGGTTGCGGTACCCAGCTGCGTCAACAGTTTCCTATGGAAATAAACATGGAGAAAAAGTGTTTTTGGACTGCCCCTTTTTCTTGGCCCTCTCTTGACAAATCACCCCAAAACTTTCAACACAGCAGCTGAATTCAGCGGGCCATTAGTTTAAAAAGTTTCACGAAGATTCGTCAAACGGTGCCAAAGATATTAGCAAAAGATCTATAGTCTCCTTGAGGGGTAGCATGCTGGAGAACACATCTAAGTAGGTGGACCATTTTCTCAAACCGTTAGTACAAATGTTGACATCCTACATACGTGACACTGGAGATTTTTTAAAGTGCATCAAAGACATAGAATGGAAAAAAGAATATCTTTTATTGAGTCTTGATGTCAATAGCCTCTACACATGTATTCTTCATACTCTAGGAATTAATGCATGTCAATATTTTTTTAATTCAAGATCTATCTCATACATTTTGCATACTCATATGATCATTGAGATGATCAATGCATGCCTCGACAGTAATTTTTTCATTTTTGATGGAGTCATTTATAGACAAACCCAGGGGACGGCGATGGGTTCTTGCTTCGCCCCCAGCTTTGCAGGTTTGTACCTCGGCAGGGGGGAGGAGCAAGTGGTCCAAAACATCAAACTATTTCAATCCCACGCCGTCCTCTGGGTGTGCTATATTGACGAAATTCTTTGCATATGGGATGGCACACGAGAGGAAGCTCTCGGTTTTGTTAACATCCTGAATCAAAATACCCTTAATATCTCGTTCACTAGTCACATCGAAAACACCACTATTGTGTTTCTTGATCAACAACTCATTGCTCAGGATGACCAACTGATAAGTAGGTTATATAGAAAATCCACATCAGGTAACAGCTTATTAAGAGCCAATAGCTGTCACCCAGGGGCTCTCATTGAAAGCATCCCTTACGGTGAATTGATGAGAGCCAGGCGAAACTGCAGCAGTGATGAAGGATTTAATAGTGAGTTAGCTATCATGCAGCAAGGATTTAAAGACAGAGGATACAGTAACAAAAATTTACTCAGTGCTGTTGAAAAAGTGAGGAAACTGGATGGGAATAATTTACTCTGTCCGAAACCCAAAGACACATCAGATGAAAAAATCAGATTCATCAGTACTTATAACAACCAATCTTCGAATCTGAGAAAAAGTTCAAAGAAATACTGGAGTGTGTTACACACAGATCCAGATCTGGCACCTGTTATGGGGTAACATCCGCAAATAACATTCAGGAAGGCTAAATCCTTACAGGATTCGCTGTGTCAATCCCTCGTTAAACCTGAAACAACCAGAAGCATCACCAAAGGTTTTTATACATCCAACCGATGTAAAGCCTGCAAGTTCAGCAAAGAGTCCAATTGTCATCAAAACAGAAACCATTTATCATCAACAAGTACCTCACATGCGATTCAGAGTATGTAGTATGCACGCTTATCTGTCCATGCACACTTGTATATATGGGCAGTACCATTCATAGGGCCAGGAGGCGGGCTTTAGAGCACATGCGAGCCATTCTCAATAATGATCAGCACTATTCGGTGGTGCGCCATTTTAAAATACAACACGCTAAAAATTGTAATTGAATGACATTTGTAGTACTTGACACCATACCCATGAAAGAAAGAGGGGCTGATCGTACCACTGAGTTAAGAAGACTCAAATTGAAGATGATAATAAAATATGACACGGTCTTTCCTAAAGGTTTGAACTTGGACGAAATGGCAGTACATTTAGGCTAAGCATGGTTTCAAATCTACAACTATGCATCTTTTCTTCTTATAGGCTAGTGCCTTTTTAATCTGTGTTTTGTGACATTGGTGTTAATTAGTATACTTTTTTTTTTTTTTTGAAATCTCTTTATTAGCATCAGATTGGTCCGTGCAAGCATACAAGTACACAGTAAATTGTTAGCAATGAAAACGTTAATGTTCATCATACAAAGGAAGTAAATGGATGACTAGACCAATGACATTACAAGCAGTGTAACACATTCTAAAATCTTATTTTCACTTTTCCATATCTGAAGGAAAATTGTACACGCGGAAAGATGGCACAAAGAGATAAAACCTTCTACAAACAAAACGAAAACAAGTGAGCCTTCGTGACAGAGAGAGCGGCAAGCAATACACCTATTGACTAGTAAGATGGCATAACCAGAGGCATAGGCAGACGAGGGTAGATAAAACGAAAAGTGTAAAGACTAGGGCGAAGCAACCACTCCAGCCGGGGCAAGGTGTGTAAGGGAACTGAAGAGGGAGACGTCCCGGCCCCAACCAGCACACAGTCCAAAATCAGCAGCTCACGCATAACCCACTCCAGCAGTGTGTGGACGCTAAGCCCTGCATACCTCAATAAGCAGCGCACTGGTAGTTCGGCTAAAATCACCTAGCCCACCCCTTCTGGGACAATAGAGCTAGCAGCCTGGGAGTGTGTATCCCGTGTAATCTTGCTAATATACTGTCGGTATGGGCCCCAGATGTCGATTGGGCGTGAGGCTGTAGGGATCTGGGTGGAGTATTCCACACTATTGGTATTGCATTGGGCAAGGCTGCGCATCCATGTCGTGGAATCAGGGATTCGCCTGGACCCCCAAAGTAGAGCAATTTCCCTTTTTGCCAGCAAGAAACCTATGGCGGCAAGCTTACGCGTGGTCCGGGGGAACTCAGCGACATAGCCAAGCAGTGCAATCTCCGGCTTATGTTGCAATTCGCACTCTAGAATGTCTCCCAAGATGTGGTGCACCTGTAGCCAGTAGGTGTGCAATTTCGGACAGGTCCATGTGAGATGTGCAAAATCGGCATGGGGAGCTTTGCATTTAGGGCAGTGATGAGGTCTGTTCGGGTCGATTCTGTGGGCCAGCGCCGGTGTGAAGTATAGTCGCCTCAAAAATTTGAAATGAATTAGCTTATGTCTACTGTTGACAGAGACCTCTTTAGTGGAGCGGCAACAGGCCTCCCATTGGGCATCCGTGATGGGGCCACCCAAATCAAGTTCCCACGCCGCACGAACTTTCGCATCCGAAGCCGGGAGGGCCGCCACACAAAGTCCATACAACCTGGAGACCATATGGGCTCCCGTTTGCGACTGGAGTAGGAAAGTCAGTGCTGCCATTTCATCCGGCGGCAATGGGAACGATGGAAACTGCGCTCTAAGCATGGACCTCATCCTGGTCAGGACAAAGGAATCCATAAACGTCCGGTCCGTGAACCGTGGATCCTCGGACACAGAAAAAACATGTCCGTCCGGGAACAGATCTCCTATTGTGGTGAGCTGGTATTTGGACAGCGTTCTGCAGACCACCGCTTCCGCAGTGATGGGGAGCCAGTGAGGGTTAGGTAATGGAAGAGCCGGGGAGTACAGTACGTCCAGCTGGAGCAGTCTACGCAACTGCATCCAGGCCCATGATGTAGTGGACACAGTTTGTATGTCAAGTGGGTCACGCGGTAAGCCTCTGGGCAAGATCGAGTTGAGGGTAAGTGGTAGTACCAAGTCCGCTTCAGGTCTCAAATACGGGATCCGAGTGTCCGGATGGAACCAAGGATGCGCATAGGCGCACTGCGCGACTAGGTAGTAAATATAAAAGTCTGGCACTCCAAAGCCACCCCGTTCATAAGGCAGCGTTAAGATGCGCCAAGAAACTCGCGGATTCTTATCCCCCCACACTAAACGCAACAACAATGAGCGGAGTTGGGTGAAAAAGATTCGAGTGAGCGGGATCGGTATGTTATTAAATAAATACAGAAAACGGGGAAGTATAATCATTTTAATTATGGCGATACGGCCGGCCATCGAGATAGGGAGGCGAATCCAACGTGTAATATGATCCTCCAGAAAGTCTAACGCCTGTCCGTAATTAAGACGAATCATGGATACCGTGTCTAGATGAATGTGGATACCCAGATATTTCACCGATTCAGTATTCCATTCCAGCGGGAACGGGCATTCCCAGCGGGCAGTGGAGGGGGTGAGCGGAAAGATTTCAGACTTATGCCAATTAATACGAAGGCCGGAGTACCTCCCAAAGCGTTCCACCTCAAGCAGCAAAGGCGACAGGTTGGTCTCCGGAGACCTGACATATAGAATGGTATCATCAGCGTAAAGGGAGATGAGTAACGGGCCCGTCCGGAACTGGAGCCCGCGGTGCAGGTGGCGCTCCTGAAAGTGTCGTACCAAGGGGTCCATGGCCAGAATATATAACAGGGGGGACAGGGGGCATCCCTGTCTGGTTCCCCGGGAAAGAGGGAAGCTATCAGAGAGCGTGCCATTAAGGCGCAGCCTCGCTCTGGGGGCAGTATAAAGCAGCTCGACCGTGGAGACAAACAAGGACGGCATGCCCATGCGGTACATGACAGACAGAAAAAACGACCATTCTAAGGAGTCAAATGCCTTCTCGGCGTCTAGAAACACCGCAGCTGCCGGCGTATCTGGCTCAATCTTGTGAAGGACAGAAAACAGCGTCCGCAGATTAAAGGAGGTGGATCTATGGGGAACGAATCCGGACTGGGCTGGCGAAATGATAGATTCCATAAGTAAAGATAGTCGAGTGGCAAGGACTTTCGCCAAAATCTTATAGTCAAGATTGAGTAGGGAAAGGGGCCTGTAGGAACCGCACATAGTGGGGTCCCGACCCGGTTTGGGAAGTAAAATGATAACTGCCTCCCGCAATGTGGGCGGCAGAATCCCCGTCTCGAGTGACTCCGCATACACCTCGATCAGGCGAGGTACCAGTTCCTCCTTGTACTCCTTATAAAAGTCAGCCGAAAAGCCATCCAGACCCGGCGCCGAGGAGCCCTTTAATGCATCAATGGCTTCCACAACGCTGTCCGGTTCAATAGGCATCGCCAGAAATTCCTGCATATGTTTTTCCAGGAACACCATAGAGATTTCGTTAATATAGGGGCCAGGGTCGCGACAGTCAGCCGACAGACCTGAGGTGTACAAGTCCTTGTAGTAGGATAGGAAGGCATCGCAAATGGCAGGGGTGGTCTGATGACGAACACCTAGATCATCTACCATGTCAGAGATGAATGAAGCCTGGCGGGGGGGACGAAGCAAATGGGCCAAGAGCTTGCCAGGCCTGTCACCTTCACCATATTGCCTAGCCGAGTGTTGTGTGCAGAGATATGTCAGTTCCCTGTCTGCAGTGTCTCGGAATTCTTGCAGTAGTGTCAACCTTTTCGCCTCTACCCCACCATCCGTGTCAGTGAGCGTGTTAGTGTCCAATGCAGCAATGTCCTTCTCAATACGGGTCAGGGAGGCACGGATGTCGCGCAAAGCCCCTACATGTTTGTTGATGCAAACCCCCCTAATAGTGGCCTTGAATCCCTCCCACAATGTAGCCCAAGTGTCCACTGTGCCCTCGTTGAACTCAAAATACTCCTCTATGGCTATACGAATGTCTTCCTTGAAGACCGGGTCAGATAACGCCTTGCCAGGAAAACGCCATTGTCTCTCATACCCTCCCAACCTGGGGATCAGTAGGGTCAGCACTATGGGAGAGTGATCAGACAGAGTGCGCGGGAGTGTCAAATGGTCACTTACCCAACCGGCCACCCCTGGGGAAAGGAGCCAGTAGTCTATTCTGGTACTAGTGTTGTGATACCCCGAGTGGTGGGTGTAGATGGGTGCGGTGGAGTGTAAACGGGCCTCAATGTCAATCAGTGAGTAGTGAGCGCACACATCCGCCAGCACAGCACGGGAGCGGGGCTTACAATCCGGGGAAGAGGAGGTGCTGTCCCTGGCAGGGGTCATGAGTAGGTTGAAGTCACCCCCCATTATCATCATATCAGTGTCTAATCGCAGCAAAACATCCTGGAGACCCTGGAAGAAGGCAGGGGAGTCCGAATTGGGGCCATATACTCCAACAAAGGTGACCTTAAAGCCCTGAAGCACCCCCGTAACCACAACATACCTGCCATCTACATCTAATACACTGTCTGAGAGCACGAATGGAACGCGTCGATGTATCAAGATCGCAACCCCCCTTGCATATCTGCTATAGCTAGAAAAAAATCTGTGCGCGCCCCAGCTTTTCGCAAAGGAGGAAGAGTCAGCACCCACCAGGTGTGTCTCCTGCAGAAATAAGACATCCACCCCATGTCGCGCTGCATAGTTTAGAACTTGTCGCCTTTTCCTCGTGTCATTTAAACCCCGGACATTCCAAGACATGGAGGTAAGTCTGGAAGGACCAGACTGCTGCCCTAATTTAGCCATTCAAACTCGGTGGAATCGTAAGAAAACATGTGTGTGCGGATCCGCCAGCTCCCTCCCGCAAAATAGGCATCACTCAAATAGAAAAACAGTGCGTATGCACAAACAACAGAACCAAAGCAGAAACAAACCCATCCCAACCACCCACCACCCAGCCACTCCTTAAGCCCAAGGAGGCTAATCCCACCCCTCCGGAGACAATCTAGAGCAACAAACAACAACAGTTGTCCATTAATGTACCTGTAAAATAAAGACAACGTTAGAGAAAAGTACAATACGGCTCGCGCCATGGGGGTAGGCGACGCTCCGCCATGCGAGAACCACAATCGGGGCAACGTTCAATTGTCAGCAATTATGAAAAAGCACTGCAAAAAAAATAACAGTATTGTCAGATGCAGAATACTGAGGCAAACAGCCTGGCACGAAAAGATGGGGAGGAGATAAGTCAACCCTGTCCGGTTTCATGAAACAGGTCAGCACTAGCCTGTGAGTCAGTGCGTGGCGGAGACCGTTGAGCATCATCCGATTTTCGAGGAGACCCTCTGTTTTTGTAGGCTCGACAAAATTCCTGTGCCTCCGCAGGGGAGTCAAAAATGCGAAACCTGCCATCCACGTCCACCCTGAGCCTGGCAGGATACAGCATACCATAGCGCAACCCCAGTTTGCGCAATGCAGCCTTGACACCAGTGTACTTACGGCGCGCATCTTGGACCATGATGGTGAAGTCCGGGTAGAAAGAGAGCACATCTCCCTGCCACCGAACCTCGCCCGCCTCCCTGGCAGCCTTCAGCGCCGCATCTCTGTCCCTGAAGTTCATGAGCCTGGCAATAATGGGCCGGGGCGGCAGGCCAGGGTTAGGTCGGGGCCCCAGCGATCTGTGTGCGCGTTCAACCACGAAGCCAGCGGTAAACGTGTCTCGGCCAAAAAGTTCGATCAGGAGGTGTTCCACAAAAGTGTCAAAGCGTCCGGTAGCTGTCGTCTCCGCCACGCCAATTATTCGGATATTATTGCGCCTACTGCGCGCTTCTAAATCCTCGTTCTTAATTGCGACGTCTTTAAGGATCTTCTCCACTCGTTCCAACCTTTTCAGCGTCGACGCAGCTCCATCCTCGATGTCGGAAACTCTGGATTCCGCCAGGTCCAGGCGCCTATCGTGCAGTTGGATCGTCGCGCCCATGTCCGCCATTTTCTTTTCGAGGGTATCAAAGCGAGAATCCAAGGCCTTGAATCCAGCCCGCATCTCACCCATCATCTCAGCGACCATACCCGCAGTGTCTCTCACCGCCACCTGGCCCCCTGTGTCCGCCTCCGCTGCCGGCGAAACCGCAGAAGCACGGACGGGCGCTGAACTGAAGGTAAGTCTCTTCTGGGTAACATCCTTCTTCACCATGTTGGAAGCAATGGTGGACAAATCACCAGTGGCACAGGACTCTACGACTACAGCGACACCCAGAGAGTCAAGCACAGTGACAGGGCACCCCAGCAGCAAGGCGGTCAGGTCGGGACCAGGGGATTAGGGGTACTCGTTGTTCCTCCGCCCCAGGGCTGAGTCACGCCGCAGGGGCCCACAAGTCGCCAAGGCAGTTGCACACAGGACGGTAGGGTATGAATCCGGCTGGAGTAATGTGCCAGAGGTCAAGAAGTAGGGTCAGCAGGTGGCCGCGGCAACCACTCGGCAGCAGCTGGCGGATCAATGGGCCCGCCAAGACAGTCAGCCAATGGTGGTGTAGTGGGGGGACCAGGTAGGCAAGGCCTCGAGGCAAAAGCAGCACAAATGGGCAAGGTCCCGCAGGTCATGCAGCCAGCGCCGGCCACGAGGAGTTGCACAGGCGTCCGATAATCAAGGCCACCGCATCAGCAGGAGTGCAGGAGAGTTTGTAAGTCCCGGGTCTGCAGGGGGACAGGCGCAGGTCTGGGGTGCACGGTAGCGGTGGGGGCAAAGGTGGCAGGCCCCCACCGAATGCAGCGATGTCAGGCCGTCCGCAGAGCGCCCAATAGCCCGCCGGCCACACCCCTCGCCAATCACCCCCCAACCCCGGAGCCCGCCGCCCGCGCTCCCCGCTCGCCGCCGCACCTCCCGGGCAGTCCCCGAAAATCGAGGCCCCGGCTCCCAAGGCCGGACCAGGCCGCAAGTGCCGGTCGCGCACCGAGGGGCTGCACCTCCACCCACGGACACCACCGGGGCCGAGCAGTGGACCTGGGAGAGCACAACAGCGGCCCCAGGGCCGAGGGGGACAGCAAGGGGGCAATCAGGAGACTCACCAGGCGCTCCGGAGCTGCAATGTAACGGCCCGCGAGGCACAGCCGGCCTCAGCACCTCTCGGCTGTTCCGACCTTTCACGTCGTCCCCCGTCCTCCAGACTAGGCAGGCTGCATCAGGTGGCTTCAGGGATAAGTTGCAGGCATAAGCCGACCCCAGCGCAGCGCCGGATCACTTGCGAACGGCCCCGTTCATTTCTCGCCCGGCGGAGCTCTACAGTCAGGCGGCCATTCCGTTCGCCTGCGTAGCCACGCCCCCGTGTTAATTAGTATACTTTGTTCTTTTTTATTTTAGACAGAGAAGTTTAAAAGAGCGGAGAAGCGATTTGATATAAGACGGCTGGAGTACATCCATATGTATTATTGATTGTCAAGTCCTACTTAGATTTTGGGTTTGGACGTCGCCGATGGTGGCATTGTAAATTCATTGGAAATGAGGATGTAATTGCACAAAAACAATGTTATTTAATTGTCTTATCTATTAAGCACGTTCTTGGGACATGGCAATGCAGTTCTCTCCGGTACAGCTCTCTCCTGCCTAGCCCCACTCAAAACAACTCTCAACGCGGCTGCCAGAATGGTCACCGGAGTCAAAAAGTACGACCACCTATCTCCCGCACTCAGAGAACTAAAATGGCTCCCAGTGGAATTGCGTGCCAGCTTCAGAACTGCCTGCCTTACTCACAAAGCCTTACACTCAGGGAAACCAGAATACCTGGCCTCCAAGCTCAGGAAAGCCGACCAGTCAGGAAACCTTAGGAGTTCCAACACCCTCCTACTAATCCCTCTAAAAGCACGCAAGCAAAAAACTGCAGCTCGTTCTTTCGCAGGAAACGCACCCAAAATATGGAACTCCATCCCGGTTGACATCAGGACTACTCCCTCCTTCATAAAATTCAAAAGACTCCTAAAAGACTTATACCTCAACCGTACCTTCCCAAACTGAAATCCGAAGTGCACAAGCTGACACCTTGCTGCCAACAGACAATTGCTCCAACATTCCCATCCTCATCCACCCCCCTTAACCCCCTACTCTCCTCCACTCCCGGAGGGAGACGGATTTCAGGACTTTACCCACGGATCGAAACTACCTCGGAACCACTCTACCTCAATGTGCTCCTCGGACGCACAGCACACTGGAATTTTTTATCACTTACGCTTTCTTGTTCCTCTTTTATGTGTTTTTCTCCCCTACTCGCTGTAAAGCGCTCCGATACCTTCGGGTCTGGCTAGCGCTATATAAAACCTCTTAAATAAATAAATATTGTCGAACGGCATATTTGTTATTATAAGAATTGGTTACAAATTGGTACCTGTTCATACAGGGTATTACTTGACTATTATTTAGCCCACTGGGGAGGAATTGGGTGATGAGTGACCTCACTGAAGGTTAAATTTAGTATGAACAGTCGTTGCCACAGGATCGACATAGATCAATGTGTTACTTTTCTTATAATATGCCCACTGGGGCTGGTAATAATGTTACAATACAATTATTAACTAAGTTGTATGGGTTCAAACTACTTAAAATAGTTCATATATCATTTGTTGATCACTCATAAAGGAGTGTTATCGTAGCGTGTGTTACTAGGTGTTTACAAAACTGTCCAACACCGTGCTTTGATTGTATATATTTGTGCAACAACCCAGCATAATTAATTGAATAATGTTGTCCAATGAGAAAAAACAGATATGGTTTATTTTGAAACGCTATTAATCTCACTCTGAACGCTCATGCAACAATGTAAATATGGAGCAAAGCACCAATCTGTCTCTTTAAATAAGGCAGCACGCTCACACCTAACCCGTGATCAAGGAGTGCTTGAACTCCGAAATGCGTTGGGATATTAATACTGCTGTGTATGAATAAACATACTTTTACATCAATAAGAGTGCCGGCGCTGCGATTATTGACCTGAAATTGTGGGTCCTGTGCCGAGTTGCAGGTTTTTTGTGGATATTTGGGGTTTGCTGCCCCGCTGGAGGCTCCTCACGCAAAGAGGCTTGAGCAGAAACGATCATGTTTGCTGGATATATATATATATATATATTCACTGAAAAAAACATGACATGATGTCACTGACCATGTCATGAATGATGTGATATGTGACATCATCAGCCGTGGATTGCGGGCGCGCGAGTTATAGTTAGTACAACTAACTATAACGGGGGAATTTCAATGGTTTTGTACGAGTGAAATGTCCAACTAACTATAACACCCCTAAAACCTATGGTTTTTTCAGTGAATTTCAGAGGTTTTTTAAATGCTAATTCCTAACTATAACATGTCTGAAACCTATGGTTTTTTCAGTGAACTTCAAAGGTTTTTTAAATGCTAATTCCTAACTATAACATGTCTGAAACCTATGTTTTTTTCAGTGAATTTCTAAGGTTTTGTAAGTGACAATTTTTAAATGTATTAATTTTTATATTTATTTTTTTGATACTGATTTACTAGATTTTTTAAACTATTTATTTTTAGATATTTTGTTTTTTAAATTACATTATTATTACATTATACATTACATTACAAAATATACTTTCTCAGAATGAATTACTTTACTTTAAATACTTTGCAAATAGGCAATAAACTTTTAAGTACAGTAGTTACAGTTGTTGTAATGCGCAACACAATTTCAGACACAATGCAACATTGAGCTCAATGTGAACTTCTAGTTAAATGCAATTAGTTACTTTTTTGATTACTTTTCTAACCACAAGTCTAGATCTTAGATCCTAGTCCTGGGACAGCTCCTGTAAACAGTTGAGTAAAAGCGTTTTGGTTACAGTACTGATTTTTAAGGAATATTATTGTATTTTAAAAGTTGACACTTTTTCACATAGATTCACCAATGTTATCCTATGGGAGGAAATTCACTTAGTAGGTAAGTAGTGTTAACGTTACTTTTTCGTACTCAATGGTGGCTCCTGGATCCCGCACGGGTGCATCTCCTGTAAACAGTTTATAGAATGGGTTTAAGTCATACAGGCAATTTTTAAGGAATATTTTTAGTTTGTGGAAATAGACACTTAGAAACTTTTCTGGTGAAAACCAGACAATGGATTCCTAAGGGAGGAAATACAAGTTACTGGTAAGTATGGTTAGAATTACTTTTCAGGATCAGTACTGGGCTCAAAGATGCAGCACTGAGGTCTCTCCTGATAACAGATGAGTAAATTGGAATTCGTTGTTCGGCTGATTTTAGGTGAATATTTTAAAGTTCCAAAACTCTACACTTAGAAGAATTTCAAAGTGAAACCACTCAATGTTACCCTATGGAAGGAAATTTACTTAGCAGGTAAGTAGTATTATCGTTAATTTTTCTTACTCAGTGGTGTATCCTGGATCCAGCACTGGTGCATCTCCTGTAAACAGTTGAAAGAATGCGTTTAAGTCATACGGGCGATTTTTTATGAATATTTGTAGTTTGTGAAAATAGAAACTTTTCTGGTGAAAACCAGACAATGGATTCCTATGGAAGGAAATACAAGTTACTGGTAAGTATGGTTAGAATTACTTTTCAGGGTCAGTGCTGGGCTAAAAGAAGCAGCACTGAGGTCACTCCTGATAACAGGTGAGTAAATCGGAATTCGTAGTTCGGCAGATTTTAGAGGAATAATTGTACGTTTCAAAAATCAACACTTAGAAACTTTTCTGCTGGAAACCACACAATGGATTCCAATAGAAGGAAATACAAGTTACTGTAAGTACGCTTAGAATTACTTTTCAGGGTCAGTGCTGGGCTAAAAGATGCTGCACTGGGTTGTCTCCTGATAACAGGTGAGTAAATCGGAATTCGTAGTTCGGCTGATTTTAGAGGAATATTTGTACAATGGTGAAGGAAGGGGGCGGGGCCTGAGGTGACATGTTTGCAAACACGCCCTGTGGCGCATTTTAAGTTGCGGGATTAAGTGCCCTCGAAGCCTAAGGTCCCCTGGGGGCCAACTAGCTCACCAGGTACCTCCAGTGTGCGCCAGGAGGCTACGTTGCAGAGAGGTGTTCAGAGGCCAAGCCCCTTTTTACAACACTCTGCAGCGCAGCTCTGTGGCACTTACTGGAGGTAGCTGGTGGGCTAGTTGGCCCCCAGGGACCCTCAGTATTGACAAGGAATTAATTCCCCAACTTAAACCGCGTCACAGGGTGTGTTTGCACACATGTGAACTCAGGCCCCGTCCCTCCCTTCACCACTGTGCAAACCCGCCCGTGGCACCTTTTAAGTTTGGGGATTAACTCCCCTTGAATACTGAGGGTCCCTGGGGTGCAACCAGCCCACCAGCTACCTCCAGTAAGCACCACAGAGCTGCATTGCAGAGAGGCGTAAAAAGGGGCGTGGCCTCAGAACACCACTCTGCAACACAGCTCCCTGTCGCATACTGGAGGTACCTGGTGGGCTAGTTGGCCCCCAGGGACCCCCAGTATTCAAGGGGAATTTGTTCCCCCTCTACAAACACGCAAGGGGGCGCATTTGCAGAGTGGTGCAATAAGGGGGCATGGCCTCTGGCACGATCCCATTAAAAAACATATATATGTGTAGCCCCCTTCCTTTTTCTTTTTTGGGGCCCTGGGGACCCCATTCCCCAGGGCCTTACCCCCAAATTAAAATTAAAACAATATTTACGGGAAGGGGGCTGCATGGCCCCCCTTCCTTTGGCCAATTCGGGGCCCCAGGGCCGGCCATTCTTTTATTCTTTTTTCTTTATGGGGGAGGGGGGCCACGTGGCCGCCCTCCCAGACCACTGGTAGCCCCGGGGACCCCATCCCCCGGGGCTGGCCCTCACCATTGGGGACTGTGGGGGTCCCCGATCCCCCCACGGTCCCGACGGCTCCCCGCCTCCTGCGGGAGCCGGCATTGCTTTTCCACATGGGGAGCAGCTAACATGCTGCTCCCTATATGGAAAAGCAATCTGCTTTGCTTCATTGAAGTGAGAGCAGGTTTCCCTGCTCTTGCTTCAATGAAGCAAAGCAGTTTGCTTTTCCAGTATACTTTTCCATAATGGTGAGGCTCCCGCCCTGCCATTGCAAACAGCAGTGTCCCGGGGTGGGCACCGCGGGACACTGCAGGAGCCGGCCATGGGGGGTGGTGCTCCCCAGGGCCATCGAGGGCTCCAGGAGGGGAGCCCTGCGGCCCCCTCCCACAGGCCCCCCAACCCTGGGGGGTGGCAGTCCCAGGGCTTGGGGGGCCTGAGAGCCCCCACCCATTTGTTGAAAGCCCCGGGGGTGGCGGTCCCCGGGGCTGCGGGAGTGCCCCATGAGCCCCCTGCAGACATTTCATTCTTGCCCCGGGGCTGGGGGGGGCCTGAGAGCCCCCCTCCCATTTCAAAATAGCCCCGGGGGTGGCGGTCCCCGGGGCTGGGGGGGCCTCGAGCCCCCCCACCCATTTTGAATAAGCTCCGGGGGTGGCGGTCCTAGGGGCTGCGGGGGGCCCTGTGAGCCCCCCGCACATATTAAATTAGATCCCCGGGAGGTGGTGGTCCCCCACACTATTTTTTCAACAATGCCCTCGGGATTTGGCCCCCCAGGGGGCAAATGAACATATTTACCGCGGGAGACCGCGTTTCTCTTTTTTTAATATCGCGTGATGCGTGTAGGACCCGCGCATCCCGCGATTTAAAAAAATATATAAATATTTTTTTGGGCCCTGAGCAGGCCTAGGGGGTCAGGGTGTGTCTACCCTGCCCCCTTTTCGCGTTTTGCGGCGTTTCTTTTGGTTTTTTATGTGCCTCGGTTGTACCGAGGCACAAGAAGGCTGCCAACACTTTCTGTTTTTGACTGTTGACAGCCAATCAGCATGCAGCTCATGCATGGCAGGGTGCTTGTAGGCTGCGCGAAGGGTACGTGGATACTCAGGATCCACCACGCCAATAGATATATAAATGACTTTAACTGTAATTTTCTCAAGAACTACTGAACAGATTTACACCAAATAAGCAAAAGGCACAAGTTTGAGCTGAGGACTACCTCTTTGCCAAATTTGATGTAATTCCGTTCAGCCGTTCTGGTTGTAGCCGTGTCTAAAGGTCCTATGGGAAATTGCATGGGGAAAACAGGTTTTGGGACCCCCTTCTTTCTTGGCCCCCGCTTGACCAATCACCCCCCAATTTTCAGGGAAGGAGCAGAACTGAGCTGGCCAAAATTTTGGAAAATTTCATGCAGATTCATCAATCGGCAACCAAGTTATTGTCAATAGAATGTTGCGGATTTCCTATGGATAATAGGTCCTAACTATAACTATCTACTGGCGACCGCCAGTAGATAATATATATATATATATATATATATATATATTCACCGAACCTCCTCCGAAATGAAGAAGCAGAGGCCACATGAAGGGACGAGTTGGGAGCTTTATTCACAGTACAGGTAAGATTTCTGGCATAATGCATTTCGGCCGGTATGGCCTTCCTCAGATGCCGCTCCTTTCAGTGTTCTCATTTATTCAGCCGTTTTAAATACTCACGCATAGTTCTCATTGAAGAACAACATTGCTCCGCCTCCAACCATGTGATCGTGCACTGACTGGTTGTTGCTCTGTCCTACCAGTCCCAGCATGCATTTCTCTGGATAAGTGCTACGTGGCGTTTTGATTGTAAAATCCATGTGGTTCGAGCAAATTACGTGATGATAAACGGTGAAAAAAGTTTTTCAGAGTACTGATGCGTGCCGTGTCTTTAACCCCCTCGGGTCCCTTCGACGCTCCAACCTTAGGACTCGAACTTCCACCAGGCAGGGGTAGGGATGGCCATGCATCCCCTCCGAAGTGCAGTCACAGCCTGCTTGTCGCAGCCGCCCTTGCTTCTGTGCGATTCCTGAGGTGGACCTGGGTTTCCCGATACCTCGGAAAAAAGGAAAGCTGCTACAGCAGCGCGCCAGTGATGCCCAGGCCAACTTCTTAGAGCGGGACCTCTGTAAGCGTGTAACTGGAACCCACGCACAATATTCACCGAACCTCCTCCGAAATGAAGAAGCAGAGGCCACATGAAGGGACGAGTTGGGAGCTTTATTCACAGTACAGGTAAGATTTCTGGCATAATGCATTTCGGCCGGTATGGCCTTCCTCAGATGCCGCTCCTTTCAGTGTTCTCATTTATTCAGCCGTTTTAAATACTCACGCATAGTTCTCATTGAAGAACAACATTGCTCCGCCTCCAACCATGTGATCGTGCACTGACTGGTTGTTGCTCTGTCCTACCAGTCCCAGCATGCATTTCTCTGGATAAGTGCTACGTGGCGTTTTGATTGTAAAATCCATGTGGTTCGAGCAAATTACGTGATGATAAACGGTGAAAAAAGTTTTTCAGAGTACTGATGCGTGCCGTGTCTTTAACCCCCTCGGGTCCCTTCGACGCTCCAACCTTAGGACTCGAACTTCCACCAGGCAGGGGTAGGGATGGCCATGCATCCCCTCCGAAGTGCAGTCACAGCCTGCTTGTCGCAGCCGCCCTTGCTTCTGTGCGATTCCTGAGGTGGACCTGGGTTTCCCGATACCTCGGAAAAAAGGAAAGCTGCTACCGCAGCGCGCCAGTGATGCCCAGGCCAACTTCTTAGAGCGGGACCTCTGTAAGCGTGTAACTGGAACCCACGCACAATATTCACCGAACCTCCTCCGAAATGAAGAAGCAGAGGCCACATGAAGGGACGAGTTGGGAGCTTTATTCACAGTACAGGTAAGATTTCTGGCATAATGCATTTCGGCCGGTATGGCCTTCCTCAGATGCCGCTCCTTCCAGTGTTCTCATTTATTCAGCCGTTTTAAATACTCACGCATAGTTCTCATTGAAGAACAACATTGCTCCGCCTCCAACCATGTGATCGTGCACTGACTGGTTGTTGCTCTGTCCTACCAGTCCCAGCATGCATTTCTCTGGATAAGTGCTACGTGGCGTTTTGATTGTAAAATCCATGTGGTTCGAGCAAATTACGTGATGATAAACGGTGAAAAAAGTTTTTCAGAGTACTGATGCGTGCCGTGTATATATATATATATATATGCTGGCGAACACTATGTTGGAATAAAGATTCATGCACTGAATTGCTGATTTGGAGCACGTTTTTTGTGGTCTGTACCTGTTTCAGGTGCCTGAAGAGTCCAAGGATTCAGGATTTGTTCTGTTATACAATTTTGGCAGATTACGGCCGTTTCCGCCTATGCAGACCCTCCTCTTGTTTGTAGACTGGCTTGTTCAGCGGTCGATTTCGCTTCCGCGAAGCACAGGACTAACCCGAAGGAGTTACAAGCAGCCAGTCCCCCGCCAACGAGCATGGAAGAGCACGCTCGGTAGCCGACACAAATACACGTAAGGAGAACCGAACAGGAGTCGGAGGGCCCTTTCGGGAAGACCTGGTGTCTCTGTGGTAAGCTGCCGTTGCTCGATATTGCTTTCCTTAAGTCTGGCGGGTGAGAGGATAGTGCCGACAATTAACGAGAGAAACGCAGCGCGACTGCAGCTTTTTTCTCGAGTGCTCAGTTTAATCTTTCAAATAATATGGAGATGTCAGCAGAAATGCTCCGGAACAGAGAAACTATGGCAGTTGCTCTATTTGAAGATCTACCTGATACAAATAATAGTAATCATACTACTTCAAATAATTCGAACACCAGTAAAGCTGCAATTGATTTAAAGAAGTTATTTAGGAAATTGGAAAAGCTCTCACGAACAGAATTAACTAAATGGTGGGAGAAGTGCTCTCTAGAAAATACAAAGAAGTTGGAAGTGTCCCTAGGGGTTTGAAGGTTCTCATAGCACCATCATTTGAGAACCCCAACCCCTTAATGTTGAAGGAATGGGCATCAAACAATCTCGAGGCATCAATGAACATGATCTGCATATTAATTAAATATGCCAAAATTGACCGCATGGCAATCTTGAATGAAATAGAGACATTAAATAAGGAAATAGAATCACAAGATAACAGAGATGTGATCACTAAATACAGAGGAGAGATGGAAACACGTCTGACAAAGCATGAAGAAACTATAAGAATCAGAAAACAATATAAATTTGCGCGTGATAAACGCGATTACGAAACAGGTAGAATTTTCACGTTTGCGTGCAAGTTCGACAATGCAAAAAGACAAGCACAGGCTCAGACACAAGCTCCCAATAACCCTGCATGGAACGCTGCACTTCCAATGTCGTATTGTCTGATACAGATGTGAGCTCAGTAGCAAGCAACGCAGAATCAGAAGATGGCGATGCTACTAGGGGCAATCAATCCACAGTACCCACACAATATTCACCCTCAGAAAAGTTGGTTTTTTTTAGTGGAGGACAGGCGGCAAACGTTGCGACCACGGACGCAACAACCACAAGGGAAAAACGCAGGGAAAAATGCAGCAGGAAAAACAGAAGTGCAAAAGAACGGAGAAAAATCAGAAATTCCAAAGTTTGCAAAACGGGGCTGGGGGAAAAAGTGCTAATGGAGCAGAACAACATCATGGAGCCTGATAACACGGTGGTGAACCTATCTGATGAGATTCTGACTAAAGCTGAAGTCCAACTTTTAGCATTAGGTTTGTCTTTTTGCCCTAAAAACTCTTTTGACTATGTTCAGACCCGAATTGATGTCTTTAAGTTCATCAGGAAGCTCAACCTTAGGAAACATTTCAAATTAAATAAAGCTCAAGAGTTATCCAAAACCATCAATATTGCCATGCGACCTACTAGTAAATTAGCAGTGAATGACACTGAGAATTTGAAAACTTTTTTTGCCTTAACAACTAATGAAGAAACATGAATGAATTCCACACAGCAAGAATTGGAAGATATGTGGGTGAAAAGTAACTTGCCATGTTGTAGTATCTTTAAACCACCCTCTACATTCATACCTTTGATGGCTAAGGATGCCATAGATACTTTTTCTGATGTGATAATAGAGGACCTCAAGGCCTTACAGAATATGTCCAATAGAAAGCAAAACAGGCACAGATATATGGAAAAACAGTACTCCAAATTAATGAAGAAATTAAGATCTAATTCTAACCTTATTATCAATAAGGCTGACAAAGGAGGGAACATTGTTATTTGGCCACGGCCTTTGTACATGGAAGAAGCCCAAAGACACTTGGAAGATACCTCATGTTATCGAAAAGGAACTATGAGTGATATGAGAAAATTAAAAGAAACAGTCACTAAGGAGTTGAATCAATGGAGGAGGGATGGGTTACTAAGTAAACAAGAACTTGGCTATCTCACCAACGATTTTCCCATTACGCCTATCCTTTATTTCATACCCAAGATTCATAAACAGTCATTCCCTATTCCAGGTTGACCCATCATTTCGGCACAGAGAAGTCTAATGGAACCCATATCGAAATATGTAGACTTTTTCTTACATGATGCAGTGGTAAATTTACCTAGTTTCATCAAGGACACAGGTCATTTTTTTTTATCTAAGTTGTCTGGTGTGAGTTGAGAAAATGACTATGCTTTGATAGCCTTGAATATTTGTGCTCTGTATACCAGTATTCATCAAAGAGATAGTCTTTTAGCAGTGAAACATTTTCTAGATCAGCGTAGTATCGAATATCGTCAGCACAATGGTATGTTACTTAGAATGATTGAGCTCGGTCTGGAACACAATTATTTTATGTTTGATAAAACTATATACCAGCAGATGAGAGGTGTGGCTATGGGCGCGTGTTTCTCTCCCACCTATGCATGCTTGCATGTAGGGTGGTGGGAGGAGCACGTCCTCATGGGTACCCATAAAAATGTGTATGACGCTCATATTGTGCAATTTTGGCGTTTTATAGACGACATATGTATGATCTGGAGAGGGACTATTGAATCAGCTGAGGAATTTGTTAAACTTATCAATCTCAATGAACTGAATCTTCAATTTACAGCTGTTATCAGTAAAAGTAGAATTCAGTTTTTAGATGTTGAAATATATATTGATGATCATGGTATACAAACTAAACTGCATCGTAAATCCACGGTTGGCAATTCAATATTGCATGACAGTAGCACACATCCGGGTCATCTTATAAAAAGTATACCATATGGTGAATTTTTAAGAATGCGTAGGGTCTGTAGTTCACCTGTGGATCTGGAGACTTGTCAAACGGAAGCTCTGAAAAGATTTTTGGTTAGAGGATACAACTTAAACAATCTTAAATTAGCAATGAACAAAGCAAATTGTCACTCTAGAGATGACTTCCTTAAAACTCCCAGCTCTAGTAGCCATAGAAGAGGCATTGATGTTAGTACTGATTGTTTAATTTTGGAACCAATCAGACTTATTACTACTTTCAATGTAGAAGAAAGAAAGGTGAGGGCAATTGTCAAAAAACATTGGCCCATACTAAAAACAGACATCACACTGGCACCAATACCGACCCCTCAGCCATGCATTACCTTTAGAAGGGGACCCTCAATGAGGGATGCATTGGTAAGGTCTAGTCCTGAGGTAGTAAGCAACAGTAATTGGTGTCGGCCAGGGAGGATTTTATAAATGCATTTCATGCAGAGCATGCAAATTCGGGATTAACACAAGTGAATACCAATCTATACTTCAATAAACTCCCAGTAAGATTCGTGGGCTATACACATGTCGTATGGACTATGTTGTATATGTTTTACAATGTACATGTAAATTGAAGTATGTTGGAAGCACTAAAATTCAAGCGTATGTCCGAATCTTACAACACATAAGAGCAATTGTAAATTCAGATGACAACTACCCAGTAGCCCGTCATTTTAAGCTCGTGCATGCAAAAAATTTGAAGGACTTTAGTTATTTTATCATTGACTCTGTACCCAAGAACATCAGGGGAGGCAACAGAGAAAAACAACTGAGACAACTAGAGTCTAAATACATTTTAATGCTAGATTCTAGAATCCCTAATGGGCTTAATATGGGGAAGATCTTCGTAATTTTGTATAGTATATGCCTCTGATAACAATGTACTAAAAAGATTAGTTAATCCCATTCTCACTTTCTACCGTGATGAGAATCATCATCATTTTTTATACATATATGAAACATTTACAAAGTATGTTCATTTTTTGGGCCTAACTGTGTATTATTTACTCTTGCACTTTATTATAGTCAGATTTTTCATCAATGGAGCTACGTAAGACCATGGTTTCTCTTTATTTAATTACTTCTGTTTTTAATACACATAAAAACTTTTTATCCTGGAATCCATTGATATGACTTTTAATATCATGTGCTTTCCTTGATTTTATGCATAAGTTTTGCACAAGGGAGTTTATATAAATTTTGCACTAGCACTTTTTTTAGGAGTTTATTGTACTTTTATAGGTGGAACAGACATCTATTTTCTTTTATATTAAAGGATCTATTAAATCTTTATGGTTCCATCATCTATGGCCACTTGGCCATTATGTTATAAATCTTTACAAAAATGCTCACAATAATATGAATTAACTCTGATTTTACAGTTTTAATGTAAAGGGTATTTTAAATTGTTAATATTTTTATCGTATTTTATATACTTGGTTTTAAAACCAAATTTATATGTCTTTTAGCTAGTATTTACGATTTATTTTGTGAGTTGGATCCAGGATTCTATGCAATTTCAATAGTATTTTGTCTGTTTTTACTTGTGAGGCAATTTAGCCTAACCAGTAAGTGTATGTATATATATTGAGCACTAAGTCCGGGGTGTCATGTGATCAAGGCTGCTTGGAGCACGTTTTTTGTGGTCTGTACCTGTTTCAGGCGCCTGAAGAGTCCAAGGATTTGTTCTGTTATATATATATATATATATATATATATATATTCCAACAATGTGGCTGGATTACCGGAGCAGCTCAACAGCGGGTGCAGGCGTCTGGCTCAGCCAATAGCCAAGGAACATCAATTGTTTTGCAAAGAAACGCCGCACTCTGAAATTTTACGGTTTTGAAGTTTATTTAACAGAGCCTAGTCTGCACACCGATGCATTTCAGCCTTACGGCCTTGGTCACGGTAGGTGGTATTACATTCGCAACTGTTTTTATGTCATTTACTTTCTACAACAAACCCATGAATTCTGGGACACTTAGGGGCTCATTAGGATGGCGGACGGAAGGACGTCCGCCGTCCTGGAGTAGGCGGAAAAAGACCTTTTCCGTCCGCCTGCCGCGGACAGTCCGACCGCCATATTAGGATGGGAAAAACTGTCAAAACTCCATACGCGGCGGAAGAGAACGCACCGCCGTGGAATTACACCCAACCCTGCGGCGGACGTAACCAATCCAGAGACACTGCCGTACGGAATGACGTCTCCGACGTGTCCCAAATCACGATGGCGGAAAGCACACATAAAACCGCTGAGGAAAAACAACCTGCCTGAACACGGCAGATTCCCCACAGCTAACAAACCACACATTGCGAAGATACCCACCACAAGCAGCTCGCCCACATGGACCCAGCGCTACACGCTTTTCCGATACTCTTCGCGATCCTCCACCAGCAAGTCATGGACCATCATCAACGACGACGCAGGTACGCTACACACCATTTACTTCCGGAAGGGGAGTACCTGGCAGGGCTGTGACGTTGGGAGGGGGAGTGTCACGTCACAGGAAATACATTGACGAACGCACCAAAATATACACAATTGAAGTACACAACCAGGAATGACAGCGACAAACCACTAAACATGATACATTAGCTTTATTCAACATAATAGGTGAATAATAACAGAAAATCCAAGAGCATGGGCATTGTGCCCAACAGAGCAGGTACATCATTGGCAGCATATGAGAGGGCAGAATGCAGGATCAGAACAGCAACAGGGCATTGTGGACAACAGAGCAGGTACATCAGAGGCAGCACGTGAGAGGGCAGAATGCAGTATCAGAACAGCAACAGGGCATTGTGCCCAACACAGCAGGTACATCATTGGCAGCACGTGAGAGGGCAGAATGCAGTATCAGAACAGCAACAGGGCATTGTGCCCAACAGAGCAGGTACATCATTGGCAGCACGTGAGAGGGCAGAATGCATTATCAGAACAGCAACAGGGCATCATGCCCAACAGAGCAGGTACATCATTGGCAGCACGTGAGAGGGCAGAATGCAGTATCAGAACAGCAACAGGGCATTGTGGACAACAGAGCAGGTACATCATTGGCAGCACGTGAGAGGGCAGAATGCAGTATCAGAACAGCAACATGGCAGTGTGCCCAACAGAGCAGGTACATCATTGGCAGCACGTGAGAGGGCAGAATGCATTATCAGAACAGCAACAGGGCATCGTGCCCAACAGAGCAGGTACATCATTGGCAGCACGTGAGAGGGCAGAATGCATTATCAGAGCAGCAACAGGGCATCGTGCCCAACAGAGCAGGTACATCATTGGCAGCATGTGAGAGGGCAGAATGCAGTATCAGAACAGCAACAGGGCATTGTGGACAACACAGCAGGTACATCATTGGTAGCATATGAGAGGGCAGAATGCAGTATCAGAACAGCAACAGGGTAGTGTGCCCAACAGAGCAGGTACATCATTGGCAGCACGTGAGAGGGCAGAATGCAGTATCAGAACAGCAACAGGGCAGTGTGCCCAACAGAGCAGGTACATCATTGGCAGCACGTGAGAGGGCAGAATGCATTATCAGAACAGCAACAGGGCAGTGTGGACAACAGAGCAGGTACATCAGAGGCAGCATGTGAGAGGGCAGAATGCAGTATCAGAACAGCAACAGGGCAGTGTGCACAACAGAGCAGGTACATCATTGGCTAGCCAAGTACGTGTTTCAAGCGACCCGTCACAAGGAGACTGATAAAACATAGGTGGTTACATACGTCAATCTACACACAAACTTAAATGAGATGTGACTGTTGGCAACTAGACCTCACACCACAGAATCTGGTGGACTGCTTGAACAACTCGCCTCGGACACACCGCCAGCACCAGCAACAGGAGTGTGAGACACAGCCACCGATCTACTGACTGACACATGAGCCATAGACCCAGACACAACGCCAGCACCAGCAACAGGAATGTGAGATACAGCCACCGATCTACTGACTGACACATGAGCCCTAGACCCAGACACGCCGCCAGCACCAGAAACAGGAGTGTGAGACACAGCCACAGCTGTGGTGATTGACACATGTGCCATAGACCCAGACACACCGCCAGCACCAGAAACAGGAGTGTGAGACACAGCCACCGATCTACTGACTGACACATGTGCCATAGACCCAGACACACTGCCAGCACCAGCAACAGGAGTGTGAGACACAGCCACCGATCTACTGACTGACACGTGTGCCATAGACCCAGACACACCGCCAGCACCAGCAACAGGAGTGTGAGACACAGCCACCGATCTACTGACTGACACATGTGCCATAGACCCAGACACACCGTCAACACCAGCAACAGGAGTGTGAGACACAGCCACCGATCTACTGACTGACACATGTGCCATAGACCCAGATACACTGGCCGGACATGTCCCTGTACACTGACCAACAAATACCATGCCTGCACCTGACACATGTGAGTGAACAGCAGCTGAGCCACTAGGACCACTGAAATGTTGAGCCACAGGGCTGTATGGGCCAGGAGGCAGGGTGGCTCTGGGAGCTGGGGACAGCTGTACTGGAGCGACATTGGAGTGTTCAGGTCTCACTGGTGTGTGTCTCCGTTTCTTTGTGAAACGTAGGGGCACCCCGGACATGCCTGGACTGGTAAGTGGAGTGGCATCACCAGACATCAAAGGTGTATCATGTGCTTGTGGTGGTCTGCTCTCTGGGGACGTGCTGGACCCTGCCTGCCGTTTGCTGTGTGCCTGCCTTCTGCCCTCTGCATCATGTGTAATGGGGGATGCAACAACAGTGTACTCCTTCCTCTGCTTTAGTGGGCCGTGGATGGGAGTAGAGGTATGGGGGGACTCCACCGCTGATACATGTGGTGTACGTTCCTTAAACATCATCCTCAGTGCAGCCAGGGGTGAAATATGCCTGTCCTTGATGGTGCTCATGTCCATGGGAGAACCCTTGGCCATGGGATGTGCCTTGGACGTCGGAGGTGTCCTGTCACTGGAATGGCCCTGATCCCTTTCCGGTGGCCCGTCCCTGGGTGCATACATGTCCATTGTAGTGTCCCTCTCCTTTGAAGCTACCCTGCTCTTGGGAGGTGCCCTTACCTTGCTACTGTCCTTGTCCTTGGAAGTGTCCCTGCTCTTGGGAGGTGCCCTTTCCTTGGTACTGTCCTTGTCCTTGGGAGTGTCCCTGCTCTTGGGAGGTGCCCTTTCCTTGGTACTGTCCTTGTCCTTGGGAGTGTCCCTGCTCTTGGGAGGTGCCCTTTCCTTGCTACTGTCCTTGTCCTTGGGAGTGTCCCTGCTTTTGGGAGGTGTCCTTTCCTTGCTACTGTCCTTGTCCTTGGGAGTGTCCCTGCTCTTGGGAGGTGCCCTTTCCTTGGTACTGTCCTTGTCCTTGGGAGTGTCCCTGCTCTTGGGAGGTGCCCTTTCCTTGCTACTGTCCTTGTCCATGAGAGTGTCCCTGCTCTTGGGAGGTGCCCTTTCCTTGCTACTGTCCTTGTCCTTGGGAGTGTCCCTGCTCTTGGGAGTGTCCCTGCTCTTGGGAGGTGGCCTTGGCTTGGGAGTCACGTTGGTGGGGGATGGCTGTGTAGCATGTGAATCCATTTCCATACACACCCCTACATGATCCTGTCTGTCAACTCCAGTGTTGGACACGTCGTCTTCGGATAAAGAGATCACAGGCTTAGGGGAGGGTGTCTGTGCCCTCCGTGCCCTGCCTTGCTGCCTGTGGCTGCTCCTAGTGTAATAACCAGAATAAGAGGCCTGGTCTGAAGACTCACTCTCCCCTGTAACATCAAGTGGTGTGGATGGTTGTACAGAAGTAGCACCCTGTCTATGCGACTGTACAATGGCTGAGGACACAGTGTTTGCCAATGACTGAACTGTTCTGTGGAGACCAGGAACATCGCCATGCATCCCCTCCATGAATGCCACCACCTGCCCCAACTTCCTATCGTGGTCTTGGAATGCATTGATCATGTTGGTCTGCCCTACACACAGCTGTCGCAGCAGATCAACAGCCTCTGCACAAAGTGCACTTTGTGTCACTGGGGTAGGGGCGGCGGTTCCTGCACCGAAGGCAACTCTGCTCCCCCTCCTCTGGCGAGCACGAGCAGTACATGTTGCAGTGGGTGGCAGTGTGGGCCCTGTGTGCTGTGTCCCGACTGAAGGTGTCGATTGCCCACTCCCTGTCTGTGCCAACAGTGCGGACTCACCAACACTTTCTGAGGATGAGGGCGATGGTGTTTCCACATGCGAGTCCTCAGGGACGGTCCTGTCCCCCTCTCCGGGGCTGCCCCCTTCAGTGTCAATCTGCGTGTGCGTGACCTCTGATTCGGAAGCATTGCCACCACTCATCTCCGTCGTCTGTGGGTCAGTGCCCTCTGCCAAAGCTGAAATAGAGATAAACGCGGTGTGAGTAAGTGCCACACTCACGTACTGAAGGACAACAGATCTAGGATTCCATTATATACATTGTACATGTAGCACACATCCTGCACACGTCCCACCCCTACTATCTGCACACATGTCATGCCATGGGACCACAGACCTCAACGGCATGTCCTGGAACCCTCAACTTCCAAGCAAGTGGGCTGTCCACCTGGCGGACATGGATGCCAACACCTACTCCGCTAATAGCACCAGCATGGTATTTCAGATAAACATACGCACCACGGAAGCCACTACTGTGTCCGAGCAGCAATACATGCATTGCAGGCCCAAGTAACATACACATACAATCTGCTTACCGCTAGTGTGCTGTTGTTCCCCACTCAGCTGGGCGGACAGGTCAGGATGCGTCACAGCAATGACACGGTGCATAAGAGGGGTCATGGTGCGGCGGGCCAGACGTGTAGATCTTGGAATCATCCCCAGTGTCATCTCCGCCACATTCTTGCTAAGCCTGGAGATGTCGTCCCAGCGCTTGTGGCAGTGTGTGTGTCGTCTATTGAACCCTTCCACTGCCCGTACATCACGTGCTATCGTCCTCCACACGGCCTTGCGAACGTGCAGCTTTACCTGCCATGATGTAACAGTATGGCATGCAGAAAAATCGCAGTAACACGATTCAACATGCAGCCATGCTCAGCACTACACATGTAAAGGTCCCACAGCACACCGCCAGGCCTGCAGAAGACAGGAGCCACTGAACACCTCATGACCAACAACATGTACACCACTGTACTTACCACCTGTCCCGGTGCACCGTAGAGCCGTTGATAGTGGCTGAGCACACCGTCCACAAGGACATCCAGCTCCGCTGCGGTGAAGGGACGCGACCGGGTCTCTCGCACTCCCTGCATGGCAAGGGCCTGGACAGTGGCACAACAGCAGCAGCCGTTGGTCAGCTCAGCAGCAGCAGGTCGAGGTGATGGTCACAGGCAGCAGCCGTTGGTCAGCTCAGCAGCAGCAGGTCGAGGTGATGGTCACAGGCAGCAGCCGTTGGTCAGCTCAGCAGCAGCAGGTCGAGGTGATGGTCACAGGCAGCACTGGATCAAAGCAGTGAATGTGTGCATGTGACAGTCACACATATATAGGGCCCGGAGCCCATGTCAGTGGCACACGTGGCCAGCTATTGGTTCCCCCTGGAAGCCTCATTCGAAAAGGCCCAATGACAGGCCCTGGTGTGGCGGTGCACTGTTTCCGCCATTGTCGATGGCTCATACGCGCCCCGCGTTCCCTCTTCCCATTGGCTGCCTGTGCACGTGCCGTCACGGACACACATCGGCAACCGCAAGTGCGCACTTCCGCGACGGTTGCATCATTTGCAACAATGTTCAATCAGTGGCGCCACCATGGCGGTGCACGCCTTCCGCAGGGGAGGTGCTGTCCAACACATACTTGTAATTATGGATATCGAAATGGTAGGTCGTGACCCCCCTTACAGTCACGTTGCATCATCCACCGTACACCGGCCGTGGCAGGCCCGGTGCACAACTGCCGTGCCAGGCATGTCACCCACCGCCGGCCCAGGCCGGTCACCCACCGCCGGGCCAGGCCGGTCACCCACCGCCGTGCCAGGCATGTCACCCACCGCCGTGGCAGGGCCGGTGCACAACCGCCGTGCCAGGCATGTCACCCACCGCCGGGCCAGGCCGGTCACCCACGGCCATGCCAGGCATGTCACCCACCGCCGTGGCAGGCCCGGTGCACAACCGCCGTGCCAGGCATGTCACCCACCGCCGTGGCAGGCCCGGTGCACAACCGCCATGCCAGGCAAGTCACCCACCGCCGGCCCAGGCCGGTCACCCACCGGCCTGGGCCGGCGGTGGGTGACATGCCTGGCACGGCGGTTGTGGGCCTGGGCCGGCGGTGGGTGACCGCCGGCCTGGGCCGGTGGTGGGTGACATGCCTGGCACGGCGGTGGGTGACCGGCCTGGCCCAGCGGTGGGTGACCGGCCTGGGCCGGCGGTGGGTGACATGCCTGGCACGACGGTTGTGCACCGGGCCTGCCACAGCCGGTGTACGGTGGATGATGCAACGTGACTGTAAGGGGGGTCATGACCTACCATTTCGATATCCATCATTACAAGTATGTGTTGGACAGCACCTCCCCGCGGAAGGCGTGCACCGCCATGGTGGCGCCACTGATTGAACATTGTTGCAAATGAGGCAACCGTCGCGGAAGTGCACACTTGCGGTTGCCGATGTGTGACCGTGACGGTCCATGCACATGCAACAAATGGGAAGAGGGAACGCGGGCCGCGTATGCCCATTTGGAAATCGCGGAAGCAGTGCACCGCCATGGCGGTGCCAATGATGTTATTATTTGGACCGCTGCACCGTGCTGTATAGTCCGCTATTGTGTTATGAGGGTTGTGACCGTGCTGGCGACACTGGATATGTAATGCACTATATCATGTGTGTTCATACTATGCCCATTGATGTGCACACAATGTGCTACAAATGTGCATGTCGACGTGTTGACGTCTTGTATTTCCCTACACACGTTTCAAATACTTCACATCTACACTGTACATCAGGCCTGTCTCGCCACAGTCAGAATCTGTTGTCAGTGTGTAGTTAATGTGTGCTAATAACAATGGTGGGGGTACACATGCATTCTGTGCATACGTATGTGTGTTGCCTGTTGTTTGAGCATGCATGTAATGAGCGGATGCTCACCTTTGTCAGTGTTGTCATTGGTTGGAGAGTTTTCTTTCCGGAAGGTCACAATCTGTCAGCCTGGGCCCCTTCCGCTCCACCTCTAGGGGGCTCACGAAGGGGGTGCCACAGGGCTCGTGTCTCAGCCCAACATTGTTTAATGTATACGTGGCCCCCCTTGCTGAGATTGTGCGGAAGTATGGGTTCACACCGATCTCCTACGCTGACGACACCCAGCTCCTCTACCCTTTTAACTCCCTTGACTCTAGAGTCAAAGAGAATTTTGCTGAGGGTATGAGGGCGGTGTCACATTGGATGGCGACAAACTGCCTCCAATGCAATGTCACAAAAACTGAGGTCATGCTCTTTGGTAAAGCAAGCATTCTCTGGTCCCCTGACTGGTGGCCGGTGGATCTTGGCCCTGCACCCACATCTAAACATCATGTAAAGAATCTTGGGGTGAAGTTGGATCAAAAGCTAACCCTGAAGGAGCACACCAACCACATTGCAGGACTGTGCTTTTATACTATTGGTCTACTTAGACGTGTCTTCCCGTATCTCCCTGCCACCTATAGAAAGACACTTGTGCAGGCTCTTGTGACCAGTCGTCTGGACTATTGCAACGGCCTGCTGACACTAGCAAATGCTGATGCAATAGGTCGTTTGCAGGTAGTCCAGAACACGGCAGCAAGACTGGTCATGGGCGCACCAGCTAGAACCCCCTCCAAACCCCTGCTGAAGGAATTACACTGGCTTCCTATACGACAACGCATTGATTTTAAGATCTGCTGCACGGTCCATAGGTGCATTTATGGTGTAGGTCCTAAATACCTGTCTCAATCTTTGGTGTTATATCAGCCGAGTAGGTCTCTTCGCTCAAGCAACCAAGCGCTTTTAAAACCTCCGGCCACAAAGAAATCCAGACAAGGAGACCGTGCCTTTTCATCGGTTGGACCTGCCTTATGGAACAATTTGCCACCTGATGTTAGATCAACTACCAACTATCTATCTTTCAGGAAAACATTAAAAACCCTTCTTTATCAAGAAGCATTCCTGTCCACTTAATTCACCTAGATGCACTGACTGAGAACTCTATAGCTGGCTCAGCGCGGAGATACCCTTACGGGATTGATTCCAGCGCTATAAAAGAAATTAAAATAAATAAATAAATACATTGGTGCATGATGACATGGAGTGTGTGTAGCAGAATCGTTTAGTGTTGGCACGTGCATGTGTGTCTGTGATGAGGCTTGTACACATTTGGATCCTTACACATGTCTTGTTGGCAGTAATGTTGACATGAGACTAAGTTGCATTGTACATGTTGACACACTTCATGTTGCTAGTGGCTGTACATTGTTCATAGGGCACTCCGTATTTTCGTTACTTTCTGAGATGTCACACATATGACTATTGTCCCCAACATTGATCTTCTTGCTAGTGTTGGCTTACATGTGATGGAGTTGCACAGCCTTGCGTTGTTTGTAAGTTGACTTATATTACATCTACTCCAACACAGGAGGGCTCCAAATGTCCATCGCCCATACACTGTGCTGGAGGATATGGTTGACGAGGAGGTGATCAGGAAATTCCGGCTAGATCGACGTAGATTGATGGAACTTGTAGACCAATTGTCTCCTCATCTGCAGCCACGAAGGACGTATCCTGGTTCCATTACACCCACAGCTAAGGTGATGGTGGCACTACACTTTTTTGCTACTGGCACCTTTCAGTACACAGTTGGACATGCCGGGGGGATGTCACAGTCCATGTTCAGCATGGTACTTCAGGATGTTCTAAAAGCCATGATGCTGTACAAGGATGACTACATCCATTTCCCACGGCCGGCAGAGTTGGCAGCAGTCAAAGCAGACTTCTATGCACTGGGTCAGATACCACACGTAGTGGGTTCCATTGATGACACACACATCGCTCTCATTCCACCACGGGCACGTGAGCCGGTATATAGGAATCGCAAGCACTTTCATTCGCTTAACGTGCAGGTGGTGTGCCTGGCCGACAACATCATCTCCCATGTGTGTGCAAGATTTCCAGGCTCCGCACATGACTCCCACATCATGCGGAGCAGCATTGGCCCCCAACTGATGGCAAATCTGTGTCCAGGACACGCGTGGCTTGTTGGCGAGTATGCTGTGGGGACATTTAAGATTTCTGTGTGGCATGGGGTACCCACCAATTCTGGTTGTGATATTTGTGTCTGTCATCCCCCTACATAGGCAACTCAGCGTACCCAAACTGGCCCTGGCTCCTGAGTCCCATACGTAATCCTACTACAGTGGGTGAAATGCGCTACAATGATGCCCATGGAAGGACACGTAGAGTGGTGGAACGTACTTTTGGACTGCTAAAGTCCAGGTTTTGGTGCCTGGATAAGACCGGAGGGGCCCTGCCTTACTCACCAGGCAAAGTATGCAGGATCGTGATTGCCTGCTGCATGCTCCACATCCTGGCAGTGCGCAATAACATAGAACTGATCTTGGACCCTGAAGACCAACAAGTTCCTTGGCCTCCCATCCCACCCATGTCGACTGATGAGGATAGTGGTGAGGAGGAAGGTGTGTATCAGAGGCGTCAGCTCATTGATCGCTATTTCCCTTGAATGTGAGTGACTACCTCCTGTGCCGGTTGACAATGCGTTATGTATGTTTGCTGGTGGTGGGTGGATGTGGTGTTCATCAGCTGCCTGTTCTGGTATGTTATGTTTGCATGTATGTGTGTTTATTTCTCTGGACATGCAAGTCTCCATGATGTGTGTACTCTCATCCACTGAATTTGTGATGGGTGTAGTTTGTGGAATTTTGCACTGCTGTGTGTTGTGATGGGTGTGATTCACTTACCTGACGTGTGTTTGCTGTCTCTGATTTTCCCTAGGTCACTCCCATAACGGCAGGATTCTGTACGACATGGTTCCCTGCACCTGGTCGGGTCTGTTTCTGAGACAATCATGTGAATAAACATGAAGGCAACACATCATTGAGTGTGTAAGTGAAATTTATTTACAGGTTGAGCATTGGTGCTGGTGGATATATACAAGTAAGTGTTGGGTGGGGGAGTGTGAGTTGAAGGTCATGGTAGATGTAATGTCCGTGCTGACACCACATTGGGTGATGTCCCGCTAGTCCAGAAGACCTGTGCCAATACTTGGCGTAGTGGGACAGGATAGTTTGCGGGTGGATGGCAGCCTCAGGCAGTGTTACAGTCATTTTCATCCCTCTTTGAGCGTGTAGATGGAGCATCCCCACTGCTCTCAGCTCCATCCAGCCTTGGACGGCCCCTCCGTCTTGGAGGCGCTACGGAGTCAGCTTGTGGGGCAGGTTGCTCAGGGGCCACATCCATGTCCAGGGGCACAGGTGGTGGTGGCGGTGGTGTTGCAGACCGTGGTGGCTGGACACTTGGTTGAGGGGGGCGGGGGGGTGTTGCGGTCTAACCATACCCTCCACAGTGATGTGTGCTGGCCCAGGAGGTCCACTATTTGGCCAAGGCGGCTGTCAATGGACCGCAACACATTGGTGTTATCAACCGAGTCCTCGTGGGCACGATCAGCGTGTCCCTGCCCACGCTCATAGGTATGCCTCGACTCTGCCGAGTGCTTCTAGTGTCTCAGCGGCAGGATGGGGTGGGTGTCGTTCCCAGGCTCGCCGGTGTGAGGTACTCCTGCTTGGGGGATGTTGTCTCGGCTCTCTCCTTTCCCGTCCACTCTCCCTGCTTGCCTGGGATGTTGATGGCCCTGCGTCTTGCGGTGGGTCAGGCAGGGTGGCACAGGGAGGAGTGGTGGTAATGGTGGTGGTGGAGGTGGTGGTGGGTTTACAGCTCACTGTAGCAGGTGTTGCAGGAGTGACACAAGCCACGGTTGTTGAGGCTGGGATTTCCAGTGAGCCAGATGGCCCTGGCTGTGTGCATTGGCCCGCTCCCTCCTCCGCACCGGAGCTGGCTGTGGCATCGTCACAAGAGAGTCCTGGATGTGAGTGAGGAGAGTGTGGCGGCAGGTTGCTGGTTTCACCAGTCAAATTGCGATCACCTGTGGGAAAAGATTTTGATGATCAATACTTTGGACATGACATGTTTTGATTGACATACATTACTTTTCAGTGTCCTCTCGCACACACCCCACCCACCACCACCCTCCCTGTGGACATGGGGGCCTGTTGGGAGTTGTAGTTGTGACCTCTCTCACACACCCCACCCACCACCATCCTCCCTGTGGACATGGGGGCCTGTTGGGAGTTGTAGTGCTAGCCTCTCACACACCCCACCCACCACCACCCTCCCTGTGGACATGGGGGCCTGTTGGGAGTTGTAGTTGTGACCTCTCTCACACACTCCACCCACCACCACCCTCCCTGTGGACATGGGGGCCTGTTGGGAGTTGTAGTGCTGGTCTCTCACACACCCCACCCACCACCACCCTCCCTGTGGACATGGGGGCCTGTTGGGAGTTGTAGTGCTGGTCTCTCACACACCCCACCCACCACCACCCTCCCTGTGGACATGGGGGCCTGTTGGGAGTTGTAGTGCTGGTCTCTCACACACCCCACCCACCACCACCCTCCCTGTGGACATGGGGGCCTGTTGGGAGTTGTAGTGCTGGTCTCCCACACACCCCACCCACCACCACCCTCCCTGTGGACATGGGGGCCTGTTGGGAGTTATAGTGCTGGTCTCTCACACACCCCACCCACCACCACCCTCCCTGTGGGCATGGGGGCCTGTTGGGAGTTGTAGTTGTGACCTCTCTCACACACCCCACCCACCACCACCCTCCCTGTGGACATGGGGGCCTGTTGGGAGTTGTAGTGCTGGTCTCTCACACACCCCACCCACCACCACCCTCCCTGTGGACATGGGGACCTGTTGGGAGTTGTAGTGCTGGTCTCTCACACACCCCACCCACCACCACCCTCCCTGTGGACATGGGGGCCTGTTGGGAGTTGTAGTGCTGGTCTCTCACACACCCCACCCACCACCACCCTCCCTGTGGACATGGGGGCCTGTTGGGAGTTGTAGTTGTGACCTCTCTCACACACCCCACCCACCACCACCCTCCCTGTGGACATGGAGGCCTGTTGGGAGTTGTAGTGCTGGTCTCTCACACACCCCACCCACCACCACCCTCCCTGTGGACATGGGGGCCTGTTGGGAGTTGTAGTGCTGGTCTCTCACACACCCCACCCACCACCACCCTCCCTGTGGACATGGGGGCCTGTTGGGAGTTGTAGTTGTGACCTCTCTCACACACCCCACCCACCACCACCCTCCCTGTGGACATGGAGGCCTGTTGGGAGTTGTAGTGCTGGTCTCTCACACACCCCACCCACCACCACCCTCCCTGTGGACATGGGGGCCTGTTGGGAGTTGTAGTTGTGACCTCTCTCACACACCCCACCCACCACCACCCTCCCTGTGGACATGGGGGCCTGTTGGGAGTTGTAGTGCTGGTCTCTCACACACCCCACCCACCACCACCCTCCCTGTGGACATGGGGGCCTGTTGGGAGTTGTAGTTGTGACTTCTCTCACACACCCCACCCCCCACCCCCTCCCTGTGGACATGGGGGCCTGTTGGGAGTCGTGTACATTTTGGTGAGTATGTAGCCCACATGCATGGGTTGGAGCCTGGGAGCTTTTTCTTCTCAGTTGTGTGAGGCAGGCCATGTCTATGTGCTCGTGGTGCTTGGTGCTTGGTTTGTACTTACCTCTTCTCCTTCCTCAATTCCTTCCAGGCTCTCTGGGTGCAGTATGCCCAGCACCTTTTCCTCCCAATCAGTATAGGGTAGGGGCTCCGGGGGTGTGCCGCCGCCAGTGTGATGTGCTCGCAGATGGTTTTTAGCACGGATGCCTTTGACCCTGGTTTTTAGGTCATGCCACCGCCTCTGGATCTCGTGCTTTGTCCTTGGCACGGTCCCTGACGCATTCACCCGAGTTACTATCCTGTCCCACATGTGATATTTCTGGGCCACGGTGGTCTGCTGGACTAGTGTCCCGAATAAGTGGGGTTCAACACGGATGATTTCATCCACCATGACCTTCAACTCTGTCTCCGTGAATTTGGTTTTTTTTTTGGGTGCCATGGTGTGTGGTGCTCAAGGTGTGGGTTGATTGTTTTGGGAGGTGCAGGTGTGTGGTGTATAGGAATGGTGTGGTGGGTGTTTGTGTGGTGGGTGTGTTTGGGTGGTGGTTGTATGTGTGCAATTTGTCTCTGCTGTCAGTCGTCTCGGCCCTCTTGCTAGCAGCTATGCTGTGATGCAAAGGATTGTGGTAGTGGGTGGGAGTAATTTTATAGTCTTTGTCGTGGTTGTGTCCCAATGGTTGATGGCAGTCAGGTGCTAGGTGGGTGTGTTGACTAGTGTGGAATAGTAGGTGCTTGGGGGGTTGTCATTGTGGCTTGAGATTGGTGTGGGTGTTTCAGGTGAGTGGGTGTCCTGTGTAGTGTGTTTTGTATTTACTTACGTCTGCCATTTGTAAATTGGATTGACGGTAGGGATGGTGTCCGTGTTGTCCTTCCACTGGGATGCTGGGTTTCTCGTTGCATTGTTTCTGCAGCGGTCGTGGATGGAGGTGAGTTCCGTGGGACTGGCGGCGTGATCATAATTGCGGGAACGGAGCATCCGCAGGTATTGCGGTGGCTGTGCCTGTTCCCGCGGTCATGTTTGTCCGCGGCGAACGGAGTCTCTTAGGTTCCGTCTGCTTGCGGCGGTCTCAGGTGTACTCCGTCCGCCGCGGACGGGGTTTGATGTACTCTGTCCGCCGCGGACGAAGTTTTATGGCAATATTATCCTAATCGCAACGGCGGTTTCTCCGCGGAGCGGTCGGGAGTATCTTGGCCGCGTCCTTGGCGGACGGAACCCGTTTCCGTCCGCCATCCTAATCGACCCCTTAGTTTGCATTATTATTCAACAGATTTCTACAATGCAGACATCATTTTAGTATTAAACAAATAACAGTGTGATGATGTTCTTTGTTTCAAAAAATATGTTCACTTATTATTATTGCCGTGACTCTAACAAAGTAAATCAAATGAATAGGTAAAACAGTTTAAACTAATTATTGCATATGCTTCTCCGTAAAAAATAGCAGTAGTGATGCCTCACGTTACGTCCTGTCTCGCGTATGAGACAGCCAATTATTAGAGATATAAATGACATAGTGTCAAGATATTTTCAAAATTCTTCATTTTGTTTTTGGCCTGTTGTCAACACCATGCTTGTTGTTTAAGGCATTCATGCAATTTGTTTAATCATTTGAGTCAATCAGGGGTATAGTACCCAATTTGTCATGATGGGAAAAGCAAAAGAAATCAAGGGGAAGAAAAATGTATTAAAAATTAAGAGCGAGTTACGTAAATAAGAGTTCAGGTTATATACTGTACAAATGTTTCATCATATATACACTGTGAATTGGGAATTGTCTGTGAAAGTTCGAAATAATTTCTCATTCAAGATGGACATAAAGTTCCTTGTCAAAATTCATGCCTCTTGGCTGTTTGGTCCGCATCCTGATAATATACTTTGACTCCAATTGTCGTAGTTTTTTCTTTTGGTCTCCCAGTCTTTCATTTATCTCGACTGTGTCTATGGCAAAGTAACTCATATTAAGCCAATTGCCACCTTGGCATGTTAGAAGATGTTTTGCCGTTGCATATGACAAGTCTTTGTTCTTGGCTGCTCTGATATGTTTGAGAATTCTCTTCTTGAGCATGCATGTGGTACTACCAATATATAACATTGCACAGTCACATTGAATTGCATAGACCACAAATTAAGTAGTAAAGGTGATTCGTTTGTCAATTTGAATAGCTCTGCCTTCCGGGTCTCGTATGGTCTTTTTATTTACTCCGATTTTACAGGCCTTACAAGAGTTACATTTCTTGAAGCCATTTTGTTGTTCTAATAACCAATTAGGTTTCTTTCCTGGTGGATTAAAATGGCTTTTGACAATCAGATCTTTATTCGATGGCGCTTTCCTGAAAGTTATTTGTGGTCCTGAGCCAATTATTTTAGATAATTGTTGGTCTTGTTTTAAAAGTGGCCAATATCTTTGTACAGTTTGGTGAATTCTCTGGGATTCCTTACTATAAGTTAATATAAGTCTGGGTTCTGCTTGTTGTTTTTCAGGTTGTTTTATTTCCTTTGGTTTTTTTATGAGAATCTCCGTTCTAGTTAGATTTCCAATTTTTTTTTTGCTTTTGTTGAGATCCCTTTCTCTGTATCCTCTTTTCCGTAATCTGTTTGCACTTGTTTCGATTTCTTTTATGGCCTTTTCATTTTGTGAGCAGTTTCTTTTCATCCTCGAAAATTCGCCATATGGAATGCTGTGTATGAGTGGTTGTGGATGAAAGCTTTCAGCATGTAAAATGCTGTTGGTCGCAGTCTTTTTTCTGTATAAAGTTGTCTGAAGATGATTTTCGTGTATGTAGATTGAGATATCCAGAAAATCTACTCTGTGACGATTGATGATACATGTAAAGGATAAACCGATGTTATTGTGATTAAGAGAGTCAAAGTATTCTTTAAATTCTTCCTTGCTACTGTTCCAGATTAGAAATTAGTCGTCAATATACCAGGTCCAGAGTATGATCTTCTCTAGGGCCAGGCTTTGTTCCGGGGACCACGCAATTTCCTTCTCCCACCAACCCATTGTTAAATTGGCATAGTGGGGGGAGAAGGACATGCCCATCGCACATCCGCATAGTTGGTGATATAGTTCATGATTGAATAGAAGGATGTTGTTGTTAAGACACATTTTGATCATAGTTAGAAGCATTGCAGAATGTTCTAATTCGTTTATATTTATTTGTTTCAGAAAATATGCACATGCATTCAGACCTATTGAGTGTACAATGGACGTGTAGAGGGTAATGAGTAAATAACTTGGATTCCATGATATATTTGAAAGCACTCTTAAAAAGTCAGCTGTGTCTTGGATGTATGAGGTCAAATTTGTAACTACGGGTGCCAAATAGTGATCGATATATAGAGAGATATTTTCGTAGATGGAATCACATGCAGAGACAATCGGTCTGCCAGGAGGATTAATCAGGGTTTTATGCACTTTTGGCAAAAAATAGATTGTTGGGATAGTTGATTTTTCTTTAAGGAGAAAAAGGTGTTCTTCAGTATTTAGAAGTTTGTGTTCATGCCATTCGTCTAAGTTCTTCTTAACTTCTTCAATCATTTTATGTATGGGATTTGTTGGTAATTTCTTATATTTGCTTACATCATGTAGTTGACGATATGCTTCATTTTTATATTCATCCACATTTTGTATAACGATGTTTCCGCCTTTGTCAGCCGGCTTTATCACTATTTCTCCGTTGTTTGCCAGTGCCTCGATTGCCTGTCTTTCTTTAGTGGACACATTTTCCCTTGTTTTTTTGTTCCTAGACCTCTCAGTTTGTTCGATGTCATGCATTATTGCTTCTGAGAATGAATCTATTTTGTTCCCAGGTGAGAGTTGTGGACAGAATTTAGATTTTTCTTTTTAGACCACTACTCGTGTAATTTCGTGTTAATATCCAAATCTTGAAGTATCATTAGTTCCCTGCTTTCCTCGTCTTCTAGCTCATTTGCTAGGTCATATAGATTTTTTAAATGGGGTATTTCGTTGATGGATAGTGATTCCATGGACCCTGAGGAAATGTTGGAATTTTCAATTATGTCTTGTGTCTCTGTACTGGTAGCAACGTTTGTAGCATGAATTTTTGCGAGTTTCAATTTTCTTACATATTTATATAAGTCGATCTTTGTGTCTGTTTAATTGAAATGTTTCTGAGGACAGAACGAAAGGCCTTTGTTCAACACTCTGTGCTCGATTTCTGTCAATGAGTAGTCTGAAAGGTTGATAATTAGATTTTCTAATTCTAGTTTCTCTTCGTTCTGTTCCTCAATGGGTAAAACCTTTTTGTTCCTGGATCGTCTGGTTTTTCGGTGACTACTGAAGATTTTGTACTGTTTCTGCCAAATCCTCTGCCTCTGCCTTTGCCTCTGTTCTGTCCTTGGTTGCGTGAGAAGTTTTGGTCTAGATTTACTAGACGCATCTCCTCTAAAAAAGAAAAACGATGAGAGATGGTACTTGATGTATTCATGGTGGTTGTTGCTTCACTCTCACTGCCACTTACATCTGATTTGCTGCCAGGTTCGCCTGTCATTTGTGGTGTTCTTTTTGCATAGTTGGTTTTGAGTGCCTCAAATCTCTTGGCAAATGTTAGTATTTGCCCTTGTTTGTAATCGGCCTCGTCTTTGGCAAATTTGCGATGTTTATGTTGTTGGATTTCGTCTTCATATTTTTCAAGACGTTCCTACATTTCTTTGCGTAATTTTTCTTATTCTGTTTTGTCTTTTTTAGATTGTTTTCTTCTAGTTCTTTAATTGCAATATATATTTCGTCTAGATCTTTTTCGGCATGAGTATGCGCATCATGTTTTGGCTACAAGCCATATTGTTGGCTCCCCATTCCTCCAGCATATCAGTTATTGTGTCTGGATGTGTGGGCATTGTAAATATCCTCAAGCCACATGGCACTCTTTCAAATTCCAGATATTTTTGTAATGTCAGCGCTTCCCAACTTTTGCTGATTTCTTGTTTATATTGTTTTCAATTTGAGCAAAGAGTTGTTTGACAGTTGGATCTATGGAGGATTGTTCCGTTGTTCGTGTATTCACAGAGAAGTGCTTCAGACTCTGCAGATAGCAGGTAATAATAAAGGCAAGTAAGTACCAGATAGGACAGGGTTCTGTGGTCTACATGGGTCACCAAGTTGGAGGGGGCAAGTAACAGTACCTCCAGGCCAAGCTTCAAACCATTTTAGATTGGTAGACCAATACCCAGACGGAGGTTGAGAGCCTTCCTGGACCTCACCGGGCACTACAGGACATTTGTTAAGGGCATTTTTCTTTCCCCTTTTACAGAGCTGACGTCTAAGATTAGTCCACATAAGTTATCTGGACAGAGGCATGCAAGAACAATTTTGATACCCTGAAGAAGGCCATGTGCTCAAGGCTCCTGACTTTTCCCAAGAATTCCTCTTGCAGACAGATGCCAAAGAGCATGGCATAGAGGCTGTGCTCTCACAGCTAAATGAAGTGGGCCAAATATTAACCAGTAGCCTTCATCAGGAGGAAGTTACTTTCCAGGGAACAAAGGTGGAGGGCAATAGAAAGTAAGCATTTGCAGTGGTCTGGGCACTAAAGAAGTTGAGACAATTCCTATTTGGGGCTCACTTTCGGATTAAGACAGATCACAAACCCCCTCAGATGGCTAATGCAGATGAGGGATGAGAATCCCAAACTGTTGAGGGGGTCCATCTTCCCACAGGTAAACGAATTTACGGTGGAGCATTGCCTTGGAACTGACCACACCAATGCTCATACTCTCTCAAGGTTCTTACACCTGAGCGAGGAGAACTCCCATGGGGGTGGGTAGTTCTCTTTGCTTTCAGCTGAGGATGACATGTTGGAATTGGCATCCATGGTGTGGTTTTCCCCCAGTGTTTTGCTTTCAGCCCTCCTGTTTTTGCTGACTTCGTTTTTGCTGGCCTTAGGACTCTGCATTGTTTACCACTTCTAACCAATACTAATGTGCTTGTGCGCTCTCCTTTAAACATGTTAACATTGATTTAAACCCAACTGGCACATTTAATTGCCTTGTAAGTCCCTAGTGAAATGGTACTACATGTGCCCAGGGCCTGTAAACTAAATGCTACTTGTAGGCCTGTAGCACCTTTTGTGTCAGCCATTTAAGTAGCCTTTAAAAACATATCTCAGGCCTGCCATTGCAGCCTATATGGTGTGTGAATATCGCAATCCAATATTGACAGATTCTAATTAAGGGGAAGGTGAATTCATAAAGGAACAACACAGTTAAAAGAACTTTGATTCATTTAATAAAATTCATATTAAAAAGCAGCCATTACATATACTGCTAACATATAAATTGAAATAATCAATAGAGAAACAAATTAAGCAATTTCAATACAGTACATTCACATAAAATATAAAAAACAAAATGTAAGTGGCAATGATTATATTCCGACGCGCGTTTCGGCGTTACAAGAAACGCCTTCTTCAGGAGCCACAATTTCCGTATACTAATTGTAGTCGTTACGATCTTATCTGACGACCAGGTTTACCTCTTTACTTTAAATTGTTGTTGCTAGGTTTCCGATAAATCTTTGTAGACTGCCTATGGCAGCTTAACGGCGTTTCAATGGCCGATTGCCGAACACCCTTCGTAGTTTAGCAATTCACTCGATAAAATTCTAATTCGATAAAATATACCAGGAACTACGTCTACGATCAACGGAGCGCTGCAGAAGATAGCTGCTGGCGTCCTGCGGCCGTTGAACTGGTATCAACTGCTTCTAATACGAGCTTGTTTTTGTATGCAGGACCGGAACGTTACCCGTTTTGATCGTTGAAGTTGCCTGCTACAATATTCTAACGGTTCAATGACAGATAGCCATGTTCCCTTCGAAATTTGAAAAGGTCCACTTAATCGAAATCGGTCAATCAAGTCGGGTGTTCCAGAAGTATATGTCCGGGCGCTGCAAAAAATAGCTGCTCGCGACCCGCCGACGGGGGAAATAATATCACCTAGCCTATATGTGCAGTTTTAAACTGCCATTTGGACCAGGTAAAATAAACCTCTTTCCAGGCCCTAACCCTGCTTTCTAACATATATAAGCGACCCCTAAGTTAGGCCCTAAATTGCTCATAGGGCAGGGTACAGTGTATTTAAAAAAGTTGTACATGTACTTTTAGGTTTTACATGTCCTGGTAGTGAAAAACTCTTAAATTTGTTTTCAGTACTGCAAGGCCTACCCCTACCATAGGATAAAATTGTGTTACCTTATTACATTTAATAAGTGATAACATTCAATTGGGAGCAAGTAGGAATATCAAGTTTGGTCTCTAAAGAATTATAATTTAAAACCCTCTTTAATGCTAACGTCAGATTTTAAGTCCCAATTCTGAAAATGCCACTTTTAGAAAGTTGGTATTTTTTTGTCCCAAACGTTTGGTGCCTGCAGCCTGTATCCTGGGTCACATACCTAGGTGTAGCTGGCAGTTGGTCTTTGTGTATTTCTCCCAGACAGTGAGACAAAGTGGGAATCAGTTTTGTCAGGCTGGGTCACTGTGAGTCTTGCCCCCCCAACCCAAGCGGTGCTACCCCAGTCCTGGACCCTAGAAAGTGGGCCGAAGGTGCCCTGCCAGCCCAGTTATGGTCTAAGCAGATCCAATGCATCGTCTTGCATCAGATCTGCCACTGCGTGACAAATTGCTGACACAGGACCGTACAGCTCATTGGAACCAGTCCTGCGCTATGCGTCCTTGAGGCTGACCTTGCATAGCAGCCCCAAATCACAGCTGCTTGATACATTCTCTACACGGGATCTCGCAATGCTCCACAACCAGGAAGGTACTTTGTTCATTTTTATACCACTTCTAAAAGTGTAGTCATAACTTACAATCTAGTCTTCTACTGTTTGTTCTTCCGTTGCATTTCTAAATGTCAAACTCAGCATATTCCAATTACTGTAAAGAAATCCTGGTGTTTAAACAATAGTGTTCCTTTCAAAATGGTTTGTGTTGCCTTTATTAAAATGTACAAGATGCAAACTTAAGAACCTAATTGAAGCCTTATATATGGTTCAACAATGTAAGGCACCTACACCAGCCCATGTCCTGAGGATACCTCAAAAGGACAAAGATCAAAATGCATCGACAGCATCTGGGCAAAGAAACTGAGAATTTCACACAAAAAATATGTTCAGAAGATTATAATGGAAGGTCAAGAGGACTGAGCTACTGGGTCTTTTCCCACTCTGTTGTCCATAACTGGCCCTTGTACATTTATAGTGGTTTTGCGAATGTTGCAGTAAGTTTTTGTTCACCATGTGTACAAATGGAATTTCCTGAACTAGTGTCTCTATTCATTTTTTTGGTGTGTAATCTATGGACCAGAATTGATATGGTCATTCTGTCACTTTTTTGGAATGCATTCACCAATATTCACTTGGGTGAATGTGAATTATTTCCTACGTGATGATGGACACATGTTTATAAACAAGTGTTAAGAAATTTTATGATATTCAAAAATTGTGCTCTGTGCTATAGTTTGTCAAATTGAAGTATACATAAACACAAAGAGGTGTATTCATTGAATGCTGTTATACATTTCGTTTGTGAGGACTGACTGACGGTTGCAGTTCGTTTCATGGTTCAAAATACTCTTTGAAGATAGCAGCATTGGCCTTGCCCTATTGTATAAACAAAAACTGGTTCTGCAACGAAAGGCAAACATTTGGGTGGCTGTGGAAAAAGGGCCAGGCCCAACACTTATCCATCCACTGCACTGGAAATGTCCCCATGCCTCCAGGGGCGGCTCTTCCGCGAAGGTGGAGGAGTGTCACCCCACTGCTCTCAGAGAAGTGGAACAGGGAAAAATAAAATAATGATAACAAGGTTATTATCATGTTATTTTTTGTTTCTGCTGGGCTGGGTTAGGGCGGGGCAGGGCTGGTGGCTCAGGGAGGATGAGTAGGAACATGCGTTGGCTCTCTGTCCTATTCTGAGCGCCAAACCACGGTGCTCAGACCAATCAAAACGCTGCATTGCAGCATTGTGATTGCTCAGGGGAGCCTACATAACCACTCTCACACCCACTCACAAACCCATACAGCCATTCCACACCCACTTAACCACCTACACAGCCACTCATAAACCCATACACCCACTCACACACCCACTCACAGACCATACAGACACTCACAATCCCACTCACACAGATACACAGGCACTCACAAAATCACTCACCTACACAGCTACTCACATACCCACTCAAAGACCCATACAGCAACTCTCACACATACACACTGACCCATACAACCACTCACACACCCACTCATATAACCTCTCACAGGCTCTTATGGCCACTCACACACCCATACAGTCCCTGATGCAGACCCGGAGAACCACTCACACCCACACACAGGGAGTCAGACACCCACACACACACCCATTCTGCCACTCTCACATGCACTCAAAGGTGTGTATTGCTACTCACACACCTACTCACACATCCATACAATCACTCACATACCCACAAAACACCTCACAACCCCACTCACAGACATATACAGCCACTTACACAACCACTCACATACCCACTTACAAACCTATACAGCCATGCACACTCACTCAAACCCATATAGACACTCAAAGTCCCACTCACACACCCACACAGGCACACACAAAATCACTCACACACCCACACAGCTACTCAAACACCTACTCACAGACCCATACAGCCACTCAAACACCCACTCACTGACCAATGCTAACACGCACATACACACTCACAGACCCATAAAGCCACTCACATACCCATACCATCTCTGATTCATCCACTCAGAGACCCAAAGAACCACTCATATACCCACACAGACACTCAAATACCTACTCACACACCCATTCTGCCACTGTCACATGCACTCACAGACTCGCTCATACAACCACTCACACATCCAAAAAAACACTCACACATCCACTCAGAGACCCATACAGCCGCTTACACATCCACTCACACACCCACATACCCGATCACAGACCCATACAGTCACTCGCCGACCCATATAAAAACTCACAAAACCACTCACATGCCCATACAGCTACTCACACACCCATACAGCCACTCAGACACCCACACATTGACCCATAAAGCTACTCACACTCCTACTCTTAGACCCATACAGCCACTTACACACTCATTCTCAAAAGTTACAGGTTACAATTAGGTAATAGAATTTAAAAAACATTAGAAATTCACTGTAAAAACTAAAGGTCACAAGGAGGTTATAGTTAGGCATAGATTTCACTCGTACAAAGACCATTGAAATTCTGCAGTTACAGTTAACCGAGCTACCTATATAGCACTTACTCCCCCACATTGCACTGCTTATGACCTTACATATTACATCACCCGAATGTTTGGGAACAATAAAACAAAAACAAGTGCAGGCTCCCCCGCTTGCTTTTAAATAACTCCACGGTTGAGCCAGTTGCCAGAGCCAAACCATAAAAAAATAGGAGCGGGCAAATGAGGCCTGCTCCGAAGTCTTATGAAAGCCCTGGGGACCGCCACCTCTCCAGGCTATTGCATTTTATGTATGCGGGGGAGCCCATGCGGCACTCCCTGGGCCCTGGGGACCGCCACCTACCCTGGGCAAATGTTTATAAAGTAATGCAGGGTCCACGCACCCTTCCACCGCAGGGACTGTCACCTCCCTAGGACACTTGAAATATTATGCAGGCCCATCCTAACCCAGGGGACCACCACAGAACTAAACATCAAATTAATGCGAGTGGGGTGTGGGGCACCCTCATAGCCTCAGGGACTGCCACCTCCCTGGGGCAATTCATTCAAATTAAGGGGGTGCTGTGCTGCCACTCCCACAGCACAGGGACCACCACCTCCTCTGGGCTAACTAATGCAATGGAGAGGGTCACACAGCCCTCCTCCTGGAGCCATAGATGATTCTGGGGACCCCCACCCCCTAGGGCTGGCTTCTGCTATGTCCCGGGGTGCCCACCCCTGGGACATAGCTGTTTGCTGTGGCTTGGCAGGAGCTTTAACCACTCCCACCAAGTCACAGCAAGCACTCCGCTTTCAGCAAGCAAGATCTGTGAAACTGCTTTCGCCTGCTGGAAGAAGAGCGTTCATCTGCTTCCCTGCTCACTGTCATGCAAACTGGGAACCAGACAAATTGCTTTCATACACAGGGAGCTGCATGTTTTGCAAACCCTATGTGTGAGAGCAATGCTGGCTCCCGCAGGAGCCAGGAGCTGGCTGCAACAGCGGGGGCCTTGAGGCTCCCCAGCAGTCCTTGGAAAGAGCAGAAAGAGGCAGAAAACGGTCAGAAAAGAGCAGAAAGAGGTAGAATAAAGGTCATAAAGAGGCAGAATAAAGGTGAGAAATAAGCAGAAAGAGGTGGAATAAAGGGAAAGAATGACCAGCAAAAGTCCCTTTGACTGCTGAGGTTTGTTTGGGACCAAGAATCCCTATTGTTCTGACAAGTAAGTCCCCCACAGCAGGATTGCTGCGACGTCATTGGAGGCCCATCCCCTTTCTCCACCACTCTACACAGGGACCTCCTCACGCACTACTGATTGGGGGTTTAAGTCCCCTTGACTGCTGAGGGTCCTTGGGGCCAAGAATACCTATTGCTGCGACAAGTAAGTGCCCCACAGCCAGATTCCTGAGATGTTGTTGAAGGCCCTTCCTCCTTTCTCAACCACTCTGCACAGGGGCCTCCTGGCGCACAACTGCTTAGCTGCTGTGGGTCGTTGGGCGCCTGTAACCTCTATTGTTGCTTCAAGTAAGTCCCTCACAGTCGGATTGCTGAGATGTCATCGGAGGCCCCGCCCCTTTTCTCAACCACTCTACACAGGGGCTTTCTGCCACACTGCTGTTTTGGGGAATACGTCCCCATGGCCGCTGAGGTTGTTGGGGGCCGAGAACCCTATTCTTGCTACAAGTAAGTCCCTCCAAGCCAGATTGCTGAGACATCGTTGGAGACACCACCCCCTTTCTCAACCACTCTGTAAAGGGCCAGGGCCTCCTGGCGCACTACAGGTTGCAATCACACTCAGCTATGGCATACAAAAAATTCTGCTCTATTGCAGAGTACAGAGTTTATCAGTAACTCTACGGAGTTGCCGTATTTCACTAACTCTGCGAGCAGAGTGGAATTTTACACCCAGGCCTAGTTACCATTCACAGACCCACTCAGAAACACATGCTCTCACTCACAGACCCACTCAGACGCTTATGGATCCACTCACAGACCCGCTCTGAGACTCACACAACCACTTACAGACCCACTCGGACATTCACACACCCACTCACTGACCCACCCAGAGACTTACACATCCACTAACCTACCTATACTGCCACTCACATACCTACTCTCAAAGGTTACAGGTTACAGTTAGGAAATAAAATGTTAAGAAACGTTGAAATTCACTGAAAAAAACAAAGGTTACAGGGATGTTATAGTTTACACATAGACTTAAAATAAACATAGAAATTCATTGAAAAACCAAAGGTTACAGAGACATTATAGCTACTAAATAAGATAGAAATACTTGGAGGAGGAGCTTGGCGGGCATCCGAGATGGCCGCGTGAGCACAGCGCTCCCCGGACCCCCGCCACTCCCAGCGTAATATCCTGAACAAATCCTGATTTTCCATGAGGATTTGTATAGAGGACGTTGGGCTGATCTACCTGGACCTTTCAGAAATTTATTTTGACACCGGGTGCCGGAGTTACGGTGATTCGAACTTTTGGGCTCCGCCCTTGAGGTGCGCCCGGGACTGGGTGAGGTTCAGTGGCCGTCTTGGAGTTGAACAACAACGGCAGGGGGATTGGACTTGTGGGTCCCCCTCTTAAGTTTCGGTTTCGATTCTGCCTCAGACTGAGACATCGGCTAGAGGGTCGGGTCGGGCCAGAGCTGGGTCCAGGGCACGAGTCGGCTGTCGGGCCTTTGACTGGACTATTCTCCTATTTGGCTGTCCCTATCCTAGCGGTACCTTTGTGGCGGTCCTTTGGTCCTGAGGCCTCCCTTTCTGGTGCCCGGTCCGTTGACCCTGGTGAATCTCCTTGTGACGCACCTCCGAGATGGCGGGCAGAGGGGACCGGGAGACACGGAAGACGAAGACACCTCTGCGCGGGGGTCCGGTCCAATCTAACGTCATGGACCGTTATACCCACTCTAAGGGGTCCCCCGGAGCTGCCCTGCCCGGTTCTGGCGCGTCTGACCACATCGTGGATGCGTCGACGGAGCCTTCCTTGCAGGACATCATGGGCGCCATTTCTGGCATGAGGGAGTCGATAGGCCAACAATATGAAACCTTGGCCCACAAAATTGACACCGTGGCCATTGATGTGAACTTAATTCGAGCCGATCTTTCAAAAACCAATGAAAAGGTGAAATCGTTGGACATCAAATCCTCCAGCCTCACGACAGACGTCTCTGAGATACAGACGGAGATTGGCAATCTCCGTAGGGTGAACGATTTCATGACCCGGCGCTTGGAAGACTTTGAGAACAGGGCACGTCGCTGTAATGTTCGCGTGGTTGGTGTTCCGGAGAATCCAGAACCCCACTCGGTTGATCTCCTGGTTGAAGACCTGATCCAAAACCACCTCTCTCCATCTGGACTGAGTAAATTTTTCACAGTGGAGCGCGCACATCGTGTTCCGGGGGGCCAGGGTAAGCCAGGTGCCCCGCCGAGACCTATTGTTGCAAAACATTTCCACTATAGGGATCGGGACGCTATCCTGCAAGCATCACGAGTGAAGGGCCCGGTGGCTTTTGAGAATGCCACGGTGAACTTTTATCCGGACTTTTTCCAACAGGTCCAGAAGCAGCGAATGGGATTTCGTGGTGCCAAGAAGCGTCTTAGGGACATGGGGATGCGCTACGCTATGCTTTTTCCGACCAGGCTGCGGGTTGAGTACAATGACCAAACTTTTTTCTTTGATCGGCCGGATGCTGTGAATGACTGGCTGGACTCCTTGCCTGACCGACCTCCTGAGACTGAGTCCGATGCCCACCCGGGCGGTGCTGAAGGTGGTGTAGAGGGCTGAACATTTCGCCTTCGCCTGGTGCCTTGTCTTGAATAACTTTTTCCAGGAGTGTATGCCCACGTTCCTCTATTGCTTATGTGATTTGATGTATGTTTTTTCTCGTTATTGGTCTTGATCGGGGTGGCGGGTGGGACGGAGCCTTTCCTCCTCCGGGGTCTTTGTGTAGAATGGGGGTTCTTGGGCGACAGGCACACTGCAGGTTGGGGTGGCTTTTTAGCTTTTTGCAGGGGTGCAGGGTGGGGGGTGTTCTTTTGTTAGTTGGGGGGTGGGCGGTTGGGAAGTTCGTTGTTTGTGTGTTCTGTTCTCAAGGCGACTCTATCCTGTATTTGATGATGTTTCTTGTGTCACGCTCATTGGTGGGGGGTTTTGGCGTTGTTGGGTGGGATGGGGGGTAGCGGGTTGAGATTTGTTTCGTGGAACGTTAACGGTCTGGGGGACCGTATCAAACGGAGTGTGGTGTTGAAATGCATACAACGTTTATCTCCAGATATTGTTTTCCTGCAGGAGACTCATTTGGTGGGCAATATCTGTCATGCGATGAATAGGTGGGGCTATCGCCTCGTAGCACATTCGGGGTTTACCTCGGGTTCTAGGGGTGTGGGTATCCTTGTTCGGGCTTCCCTCCCCCTAGCTATTGATGATGTGATTCTGGATGATCGGGGGCGATATGCTGTCCTTGTGGGTCGCTATGAGGGTCGTGCCCTCTCCTTATTTACGGTTTACGTGCCTCCCGGCCTGCAGACTTCTACCTTTTCCGATTTGGGCCGTGTGTTGTTGGACCTCCCTAATAGTACTCTATTTATGGCTGGTGATTTTAATTCGGTGTTCTCCGGTCTACACGATCGCCACCCCCCTAGAGATACTCCTGCGGCCCAACAGTGGTTGGGTGGGTTTTTGGATACATTTGGCTTGGTGGATTGCTGGAGGCTTTTGCATCCTACTCAGCTTCAATACACCTTTCACTCTGGGGCCCATGGGAGTCTGTCTAGACTGGATTATTTCCTGATGCCTGCGGCTCAGTCGCCAGCGGTGCGTGAGATTGTACACCTACCCAGGGGCATTTCTGACCACTCTCCACTCTGGCTCCGTTTTGAGGTTGGAGTGGAGGCGGTGGGCCGGGTGGCTCCTATCAACCCGTGGTACCTTACCTCCCCCGAGACCCGCAGCCTTTTGCTTAAATCTTTGGACGCATATTTTCTGGATAACGAGGGGTCGGTTTCCTCTGCGGTGTCCCTGTGGGAGGCTTTTAAGACGGTGATTCGTGGGCAGGCCCTCTCCCTTATTGTGGAAACTAAGAAGGCGAGGAATCGGGAGGTGGTGGACCTTGAGGGGGAGGTTTCTGCATTGGAGGCTGCTTTGGAATCGGGGGTCACGTCTGCGAAACTCCACGCCCTGGGTCTGAAACAATTTGCCTATAAATCTATGGTCACGGATGCTGCTAAATTGATGTTTCGGGAGCAACAGGGTCGTTTGTATGATGTGGGGGACAAAGCGGGTAAATTGCTGGCATGGTTGGATAAGAAGGAGAGGGCTAATCGTGTGGTGCCCGTGATTCAGTCATCGAGTGGTGAGAGTGTGACGGACCCGATTGGAATAGTTGACTGTTTTGCTGAGTATTTTCGCGTGGTTTATACCCCTGTGTCTGTGAGGGATGTGGCTGACTCTCGCCTTCTGTTGCGTGATATAGCTCTGCCCTGTGTTTCCGATTTGGATCGTGTAGCGTTGGATTCCCCCTTTACTGTTGATGAGATAGCTACTGCCATCCGTTCACTCCGTTCGGGCAAAGCATTGGGCCCGAACGGGTTGCCAATTGAACTGTACAAGCTACGTCCCGACAGAGTGGCGCCATATCTTCGCGCCATGTTTCTGGAATCCCGGGAACGGGGTATTCTCCCATATGATCAGCGTCTGGCCACGATAGTTGTCATCCCCAAGGATGGTAAACCGCGGGACCTTTGTTCATCCTATAGACCCATATCCCTGCTGAATGTTGAGACCAAGGTATTGGCGAAACTCCTGGCGACCCGCCTTCTGACGGTCATTAGTGACTTGGTCCATCCAGATCAATCCGGATTTATCCCGCATCGCAACACGGCTCTTAACCTATGTCGTCTCCACGGTGCGATTGCGAGGGCGGGGCTTCTGACGGAGCCGGCCATTTTGGCGTCGTTGGATGCCTCGATGGCTTTTGACACTGTGGAATGGCCTTATCTTTGGGCGGCTCTTGAGAAATTTGGTTTCGGGCCTGAGTTTATTGGTTGGGTCAAGTTATTGTATGCTGAACCCCTAGCACAAGTAGTGGTAAACGGTAGAGTTTCGACCCCTTTCACCCTTGGCAGGGGAACCCGTCAGGGTTGCCCCTTGTCTCCGTTGCTTTTTGCACTTTCCTTGGAACCGTTAGCTGCATGGCTTCGGTGGGAGCCTTCGCTTAAAGGGATTCGCTGGTCACCGGACTTTGAGGACCGTGTCTCGCTTTACGCGGACGACATTCTTTTTTTAAAATTTATTTATTGACGTAAGAAAGTTGATTGCACCGTTCATCGCATATAAAGATATACATAGGAGTCGCCTACAACCCCACCGGGCCGGCTACATATATTCACAACAGCGACAGATGGTGGAAGATGAACACAGCCCATCAGCCGACATCCAACGGACCGGCGGCGTATTATCTGAAAATCCATTAGCTGTTAACAGTGCCATTCTTGCCTATATGTTCGATAGTATTCTTACATTTTCACAGTTTTTTTTTTTTTTTTTAAACTTAACCAAACAAAAAAGAAACAACATATTACCCAACCTACGATTCCCTATCGCCACTAATATTCTGCATCACAGCATCCTTCCTCCCTAGTGCCATACTAAACAGTAGTACGCTCCAATTGCACCTTCTGATGATTATATCACTCAGTGTCTGCTTCCGAGTCTGATGCGCCATGATTTAGTAAATATGTGCGTAGAAACCCCCAATAGTCTCTCGGTCTAGATCCAATCGGCAACTCCTCTTCGTATGTATTGAGTGTGTCCCGACAATACACCATATCCTCAATCCAGTGCTTCACCTCCGGTATTCTCCTGCTGTTCCAATGGAGGGATACCCTTCTTTTGGCTAACAGTAGCGCAACCACACAGAATTTGCGTTTCAAAGCTCTGAGCTGTGGAACAATACCCAGCAAACAGACCTTAACATCACAAACCACAGAAACTCCGAGCATTTCAGTTAAAACCTGCACGACCTGTTCCCAGTAACCTGCTACCTTGTGACAGTGCCAAGCTAGATGCATGAAGTCCGCGTCATCTTGACTACATCTGCAACATTTTGAGTCGTCCCTCAAACCATATTTATATAGTCGCTGGGGCGTATGATACACTTGATGTAGATATTTGTAGTGTATGATTTTCAGATTACCATTAGGTGTCAACATGCCAGTAAGCATACAAGCGGACTCCCATTCACCGTCCGTTAGATGTTCCGCTAGCCCAGAGTTCCACTTATCCCTAGCCTTGTCTGTGTTGCCCCCCATAGCTCCCTGTATGCTCGTGTATAGTTTAGACACTAGGTGTGATGCTGTGGGTGCGGTGAGGAGCAGTTGCAGGGGTTCCAGTGTCTTTGGTTCTTCAGGATGTGTGGGGTAATGTTCCCGAAGTGCTCTCTGTAGTCGGTAGTGATTAAAGCTGAAGAGCGGGGATGGGTTGCTGATGTATTGTAATTCGTCCAGGGTCTGGAATTTACCATCCTTATACAGATCCCCCAGCGTGTCTAAGCCAGCCCTCTTAAGCAGGTCCATACCCATCTGTTCCTGAGTGACCGAAAGTGCCGGGTGATGTGCTAGTGGAAGCCTTGGTGCATATAGTGGTAAGCTGTGTGCTGCCTTCCCCATCAATCTCCAAGCCTCCGTGGTCGTATTTACCGGATTGATGTCGCGCTCATGTAGTCTAGGACGTTGATGTGTCAGTATGCTAGACACAGGAATCGGATCCGCATCACCCGCCTCCACAGCCACATGTGTCAAAAAGGGTATATTGTGGTGCCAGAAATGTGCGAATTGCGCTTGAGCGCATAAGTAGTATAGGTAGAAGTCAGGGACCTTAAATCCCCCCTTAGCATATGGCAGTGTCATGGTGCGCATTTCCATCCTCGCCTGTTTGCCTGCCCAAAGCAAATTAAGTACCAACGTATTAATACTACGGAACACTGCAGCTGGGGGTTTGATCGGAATATTATTGAATAAGTATAGGAACTTCGGTAGAAGTACCATTTTTATGATTGCGGCTCTATCTGCCAAGGATAAGGGAAGTCTGTTCCATCGTTTAATTTTATCTTCAAGAGCCGCTATGGTACGCCCGTAATTCGTCCGTATGACCAGTTCCGGGTCTCTGTGGAACCACACAGCCAAATATTTTGTCGGTTCCTCCTGCCATTCCAGCGGGTAGTCTAATTGTGTCGGGCGCGTGCTGTCCGTCAGCGACAGGATAAGGGATTTATCCCAATTTATCTGCAGACCGGACTTCTGACCAAATTTTATGTATTCCCGTAAGAGCGGATTCAAATGCTGTTCAGGGTTTTTTACATAGAGCACCATGTCGTCCGCATAAAGCGAAATGTGTATTGGACGGGAGGGCATTTGAAGTGCTGAGTAGTGATGGTGTTGTCGGATTTTACAAGCCAGCGGCTCCAAAATCAATGCAAATAGCATCGGGGAGAGTGGGCAACCCTGCCGAGTGCCTCGGCCTACGTGAATCGGTTCCGAAATGTACTTGTTCACTCTGATGCGTGCAGTTAAGTCAGTGTACAGCATTGATATCCAACCCAAAAAAATCAACGGGAATCCCATACGCACCAATACTGCCTGAATAAAAGGCCAACCAATAGTGTCAAATGCCTTTGCGGCGTCAAGCAACACAGCCACAGCTTTCGTTTCAGGAGCCAGGTAATGCGCCAGTGCAAACAATGTGCGGGTGTTATGTGTGGTGGCTCTATCAGGGATGAATCCGGACTGGTCGGGCCTTATTAACAGGGGCATAAGAGGTTTTAGTCTATCAGCCAGCAGACTAGCTATTATTTTCGTGTCTACGTTTAATAACGAAAGAGGGCGGTATGAATCACATCTGTCCTCTTTTTTGCCCGGTTTCAGCAGTGTGACAAGCAATGCCTCTCTCAGGGACGCCGGCAGAGTTTGGGCTTCATGAGCCGCCCCGTATAGACGCACCAAATGTGGGGCAAGTAAGTCAGCATATTTTTTATAAAATTCTGTTACGAAGCCATCCGGCCCTGGTGCCTTGTTATTTGGTAAGCGCTGGATGGTGTCCGTGACTTCTGGACGTTCTAAGTATTGCCTATGGCCATCTGCTAGCCATGCTAGTTCAATATCTTCCATGTATGCCAGTAAGTCAGCCTGAGAGGGTGACGGGCGCGCCTCGTATAGATTGCCGTATGTGTGCATGAATTCTGTCAGTATCCCTTTCATATCAGTGATCACCTCCCCTGAATCAGTACAGATGGATTTAATATTTTGTGGGGGTTTACCTGAGCAAATTTTAGCGGCCAGTTCCCTGCCCGGTCTGCCCCCCTCCCCATATCTCCTAGCAGTCGCCCGTCTAGACACATATTGCAGCTCGTCCAGTGCGTATTTATTATGTTCCGTTAGCAGTGCTTGAATGTCCCCCAGTACCTTCGTATCGCCTGTCCGGGTGTATGTCTGTTCCAGTTCTTGAATGGTGCGTTCTCGTGTGTGTAATTGTTGTCGAATATCTTTGAGGATACCTGAGGACTTACTAATACAGACTCCCCTAATGGTAGCCTTAAAGGCCTCCCATAGTAAGCCCGGGTCCTCCGTCGATGGGCCATTTATGTCGAAGTATTCCACTATCGCTTTATGTATGGTGTCACTATACATCGGGTCTCGCAGTGCAGTGGCATTGAAGCGCCATGTAAATGGTGGCGGGTCATAGTGCGGAATGGTTATGTCCAGCAGCACCGGGTTGTGGTCGGACAATGTGCGCGGTAAATGTTTGATATCTGTAACCCATGATAGTACTTCACGTGTGCCTAGCCAGTAGTCCAGCCTGGACCAGCTGTTGTTTGCCGCGTTAATGTGTGTCGCCGTTGCCGCCCCTGGGTTACGTATCCTCCACATATCTACTATATGAAGGTCTTCCATTACGTCTTGCAGCATCATCCTGGCCTTCCCGTGTTGTTCCGCTGTGTGTGTTGCCCTGTCTATCATGTCCTGAAGTGTGACATTGAAATCACCCCCCCACAACATGTGATCCACCTGGAGATCAGCTACAGTGTGCCATACATTGCTGAAGAAGCCCGGGTCATCCATATTGGGACCATATATATTAACTAAGAGAATCTTTTGTCGTCTAATTGTGCCTGCCATGATAACGCTCCTCCCATCAGTATCCCTGTGTATGTGAGTGATCTCAAAATTCGTCCCTTTCTTTATCAATATGCTCACCCCCCTAGAGTAAGACGAGTAGCTCGAGTGGGTGACGGATTCTGCCCATTTAGCGCCCAACGTGGATGTGCTATCTCGGGCCAAATGTGTTTCCTGTAAGAAAACAATGTTAACATTCAACCGATCAAAATAAGCAAACAATTTCCTAATCTTTTTAGGGTTGCCCAGACCCCGCACATTCCAAGTGAGGAATCTCAACGCACTATATTTCGCCATTACTCTCGATAGAGATATTGGATTCCAAAAACAATTTCCGCTCGAGGAGTAGTAATCGTGTTAGGTGCATCTCAGCCACTGTGCAATTAATTGTACTGTGCCATATCCATAACAGTGCAGAGTGACGGAATTTAAAACCTGCCCGTTCGTGTATGGCCAAGGAGATCGCCATGCTTCTCAGATACAGAATACGTAGCTCAGTGTTCTCTGATTTCCCCTCCCTCCCACCTCCCACTTTAGCACCCAAACTTTGCCAAAGCCATCCCCTAATAAACAGTAACCTCATACGAAAACTTAGTTTGGGGCGCACCCGCCTGGGGGTGTCACCAGGGTCACACAACTCCATCCACAAAGTGGACGTGGATGGACGCTTATAATGTCAGTAATGTACATTGCATAGTAATTCACCTTTCCCTCTCCTCCCGCCAACAAGAAACTTGAGTAGTAGTAAATCCCAACCAAAGCATCAAACTTTATCACTGCCCATGCCCTTAGTCCGGCAACAGTATGAACTTGCGCCCGTTTAGTTGGGTCGACCCGATGGCCCACCACCGTATGTCCTCCTGAGACCTGTACAACAGCTAGTGGCGCATATTATACCTCGGATCCCAGAGGTTAGCCACATACCCTCCTTAAATGTCTGGCCCAGCGAGTACTCACTGCTTGGATGGTCATCGCAGGTCTGATCGCTGTAATCAACAGTTCGATTGACGTGTTCCCGCAGGCGTCCATTTTGTCTAAAGTGATTCTGGCGCCAATTTAATTCGACCTGGCGCAACTTCTCATCACCTCTCCACAGTGGAAAAACCATTTCAGCCTCAAAGTTTTCCAGGGACAACATGCAGATAACGCAACGCTTCTCGTCAGTCCACATCGCTCGTCGGTTCTGCCCTTTCCTGCGCTTTTCGACGTTTCACATGGTGCTTGATGAAATCATGTGCCGCCTGCACCGTTTGCAGAATGACAGGTTTATCCACGTTCGTAATTTTGAGTTTCGCAGGGTACAGCATCGCATACTCAAGACCCAGGTCCCTCAACTTCTTCTTCACTGGAGCAAACTCTTTTCGTGCCAGTTGTACCGCCATGGTGTGATCAGGATAGAACTCCAGAGTGTTCCCCTGGTGCGTGATTTTGCCCATTTCTCTAGCAAGCCGTAGCACAGTGTCTCTGTCTCTGTAATTGAGCACACGGGCAATTATCATTCGTGGAGTGGCCCCTGACTTCGGTACCGGTGCCAGTGAGCGGTGAGCCCGTTCGATCAGAAACATCGGGGATAGCTTGTCGACGCCGAATATGTCTTTCAGAAGTAGTTCGATATAGGTTTCCATTCTCCCGGTGTTGGTGGATTCCGGCAGGCCCGATATTCGAAGGTTGTTCCGCCTGGACCTGGCTTCCTGGTCCTCCACCTTGGCGCGCAGGGTCTCTACCGTCTTCTCCAAACCCCCGCAGACCTTCGAGGTGGTGTTGTGCTCGTCTTCCACTTTGGAAATTCTCTGTTCTGCTTCAACTATCCGCTCGTCGTGCTTCTCTATTTTGGCCGCCATGTTGTCCACTCTTTGCACCACGCTATCCAGTTTGCCATTCATCTCCTGCAGGCTCTGCTGGATCGCTCGCAGCACCGTCTCCATGCCCGACCCTTCCGCCATTTCACCCTCGACTTCCAAGTCCGGGGGAGACACCGTGGTTTTCTGTTGCTTTTTTGTTTCGAACGGGAGCTTAGTTTGCTGTTTCTCCGGCTTTCCCATGCTCCACTGTGGCGGAGGCGTTGTAGATGTGGTCGCCTTCGGGCTGCTAGTCAGTGCCCTGTTAGCAGTAAGGGTATCCTGGGGTGTCGGCGTCTTGGTGCCCCACCTCGGGGTACGTCTATTCATTTGTCCCAGTGGCCGCAAGGAGCGTCATCTATGGCGCAGTTAAGCAAGCCGCCCTCGGGCTCCAGGATCCCCACAGGCGCGGTGTTAGGCGCAAGTCTTGTCCCTCAGTGCCTGGTCGCTGCTGGGTGAGGCCTCGTGGCGCTGGTCTGCATCAGCGTGTAATTCCGAACCCTGTGGTACCCTGGAAGGTTCTATGCGCTTCTGTGTCTCGAGCACCAGCCTCCACCTACCCTGGGCTCTCAGCACGCAATGCGTAGATCAGCGGGATAGTAGCTGCCCTCTCAGTGCGTTCCGCTAGGCTCACTCACCGGATAGTTACCGCAAATGCCGCCTGTTGCTATCAGCGAGTCCGTCCTGCTAGCATCGTAGTTGGCCGTCGCTGTTGGTCATTTGCGTTCCAGCGCCGCCGCCATCTTGTCCCCGCTGGAACGCACATCAATAGATAACGTTATATGCCAGATGAGGGGGATTCCCATACGTCGCTGTCTCCCAGTCTACTTGGCATCCTCCGTCCGTTCATGTGCTGACAAGGGGCCGTTCATGCTTGTCGCCAGTCTTCAGTAAGCACCGATAACTATCAGTGCAGTGCGCGGCCATTTTGCGGCGCTCCAGCAGTTTCCCGATTTTCCGGTGCTTGCTTGACAACCGGGCTGCGGTCAGTTACAATTGTGCCATAGGATCGTCGGGCTTATGTTCCGACGACTGAAAATGCCGTTTGAGTGCTGCAACGGCGGGTTTTTGAGGCGAAAGGAGGTCCGCAGTCGCGTCCATCCGGCGGAGCTGACACTTCAGCCAGCCATATCGCAGTGCGCCCTCTAGCGCCCCCCTACGCGGACGACATTCTCTTATATCTCACCTCCCCGCGTAAATCTCTGACTGTTTTATTTGATGTTCTTACTTCATTTGGAGCCAACTCAGGCCTTGTTATTAACTGGGCCAAGTCCTGCATGTATGTTCTTTCGGGTGTTTTACCCCCATTGCAGAGCAGACTTCCTATACAGGTGGTCCAGTCTGGCTTCAAATATTTAGGGATCTTCATTACGTTGGACTCCTCGCTCCGATTTGAGCGTAATCTCCTCCCCCCGTTGCTTAGATTGCGACTGGACGTGGCCCGTTGGCGTAAGCTCCCTTTGTCTCCTCTGGGCAGGGCGGCTCTGTTTAAAATGATGTCCTTGCCGCGGTTCCTCTATGCGCTCCAGAATTCCTATGACGACATCCCCAAGACCTACTTTCGAGAGATCGAGAGTCTTCAAAGGCAATTGATTTGGGACGGGCGTCCACGTATTGCCCTCGCGAAACTCACCATCCCTTGGTACGACGGGGGCATGGCGCTCCCCGACATCAAGAGATATTATTGGGCTTCCCAGTTGTCTGCTATTAATCACGTGATGTTTTCACCGGGTCGAAATCCTGCATTTGAGATGGATAAACTCCAGCTGCCGGGTGGGGACTTTAATAGAGCGCTTTATTCTCGATCAGCCGGGCGCCATCTTGTGGGTCCGTCCAGGATTGCAGTCACTGTGTGGCGAGCCGCGAATGTGAGTTTGGGATGGGAGGATCGAATGACATTGGCGACGCCGCTTTATGCCTCTGAACGTTTGGGGTGCCTCTGGTCTACTAAGGGCTTCGACCGCTGGGATATGATTGGGATATGTAAGGTGGGTGATGTCTGTTCGGAAGGTAGTGTGAAGTCGTTCCAGGCCCTCCAGGCGGAATACGGTTTGAATGGTAGAGAATTTTTTCGTTATCTGCAGGTCCGACATGCCCTCGCCTCAGTCCTGACTCCTGATGAGACCCTGCCCGAGTCTTCCCCCCTCGAAGACCGTGTCCTTGATGGCCACCTGCCTGATAGCACTATTTCCCTGATCTATAAGAAGCTGATCAATAATCGGGCAGACTTATTGGTCCGACTTCGGGAGGTTTGGGTCGGCGATGGGTTGGAACTGGACGACGAAGATTGGCAATCGGCACTCTCTTCTCCGAAAGAAGTAGCTATCCCTGCCCGTCTCCGTTTGGTTCAACTTAAAATCCTTCATCGAGTGTATGTCACTGGTCCGCGTCTGGTGACAATGGGCTTTTCCCCTGATGGGTTATGTAAGCGTGGTTGTGGGTCGAGTGCTACTTTTTTACATATTCTTTGGGAGTGCCCAGTGGTGGCGGCCTACTGGACTGCTGTGCTTGAGGTGATGACTGCTGTGACTGGTGTTGCCCTGCGGCCGGAGACACGACGGTGTCTGTTGAATGTGTGGGAACCCACTGACTACTCTGTAGCCCAGACCAGATGGGCTACCTTGGGTTACATGATTGCCAAACGGGATATTGCGCAACTCTGGGGCGCATCCAGACCCCCTGAGGTCTCGAAATGGGAGGACAACATGGACTGGTCCATGTTTCGTGAGAAAACTGTTTACGTGGCCAGGGGCAGACCCAGGGCGTGGACGAAGATTTGGGGCCAGTGGAATGAATATCGTGGGGATATCTGTACCCCTCCCCTTGTTGGCACTACTGATGTTACTCTATCTCCCTAGGCGAGCGTTCCCGGAACCTTTTCATACTGTCTTGTGCATTTCCGGTTCTCCCCGCTGCTTCCCCCCCCCCCAACCTTATTAGAGTCTCAGGGCTCTTGTTATGTTCTCCTGATTGCTGACCATCCCCTCCGTTCTTTGGGCTGACCTTGATTACTATGCATTCGCCTTTTTAGTGTTTGTTGTGTTTATGTATAAAACAGAAAATCAATATGCTCTGTGATCTGGGAGAAGTGTGGCTCACTGGTTAGAGGAGGCAGACCTGGAAGCAGAGGTCAGCCTGGGACCAGGGTTCAATTCCCGGCTCGGCGGGGTCTTGAGTCCTAAAATGTCCATGGACTCGACAATTCTCGCTCCGGTCCCTACTTGATTCATGGGTTCACACTCTGCGACTCTGGGCAATAGCTTGCTTAATCTCCACAACGGCCCCTCGTGGCGGGATGCCTGGCTTTCACCTTGTGGATACCCTGCTGGGGTTATCTCACAGGGGAATACCAGGACGGGTTCCCTAAGCAAGCGCTTAGAAACCGCTTGGTGATTTGCGCTATATAAATTCATTTACATTTACATTTTACATTTACATATGTTTGGAGTAATGCTTGGTACTTGATTTGTGCCTGACCACGGGTGTACATTTCTATTTATTTCTTTGTGCCTTATTATTAGCGGCCGGCCCGTGAGGTTGTGGGCCCATTTTTGTATTTTTCTATGCTTGCTCAAATAAAGGTTTTTGAAAGAAAAAAAAAAAAAGATAGAAATACTTGGAAATTCACTGAAAAAAACAAAGGTTACAGGGAAGTTATAGTTAGGCTCACATTTCTTGCGCCCCACACCTCCTGGGCCTAGGGGGTCAGGGTTTCCCTACCCTACCCTCAAGTCTTTTTTTTTTTTGTTAAGGACTCAAAACTGGGTTGCGAGTCCTAAGATGGCTGCCACCACTTCCTGGTTGAGCTGGCGGCAGCCAAACAGATCTCATTTTGAAATCTGTCGCATCAGGGAGTGTTCGCTTCTCTAGATATATATAAACCTGTTTTTGAAATTACAAAAATCCCTCTTTCTGGACCAAGAGCTAGATTTCTCCCAAATTTGGTATAATTCAGTTCAGCCTGTAGTTGTGTCTAAAATCCTTTGGATGAAGATTCATCAAACAGCGCCAAATTTATTAGCTAAACAAAAAATGCGTTTTCTATGGAAACTGGGTCCTAACTATAACGAGTCCGGTGGGGGTAGAGGCTGACAGGCAGGGCGGTCCGAGTTCAGGGTACCGGTAACCCTGCACTATATATTCCACAAACTTCAGGATTTCGAGAAGAGTCACAGACGCCTTGGGTCGTTGCAGCAAATAACTTTATTGACTGCAAGGCAATGCTTTACAGCTTACGCCTTGATCATACTAGCCTTGATCATGCTATGTGTCAGGCGTTCTCGCACATATTTTTAAACAACGTGAATAAACATAAAAGACAGACTGTGATTACACCCAATGGTGAAAATAAGAACCAAAAATGGCGGCCATCTTGTAACTGTAATCATGACATATAAATTCATTCTTTACAATTCCACAAAAGTAATTGAACTTGCTAGGCACACTGTAATATATAGTACATTTTCAGAGACAGCTTCAATCACATCAATTTTCAAAAGTTTCTCATTTTGTAGATGTTGTTCTCCCGTTTGACCCACTTACCTCCCTTAACCAGAGATTCCTTCCTTTCTCTACTGACTCGCGTCAAATCTGGCTCGCCTGTGGACGTTGCTCCGGCGCATATTCTTCACAGGCTCTTCACGAGCTGCTATCTCCCCCCCCTCACCTTCCTCAACGATTCCCTTGACCAGGGGATCGTCCCAGCCCTTCACAAAACTGCCATTGTCCTTCCTCTTTTAAAAAAACCAGGGGCTGACCCTACCTCTCCTTCCAACTACCGTCCCATTTCCCTCCTCCCCTTTCTGGCTAAGGCCCTGGAGGCCCACGTTACTCAGGTCCTAGGTGCCTTCATTGAGGAGAGTGGGGGATTTGCTTCCCGGCAGGCCGGCTTTCGCCCTCGGCACTCCACCGAGAAGGTTGTTATTTCTGTGATGGACGACCTCAGAGAGGGGCTTGATACCAATACGCCCCAGGCCCTGGTCCTTTTAGATCTCTCCGCCGCCTTTGACACGGTTGATCATTCCATTCTTCTCACCCGTGTCAGGGCGGCGGGTATCGAGGGTCCTGCCTTGGCCTGGATCAACTCCTTTCTGAGGGATCGCTCTCAGGCCGTCCATCTGGCCCAATTCACCGTCTCCCCTCACTCAGTCCGGTGTGGTGTCCCCCAGGGTTCTTCCCTTTCTCCGTTATTATTTAACCTATATATCTATCCCCTTATTTCTGCACTTCAAAACATGGAGGTCACCGTATACAATTACGCTGATGACCTCCAACTCATCTTTCACCTATCACATTCCCCTACCAGTATACTCAACTTCCAGTTGGTCATGCTGTTCATCAGTGATTGGATGAACGGCAATCATCTGAAATTAAATCCGGATAAGACGGAACTTGTTGTTACTGGCAGCACTCCCAGTCCTTGGTCCCCTAGTTTCTGGCCCCCTTCCCTGGGTTCTTCCCCCACTCCCTCTCTTTCCGTAAAATCTCTAGGGATCTCACTCAACAAGCACCTCACCCCCCACACTCAGATCAATTCTGTTGTCTCCTCCTGTTTCTTTGCCCTTCGCACCATACGTAAAATCTCCCGGTTCTTCTCTGTTCCTGCCCTTAAACTCATCCTGATGGCGATGGTTCTGTCCCGGCTGGATTATGGGAACATTGTATATAATGGAGCCCCCGCCTACGCTTTCCACCGTCTCCAGCTAGTCCAACATCAGGCCGCCCGCCTGATCCATGGCGTACCTAGATTTCATCACGTCACTCCCCTTCTTCAATCCCTACACTGGCTCCCCATCAAAGAGCGGGCTCTCTTTAAATTGGGATGCATTACTTTTCAGGCCTTGGCTGGGACTGCCCCTGACTTCATCTCCTCCGCCATCAGTACCTACTGCCCCAAACAGAGAACTCCGTTCCTCTACTAAATCTCTGCTCTCTGTCCCCCGGTTTAAGAAAAAGAAATCCGGGGGCCTGAAATTCAGGGTCCTTGCCCCTATCTTTTGGAATTCTCTTCCCTTCCACATTAGATCTATCCCTTCCTATTCTGATTTTCGTAGAGCACTTAAGACTTTTCTTTTCTCCCGTGCTTTTCCATCCTAGCATCGTGTTTCACTTACCACCCACCTCTGGCCAAGCGTCCTCCTAGCGCCATGAAACCGCATGGTATAAGTGCGCTATATAAATTGTTGTAAATTCAAATTCAAATTCAAATGTCGCGCTACAGGGTACTGTCTGTTGTTGTGGCGAATCACCCTAATGTGTTCCAGCACTCGTTTCTTGGCACGATGAATTTTGCTGCCTATATAGGCTTAATTACAGGGACATACAAGTGCATAGACGTAGTACATGGTATTAGACGTAAGCGCTTTTTTGATCACTATTTCTATTTTGGCGATATAGGTGTATAAGTATATTTAATAGTGTTCTATTGATCTTTGTCAGCATGTATGAGTGAATCTATAGGTTAGTGTTTAGATATGTGTGTAGATCTACAAATCACTGAGTGGGGTTTAGAAACTTGTATTGGTCTGTCAATGGTTTAACCATGGTACTCTATATTTTATAGTGAGTGATGAAAGGTTATACTAGTGTATGATGAGGTGTATCTGATTGTCACGTGGATGATGTCCTCAGTGATGTCATCAGTGATGTCATTTGAGATGTCATCAGTGATGTCACTGACCATGTCATCAATGATGTAACATGTGACATCATCAGCAGTGGATTGCGGGCGCGTGCGTTATAGTTAGCAGATCTAACTATAACTATAAGGAATTTCAATGGTTTTGTACGAGTGAAATGTCCTGCTAACTATAACAGCGCTGAAACCTATGTTTTTTTCAGTGAATTTCTAATGTTTTTTAAATGCTAATTCCTAACTATAACCTGTGTGTAGCCTATGGTTTTTTCAGTGAATTGCGAAGGTTTTTTAAATGATAATTTTTAAATGTAATAACAGTTATATGTGTTTTTTATACTGATTTTCTTTTTTTTAACTGTTTATTTTTACATATTTTATTTTTTAAATTACATTATATATTTTTAATATAAATGGAAATAAAAATGTTTTTTAAAATATTGAAACTGAAATATTGAATGTATAAGTGCAGAACTATAAGTGTGTTGGTTAGTTAGGGGACTGCATGCATAGTGGATAGGGGTTTGAAGCAGTCCATGTGCTAAGGCCTGGCTCAGTGCATGAGTACTTGGGTACTGACTAAATGATTAGAGTACTGCAAGGAGAGTGCCTGGGTGAATTTATAAGTGGTTGGGTTTTGGCACAGTAAATGGATTAGTACATGGTGCTGGATGGGTCACTAGAGGAGTGCAAGGAGAGTGACAGGGTGTTTGATGGAAGTGTATGTATACTGACTGGGGAATTGAAGGTGTAAAAGACAAGTGTGTAGGTGATTGGAGGACTGCATGCATTGTGGATAGGCATTTGAGGCAGTCCATGTGCAAATGCCTGGCTCGCTGCATGAGTACTTGGATACTGACTGAATGGTTAGAGTGCTGAAAGGAGAGTGCCTGGGTGAATTTATAAGTGTTAAAATTACTTTTCAGGATCAGTACTGGGCTCACCGATGCAGCACTGAGATCTCTCCTGAAAACAGGTGAGTAAATCGGAATTCGTAGTCCGGCTGATTTTAGTGGAATATTTTAAAGTTCAAAAACGCCACACTTAAAAGAATTTCTAAATGAAACCAGTCAATGTTAGCCTTTAGAAGGAAATTCAAGTTACTGGTAAGTACGGTTAGAATTACTTTTCAGGATCAGTACTGGGCTCAAAGATGCAGCACTGAGGTCTCTCCTGATAACAGGTGAGTAAATCGGAATTCGTAGTTTGGCTGATTTTAGAGGAATATTTGTAAATTCCAAAACTCCACACTTAGAAGAATTTCCAAGTGAAACCAGTCAATGTTAGTCTATGGAAGGAAATTCAAGTTACTGGTAAGTACGGTTAAAATTACTTTTCAGGATCAGTACTGGGCTCAAAGATGCAGCAATGAGGTCTCTCCTGATAACAGATGAGTAAATCAGAATTCGTAGTACGGCTGATTTTAGAGGAATATTTTAAAGTTCCAAAACTCCACACAGAAACTTTTTCAGCACAAAGCTGGCAATGATATCCCATGGAAGGAAATTCAAGTTACTGGTAAGTACGGTTAGAATTACTTTCCAGGATCAGTACTGGGTTCAAAGATGCAGCACTGAGGTCTTTCCTGATAACAGGTGAGTAAATCTGAATTCGTAGTACTGCCTATTCTGGCCTATTGGGAGCAGGTAGCCTTGCAAAAGTGAAATACAAAAATGGCTGTAATTCACTATTAGGACATGCCACACACACCAGGGCATGTCCTAACGTATACTTACAATGCACCCTGTCCTTGGGCCTAACTTAGGGGAGCCTGATATGAAGAAAAGGGAGAGTGTAGGGACTGGCAAGTGGGTGTACTTGCCAAGTCGACATGGCAGTCACAGACTGCACACAAGCCTTGAATGGCAGGCCTGAGACATACTTTACAAGCAGCTTCTGTGGGTAGCACAACCAGTGCTGCAAGCCCACCAGCAGCATTTAATGTACAAGCCCTGGGCACACATGGTGCACTGTACTAGGGTCTGACAAGTAAATCAAATAACCAAATCATGTTGTCACTAATCAGTACATCAGTTTAACAGATCAAAAACAGAGGAAGCAATCAGTAAAAAATGGAAGGGAGACTCATGCCAATGATGCCAGGTCTACCAGTAAGAGTTTATGTGAAAGGGGGTATTTGTTAATGGCGGACCAGTAGAAGGCAATGTTTATCTTGGAAGGTTCGGATTCCCATTTCTGTTGGTTATGAGATGAAGCTTTGCCTTGGGCCGGCATGAGGATTTTATATATGTGTGACACTAGGTGTCCTACCTTGGATAGGTGGCACAAGATGGCTGTGATAGAAGGGCAGATACCCGATAGGTTCAATTTAGCAAGCTGTGCTTTAAGCTGAAGGGATTTGTAGAAATCCAAGTTAGTGAGATTGAACGGCTTTTGCATGATGAAAATGGTAGTGGGGAGGAGTTTTCGAAGATGTCTTGCACTAGGTTAATGCCTTTGAATGCCCAGTCAGGCCAGTAGAATGAGGAACCATCAATTTTGAGTGTTTGGTTGTACCATAGTGAGGATAAGTGGGTGCGCTTTATTTTGATCTCGAGGTGAGTGTCTAGGAGTAGGATGGCTCTTTTGGTGTTCTGTAAGATGGTTCTAGAGTGCGAAAGATGAGAGGTGTCATAGCTATTGCAACGAGTGGGAGGTTCTGTATGAGGGACTTTTCTATCAACACCCAGGGTGCCATGTATGATGGGTTATCAATGAACCAGTTTGTGCCCTGCTTGCAAAGAAAGGCTGTTTGAAAGTTTCTGAAGATGGGTAGGGAGATGCCCTCTTTATTTTTGGTCAGTGTGAGCTTTTTCATAGAAATTCTGGGCTTTTTTCCCTGCCATAGGAACTTGCTGAACGTTTTATCAGTGTTTTTTAGGAGTTTGTCTGGTAGCAGCATGGGCAGCATGCAGATAAGATAATTAATGAGAGGCGTTAGCATCATCTTTAGGGTCTCTGCTCTACCCCACCATGATAAAAAATTTGGGAGACCAGGTATCTAGGAGAGAGTCTATTTTGTTGGTTGATATTTTTTTGTTAGTATGTAGGGTGGTGATTAGATCATTTGTGAATTCAAGACCTAGATATTTGATAGCCCCCGGTTGCCAGACTAGTCCTGACGAGCCAAGAATACTTTTATCACCGTAGCGGCTGAGAAGTTTTACCTCAGATTTATCTTTGTTAAGGGAATATCCAGAAATTTCTGAGATGTGGTGTATGGTATTCATGAGTGCTGGCATTGCAGTTGAGGATTCTTGTGAAACAATTAGTACATCGTCTGCGTAAGCGGCGAGTTTTACATTGTAGTCACCAAAGGGGATGCTAGTAATGTCCTTATTTTCCGTAATGTGTTGGAGGAAAGGTTCCAAAGCTAGGAGGAAAAGGGGGGGTGAGAGAGGGTAGCCCTGGCGTGTCCCCTGATTTAGATTGAAAGAGGGGTAAGCTATGCCACTGGCTCTGACTTTAGCGGTAGGATTGTGGTAGAGGCCCATTATCATTTTGATCAGTTTGTCGCCTAAGTAAAATTTTTCTAAGACCGCCTTTAGGTGTCTCCAATCCACCTTATCAGAGGCCTTTTCCGTGTCTAGTGTGATGGTCACCATGGGGGAGAGAAGGAGTCTAGATTTTTCTATGGTATGACATAACAGGCGCGTGTTGTCACTAGAAAACCTGTGTTTTAAGAAACCAACCTGAGATGGATGTATTAATTTTGAGATGTGTTGCTGGATTCTATATCATAGGATTGATGCGTAAATTTTGCAGTCGAGTTTTATTAGTGATATTGGTCTGTAATTTTTAGGTGAAAGGGGATCTTTACCTTTTTTGGGAATGACAATTATGGTTGCGTCCGCTGGTGTGCCAGTGACTTGGCCAGTTTCTGAGAAGTGGCTACATAGCTTCATTAGTGGTGACAGCAGAGATGGAGAGAATGATTGAAAATAAATTGCATTGAACCTGCCGGGCCTGGGGCTTTACCTGGTTTTAATTTATTGATCGCTAACAATGCCTTGTTTTCTGTGTCTTCTGTGTTTTCCAATGTCTTTTTCAACAATTCTTTTTACTGCTGTAGATTTGCAATTGAAGGTGGTGATTAGCCTTGCTTCTTTCATGTTCTCCTCTTTCGGTTTCGGTTTAAAGAGACTGTCTCTGTCATCTCCTGTCACTTTTAATCTAGCTGCCCTGATTATCTTAGCTGGGTACACTCTCATTTTTAATCATTTCACCATCCTTTCCTCCTCTGCCGGTATGACTCTAGTGTACTACTATTTCTTTTTGCTCTTAAAAGCCCCTCATTGGAGTTACTCCATTTGAGTTTCAGAGGATGATGGCTCCTAACATGTAGTATGCTGTACCCAGCAGTGGCTTTCCTATGCAGACTTGTCTGTTTGGTCTCCCTCTGCACCCCGACCCTTACATCCAAGAAAGATATCAGACTCTTGTGTGTCTTACTAGTGAACTTTAGATTGAGATCGTTGTCCTCATCCTGTAAAGGAAAGTGTCAAATAATCTCTGTGTGCCATCCCATATCAGAAAGACATTGTGTATATAACATATATAAGACTAGATGTTGTGTGTATTCTTCATACTCCTTTGCACAAACATACTCAAACTCCTATCATTTCGTGAACATGCAGGCATAACTCATTGCAAAGCAACTTCCCATAGCAGTTCCGGTAAGTTGTTTGTACCACTGGTTCTGGAATAAAAAGAAGTTATGCTCAAGGCAAAACCATAACATTTCGATGAGTAGCATTATATGATCATATGTTGCTATGGATCTATCCCTGAAAAAGTGTTTGCAGGCTTTCAGTCCTAGTTCATGGTCAATACAGGTGTATAGTGAGATTACATCTACCCTTGCCAGTATGGAGCTTGATTTCCAGGGAATGTCACGTATCTTAGAGATAAAGTCCATCTTGTCACGACAATGCGATGGGAGATGACACACATACAGAAACAGGAAATGATCAAGGTATATAGATGTCTTTGCTAGAAGGTTATTGTTGTCCGATATAATGGGCCTACCTGGGAGGTCAGTGCTGTGCTTTTGTACTTTAGGTAACATATAAAAACACTGTATAATTGTTTTTTTAACAAGCAGAAATTGTAGTTTATCAGAGCTCAAAATACCCCTCTGGTGCCAACTGGCCAGCATACGATGAAACATCACAACGGTCAGACCATACTGGACAGCTTTGTACTTCATATAACTGTTAGACAATTCAAGTTGTCTCTTTGCTTCTGCTGTGTATTTCTTTACATCCCACAACACCACATTGCCCCCCTTATCTGATAGTTTGATAACAAAGGAATCAGATTTCTTTAATGATTCCAGTGCTGCTCGTTGGCCTTTGGTCAAATTCTCTGCAAAATGATTATCGTCTTGTCCCCACAGCTTCATGAGATCACGGAGAATGACCTCATGGAAGGTGACAATACTGTTATGGGGGGTTACTGGGTTACATGTGGATTTGGGTTTTAAGTCACTCCAACTTCTTTTATCCACCTCCAAATCCAGGCTGCAAAGTAACTTTCTTTCCATAACCCAGTTTCTTGCCCCCAACTCCAGCTCATCAGGGGTAGGTATGTGAGAGGATAAGTTAAAAATTGAAAAAGTTTCTCATCCATCACTTGTTCCTTTTGCTCTGCCGTGTTCCTTTACCATGTGGCTTGTTACTGACCTTCACCTACAACCACTCTTCGGATTCTGCGCTGCCTCTTCCTCTTGGTGGTTTTCCTCTTTGTCCCTGGTTCTGCCTTAAAAAACGGTACTTCTCTAATTTAGTGAAAGGAAGTGTATCAGAGGTAGGAGTAGCCTGTTGCTCATCCATGTCAGATATATCTGAACTTGACTCCGATGTAGCAAGCTCTTGTCTCAAGGCACTTGTTCTCGCACCATCATACTTCCTGCCGAATGTCAGAATCTGTCCTGTTGCATAATCAATTTTGTCACAGGTAAACTTCCACTTTTTCTTGGTCTTAATTTCTTCTGTATATATTGAGAGTTGCCCTTCCATTTCCTTGAGAAAACGTTGCACTGGTTGTTGAGGGTTCTTGTCCAGAAATTCTTTCATCTTTTTGAGTAAACCCTGCATTTGTTTGCATGTAGCCTCCATCAAAGTTGTTATATATATATATATATATATATATATATATATATATATATATATATATATATATATATATATATATATATATATATATATATATATATATATATATATATATATATATATATATATATATATATATAAGCTTCCTCACTCTACCAGAACGTAAGAATAGTTGCACTCAGGATTTGAAATGCTGAGTTTTTAAGTATTTATTGACTGAAGCGTTTCGACAGCACGGTCTTTGTCATAAGTCATACAATGACCAGGAAGTGGCAGTGACTTTTTAAACATTTCCTGTGTGGTAATAGACATAGAGAAATTGTGCACATTGAGGGTCTGTCCTTGTGAACATAAGACAGACTCCAAACATTTCATTAGCAACATAATAATTGAAAAACTAATGATCATGAACGGAAAAAATTCACTTCACTTTGTCCAGTGCAACAAAAATATAGCGATTGAGTGATGGTGAAAAAAGAGAACACATGCCTGTATGCCTAGTGGCCACCTCAGCTAGTGCTAGGACTCTCCAAACTTCGCAGAGGTGCCGTATGCAGAGCGCTGCGGACTCGAATGCATGGAGACAAAGGCTAGTGCCTAATTTCACATTTTGCACGATGTAAGAACCAAGGAAGTGTCTGAAAATAACACACTGGGTTAAGCCCACTCCGGGTCTAATCAAAACATAGTTGTGGCAACGGAAAAAGGGGGGGCAGTGTTTTGAAAAGGGGCAGAACAACACTGGTTCACAGAGCAGCCGCTCTGGAAGCGTGGGTACTAATTGCACCAGAAGGAGACTTGGATGATAGGTTACAGTGAGGGTTTGGAAAAAGGGGGATTCAAACGAGGAAGCGTTGAAAACCTGTTGGGTGCAATGGATGTCAGGACGGGTGTCAGTTCATTCAGTGATGTTGTACCTGGGTGTCAAAGGCGTTGGGAGAGTGCAACAACGGTAAATATCATCACCCCCCTAACCTAGATGCACGTGGAGGTCCTCCTCATGGTTGAAGCCTCCAGGAATCTTGCTCTGTAATCTCACAATGTATCCGATTCCAGGCATCGCAGATGACATTCCCGATCTGCTCCTCTTGCTGAGGCTAGAACCCTGTCAATGCCAAAGTAGGAGATTTTAGTAGTGATATCCCTGACATTTGCATGACATTTGCATGCATTAGATCACAATGTTTGGCCAGGGCATAGGACTAGTCACCATTTCTGACTGCGCGTAAGGGCTCTTGGATGCGCTTTTTTACCGGGAAGATTGTACTCCCCACATAGCGTATGCCACAGATACAGGTTAAAATATAAACAACAAAATCAGTGTTACAGTTGATGAAATTGTAGATCCTCCCTGTTATACCATTGGGAAGAGTATATGTTTTCAAATTGACACTGTTGCTGCAGGCGTTGCACCTCCCACATTTATGGAATCCTGAGAGTTCCCTCAGCCAGGTGCCTTGTGTCTTGTTCTTTAAAGAGAGATGAGTGTGCACTAGTATGTCCTTCAATTACTGGCATTTCCTGTATGTGATGTGTGGTGTCGGGCTAACCAGTTTGCCTATTATCACATCATTTTTGACTATGTGCCAGTGTTTACGCACTATCCTGTGGACATCTTCTGAGGCATGGTTAAAAGTGGTGATGGTCTGACTTCTTGTTTCAATCAATCAACAGAGAAGCACTCCTGTTTTCTGCTAATTTAAGAACTGAATCTGAACCTATTATTCCAGCGTGCTGCAGTGGTGGCACGTTTGTCTAAACCATGCCATATATCATTCCACCCTACCACAGCCGCGGCCGGTATTGGGAGTACCTGCCTGGCGGTGACGTGGGGAGGGGGAGGGGCAGGGTGTGGGTAGTAATGTATGGATTCCGGACCTTAACAGGTAAGTAAACATATAAATAAATAAAACAAATTTTGTTGCATGCACTGCATCACCAAATGCGATGCAGTGCGCGCAACAACATTTGTTTTATTTATTTATATGTTTACTTACCTGTTAAGGTCCGGAATCCATACATTACTACCCCCCACCCTGCCCCTCCCCCTCCCCACGTCACTGCCCGGCAGGTACTCCCACTACTGGCCGCAGCTGCCCTACCACGAGTTACTCCGGCAGGACCACTACGCACTGTTTCTACTTCTGACTTCTTGTTTCCCTCTGTCCTTCACTTTCGAAATAAGTAAACTATTCCTGTTTCTCGTGGCAGACTTTTCAGAAGCTAATCTTATGTCTTTGCCAGTGTAGCCTCTTGTTTTAAAACGGCCACGCATGTTCTTGGCTTCCTTTTCGTAAGATTCAGGGGAACTGCAATTGCGCTTCGCTCTTAAGAGCTCCCCATAAGGGATGCTCCCCTTGAGACCAGTAGGGTGATGACTATGTGTGTGTAAAAGCTGGTGTGTAGTGTCCCATGTTTTGCCTCTACAAGAATATCTAAAAACTCAATAGTGTTGGTGTTGTTCTTGCTGGTGAACTTGAGGTTTAGATTGTTCTCAGAAAGACCCAAGATGAAACAATCTAAGGCCATCTGTGGACCATCCCATATCAGAAAAATACTGTCCATGTAGCGGGTCCACAGGATAAGGTTATTCATGTAGATTGCATTCCCATCATGCCACTGGTGCTCCACCTCCCACCACCCCAAGAACAAACAGGCATAGCTGGGAGCGAAGCAACTTCCCATGGCGGTCCCAGTGTACTGTTCATACCACTTATCCTTAACAAGTAAACAATTATTGTATAGGCAAAAATTTAACATTTGCATTAAAAGCATGGTGTGATCGTACATGGCCAAGGGCCTGTCCCTGAGATAGTATTTACATGCTTCCAGGCCCAAATCGTGCTCAATGCAAGTGTACAGAGCGACAACATCAACTGTTTCCAGAATGTATGACTCTTTCCTTGGAATCTCCTGTATCTTTGACAGGAAATCCAAGGTATCCCTACAATAGGAAGGCAGATTGAGGACATATGGGCAAAGAAAGTAATTCAGATAGATGGAGGTGTTTTCAAGGAGGCTTTGATTGGCCAAAATTATCGGTCTGCCTGGATGGTCTGTGGGGTGTTTATGTACCTTTGACAGCATATAGAAGACATATATAAAGACAGGGATCACTGGTTTCTACACCAGGAGGAAGAGAAATTCATTTTGACTCAGTATATCTCTCTCAAGCCAGTCATTCAGTAGGTTATTGTTTTCCTGTATTGTTTTATTATACTTGGACAAACTGGACCTCAGGTAGATCCCTGAGAATTCCAGTTGTCGCTTGGCCTTGGTTTGATATTTATTGATATCCCACAGGACAACATTGCCCCCCTTGTCCGAGGGTTTGACCACAAAGGTTGTTGCTTGCTTCAAGGACTGTAGTCCTGCTCTTTGTGCTGGTGTTAGAATTCTAGTGAAGTTGTTACTATGTTTCTTCCAGAGTTCCATCAGATCCACTAGAATAGTCTTGTGGAATGTATCAATTCCATCATGCAGTGTCACCGGATTAAATTTAGATCTGGGTTTGAAGTCATTTCTGGACTTTTTGTTAACCTCCATGTCCATACTGATTAGTAGATCACGATTGGCTGCCCAGTTCCTAGTTCCCACCTCAAATTCCCTTTAGGTGGCAAGTGTTTCAATGTCCCGACAGAGAGTATTGCTCCTGTGGGGTCCACAGAGGTGTCTGATTGTAAGGTACCAGCTAGGCCTCTGCTGTGTTTCAAGGTATGTATCTTTAGCAATTTCAATTTTCTCATGAATAGGAAAAGGTCAATGCGAGTTTTCGCAAAATCAAAGTTCGCTGTTGGGCAAAAGGCAAGGCCTAATTCCAAGACAGACCTTTCTTCTGAGGTAATCACGTGAGGGGTAAGGGTAATGATAGAAAGATTGGGTTGCTCACCTATCATTTGTTCCTCTTGGACCGCCTTGTGCCTCTCCCATGTGGCATCACGTTGCCGCTGGCCTTCGCCACCTCTCCTGATCCTTCTTTGTCTTGTTTTTTCTTGGCGCTGAGGCTCAGTTGCATAAAACGGTATTCCTCCAGGGATGTGAAGGGTCCTCTGTCTGGTCCCTGTTGTTCTTCATTATCCGATGGTGCCACAGAGCTCGAGCCAGAGGTCTCTGATTCTTGCACTCGTAATGCTTCTATCTTCTTGTAGTCCTTTCTTATGGCATCATATTTGCAACTGAAAGTGAGGATGAAACCTTGCGCATAATAGTTTCTGTCCCTCATGAATTTCCAGAGCTTTCTTGCCTTGATCCCTTCTTCGTACATTGTTAGCCTGATCTCCATATCCTTTATGAAGTTGGTTATTTCATCTTGGAATGTCTTCTTACTCAATTCCTCACGTAGCTCTTTCAATTCCTCCCCTATTTGCTGCAGTTCGATTGCAGCATATTTAGAAAGGAATCCCAGCATCTGTTTGCAGGTTGCCGCCATAAGTCAAGACCATTCCTCTAATAGTTTAGGAATCGGGTTTTGGTATGTGTGGGTCACCAAGATTCTCAATCCCCTTGGGACTCGCCCTACCTCTATGTAGTTGTCCAATGAAATGACCTCCCAGCTGCGGTTTATTTCCTTTTTACAAAGCTTCTCCAGCTTGTATAGTTCTTGATTTAAGGTTTTGTTTTCTCCAGCTTCCCCTCCATCATTCCTCATGGATGTCTGTTTAGTTTCTCCCTCTGTTTCTGTGAAATGAGATTTTGCTACATCCAATCTCCTTCGTATTGCCTCGCACATATTTGCCACGTACTTTTGCCAGAAAGATGCTCCATGTACCACTGGTCCTTTTTCCGAATCTGATTTTCTCCACACAGTGAAATCCTCCCCTGCAATTCAAACCAAACGCGGCTGTGTTTGGTCGAGACAGGGGCACCCCTACCGTTCGTTAGTTTTTCCGGAACATAAAGGTTGCAGCAAAGGTCCGGAGCGCATGGTTGCCAGCCACGTCCTTGCCCAGAACGGGGTTCGTATGCACCAGCAGCGCTTTCGCCGAGACTTCCTTTGAGATTTTCCTTGTTTGTAGTTCCAAACTGGGAAGACCTCCCAGAACATATGTACGGCGGCAGGAATCGGGAAAGATGAGGTTTTGGAAAAAGTCCAGCCTTGCTTCCGATCACATCCACCAGATGGGGTTGGTGCCGAAAGGCGGACGCTGGACCCGCTGTAATATTAAAGTTTATTCATGCTGCCAGAACTTTAGAATAATCACACTCAGGATTTGAAATGAAAAGTTTTTAAGTATTTATTGGCTGATGCGATCCGACAGCACGAACACTATGGGCCCGATTCACAACGGTAAAGTCTAACTTTACTACTTTTTGGTAGTAACAAAATTAAGTTCTGAATAATATCTTTACGACTGCGGAGTTCCCGAATGCAGGGTAGAATCTAAACACTCGGGCGAAGTTTTCTCACTGGGGTGGAATCCCTTTGCGCTGGGCAGAGACTCTGCCGTGAGCGCAGAGATTCCGCTCCGAGTGTGGAAACTCTGCCCTGAGTGCGGAAACTCCGCAGTTGTAAAGATACTACTAGTAACTTACCTTTGTGAATACCGAAAAGAAGTCAGGTTAGATTTTTGGTCTAAATTTAGGGGCTTATTTATAAGCCCTGTGCGCCACTGGTGCGTCACTTTTTGTGCGACATATTACGCAGATGTGTCACTTTGTAAACCCCTGCACTACATTATACCTGCGTCAGGTATAATTTATGCCGAGTGGGCGTTCCCCCGCAAAAAAGGCTAGAAGAAGTGTTGCAGTGAAATCTATGAGATTTCACTGCAACACTTCTAGGATGACACTGCGTCAAATCCTTATGCCTGCCTGTTAACACTGCCTCACAGCAGGCGTAAGAATGATGCATTCCCTTTCACATGGAGCTTGCCTCATGTGAAAGAACACATCGCTGGAATTGCTTCTGTTTTCAGACACACCCCAGCAATGTGCCACTTTTGGTCCTACAGATGCGTTAGGAATACTGACATAGTCAGGGAGTGGTTCCGCAGGCTTGGAAGCAGGCAATGGTCATCCCGCTGCTTAAGAAGCCTGGTCTGGACCCTAAGGCCCTTGCTAACTATCGGCCTATCTCTCTGCTGCCGGCTCTTACGAAGGTTGTTGAGAAGCACGTGCAGACGGTGCTCTCCAATTTTCTAGAGTCGAATGAGATTCTGCACGCCACCCAGTCGGGTTTTCGCCCGGGTCTTAGCACGGAGACTGCGCTCCTCGAGGTCTCCGAAACAATTAAGGGGATCTTGGATTCAGGGGGCAAAGCCATGCTGGTAATGTTGGATTTGTCGGCGGCTTTTGACACCGTTCCCCATGACGGTCTTCTCACAAGACTCTATGAGATAGGACTTCGGGGAACGGTGTTCAGCTGGTTTTCTTCCTTTCTAGCTGGCCGCCGGCAAACGGTCTGGGCCTCACCAGATTCCGCCGTGATGCCGCCTTTGGGAGTCGGGGTCCCTCAGGGCTCTATTTTGAGCCCGACCCTCTTTAATATCTTCATGACCCCTTTGGCGGCGTTGGCGGAGTCGTTTGGGGCCCGGATCGTATCCTATGAAGATGATACCCAGCTCCTCTTCTCGTGTAAGAGAGGAGGAGATTTTGAGGGGGAGAGTATCCGGGATTGCCTTGGGGCTGTGTTTCAATGGTTCCAACTGCACAGCCTCAAGTGCAATTCCGATAAGTCTGAGGTACTCTTCTTTGGGTGCGACACGGAGCCAGACTGGCAGGCTTGGTGGCCTATCAATATGTTCCCCCCAACGTGCTCAGCCCAACTGGCTAAGAACTTGGGTGTTAAGATGGACACGGGGCTGACAATGAAGGCCCAGATTCTGGGGGTGTCGGGTATGTGTTTCGGCCTCCTCAGGATGCTACGGAGGTTTCTTCCCTTATTATCGGAGGAGCACAGGAAGCTGACTGTGCAGGCCCTGATAGGCTCCAGGTTGGATTATTCTAACATTCTGTACCTGGGCCTGCCAGAGTACCTGTTACAGCGGCTACAAGTTGTGCAGAATGCTGCGGCAAGAGCAATTTACGGACTGAACAGACGCGCCAGTGCTGCGGGCTTGCTCCAGACCTTGCACTGGCTCCCAATTCGCAAGCGGATCGCCTTTAAGGCTCTGTCTTTGGCATACAAGGCCCTCCATGCGACGGGTGCTAAGTACCTCCAAAGGAGACTTACCTTTTACCAACCGGCTCGCTCTCTGAGGTCAGAATCCTTATTTCTGGCAACTGTTCCACGAGTGAAGCGAGCACGCCTGGGAGGTCGTTCCTTTGGATTACTGGCGCCCCAACTGTGGAATTCTCTGCCCCTTCCACTTCGGGGAGCCACTAGCTTATTAGCCTTCAGAAAGGACCTTAAAACCTGGTTGTTCCCCCAGTAGGCCTCCTGTGTTTGTTGTTTTCTTTTTATCTGTGACTCTTTCTTTTGTAATGTGTTATGTTAGTTTACTGCAGCCTTTTTCAATTAAAAGCGCCGGGACACTCTTTTTGAGTAGCCGTGCGCTCTACAAAAGCCATTTTAACATAACATAACATAACATATCTGTAAATCCTTTCGACATCAATCGCTGTACAGTAAATACAGCACATGGTGTCGCAAGGAGGGCGCACTAGAAAGTGTTGCATCGCTGTTTTCACGCAGCGATGCAACACTTTTCATAAATGAAGCCCTTAGGATTTTGGTATAACTTTACCTTTGTGAGTCTGGCCATGTGTTGATACAGTTAAATAAGAGTTTCTAAAACTATTTTTTTTGTTTTGCTAATAACTTTGGCGCCGTTAGACAAATCTGCACAATTAGTTTATTTTTTTTAAGTCTATCCAGCTCAGCTTCATGCTGATACTTTAAGCAAGAGCAAAGAAAAAGGAGAGGGGGGCTTCCCAAAATGTTAATTTCCCATCTTCATTTCTATGGGAAACTTTGCTCTCTGATGCAAAAAAAGGGCTGAATGGTGTTACACCAAATTTGGCAAAAAGTTAGAACTTTACTCAGAAAGTGTGTGATTTGTAATTTGGTGTAAATATGTTCAGCCTTTTTCTTGAAATGTACATTTACAGAGGTGTGCAGTTTGGACTTGAAAGGGTTAAAAAGGAAGGTATATCGAGACATTTGGACCCGCAGGAATTCCAGGGTACAGGAAATTAAAAAAAATAGGGCCTCTGATTGGCCAAGTAAGCTTTCTGTCCCTTAAGCCATTTCAGTACTGTGGGAGCAGTTCTATAGTACCTAGCGATCAGATTGGCTGGCCACAACGAAGAAAAAAATGCTATGACTGCCATCACAGGACTCACTGACACAAAATAGGCGTGAGAAAGTGAATTATTGATTGGGGTTGATGAAGGTCAACCACAAGTAATACAGTCACTGACCTATTAGGTCTAGTTAAATGTTTCAGTAATGTAAACCTGAGCTCTACCCCTGGTAGCTCTGCAACAGAGCAGGTAGGCTTAACTCAAAAAAGATGCATAAAGCATTTAGCAGTACTAAAAAAATCTAAATAGTGAAAGACACAACACAATAGAAATCTCATTCCAATTTATAAAAATAGTGATAAATGTAATAAGCAAAATGACACCCAAATGGCAAAAATCTAATACTAGGAACTAGAGATGTAAATTTTCAAATATTTAAGTGAACAAAGCACCAGGAAAAATAAAGCGCCTAATGTAGGTCAAGGATAATGGTAGACCCAAGATACAATCTCAGGCCAACCGTGAGTGACCCAGGGTCAGATAAAGTGTATTGGTCCTGGTGAAAGTGTTAAAGTAAAAAAGTTCAAAAAAGTTCCCATTTCAGAAAGGTACTTTGTCACTTTCTTGAAGAAAAAAATTAAAGGAAAATTTAGGTTTTTCACAGTCTGCTGGGCAGAAAATCTGGATTTTATTAAGGACACGGAGGCTATTATTATGCAAATCTCCTTTATTACACAGCTCAGTAGCAACAATAGAAGAATGTAGAACATCAATGAACATTCTTAGTAAGAATAAAGTCCCTTAGAAACCATCTCCCATCCTTCTTTGTTCAGAAAACTGCGAAGAAAGATCAACGTGAGGAAACTTAAGGATCCAAAACTTGAAGATCCAAATTCCATAGTCAAAATCCAGAATCAGGTTATTCTGAAAGAAAAAGTAAACATCATAAAATTATTCTAAATGGGAGGGTATAAAGAAAGAGGAGGGATAATATTAGCCTCCGTGTCCTTAATAAAATCCAGATTTTCTGCCCAGCAGGCTGTGAAAAATCTAAATTTTATGGCACGACACGGAGGCCATATTATGCAAGTTTAAAGTGCATTAAGAACATTATCAATTACATTAGGTATTGGTTTGAAATAGCATGCTCTAAACATACTATCATTGGACCAATCTGCGGCCCTAAGGACGTCTTGTAAGCCTCCTCCTAAGCAGAAAGCTTTTGAGGCTGAAGCACCTCTTAAGGAATGAGCACCAAAAACAGAAATATCAACACCACTCTCATGCATGACATTCTTAACCCACCTGGCTAAAGTTGGAGAAGAGACTCCTTTATGAGGAGATCTATAAGAAATCAGTAGTTGTGATTCATTCATTCTAAGATGTTTAGTTCTTTTTTCATATTCCTTTAAACATGTGACCACACAGAGTCTATCATTTGCAGAGAAGAAGGGATAGAAAATTGTAGAGGACATGGTTTTTGTTCTTTTCTTAAGGAAGAAACAAACTCCTTCGGGTTGGAAGGCCCTACTTGAAATGTCTAAAGCTTTAACGTCAGAAGTTCTACGAAAAGACACGAGACATAATAAGACAGTAATCTTAAAAGAGATGCGTTTAAGAAGAATTATCTCCCCATGACGATAAAGTCCTAAGAACAAGAGTGACGTCCCACAATGTGGTATATTTAGGTCCAGGAGGGTTTATAACTCTCATGCTTCTCATTACTTTTTTAGTAAGAAGATTTTGTCCAATAGAAATTCCGTTAATTAAAGAATGACCGGCAGAAATAGCGGACCTATAAACGAATGAATGAATGAATGAATGAATGAAATTATTTGTAGAGCGCACGATGGCCAAAGCGGCTTTCTGGCGCTGAGAGCTCTAGAGGACAGAACAGACAGGGCCAGGAGGTTTAGCGGGGGTAGGCCAGGGCAAACAGAAAAGTTTTTAGCGCTTTACGAAAGTGTGAGAGAATGGGGATAGAACGCAAAGAAAGAGGAAGGGAGTTCCAGAACCGGGGAGCAAGAACAGAAAATCTAGTTCCACCAGTGCGAGATTTGTGGAAACGGGGAACAGTGAGGAGGGCAAAAGAGGATGAACGAAGAGTGCGGGCAGGGATGTGACGAGAGATCAGAGAATTGATGAAAGCCGGTGCAGAGTGATCAAGGGCCCGATAAACAAGGCACCCTAGCTTGAACCAAGATCTCTGCAGAATGGGTAACCAGTGGAGGGATTTAAGGACAGGAGTGATGTGATGGGTTTTGGGTAAGTGAAAGATGAGACGGGCAGCCTGATTTTGGATAGCTTGAAGGCGGCGGGTTTCGTAGGCAGGAATGCCTGCGAACAAGCTATTGCCATAATCCAGGCGGGAAGTGATAAGGGCAGAGATAATGATTTTGAGAGAGTCCAGAGAAAAAGCGGGAAATTTTTCGGATGAGCCGAAGGGAGAGGAAGCAAGAGGACACCACGGCGCTGACCTGGCCGTGCATGGACAGGTCCTGACTGACTTTGATGCCCAATGTTTTAACGGAGGGAACCGGAGTGGGAGGGAGGCCAAGAATAGGGGGCCAGAAGGCAGGGGACCAAAGCCTGGATGAGCCGCCAATCAAGACAAGCTCAGTCTTATCTGGATTGAGCTTGAGGTGGTTGGCGCCCATCCACCCAGAAATAAAGACCATAGTGGAATAGAAGAAAGATCGAGAATGAGAAGAAGAAGAAAGATCAAAGACGAGCTGGAGGTCATCAGCGTAATTATACACAGAGACCCCCAGCTCAAGAAGGGAAGAGATAAGTGGATGGATGTAAAGATTGAAAAGAAGGGGAGAGAGGGAGGAACCTTGGGGAACCCCACAGGGCACCGGGAGGGGGGGAGCGGAAAAACCGGGGAGGTGAACAGCTTGAGAACGTCCTGTCAAGAAGGACGTGATTCAAGAAAGGGCAAGGCCTTGTATGCCTGCTGCGCTGACACGGTCCAAAAGAATGTTATGGTCGACCGTGTCAAACGCAGCGGACAAGTCGAGGAGAATCAAAGCTTGGGGAGAGTTGACGTCGGCCTTGGCTTTAAGCTCGTCAAGGACGGCAAGCACCACGGTTTCGGTCGAATGACCCGAGCGAAAACCCGCTTGATGAGAAGCAAGGAGTTGGTTCTGATCGACATAGGCAGAGAGACAGGAGGTGACGTAAGATTCTAGAATTTTAGCAAGAAAGGGAAGAAGAGAGATAGGTCTGAAATTAGAGGGGAGAGAAGAATCAAGACCAGGTTTTTTAAGAATGGGGGAAACAATAGCAGATTTAAATGAAGAAGGGACCAATCCGGTGGAAAGGGAGGCATTGAGAAGGGAAAGAGGGGTGGTAGGACAGGAGGAGAAGAGAGTTTTAAGAATGCGGGCAGGGGCACAGTCGGTGGGAGAGCCGGACTTGGTTTTAGTGAGCAGAGCTAAGAAAGAGTCTAAGGAGAGGGGCGGGAAAGAGGAAAAGGAGGATTTAGGCGCAGAGGGAACAGAGTGAATTGGAGTAAAGGGAGTAGCCGAAATGTTAGATTTAATTTTAACAATCTTCTCGATGAAGAAGTTGTTTAACGAAGAGCAGAGAGCCTGGGAGGGAGTAAAGTGAGGGCAAGCACGATCAGAGGTGGCTAGATTTTTGACCAAGGAGAAGAGTTCCTTGGATTTATTGGCCGATAGGGTTACTTGATCGGAGAAATACTTGGTCTTAGTGGCCAGAATGGCCTTCTTATACTCCTTAAGAAGAGATTTGTATTTGGCCTTGAGGTCGGGGCAGTAGCTACGGCGCCAAAGGCGCTCCGAGCGTCTAAGTTCCAATTTGAGGATCTTAAGTTCCGAGTTAAACCAACGGTGGGCCTCATGAGGACGAATGGACTTGACTAACTTAAGGGGGGCTACTAAATCGCATGCAGAGGAAAGCCAGTTGCCAACTGCAGTGGCCTGTAAATCAAGGGAAATGCCAGTAAGGTCGGGAGGAGAGGAAGCAAGGGAATGAGAGAGGGAAGACAAATCAACACGATTCCAGCTACGAGAGAAAACGTTCTTGGGACGAGGGGGTTTAAGAGGGGAACCAATGTTGATGGTAAAGGAAATGAGGGAATGATCGGACCAGGTACAAGGGAGGATGCTGGGGGGGGAAACTATGTCCTGGGATGACCAGACTTGGTCCAGGATGTGTCCAAGATTGTGGGTAGGGACCAGTACATGGGATTTAAGGTTGAGGCATAAAAGAGTGGCCGTGAGGTCCTTGGACGCTGAGTCCTCCCTGGGGTCGCCAGGCCAGTAATTAAAGTCGCCGAGCAGGAGAACGGAGGCGTTGTTGACTACAAGCGTAGCGAGAAGTTCCTGCAGGGAGGCCACAAACAGAGGCATGTTCAGGGGAGGGCGATAAACGAGGACGACCGTGAGAGGTGCAGAAAGATTAGAGGAACGGGCGACCAGAAAGTCCACTCCAGCTATAGATGATTGGGAGAGAGGCTGGAATTGGATAGTGGATCGAACAATCATAGCGACACCCCCCCCGGTCTTGCCCACGGGGCGGTCAGCCCGGAGGGCATAGTAAGAATCGGGAAGGATGGCAAGAATGTCAGGAAGAGAGGCCTCAGAAAACCAAGTTTCCGTTAAAAACAGAATATCTGGAGAGTCTGTGGTAAGAAGGTGAAACAGTTCAAGTTGGTGCTTGCCTGCCGAACGAGTGTTAAGGAGATAGGCAGAAGCAGTGTGAGGGGGTGATGAGGGTCCAATGGGGGGAGGTCCGGAGTCCTGCGTAGGCAAAGGAGGAGTGGGGCGTGAAGGCACAGCACAATCTGAATGGGAGACATAGATATCTAATGCCACAAGATGCTGCATGAGGGTGTGGGGGAGAGGCACACGAGCGGTGCAGGAGAGGAGTTGTGCAGGCGTGTATGACAACAAAGGGGCAGGGGGTGAGGTCCCTGGTCCCGGCCCGTCGCGGACGGGCGCAGACGGGCTTGACTTATGCGCAACTTCGTCGCACCTTCGTCGCGCCCGCTGCGCTCGTCCGCTGCGCGGCCGGGATAGAAGTGCCATAAGTAGGGAACCGGAAGTAGCAGGGCGTGGCAGGGGGTGGAGGGACAGAGGAGCTGCCCCGCCAACCAGAGAGCAGCCCAAGAAGGTCACCACGCCCGTCCCCGCCCTCGTGACCTGCCCGTCAGAGGGGGAGGGAACGCTCGGCGTGGGGCGCTCTGGCGGCGACAGAGGAGGGAATCCCAAAAGGATAAGGGGTGCGCGATGACCTCGGCGCAGCCCCTGAAGCAAAAGGCAAGTGAATTAAAAGTGTCCAGGCACTGTTTTTAAAAGAGAAGTTGCGCCGCGCCTCAGCGGCGTTGTTGCTCCCGGCGAAGCCTCGGGAGATCTGTCAGTTCAGTAGAGCTAAGGCGGGACTCGCCCGACAGGAAGGTATTGCCAGGGGGGGAGGGACAGAGGAGCTGCCCCGCCAACCAGAGAGCAGCCCAAGATGGTCACCACGCCCGTCCCCGCCCTCGTGACCTGCCCGTCAGAGGGGGAGGGAACGCTCGGCGTGGGGCGCTCTGGCGGCGACAGAGGAGGGAATCCCAAAAGGATAAGGGGTGCGCGATGACCTCGGCGCAGCCCCTGAAGCAAAAGGCAAGTGAATTAAACGTTAACAGTTCTATAAGAAAGACCTGAGGTAAAAAGATCCGAAAGATAGTTGATAACATTGACTAGATCAGTTGAAATGGGATCGTAACTTCGTTGAAAGCACCAGCGAACCCATTTGTTCCATGCCAGTCTATAAGCTTTCCTTGTGCCAGATGCCCATGACTCTGAAATGAGTCTGAAAGCATTTGACGAAAGTCCAGGGACATTCCACTGTCTACTGAAATCTTCCATGCCATCAGAATTAGAAGGTCTTGTTCCACAAGGGGGTGTGTATGACCTTCTGGATCTAGAAGGATTTCCGTGAAGGAAGGAATTAGAATTGGAAAGTCTATGCTCATTTCTAGGATGATAGGAAACCACGCTTGGGATCTCCAGAGAGGGGCAATCACGACCATGCTCTGATTGTAACGTCGAGCGTGAAGAAGAAGTCGAGGGAGCATTGAAAAGGGGGGAAAAGCATAAGGTGCTAGGTTCGTCCAGTCTTGTAGAAAGGCATCTACTTTCGTGGCTTGAGGGTCTGGCCTCCAACTGAAGAATTGTTTCAGGTGGGTGTTTATACGGTCTGCAAATAGATCCGTTTTGAATGGGCCCCATCTTGACTGGATGGATAGGAACACATCTCTGTTCAATCTCCAGTTGCTGGAGTCCCTGAAATTCCTGGAGTACCAATCTGCAACTTCGTTTTTCAGTCCGGGAACATGTTCCGCTACAACTGAAATACCTTTGTTCAAACAATAGCTCCATAGGCCCTTCGCCAAGTCTGTCAAGTCTTTGGAGTGAGGGCCGCCCAGTTTGCTGACATAGCGGACTGCGGACACATTGTCCATTCATAGAGTTACAGAGCATTTCATTGAATCTTGAGTAAAACAGCGAATCGCAAATGAACCTGCTAGTAATTCTAAGCAATTGATATGCAATTATTTTTCTTGTTGGGTCCAGTGACCCCCTGTTGATAAGTTCCCGCATCTTGCACCCCAGCCTTCTAAACTCGCATTGGATTCTATTATCAGATCTGGTAGATCTCCGAAAATGGCTTTGCCATTCCATGCTTCTAAATTCTTGAGCCACCAAAGTAGTTCGGTTTTTGATTCTTGGTCTAGGGAGATCAATTGGGAGTACGATCCGTTGGATCTCAAGTGTCTCGATTTCAGTATCTGTAGAGCCCGATAATGAAGGGGACCTGAGAATATGGCTTGGATTGTGGAGGAAAGAAGGCCCAGGATCTTGGCTAAGTATCTCAGGGGGAAAACTTTCAGAAGAAGTGTTTTCCTCACTTCTTTTCTGACTTTCCTCACTTTCTCGCTGGGAAGACGGAGTTCTGTCTTGATAGTATCCACCATGAAACCTAGGAACTGGGTTTGTTGAGAGGGAATTATGCAAGATTTCTTTAGGTTTATGACAAAACCCAGGTGTTGTAAGAGGCGTATCGTGAGGTCTGTATGAGACGAGACAGTCTTTCTTGACTGTGCCATTATAAGGATATCGTCGAGGTAAATAATCATCCTCACTCCCCTCTGTCTCAACCAAGATGCGACGGGTCGCAGTACCTTGGTGAAACACCAGGGGGAGGACGAAAGGCCGAAAGGAAGGCTGCAAAATTGGTATAGACGGCCTTCCCATGTAAATTGAAGGAACCTTTGGTGGGGTTCCCAAATGGGTATCGTTAGGTATACATCCTTTAGGTCAAGTCTCGTCAACCAGTCTACTTTCCTTAACACGTCCCTCAGGAGGTGAATTCCCTCCATTTTGAAATGTTGGTAAACTACCCATTGGTTTAGTTCTTTCAGATTTATTACTGGTCTCTGTTCTTTGTTTTTCTTTTCTACCAGGAATATGTTGCTGAGGAAACCCAGAGAAGAACTCTCGACTATTGCGCCTTTTTTTAAGAGTTCTTGAACTTCTTGAGAGACTAGAGTCCTTGTCCGAGAATGTTATTTCTCTTGGTGTTCTTGTCTGAAAGGGAGTGTCTATAAAATCTATCTTGTAGCCCTTTACTGTATTGAGTACCCATGGGTCTTTTGTCACCAAAAGCCAGTTTCCAGCAAATTGGAGTAGTCTCCCTCCCACCTTTGGAGGGGTATGTAAATGGTCTGGTAAGGTTCTTACCTACAGAGAAGGAGCGTTGTCTCCTCTCGCCTCTGAAACTTCTTCCACGGGATCTTTGTCTCTGGGGATAAAATTGTCCAAAGTTGTTGGAGTTGTTGGAATTAAATCTGCCACCGCCACGAGACATGAAGGGTCTTGAGTTCGAGTTTCCTCGGCCGGGAAAACGACCCCGCATTCTCCCAGCCCGAGTGAAAACACGATCTTGGAAAACTCGTTTTATATCTTTTTGTGACTTTTGGATGGAGCTAAATGCTCCTACGTATCTGGCCATGTCTTTAATGAAATCTTCGCCAAAAAGGAAGCCTTGGCTAGTTTGACCCCCATCGTTTTTTGATAACTCGATTAGCTTAGGGTCGATTTTGAATAGGACTCCTTTTCTTCTCTCTATAGATAAGGCGGTATTGGCATTCCCAATTAGGCATATAGCCCTTTGGACCCACTCCCTTAGTTCTTTAGGGTCGACCTGTCGGTCCTCCAGATAAGCTGTTTCGGCCATCTCGAAGATTTTGGTTATAGGGCCAATTGAGTCTAGTAGGCGGTCCTGGCATGACCTAAGGCCTTTATCTAACCCCTTCCTAGGGTCTCGGGAAGTTTTAGTGATAAAGGCCACCACTTTGGGGTCAAGTTCGGGGGTTGTGGTTATTTTATTAGGTAAGGAGGGTCTGGGGCATTCTGACCGAAGTCTTGCCCTGACTTCTTGTGGGATTTCTCTCCGCAGCCAGAATGACAGGTAGTCACTGACATGTTGGGAGGGAGCCCACTCGGGGGACAGACGGTGCTTGATTAGAAGTGGGTCGAACATAGGGTCACCAAAGGGATCTAGTAGGGCCATATTTTTCTCTGGGACCTTAGGTGTCCCTTCTGAGCTCCCCGTTCCTCTTTTTTGATATTCATCTTCATCGGTGTTAAATTCCGATGAATAGGACAGGTCTATTTCTGGATCCGAGCTATCTTCGGTGTCCATATTAATAGGGGGCTCTGGGCCTTCATTTTGCCCACATGGGGTGCCCGAGGCACCATTCTTGTCACCACCACGAGGGCGTGAAGGGGCGGAGGTGGCCTTAGGTTTTTTTGAATCCTTACGATCTTTACCTCCTATTGCCCTCTTTTTGGGAGCCTTAACTGCTCCTGATTGGGTACCACTCGTAGAGGGGAGAGGGGAGTGTAAGGCCTCAAGCCTTTTATTAATATTATCATCAATTGAATTAAGGACCTTTTCGAAGGCCTTGTTAACCAATTTTTCTAGGTGACCCTCAATATTAGGAATGGGTTCCGACATTTTAGAATCTTACCGGAGTCAGAATGTTAATGAATGGAGAGAAGAGGAGTAAATATTAAGATAATAGGGCAATGGGTCTCTTGAGATCGAAAAACGCTGTTGATTCTTGAAAAGGCACGTTATGTGTGGGGACAAACTGTCACCTGATCGAGGTAGCAGGTTGAACCATCGATTTAAGATGGCTGAATAATGGGAAAGAATAGGAATTGCCCAATGCCCTAAAATGGCCGACACGCACGCATCACGTTCGCGTCGGCCATTGCTAAGGGCAATTCCTCTAATCCGGCCCCTCTCGAGTGACGTTAGCGAGGGGGCCGGAAAGTCGACGAAATGCCGGGCGGACGGCGATGCCGTGGGGTGTTTATCAGCCGAGGCGGAGAAGTGTCTCCAAGCGGAGGGGGAGTCGGGGAAGAGACGTGAAGGTGAGCACAGTTCCAGTCTTGTGGAAATAGCGCGTGTGTGTTCAAACAAAAACACAGGGGCTGACAGTTCGTAATGGAGGTCGAAACCGGTCCGAAATAGGACCGGAGAGGGGGGTAGAGAAGGGTGAGATGCCGGAGAGGGGCATAGTGAAGGGTGAAATGCCGAAGCAATTATCAGGAAAAGTAAAGTGCAAAAGACACAGATATTCGGGTTATATCAGGGAGAACAAGGAAAATAACACGTTAAACATGTAAAGCCAGTAAAACACATAATCAGGTTGATATGGAAACAGTCCCCATATAGTAGTAGCCCTTATAAGGTAGATATATAGTCAAGTTAATCAGAGGTTAAGGAAGAGCTACTTATCTTTCTGAGCAGCAGCAACAAAGAAGGATGGGAGATGGTTTCTAAGGGACTTTATTCTTACTAAGAATGTTCATTGATGTTCTACATTCTTCTATTGTTGCTACTGAGCTGTGGTAATAAAGGAGATTTGCATAACATGGCCTCCGTGTCGTGCCATAAAATCTTTTCTACACGGGATGCAGCTCAAACTGTAGCCACCACCATTGAATGGAAATGACGGCTGCCAAATACCTGAAGTAGGTTGTTCCCTCTGGAGCTCTTGGAGATTTCTTGCTGAATATTTTCTCAGTCTCAGCTGAGAATGGGACTTAGTCCATTTTTTTCAGAGCTGGAGAGATTTTGGCACAGGACAAAGCTGAAATTCAATCTGACGCTGTGGTACTGCCGGTCGGTACTTTTTCTGGTAGGTCCCACTGAAGCTCTGGAGTAGATGGAGAGTGTTCAGTGTGTCATTAATGCTGTCATTTAAGAAGTTGCAGTGATGTTATCAATGATGTCATAGAAAATGTCATTAGTGATGTAATATGGGAAGTATGTAGCAGTGCATGCCGAGGGCGTGAGTTATCGTTACTTTAGGCCACGAGTTATAGTTCATCATTTATTTCAGTTTGTGAAAGTCATACCGCCTTCCTATGACATCACAACAGTTGATAACAAAACTGGTTATCAACTGTTGTGATGTCATAAAGGCCTTCCAGGCCAGGGGGCAGGGCTGCTTTACCTGAAAGAAGACAGCACAGCTGAAGGTAGTAAGTTTTGGTCATGGATAGCAGGTAAGATTATTTATTTTTCAGATTTGCATCAGGGAGAGGAGGGTATGTTATGTATAGCTCTCACATTATCCTCTGCCCCTGCGCAGTAGTTGAAGGTAGATGATTTTGGAAGCCATACATAACATTTCATATATATATATATATATATATATATATATATATATATATATATATATATATATATATATATATATATATATATATATATATATATATATATATATATATATATATGATTACTGCATAGTCGCATATTCATCTTTACATTTTTAGTCAACATTATTAAACCATATACAGATTTCAGAAAAAGCGAAATGGTAAAGTACGTGGACTTTTCAATCAACTAAAATAATTTAGAAGCCTATCAATATATATTGTAACAGGAATCGGGCTAAATAACTGACAGCAATAAAAGACTCCCAAACACGTGTGCAATAAGTCCTCACTGCAACACACATCTTCCCCGTTTCCGTCTCCTGAGTGTTTATCAACCTATTACTTGTTTAATGGATGTTTTAAAATATTTCTGACATTTTTGTTAGAGGCCGGTTCGAAGACAGTATTTTGTGATTGGGAGTCTAGTCTGGTTAAAAAACAGAAAGCCTGAATGGGCAACCCGAACCAACGGCCTAAACCGCCATTATTATGGTAATGACGCCCGAGAAAGGAGACAGTGGAAATGATAGCGCTGATCTAATTATCCGCCGGCCAATATAGCCAAGCCCTGAAAAGGGCCTTGGAGAAAGGGCTGCCTCGGAAAGGCAAAACAAAGCCAGAAAACAATAAGGATCTTAGCAACAGTGTAAAAAAGCACTTCTTTGGAAGCACAAAGAGCAGTTTATGAGCGTTTTTGCATGCATTTTAGAGAAAAAGGTTAGAACACACTGAAGCATGCTCAACGCCTTTCCCGCCTCTTTTATTTTCCCCTTTGCCCCTGCATCTGAGGAAGTAGTAATTCATTACATTCCTCCTGGTGAATGTTCATTTTTAAATACTATGTATTTGGAAGCTAACAAAGGTACTTTTATTATGTTGAAAGGGAGAAATAGTGGGTGCGCTCTTGGGTTCTCTGTCGTCAAAACTGACGAGTTAGCAACAATAACATCTCCGAGTCTGAAATATGTTGTAGAACGAGACTTTGGAGTTCTGAAAGCCAAGTCCAGTGTCCCCTTCATAATGTACCGAGGGTGGTGGGTTGGTTGTCAGGGTAGTGGTGATGTAATTTATTTATTTAGTAAAGTGCTGCATGTCAAGTTGCAATAACTCCAGAGCATTGTAATGTGCAGAATAAGAATGGAAAACCAAACAGGAAACAGTTTGGATATCGGCTTTCGCGAAGGATGAGGAGAAAACTAGGGGTCTGCAATATCAAATGCAAGAAGTAACATATTAATCTTGTTGCAACTTCACATATATCTGTAAAGCATAATAGCTGGTTTGCTAAATGGTTGGATGTCTGCATACGTTGCCTGTATGCTTCTAATTTTGATGATGATAGTTTTTTTTCCTAACTTGGATTAGTTATTTGTACAGTATGTGAGAGCGCTTATCCTGTGGATGGGAGATCTTAATTATAAATTAGATTGGAATGAGATAGGATGCCCCATGGAGCTTGTCCTAAAAAGATGATATTTGGAAAAGGAAAATGTTTGACCTGGATTTACTGGATGTGTGGAGGGTGCAGCACCCGAATTTCAGGGAGTTTTCTTAATATTTGCATGTATATGGCACATGCACTAAATAAAATTATTTACTAATGTACAGTGTTTCTGCCCAGAACGTGATACAGCCGCAGTGGTGACTGATGCATATAAACAGTGATGGGGCTGGTTAAGTGGCAGGGGAGGAGTGGGGGGGGGTGGGGGAAATAAAAAATAAAAATACAACAGACTTGATGCTGCTTCTGCCACCTCGCGCCTTGGTGCTCCTCTGCTTCCTAATCCCAGCAGCCCCTGGGACAGCATCAGAGACTCCCTGTGCAATCCCTGTGCTGCTCTCATGCTGCATGAGCGCAGCATGGGGATTGGCCTGAGCGGGCTTGTTTGAAGCATGCTGAGGCACAGAGAGTCTGTGCTGTTTCTTAAACCAAGCTGTGTATTACATCTGAGCTGAAGAAACCTAACTGCGCATGTCTGTTTGGCCGACCTAAGGCGGCCGGACAAACAGACATGCACAGTTAGCTGTACACATCACTCTGTCCCCCTCCCATGCCCCTGCCCCGCCCATCCCCACAAACACTGGCTCAGCCAGCAGCTGAAAAATAAAATATTGTTTTATTTTTCAGCTGCTAGGTAGACTAAAGTTTTCGGTACTGCAGGATTAAGGATTTAGATGAGCTCTGAGGGAGGAGCTGTTGCAGTATATCGCTATTAAGGAACATTCAAATATTTCCAGCAGGATTGAAAAGGAGGCCATAAGGTGGTCGTTTGATGATTTAGTATGGCCAGCATCTCTTCCAACAGAAAACTGCTGGGAGACTAGATACCAAAAGGGGAGATGATTGCTAAAATTGGAGGATTAAAGGAGAACGCTGGTGTCCTTCTGCACATATGGTCGAGTTGAAGACGTGGCTGGTAGATCAGTTGAATAACAACTGCACCCCAATAAGTTATAATTTGAGTGGTTTACATTTGCAGAGGCGTGAGATGGAATATGATGGATAATTAACCATGGAGTTAGGAAATAAGAGCTGGTGGTCTGAGGTAAATGGGACAGAGATTGTGGGAATCAGGTGTAGGTCACACATCAGGCTCTCAATATAGAGCCAAGCGAGAGCCCTTTTGGAAGGCATCCAAGACCTGTTGATAATGAAGTCTATGATAGAAGTCACTGAATGAGAGCTGGGTCTAGCCTTCCTCTTTAAATTAGGACACAACTTTAGCATATCTTTCAAGATGGAAACACTTGAACAGCTCCTCCCCCTTTCCCATCTGCACATGCATATATAATATATGGATCAGTTACGGGCTTCCTGAAACCTTAAGAGCAGTACTTTGGACAATTTACAGATGTCTGGACACTTTACCAATGTCTGGCTCTAGAGTGGCAAAGTGAGCAAAAAAAAATGATGGTCTGAAATGTGGCTCCAAACGATTACCAGTGACTGGGATTAATTCAAGCATTCTTTTCATCACGTCATTTGTTGCCATGTAAAGATGGGCAAAATTCAGTGTCACTCTGTATATGGAATCAAAGTGACCTATATTAATTAGGATCTCTTTTGCCTAAATTGTGAAAAAGTTTGCTTGGAATAGGTTGATATTGTTGCCATCGTTGAATTGGTATTTACAATGATATGTATACCTTCATTGTGTCTTTGAATCTTCCTTATTGAGGTCCAGAGAGAGAGACAAGTAGACTCAGGACTAAATTCCTCTGGTGCCGAACGGTGGTAGCATGCTTTTTACTGGTGGTGTGCAACTGGCCCTTTAATGCACCGTGCAAGACATTAATCGTTGTTTGCTAAAATGGCGATATTCTGGAAGAAAGGACACAAATCTTTTTTTTTTCTCTTCGCACCCAGAGAAGATATTTTTCCAGAGAATCAGATATATATAATACATTATTTCACAGTATAAGGATTAAAAGTACAGATATATAGGGGTCGATTCCGATTCGTTAAAATCCCCTACGAATAGCCGTACGGGGCATTTTTCCCATACGAATCGTACACCTTCAACGTCCCCGTACGTACGATGAAGTACGATCCAAACCCAAAGCAGATCTCCGTACGAATCGGGTCATACAGCATGTTTACGATTCGTACGGTTCACCATGAGGGTTCTGTGTCGTACGGCTTTTCCCTTGGTTTTCGTACGGTTCGCAAAGATTCTGACTTTTTTTTCCTACGGATCGTACTACGCGATTTGGACAGATTTGTACGATTCGTACGGAAACGGCTATGAATTCGAATTGTCATACGGATTAGTTTCCCGAATCGGAATCGACCCCATAATACACAATTTCATAATAAGAGAATTAACAACAAGAAAAGGAAGTATATACATAATTTACTACATATAGTATACAGTGTTTAAAAAAAGGGCCCGAAAAGATAGACATCGCTTATATTGCTTATCTCAAAATACAAGAAATTATCAAAAAAGAAAATTTCATTCAGATGTATAGGTTAGAAGCAGACAGCTAAATACAAAACTCATGCAGAGAACTTATATTGCCCATCGTTATACATTTTTCCATTATTGCGCCCCCCAGTCTCCCCATTTCACTTTGCAATGCAGGCCCATATTTTTATTCCACGACTTCTAGCTTTCCTGCCTCTACATGCATATAGGGCTGCCTCCTGTTTCCAGACTCCCAAAAGTCTGGCTAACCACATCTGAAAGGTCGGTGGTTTCCTGTCCTTCCATCGTGCTGCCAGCATTATTCGATATATAGCTGTGCCTAGAAACAAGCAATATTCGTATTCCTTGTTACAACTAAGAGAGCTGTCGTACCCCAAGACTGCCAATGTAGCAGTTAACTCGAGATTACTACCAAATAAAGATCTCCAAAAGCCCAGAATTCCAGATTTGAAGAGGGTCAATTCATCACAATCGAAAAACATATGTATCAATGTGGCCGTGCCCACCCCACACCTAGGACACCTATCATCCTCTCTTTTCCCCCATGTAAAAATCTTTGCCGGCGTAAAATACAGATTAAATATAGTCATGCATAGCTGTGCTTTTAAGTTAGAAGCTAAAACAATTTCCGCAGATAACTCTAGGCTCCTGTAGATATCTACATCAGGATTATTCAGTTTTGCTACCCAGGATGACTTGTTCTTTTCTAGATCGTCCGGCATTGCTGCCAATAGGAGATTGTATAAGTCCCCAATTCTACAAGACTTAGTTTTAATTAGATCCAACAGGGGAATCTTCTCAATCTTCACCCTGGGTCTATATGCCGTAAAGATACTCTTAACCTGTTCAAATTTAAAAAACTGATTAGGGTGTATCCCAAACTCCTGTTGTAAATCCAAAAATTGCGGCTGCTGTTTTCCACCATAAAATTCTCCAATGGTGGGTATACCCTTATTCTCCCACTCCTGTCCCATAATATCGTAGGTGTCCTTTGAAAAGAGCGACCCATGCCATAAAGGGGTATATTGTGTGACTCTAGGGATTCCCATAAATTTTGATATTTGTTTCCAGATACGCCATGCACTTTTTATGATTTTAAACTGAACTTTGTTGTAATAGCTGTGCTCCACTTGTTTTAAGAGAAGCCCCGCTGCTTCTTTTTCTATTGCTAATTCAAATATTGTAGGAATTTTCTCACTCAAACTCATACAATCTGTTCTATCTAACTTCAATAAGAATGATATTTGATGTAGCAAAGCGGCCCAATAATGTAGGGTAATGTTTGGGATTGCCAAACCCCTCGATCTTGTGTCAATGTCAGCAATTTCATTGACCTCCTTACCTTCCCGTTGTTAAAGATCAATTCAAAATGGTCAGGCGATTTCAGTAGATGTTTCCTAAGTTAAATTTGCCCGGAGTAAAACGCCTCTAATACCATACGAAGTTATTCAATAAAGAGGCAGGCGCTGGAGACAGGAAGACAGGAAGACAGGAAACAAGTTTATTCCGTCGGAGTAGAACACATCAGATCAGACAACAAGGTATCGTCTCGAGGTGCTCTCCCAACCTCTCTGAGACCTGGTCTTTTATACACTGGTCTAAGACATGTGAACATTCTTTATTACAGCAAGGACATTGTGAAGTATGAGAACGACATCCCCGGCACCCCCCCAGTTCCGGCCCATTCCAACACATGACAACAGTAGAGGCCCTTTCCCCTCATATGATTTGGGAGGGGCCATCACGCAGCTGAGTGTTCTGTCGATTCCTTTGGAATGTGTGCGCCTGATCGAATCTCAGGGGGTGGGGACGTCATGATCAATAGTGACCCCTTTCAGGAGAAGCGAGTGCATGCAGTAGTGGGCAATAAACTGTATCCTCGGGCTAAGGGATGACCAGCGGTTCGTACAGGCAGTCGGGCTCAGAGGAAGGGGTCATCAAAGGAGGGGTATTCATGGGCGGAAAGGAGGTGTTAGTCAGGCGCGGGGTGTGATTCCCTGAGACAGAGTCATGGGGGGGGTTTCATGGCTTGTGCATGTGAGCGCGGGGGCAGCCAGGAGGCGCGGGGAAGGCTTGCAAGGTTCAGGGAAGTGTGCTGACGGGCGATCGTGAACAGGGAGACCATGGTACCTAAAATGGCTGTCGTGTATGCTCATACGTGAGTCTGCAAGATGGCGTAGATGATGTTCAGTACACGAACTAAAATTCCACAGTCCTCCCTTTAACATGTCTCGCCAGCTTGTCAGTTCGGATCAATCCCCATGAGACCACGCACCTCTATCTCGTATAGGGGACTCATGTGCTCAGGTTTAAAGTTCAAAGTCTTTGGGCACATACAGTTGGAAATGAGTGCACATAAAGGTGGTAAACATTGAATACCTAAGCAACACCCACATAGTATCATGATTGGTATCAATAAAAATGTGAACAATCTCCACCCCCAGTTCTTCAAAGTGTCCCAGAACCAGCCTCCAAGGGACCATCCTTCCTGCTCCTGGTGAACCTCCGAGGACAGTCTGTGGAGGTGTTCGATTGCTTTGTAGACTGAAGGTGAGTTATCTTGCACGTAGGTGCAACAGCTGGAGCCGATGATGCGGCATGCACCTCCGCGGTCGGCCAGAACCACATCTAGAACAAGACGGTTTTGAAGAGCCACCAAGCGGACGGCCTGAAGCTCAGCCGTGTTGTTGGCGAGGATGCCAGCGGTGATGTTAATGGTTGTTTCTAATGCCTGAGTCAGGTGTCGGATAGCGCGGCTATTTGCCATTGGTCCCCACAGAGGAACAAGTCCCTTTGCTGCATCCAGGAACTGTGCTCCGGTGGAGTCGGCTTGTTCAACATCTCCGGCACGCTTTTGCCGGTGGTGGTTGGCGGAAGCGATTTTGGAAAAGGGGGGTGGTGATGGACAGAGTTTCTGAATGATGCAGAATACTCTTACCAAGTCAAGAGATCATGGTTTTAATCCATCACCGTTTTTTAGCTCACTGCACCATCCCAGCTCAGAACTTGGCTATATGCAAATTAGTCTGTTCCTGTCCCAGTGCATGATGGGAACAGGGCAAACCAAACTACCAAGCCAAATCTTATACTGGGAAGGAAACAAGCTTCCGGGGACCGGTTTCTGGCATCACAGCCTTCTTCGGCCCGGTTTGCTTGAATCCTGATGGTGCAATGAGCAAGGGACTCACGTCTGAGTATACCCTCCCACACATAGTGTGGATAAAACCGATTTTGGAAAAGGGGGGTGGTGATGGACAGAGTTTCTGAATGATGCAGAATACTCTTACCAAGTCAAGAGATCATGGTTTTAATCCATCACCGTTTTTTAGCTCACTGCACCATCCCAGCTCAGAACTTGGCTATATGCAAATTAGTCTGTTCCTGTCCCAGTGCATGATGGGAACAGGGCAAACCAAACTACCAAGCCAAATCTTATACTGGGAAGGAAACAAGCTTCCGGGGACCGGTTTCTGGCATCACAGCCTTCTTCGGCCCGGTTTGCTTGAATCCTGATGGTGCAATGAGCAAGGGACTCACGTCTGAGTATACCCTCCCACACATAGTGTGGATAAAACCGATTTTGGAAAAGGGGGGTGGTGATGGACAGAGTTTCTGAATGATGCAGAATACTCTTACCAAGTCAAGAGATCATGGTTTTAATCCATCACCGTTTTTTAGCTCACTGCACCATCCCAGCTCAGAACTTGGCTATATGCAAATTAGTCTGTTCCTGTCCCAGTGCATGATGGGAACAGGGCAAACCAAACTACCAAGCCAAATCTTATACTGGGAAGGAAACAAGCTTCCGGGGACCGGTTTCTGGCATCACAGCCTTCTTCGGCCCGGTTTGCTTGAATCCTGATGGTGCAATGAGCAAGGGACTCACGTCTGAGTATACCCTCCCACACATAGTGTGGATAAAACCGATTTTGGAAAAGGGGGGTGGTGATGGACAGAGTTTCTGAATGATGCAGAATACTCTTACCAAGTCAAGAGATCATGGTTTTAATCCATCACCGTTTTTTAGCTCACTGCACCATCCCAGCTCAGAACTTGGCTATATGCAAATTAGTCTGTTCCTGTCCCAGTGCATGATGGGAACAGGGCAAACCAAACTACCAAGCCAAATCTTATACTGGGAAGGAAACAAGCTTCCGGGGACCGGTTTCTGGCATCACAGCCTTCTTCGGCCCGGTTTGCTTGAATCCTGATGGTGCAATGAGCAAGGGACTCACGTCTGAGTATACCCTCCCACACATAGTGTGGATAAAACCGATTTTGGAAAAGGGGGGTGGTGATGGACAGAGTTTCTGAATGATGCAGAATACTCTTACCAAGTCAAGAGATCATGGTTTTAATCCATCACCGTTTTTTAGCTCACTGCACCATCCCAGCTCAGAACTTGGCTATATGCAAATTAGTCTGTTCCTGTCCCAGTGCATGATGGGAACAGGGCAAACCAAACTACCAAGCCAAATCTTATACTGGGAAGGAAACAAGCTTCCGGGGACCGGTTTCTGGCATCACAGCCTTCTTCGGCCCGGTTTGCTTGAATCCTGATGGTGCAATGAGCAAGGGACTCACGTCTGAGTATACCCTCCCACACATAGTGTGGATAAAACCGATTTTGGAAAAGGGGGGTGGTGATGGACAGAGTTTCTGAATGATGCAGAATACTCTTACCAAGTCAAGAGATCATGGTTTTAATCCATCACCGTTTTTTAGCTCACTGCACCATCCCAGCTCAGAACTTGGCTATATGCAAATTAGTCTGTTCCTGTCCCAGTGCATGATGGGAACAGGGCAAACCAAACTACCAAGCCAAATCTTATACTGGGAAGGAAACAAGCTTCCGGGGACCGGTTTCTGGCATCACAGCCTTCTTCGGCCCGGTTTGCTTGAATCCTGATGGTGCAATGAGCAAGGGACTCACGTCTGAGTATACCCTCCCACACATAGTGTGGATAAAACCGATTTTGGAAAAGGGGGGTGGTGATGGACAGAGTTTCTGAATGATGCAGAATACTCTTACCAAGTCAAGAGATCATGGTTTTAATCCATCACCGTTTTTTAGCTCACTGCACCATCCCAGCTCAGAACTTGGCTATATGCAAATTAGTCTGTTCCTGTCCCAGTGCATGATGGGAACAGGGCAAACCAAACTACCAAGCCAAATCTTATACTGGGAAGGAAACAAGCTTCCGGGGACCGGTTTCTGGCATCACAGCCTTCTTCGGCCCGGTTTGCTTGAATCCTGATGGTGCAATGAGCAAGGGACTCACGTCTGAGTATACCCTCCCACACATAGTGTGGATAAAACCGATTTTGGAAAAGGGGGGTGGTGATGGACAGAGTTTCTGAATGATGCAGAATACTCTTACCAAGTCAAGAGATCATGGTTTTAATCCATCACCGTTTTTTAGCTCACTGCACCATCCCAGCTCAGAACTTGGCTATATGCAAATTAGTCTGTTCCTGTCCCAGTGCATGATGGGAACAGGGCAAACCAAACTACCAAGCCAAATCTTATACTGGGAAGGAAACAAGCTTCCGGGGACCGGTTTCTGGCATCACAGCCTTCTTCGGCCCGGTTTGCTTGAATCCTGATGGTGCAATGAGCAAGGGACTCACGTCTGAGTATACCCTCCCACACATAGTGTGGATAAAACCGATTTTGGAAAAGGGGGGTGGTGATGGACAGAGTTTCTGAATGATGCAGAATACTCTTACCAAGTCAAGAGATCATGGTTTTAATCCATCACCGTTTTTTAGCTCACTGCACCATCCCAGCTCAGAACTTGGCTATATGCAAATTAGTCTGTTCCTGTCCCAGTGCATGATGGGAACAGGGCAAACCAAACTACCAAGCCAAATCTTATACTGGGAAGGAAACAAGCTTCCGGGGACCGGTTTCTGGCATCACAGCCTTCTTCGGCCCGGTTTGCTTGAATCCTGATGGTGCAATGAGCAAGGGACTCACGTCTGAGTATACCCTCCCACACATAGTGTGGATAAAACCGATTTTGGAAAAGGGGGGTGGTGATGGACAGAGTTTCTGAATGATGCAGAATACTCTTACCAAGTCAAGAGATCATGGTTTTAATCCATCACCGTTTTTTAGCTCACTGCACCATCCCAGCTCAGAACTTGGCTATATGCAAATTAGTCTGTTCCTGTCCCAGTGCATGATGGGAACAGGGCAAACCAAACTACCAAGCCAAATCTTATACTGGGAAGGAAACAAGCTTCCGGGGACCGGTTTCTGGCATCACAGCCTTCTTCGGCCCGGTTTGCTTGAATCCTGATGGTGCAATGAGCAAGGGACTCACGTCTGAGTATACCCTCCCACACATAGTGTGGATAAAACCGATTTTGGAAAAGGGGGGTGGTGATGGACAGAGTTTCTGAATGATGCAGAATACTCTTACCAAGTCAAGAGATCATGGTTTTAATCCATCACCGTTTTTTAGCTCACTGCACCATCCCAGCTCAGAACTTGGCTATATGCAAATTAGTCTGTTCCTGTCCCAGTGCATGATGGGAACAGGGCAAACCAAACTACCAAGCCAAATCTTATACTGGGAAGGAAACAAGCTTCCGGGGACCGGTTTCTGGCATCACAGCCTTCTTCGGCCCGGTTTGCTTGAATCCTGATGGTGCAATGAGCAAGGGACTCACGTCTGAGTATACCCTCCCACACATAGTGTGGATAAAACCGATTTTGGAAAAGGGGGGTGGTGATGGACAGAGTTTCTGAATGATGCAGAATACTCTTACCAAGTCAAGAGATCATGGTTTTAATCCATCACCGTTTTTTAGCTCACTGCACCATCCCAGCTCAGAACTTGGCTATATGCAAATTAGTCTGTTCCTGTCCCAGTGCATGATGGGAACAGGGCAAACCAAACTACCAAGCCAAATCTTATACTGGGAAGGAAACAAGCTTCCGGGGACCGGTTTCTGGCATCACAACCTTCTTCGGCCCGGTTTGCTTGAATCCTGATGGTGCAATGAGCAAGGGACTCACGTCTGAGTATACCCTCCCACACATAGTGTGGATAAAACCGATTTTGGAAAAGGGGGGTGGTGATGGACAGAGTTTCTGAATGATGCAGAATACTCTTACCAAGTCAAGAGATCATGGTTTTAATCCATCACCGTTTTTTAGCTCACTGCACCATCCCAGCTCAGAACTTGGCTATATGCAAATTAGTCTGTTCCTGTCCCAGTGCATGATGGGAACAGGGCAAACCAAACTACCAAGCCAAATCTTATACTGGGAAGGAAACAAGCTTCCGGGGACCGGTTTCTGGCATCACAGCCTTCTTCGGCCCGGTTTGCTTGAATCCTGATGGTGCAATGAGCAAGGGACTCACGTCTGAGTATACCCTCCCACACATAGTGTGGATAAAACCGATTTTGGAAAAGGGGGGTGGTGATGGACAGAGTTTCTGAATGATGCAGAATACTCTTACCAAGTCAAGAGATCATGGTTTTAATCCATCACCGTTTTTTAGCTCACTGCACCATCCCAGCTCAGAACTTGGCTATATGCAAATTAGTCTGTTCCTGTCCCAGTGCATGATGGGAACAGGGCAAACCAAACTACCAAGCCAAATCTTATACTGGGAAGGAAACAAGCTTCCGGGGACCGGTTTCTGGCATCACAGCCTTCTTCGGCCCGGTTTGCTTGAATCCTGATGGTGCAATGAGCAAGGGACTCACGTCTGAGTATACCCTCCCACACATAGTGTGGATAAAACCGATTTTGGAAAAGGGGGGTGGTGATGGACAGAGTTTCTGAATGATGCAGAATACTCTTACCAAGTCAAGAGATCATGGTTTTAATCCATCACCGTTTTTTAGCTCACTGCACCATCCCAGCTCAGAACTTGGCTATATGCAAATTAGTCTGTTCCTGTCCCAGTGCATGATGGGAACAGGGCAAACCAAACTACGAAGCCAAATCTTATACTGGGAAGGAAACAAGCTTCCGGGGACCGGTTTCTGGCATCACAGCCTTCTTCGGCCCGGTTTGCTTGAATCCTGATGGTGCAATGAGCAAGGGACTCACGTCTGAGTATACCCTCCCACACATAGTGTGGATAAAACCGATTTTGGAAAAGGGGGGTGGTGATGGACAGAGTTTCTGAATGATGCAGAATACTCTTACCAAGTCAAGAGATCATGGTTTTAATCCATCACCGTTTTTTAGCTCACTGCACCATCCCAGCTCAGAACTTGGCTATATGCAAATTAGTCTGTTCCTGTCCCAGTGCATGATGGGAACAGGGCAAACCAAACTACCAAGCCAAATCTTATACTGGGAAGGAAACAAGCTTCCGGGGACCGGTTTCTGGCATCACAGCCTTCTTCGGCCCGGTTTGCTTGAATCCTGATGGTGCAATGAGCAAGGGACTCACGTCTGAGTATACCCTCCCACACATAGTGTGGATAAAACCGATTTTGGAAAAGGGGGGTGGTGATGGACAGAGTTTCTGAATGATGCAGAATACTCTTACCAAGTCAAGAGATCATGGTTTTAATCCATCACCGTTTTTTAGCTCACTGCACCATCCCAGCTCAGAACTTGGCTATATGCAAATTAGTCTGTTCCTGTCCCAGTGCATGATGGGAACAGGGCAAACCAAACTACCAAGCCAAATCTTATACTGGGAAGGAAACAAGCTTCCGGGGACCGGTTTCTGGCATCACAGCCTTCTTCGGCCCGGTTTGCTTGAATCCTGATGGTGCAATGAGCAAGGGACTCACTTCTGAGTATACCCTCCCACACATAGTGTGGATAAAACCGATTTTGGAAAAGGGGGGTGGTGATGGACAGAGTTTCTGAATGATGCAGAATACTCTTACCAAGTCAAGAGATCATGGTTTTAATCCATCACCGTTTTTTAGCTCACTGCACCATCCCAGCTCAGAACTTGGCTATATGCAAATTAGTCTGTTCCTGTCCCAGTGCATGATGGGAACAGGGCAAACCAAACTACCAAGCCAAATCTTATACTGGGAAGGAAACAAGCTTCCGGGGACCGGTTTCTGGCATCACAGCCTTCTTCGGCCCGGTTTGCTTGAATCCTGATGGTGCAATGAGCAAGGGACTCACGTCTGAGTATACCCTCCCACACATAGTGTGGATAAAACCGATTTTGGAAAAGGGGGGTGGTGATGGACAGAGTTTCTGAATGATGCAGAATACTCTTACCAAGTCAAGAGATCATGGTTTTAATCCATCACCGTTTTTTAGCTCACTGCACCATCCCAGCTCAGAACTTGGCTATATGCAAATTAGTCTGTTCCTGTCCCAGTGCATGATGGGAACAGGGCAAACCAAACTACCAAGCCAAATCTTATACTGGGAAGGAAACAAGCTTCCGGGGACCGGTTTCTGGCATCACAGCCTTCTTCGGCCCGGTTTGCTTGAATCCTGATGGTGCAATGAGCAAGGGACTCACGTCTGAGTATACCCTCCCACACATAGTGTGGATAAAACCGATTTTGGAAAAGGGGGGTGGTGATGGACAGAGTTTCTGAATGATGCAGAATACTCTTACCAAGTCAAGAGATCATGGTTTTAATCCATCACCGTTTTTTAGCTCACTGCACCATCCCAGCTCAGAACTTGGCTATATGCAAATTAGTCTGTTCCTGTCCCAGTGCATGATGGGAACAGGGCAAACCAAACTACCAAGCCAAATCTTATACTGGGAAGGAAACAAGCTTCCGGGGACCGGTTTCTGGCATCACAGCCTTCTTCGGCCCGGTTTGCTTGAATCCTGATGGTGCAATGAGCAAGGGACTCACGTCTGAGTATACCCTCCCACACATAGTGTGGATAAAACCAATAAAAATGTGAACAATCTCCACCCCCAGTTCTTCAAAGTGTCCCAGAACCAGCCTCCAAGCGACCATCCTTCCTGCTCCTGGTGAACCTCCGAGGACAGTCTGTGGAGGTGTTCGATTGCTTTGTAGACTGAAGGTGAGTTATCTGGCACGTAGGTGCAACAGCTGGAGCCGATGATGCGGCATGCACCTCCGCGGTCGGCCAGAACCACATCTAGAACAAGACGGTTTTGAAGAGCCACCAAGCGGACGGCCTGAAGCTCAGCCGTGTTGTTGGCGAGGATGCCAGCGGTGATGTTAATGGTTGTTTCTAATGCCTGAGTCAGGTGTCGGATAGCGCGGCTATTTGCCATTGGTCCCCACAGAGGAACAAGTCCCTTTGCTGCATCCAGGAACTGTGCTCCGGTGGAGTCGGCTTGTTCAACATCTCCGGCACGCTTTTGCCGGTGGTGGTTGGCGGAAGCCACATACGTGGGAGGAAGAATGAAGGCGATGTAGCACGTACCCCTTCAGCCTCTTGGGAGCCAAGTGTAAGCTTTGGTGCCACAAACAAAGTACATATTCGGGGAAGCAACAAAGGTGGGGGGGTCAGCTGAGACCAATGTTGTGGTGATGCGACAAGAACTGTGACCCACCAGCTGCGTTCCTTGTCCTTCGAGGCATACGAGTCCTGTGACATTGATGACAGACAGGGCCACGGTCAGGGTGGCAGCCGTTTGTTTCCGTAGGTGGGAGAAGGTGGGTCTGGCTGGATTGTGGAGCACTTGCATTTCGACCCTTTCTTTGGCAGGGATGTTCGTAAGGAAGGTTGAACCTGAAATTGCAGGACAAAAGGGCTTTCCTGTCTTGTTCAGCCAGAACCCATAGTAGAAGTGTGACACGGTTTGACCAGAAGTGGCGTTGTCCTTGTGGCTTTCCTGCATGAGGATCAACCAGGCGAGGCAGGAGCCGTGAACTGAGAAAGGAGAAGGGATGAAGGGGATGGAGTGTCCGGTAGCATGTGGGAGCAACCCACAGATCCAGCAGTTCGTGGTATTTGCAGCAAGGTTGTGCTGGTGCAACAGTTGTACGAAGGAATTGTTCCAGAACTCCCTACGCCTTTCTCGGAGCTGAGGTGAAAGGGTGATCAGGTGCTGCTCTTTCATGGTGGTTGGCTGGACAGTGGTTGGCAACATCTGGTGAGCGGGTGTGCTTTCCTCCAAGATCCAGAAGGAGGTCATGAGGAGGAGGCAAAAGAGGAAGACAATGAAGAGAGCGATTGTCTTTGATTTGTGCAAGTTGTCAGTCTTTGGGTTCCTGTAGTGGGTATTTCCTGTTGCTTCCGACGTCTTCTTATCTGGCGCTTCCATCATCTTCTTGTCTGGCGCTTCCATCATCTTCATCTTCAAGGTGCTCGGTAGTGGGCAGAACCACAGACTTCGTTTAGCTTCTCTCCGGGTAACCCTTGGTTGCTTTGGGTCACCGTTCTGAGATTTTTAACTTAGTCAGTGGCCTACTTAGCCGAAGCTCCCTCCTTTCGACGCAGGAAATACCCTTCTCGAGATGGCACAGTGGGATCAGAGTGTTTTGCAAGTTCAAGTGCCTCGGTATCAGGATAGCAGTTCAGTGATGGTCGGTCTTTGTTCAGGAGCTCTTCTTGGGTGCTGACGTTGTCTGTCGTGGCCAGGGTCGAGGGAACTTTCTTGCAGTGGTGTGCATGCAGCCAGTTCTTTTTCCCCTCCACTCGAAGAGCCGTCCGAGTGGTGATCAGTACTTGCCAGGGGCCCGTCCACCGGGGTTCCAGACTCTTCGCTCGTTGAAAGTTCCGGATTAAGATGTAGTCCCCCGGTTGGATATCGTGACCGGGACCCCTGGAAGCATCGGGGATGGCCTGCTGCACCTGTTGATGAATGACAGACAATGTTTTAGTTAATTTGTACAAATAATCTGACAGCAGGACGTCGGGGACGTCGTGAATGGAGGTCGGTTTGGGGGCAGTCCAGAGGTTCATAGGCCGCCCAAACACAACTTCGTAGGGGGTCAAGTGGTGCTTAGTGGGAGTGGAGCGCATCGATAGTAATGCCAGTGGAAGGGCATCTGGCCACTTAAGTCCTGTGGTGGCCACTATTTTTGACAGTTTCAGTTTCAGTGTAGCGTTGTGTCGTTCAACCAGGCCAGCAGATTGGGGGTGGAAGACTGCGTGGAATCTTTGTTTTACCCCCAACCCCTTCAGGATTAGTTGGATAACTTCAGCTACGAAGTGGGGGCCATTGTCGCTCCATAAAATTCGACAAAGGCAGTAGCGAGGGAAAAACTCTTTCAGTAGTACTTTGGCAGTAGTCATGGCAGTGTTATCCGGGTCGGATAGGCTTCCACCCATTTGCTGAAGGCACATACGATGACCAATACGTACTTCAAGCCTTGGCACCTCTCTAGCTGGATGTAATCCATCTGAAGGACCTCAAAGGGGTGGTCGGGGATCCCAAACCCTCCCCGGGGTACCACAGTTCCTTTCCCGGGGTTGTGTTGTAAGCAGATAAGGCACTGCTGGACTAGGCGTTTGGCCGAGTCGGGGATCTTGTTGTTGTGCCAAACTTTGGAAATGAGTTCAATCATGGGGGCAGAGCCTATGTGTGCAGGGGAGTGTGCCATTGTCAGTATGGGGATCAAATATGCATCAGGCAGCAACCATTTGTTCGTGTCTTTTGTCCGCCAGCAGCCTTCATCGTCCCTTAGACCCACCCGCGCCCACTCAGTCAATTCGTGTGGTGTGCTGGCCGATTGGATGTCCCTGATTGTTTCCCTAGCGTCGGTCCATTTTTCTGCTTGTGACCTGGTCACATACATGCGTGTCGTTGTCCTATTCTCAGCTGTGGTTCGGGCAGTGGTGTCGGCTAGTGCGTTTCCCTGTCCAACTAAATCTGTCACCTTCTTGTGTGCCTGGCATTTGATCACTGCTAATTGTCTGGGGAGAAGAACTGCTTCAATCAGGGCGGAGACTAAATCTCCGTGAAGGATGGGTGTACCGTGGGACGTCAGGAATCCCCTTTCCCTCCACAGGAGCCCAAAATGATGAACCACCCCGAAGGCGTACTGGCTGTCCGTGTAAATGTTTGCTGTGGTTCCTGCTGCTATGATACATGCTCGTGTGAGGGCAATTAGTTCTGCTGCCTGTGCGGATCGTTGTGTGATGCGAGCGGTTTCAACTACTGTTCGAGCTGTCGTCACCGCATAGGCAGCAGAAGTGGTGCCGTCTGGGAGTTTGATACAAGAGCCATCTACCCATAGTTCTCCATCAGGATCTGTAAGAGCAATGTCTCGGAGGTCAACTCTACTCCTAGTCTGTTCGTCCGTGAGGGTCACACAGTCATGTATAGGGGGCACATCGGGGTCATTTTCGGGCAAGGGTAACAGTGTAGCAGGGTTCAATGTCGTGCATCTCTTCAGGGTGATGTGGGGTGCAAGTAGAGTCAATTCGTACCCTGTTAGTCGTGCGCTAGTCAGATGTTGAGTCTTAGTCTGGTTCAAAAGGGTGTCAACTGCATGGGGCACTAATACCGTGAGGGAGTTTGAAAGCACAATTCCCTCACTCTGGCGGATAGAGACAGCAGCAGCGGCTACTGCTCGAAGGCAGGCAGGTAGAGCTCTGGTGACTGGATCAAGAGTGGCAGAGAAGTAGGCACAAGGCGTTGTTTGGCGCCGATGGGCTGAGTTAGAACAGACAATGCGCATCCCTCCCTTTCGTGAGTGAAGAGGGAGAAGGGCTTGGAGTAATCTGGTGTTCCTAGAACGGGTGCCGAGCAAAGGGCATCCCGCAACTCCTTAAAGGATGCTTGGCATTCGGGAGTCCAAGGGAGTGGGAACGGAACATCTTTGGCCAACAGGGAGAGTAGGGGTTTTATAATGAGACTGAAATTTGGTAACCATTGTCGGCAGAAAGAAGTAAGGCCCACTAATGAACGGACTTGCTTCTGTGTTTTTGGAATGGGGGTGTCTAGGATGGTTTGGATTCGGTCGGGCGTAAGTTTCCTCCCTTCTTTGGACAGGAGATGGCCTAGGTATGTTACTTGGGGCTGGAAGAACTGCAGTTTCTTTTTGGAGACTTTGTGGCCATTCTCCGCAAGAAAGTGCAAGAGTTGGATAGTGGCTGTGATTGCAAGTGGAGTGGTGTCGGCCGCCAGAAGGATATCATCGACATATTGGATCAATACCACTCCATCTGGTAGCTGGACGGCGTCCAGCTGTCTTTTGAGGGCCTGGCTGTAGATGCTGGGACTTTCAGTGTAGCCCTGGGGAGCTCTACAAAATCGGTACGAACGGTTTTTTAAAGTGAAGCCGAAGAGATAACGGCTGTCTGGATGGATGGGGATAGAGAAGAATGCATTTTTAAGATCAATAACGGTGAAGGTGGTGGCAGTGGACGGGATGAGAGTCAGAATGGTGGCGATGTCTGAGACTACGGGGTACTGTGGAACCACCACTTTGTTGACTTCTCGCAGGTCGATGATGAAGCGGTACGCTTTCTCATCTCCCTCACCTTGCTTCTTAACAATGGGTAGGATAGGGCTATTGCAGACATTACTTACCACTTCCTCTACCACTCCTGCATTTACCAAGGACTGAATAATCGCTACCAATGCCTTCTCGCCTTCGGGCGATATCCGGTACTGTGGGAGTTTCGGGAGTATTGCATCTGGTCGAACAGTTATGTGTACAGGATCGATCATCATTCGTCCTACATCCGAGTCGTTTCTGGCCCAGAGGTACAGGGGTAGGGTATCGAGCAAGGATAGGTCAGCATCTGTTATGGCGTACATATGTCGTGCGGGGTGGGGTCTGGACATGCTCGGGTTGTCGTACAGGATGACTCGGACTCCATCCGGGGAACACCTAATAGTAGCTCGGAAATGTTTCAGTAAATCAATACCCATAATGGCGTCAGGGGAGTTGGAGGAGAGCAGAAACGTTGTGTCAGTGGGATTGTTTCCTAGGTCAAAGGAGATAGGTACAGACAGGGGATTAGTGGAGGGCGTTCCATCGAAACCTATCGAGGTAATGTGTGAGCCAGACAAGGGTGCCCTTGGAATCAGTCGTTTTGATAATACACTACGTGTCGCTCCAGTGTCTACCAAAAATGGAGACCTTGTACCCAGGACCTTAGCAGTGACATAAGGACCTTGCTGGTCAACACAGAGCTCGACTGGATCCCTCCCTTGCCCCTGGCAGTCCTATGCAGAGTCGTGAGCATTGTTGCAGTCGGACTGTTGGCACTGATTCTGTCGGGGGCGGTCAAATGTGTCATTGGTGGTGTCGCGGGTCTGCCCTCGTCCCTGCCCTCCAGTTTTGGAGCCATTTGTCATGTCCCTTGTTTCTTTATTTTTAATCATTTCCCGAAGGGCCAGGCATTGAGACTTCCAATGCCCAAATTCTTTGCAAAATGCATACTGGTTCTCATCGAGGTCGGTTCGTGGAGCGCCAGGTGTGGGGTTGCGGTCTCTAGGGGCCGAATTCCTAGGGGCATTCGACTGGTAGTTTCCCCTATACCGTTCCCTTCCTGCAGTCACTCCCTGCAATTGAGCAATCATTACTCGTTCCTTTAAGTCCTTTTTCTTTTTCTCAGTTGCCCTTTCGTTCTCGTTCTTTTGGTGTTCGTAATACTGAGCCATCTGAAGGATAGCTGCAGGTTTAGAGGCTCCCCAACTACGCTCGCTAGTCTGTAACTTTTGGGAGACCTCTTGCAATAGCCCCTTTACGTAGTTTTGCACGAATAGGTGTTGTCCGGTTGCGGTGGTCATATCTTGGCCACTGTAGTCGGAGAACACTGTTTCAAATCATGAGAAGTATTCTGATACATCTTCCTGAGGTTTCTGGCGACAAGCCGTGACTACCGACCAGTCTACCTTCTTTTCTGGGATCAACGTCTTTAGCTTCTGCACTATTTTGTCGGGGAGTTCCAGTATGTCTTTTACAGGTTTCTTTCCGGGCTCTCGTTGCCTATCTAGGTCATCGAGTTGTTTCCAGGTGTGTCCGAACAGGTCTGTGTGGTCGGCTTTCCGGATTTGCTTCCACACATCAGCCGGCAGACCCAACCCAAAAAACAAATCAATGTCCGCTAGAGTCATTATGGTTGAGCCCAAGGCTGTGCCTAGTTCTGTATAAAATGCCGTAGGGTTCTTTCGCAGATCGGGCAGGGTTTGCCTAAAAGTTAAAATATCTTGCCGATCCCATGGTTGGTAAACCCAGTTGTACACAACCCTCCCTTTTGCATCTGCGTGGTTGATATCATCGTTTGTTCCCTGACCTCTTGGGGGAACCCAATAGGGGGCGGCTTCTCTGATGGGCATCATCGTGTTGGCTGCTTCTACTGAGGGCTCAATCGTCTCAGGGACTGTGATCTTGACCTCTGGTTTCTGTTCCGTGAGGTGGCGGAAGACCTCAAGCGTTTGCATGAAGAGGTCCGTCACATCGCTCTCAGTTCCATCTCCAACATCGACCCTTCTGGTGAGTGTTGTGCTAGAGGCTGGCTGGGAGCATAAGGAGGAGGCATGTAGATAATTGGAGGACCGAGTAGTCATTTGCCCGCTGTTTGGAGGGCATCTCCGGGTAGAGCGCAGAGGTGGTCCTGACAGGGCATTGGCCTGCCAGTCCTGATTCTTGCGTTTGTTTAACTTCCTCTCTTCTTCTTATTTCTTCATCTAGTTCTTTTGCGGCCAGATGGGCTGTTTTTCGTAACTCTTTCACTATTTTGGCTTCCTCTCTTTTCCTGCGATGTTCTGCTTCTTTGCACCACATGCCAATACTATCAAGCATAGTGGGCGTTGCCTTGTTTATTTTTACAGCTGCTTCTAGTGTTTTTATTTTATTTTTATCAAAAGAACCTATCAGTGGCCACTGATTTTTAGGATCCTTTTTTGTATATTTATGCCATAACCTACTATAAGCTATAGCGACTAGTCCTTGCTTAGTAAACATGTCCTTATTAGGGGTGCCTTCCAGTGGAGCTGGATGGTTCATCTCTAATAAGCGGTCCGGGTTGACCCAACTATGAACCAATGGGGAGAAGATAGGCATGACGGATTACAATGGGGGGCAAAAGCCCGCACTACCTATCTTTTCACTACTTGCAAAGACTGGACAGAATATTCTATTCTACGCTATTTGCAAATAGAGAATACCTCCGAAAAGAACCAATTCCCAAAACAGTCAATGTTCGGGCAAACAATCAATCAATGAGGAACGAAATAGGCACGACGTGTTAAAGGTTTGCGTTACCTACCCTTCACTATCGGCAAAGGGAGAGAGAATATTCCTATTCTTCCCCGTTTGCAGACAGAGAAGATCCTTAAGAGAACCAACTTCGAACAATTCAATGCTCGATTCAATCAATCAATCAATGAGGAGAAAAGTAGGCACGACGTGTTAAAGGCTTGCGTTGCCTACCCTTCACTATCTGTAAAGACTAAACAGAGTATGGCGATTCTGTGCTTGTTTGCAAATAGAGAATTTCTCAGAAACAGTCAATAAGTAATACTAGTATTTTCAAACAATCAATCAATCAATTTCGCAATTTGTCGTGTATCACGACCTTACCCGGACCGCATGGACAGTTTCTCGTCTTCCGCTTCCAGCGCCCGATCGTCCTCTACTCTCTGTTGCTATCGCGGCACTCCTGGTGGTTCCCAGTCAGGACCGTAGATCACTCGGGAGAGGTCAGCTCGGAATCAGTGAAGTTCAGATGATCGGCTGTCAGACGAGGGTCTATCGGACAGGAGCTCTTTCCGATCGTTGCAGTTGTTCACTCTGTCGTCGGGACCTCTCCCACTGGATCCACGTGTCGCTGATGGGCCCCGCGTTTGGGACGCCAATTGTTAAAGATCAATTCAAAATGGTCAGGCGATTTCAGTAGATGTTTCCTAAGTTAAATTTGCCCGGCGTAAAACGCCTCTAATACCATACGAAGTTATTCAATAAAGAGGCAGGCGCTGGAGACAGGAAGACAGGAAACAAGTTTATTCCGTCGGAGTAGAACACATCAGATCAGACAACAAGGTATCGTCTCGAGGTGCTCTCCCAACCTCTCTGAGACCTGGTCTTTTATACACTGGTCTAAGACATGTGAACATTCTTTATTACAGCAAGGACATTGTGAAGTATGAGAACGACATCCCCGGCACCCCCCCAGTTCCGGCCCATTCCAACACATGACAACAGTAGAGGCCCTTTCCCCTCATATGATTTGGGAGGGGCCATCACGCAGCTGAGTGTTCTGCCGATTCCTTTGGAATGTGTGCGCCTGATCGAATCTCAGGGGGTGGGGACGTCATGATCAATAGTGACCCCTTTCAGGAGAAGCGAGTGCATGCAGTAGTGGGCAATAAACTGTATCCTCGGGCTAAGGGATGACCAGCGGTTCATACAGGCAGTCGGGCTCAGAGGAAGGGGTCATCAAAGGAGGGGTATTCATGGGCGGAAAGGAGGTGTTGGTCAGGCGCGGGGTGTGATTCCCTGAGACAGAGTCATGGGGGGGGTTTCATGGCTTGTGCATGTGAGCGCGGGGGCAGCCAGGAGGCACGGGGAAGGCTTGCAAGGTTCAGGGAAGTGTGCTGACGGGCGATCGTGAACAGGGAGACCATGGTACCTAAAATGGCTGTCGTGTATGCTCATACGTGAGTCTGCAAGATGGCGTAGATGATGTTCAGTACACGAACTAAAATTCCACACCGTACTGCCAAACAAAATTAGAAAACATAGAATTGATGTTTTTAAGTATAAGATCATCCAGAACTAATGGAATTGACCTGAACAGGTATAGAAATTTCGGCAAGATACTCATTTTCAGAAAATGTCCCCTCCCTATGATTGACAAATGAAACCCATTAACCCTCTTAATTCCATAGCTATAGTTTTAATTAGTGGGTCAAATTTTGCTTTAATTATCTTGTCCACTTTTGCCGTGATACGCACACCTAGATAGACTGCTGATTCTGCTCGCCTTGCGTCCTCGAATTCCAAGTTCTGTGTGCAGACTACAATAGTTTTTTCCCTATTCAGGCTATATCCTGATAGCCTACCAAACCTCCCCGTTATAAAGGTGATCTCATCTAGGGCCTCCGCAGGGTCTGTTGTTACAATTACCACGTCCTCAGCCTAGGCCAGAATTTTAGTCTTATATCCCCTGGTGCATATAGGTTTAATTTTAGCTACCTGCAGAGAAGTGTGGAGAAGTGTGGCTCAATGGTTAGAGTGGCAGACCTTGTGCAGAGCTCTGGCCCGGGACCAGGGTTCGATTCCCGCCTCGGTGGGTTTTGGGCTCAAATTCCTCTGACCGGATATTCTCGCCTCAGTGCCTAATCTAATCATGGGTCCCACGCTGCAAGTCTGGGCAATAGCTTGCTTAATCTCCACAACAGCTCCAACAGCGCGAGGATGCCTGGTTTCACCATGGGGGTGCCCAGGAGTGGACACTTCACAAGGAAAACCAGGAAGGGTTCCTTAGCGGTATGAGTACAAGCGCCGGGAGACCTGGTCTGGGTAGCTGCGCGCTATACAAGTACAAAAACATTTACATTTACATTTACAACTTCTCCACAAGTGGGTTAATATATAGACTGAATAAAATGGGTGAGCAGGGGCACCCCTGCCGGGTTCCTCTTGATATTGAGACCTCCCCTGACTCTTTGCTCATTACCTGTATCCGAGCTTTTGGGTCACGATACATTGCTCTAATCGCTCTTATTAATCCCTGACCAAACCCCTTTAACTCCAGGAACCCCCACAAAAATTCCCATGTTACACGATCAAAAGCCTTCTCGGCGTCCAGAAGGATCATGGCCATCTGGCCCCCCGTCTCAGACATAATATCAAACAATGAAATTGCTCTTCGGATATGGTCAGTTGTTTGCCTCCCTGGTATAAAACCATGTTGCCACGGGGAGACCAGACGACCAATGACCTTCCTAACTGAGTCACCAAGATCTTAGAGTATATTTTTATATCCGTATTAATTAGAGAGATTGGTCTATATGACCCTGGGTTATCTGGAGGTTCCCCCTTTTTTGGAAAGACAACAATTCTGGTTTCTTTCCATGACTCCAGAATGTTCCCATTATATTGAATCCCTTTAAACAGATCTAACAAGAGGGGTATTATTGTCATGCCCAATATTTTGTATAGTTCAAGGGGTATTTGGTCGGGGCCTGTGGCCTTTCCTGCAGCCAGGCTCTCCACTGCTATTTCAGTCTCCTTGTGTGATCACTAATTCCAGTTCGTCTTTTAAATCTTCATTTAGAACATCCCCCAACTCCTCCTTTGTCACCAGCTGCCTAATATCATCTAATGTAATACTTTCCTCCCTATCGCCTTCTTCCGAATATAACACTTGATAGTAGTCTTGGAAAGTTTTAACAATGTCGTCCGGTTCAGTATATTCCACTCCCTCCCTATTGATAGCTAAGATTTGATTCTGCACTGACTTTTGCCTAGTGCTAAGAGCTAGTCTCTTCCCAACTAACTCTCTGCTTTCATATGAATAATTACGGTGGGACTGAAACTCCTCTGCTGATTTTTGTGCAATACACCCATTAATCTCTGCCTTAAGAGTCTGAATCTGTACCTGGGCGTTGTCTCTTTTCCCTGCCTAATGAAAAGTGAGTGCTCGTCCTCTGCTACCTTCAATCTTTGCATTAATTCCTGGGTTTTCTCCCTGGGTATAGCTCGTGTTTTGGCCACATAACTAATAGTTTCTCCACTCACACCTGCCTTGAACGTGGAAAAGGACACAAGTCAGTGGTACTCTATGTACAGAATCTCGCCAAGGCGACACATTGTACACCAGGATGCGAGGGAGAACTCATTAGCCAATTTACAGACTTCCTAAATAGGGCAGTAAGCTCCTCTAGAAACATGCTGGCTCTGGGTGTTTTTATTTTCCACAAACGTAGCATCTGTTCACCTCACTCACCAACATCAAGGACCTCATGAAAGCAATGGGGTAAGACAGCTGATCCAAGCATCACCATTCATGTAGGGCACAGTTTAGTCCTGTTGATTATCTAAAATGGAGCCCTGGGTGGAGTATAGTCAATTTGGCTATTGGTATGGGTCATACCATTGCTTGATATCTTTTCAAATAAGACTCTTTATCTTGTAAATAACCTTTTTACACAGCGGTATAAGAACAGAATTAACAAAGAGGCTGCCAGTATAAATAACTTTCTCTAAGAAGAAAAAAAACAGATGCATTCCTGTTTTACCCCCTGGTATTTCCTTGACCTAGTGAAAAGAAATGGATCATGGCCAATAGTCAAGGAAGGCAAAAGAAATATGACCTTAAAGAAAAGCTACACACAAAGAAACGACAGGCATATAGAAAAAAATCTATGAAGGAAGAAAAAAACAAATACTGGAGTTCCATTATTGAGAAGGTTAGAATCAGTAGTTTAACATTTTTCAGAACATTTGCAAAGCCAATCTCACCGCCTTCCTACAACAATAGGGAATCTTGGCAACAACTTGTGTGTGAAAGTATTGATGAGGTATGTGCCAGTAGAGGGCTTGTTAAGGAATTCACTATGGTTGACTGCTAACACCAATGTCTTCTCAAATGTGCTGTTAAAAGATGAAGAACAATTAGACTCTGTCAGGGTAGGAGTAAAATCTATAGGCTACCATATCAGCCAAAAGTGAGCAGTCCATCCCCAAATTCTATTTTGAGCTGGTGGTGAAGCTTGAGAAAATCACAAGCCTCGCTAAAAAAGGTTAAAGTCAAAAGGATTATAATGCAATACTTGGGAGGGTCCTGACGGGAGAGCCAAATCTGTTCGAACCTAGTATTAGAAACTTGATGAATGAGTTTGTTATGGAAGGTAGGTTCAGCTGAGGATGTAAAAATACATCATAACCTCATTGCTTTTTAAAAAGACCTTCCTTAATCCCAAGAAAACATATATGCCCATATCAAACTCTTCCACACTTTGCAATTACTTTGGCCACTTAAAGAAAGAACTTGGTATTCTAGATAGAGCACAGGCTGACTTTTATTTGTTGCTGCCATGAACGACCTACCCTTCTAGACCATTCTGAATCTTTTGGTTGCTATTTCGCTATTGACCAGATCACGGTGTCATCTTGGCCTATTTAACAGAACAGGTGTGTGTGATGAAGTCCCCACTCTCATGGATTCACTCATTGACTTCAGGGCATAACTCAACAGGGGTCTTTCTTCAGCCCCTTCACAATTAATCTGTGAGGTCCTCCATGATTTACCACTATTTCCTGTCTTTTATATAGTGTTCAACCAAGCAAGATTGAGCTGTTTATTGTGGTGGAATTTGCAGTATCAATCATGTACAGACAACACTCAGCTTTTAATTCAAAGTAATTTTAAAGATGTATGTTTATGATGATCGACAGGGTCATGTATTGGAGGGTATACACCTGTTACAACGCATTTTTTACTCCGCACTACCACTACAACGCGACCATTACTCCGCATACTATTACAACGCATTGCGCTGGGGGGCGCTCTAGGATAGGGAATAAGTTTAATTTTCTATCCAACACCTTCCCTAGTGTCCACGGGGACTGGAGTTGGAATAGAAAATTATACTTACCACTATCCAGCACCTCTAAGCGCTATGCGTTGTAACGGTATTCGTTGTAAATACCGCGTTGTAATGGTATGCGGAGTAAAAGTATGCGTTGTAACGTCATACATCCGTATTGGAGGGGTGCAAAATCCTCCATTGGTTAAGAGCGGAGGATCGCATTTTATGTAATGTTCTCCCATCGGTTCCAGCAGCACCTACATGGGAAGGACAAAAGGAGCCGGTCATGTAACCGCATCCTTTGACTGATTTTAGAGCATAGAGACCTGCAGGAAAAGATACCATGAGATGCCTGTGACAATCAATGGATGGGAGAAGTGTAGTATTCCTAGCACCAAAATACTGGAATGCTCTTCTAGGTGAAACTATCAACCATCAGGTTTTGGTCCTTAGTGAAAATGCTCCTTATCAAATGATGATACCCGACTAGTCCAATATATGATTTATTCTGTTTATGTTTGTGTTTCTCAGGCGCTTAATACTTTTAGTAAACATGGCACATCTGCACACCAAGAGATACACTTTAAAGTCCACGCAATATAACTGCATTAAGTCAATCATACCTCAATATCTATGGAGCAAAATTGAATTGTCTCAAGGTTAGCAAGTCCTATAATCATATTCCATCATATTTCATGGGGTTTGGCAAAGGCTAGGAAAGAAATTTACGACATGGAGTCTGACCTCAGAGCTGCAAGTTTTGTTATTGACACCCGTTCATCTTGTTGTCATTCACCATTATCTAGTGCATAAAAGTTTAGGTGATGTGTTGTGCTGTCCGAATGTGTATATTATGATGCATATTTAATTATTGCGAGGAGATACAGTGAATTTATAATATTTTTTTTTTACAAGAAATACTGGATCCAAAAAGGTAACCTATTAAAAATTAGATTGCTGGCTTCTCTTTTGCACCCTGCCATTGGTTGAGTATTCCTGTGTGTCATGCAAAGACTTTGGCCAAACTCTGTTCTGTTAAAAATCCAATCTGCCCTGCGAACCTTGTTGTGGCACTTTTACCCCTTGTATTTTGCAATGTGTCTTTGCTATATCCTATCTATTTGTGAAAAGGAACACATAAGTTGTATTTTATTCAGCGCAGACTTAGGGACTGATTACGAGTTTGGTGGCCACACCTCCACCATCAGTTCAGTGTTGGATTCACCACTGCAAAGTTGGCGGTCCTACCGCTGTATTACGATGTTGTCAACTGCCAACACAGACAGCCATTCGCAGACCGCTGCGGCATCGATCACGGGAAAGCAGCTATCATAGGGTGGTACAGAGAAGTTTCACCGCAGTCAGAATAACGAGTTGGCTTTCCAACGAGCCGACCGCGGCGGGAAGACCGCCTACTTGGAGTCGTCAAAATCGAAGGATTTTGAGGTGCATTCTCACCCATTACCTTTTCTTCCCTTCAGTCTCCGACGAGGATCCCTTTCTCCAGGTCCCCTTTTCATAGCAGCATCTTGACCCCCAAAGAAAACTACCCTGTTGGCGACGTTATCCAGGTAAATCCATTTTGTACTATTTACCCATTGTCTGGACTTGGCACATATGGTCCATACTCCAGCCATGGGTAGTAGGTATTTTTTCACGTGTCATGCATATGTGTGCATTCGACATTTGTGCAGTCAAAATATCCACACATGCATCGAAAAATAAGAAAACACATTCACAGTCTTCTTGGTACCGTCACCGCGCCGGTAAGACTACTGAACTCGTAATCAGGCCCTTAATCACCTGTATAGAAATGTTTAGTCATTACAGCTCAGCAACAGACATTGTCCTGAAACCATCCACCTTATGGTCCCCCTGAATAGCGAAGATATATATCGTGTTATAGGAATATTTTGGCCAAAATATTGAAACCAACGTTTTAAAAGGCACGTGTGTATAGATTTTCTATATGTAAATCCACACATATGTGCCTTTAGGATATATACATATTGTCAAGGTCTGTAGATGTGAAGTTAGGAATAGAAAATCTATACATCCTCAATATTTGATATTTTGGTCTTTGATATTTTGTCCATGATATTCTTCGATCGCAATATCCACAACCTCGATTTTCCGTTAATACAGTCTATGAATACTTTCCAGTCCACTTGAAAAAAAGCATTAAATTAAACAGCAGCCTGAAGCTGTATATTCTCTATTGCTAATTCACTACCACAGGGTGAACAGAATGGGGGGGGGCATGTTGTAGTTTGTACATGTGGAGTTTGCAGGCTTTTTACATCTGCCAAGAGCCTATTAATCAATCTGCCCTTTGTAGGATGTTCAGCTCTGCCCAGTGGATCATTCTTTGTTGAACAGGCAGCTCTTCTTGTCTGGAAAACCGGTCTGCTGGAAAAATGACATCATCAGAGAAATATGCGACATTTCAGCTGATCTAAATTCACAGCGCATTCTGCATTGAATGCCAGAACCAGAGAGGACTGCCAGTCCTAGAGATGTAAATACATACTTCAAGGAGGCACCAGGCTGGCTTCAAACAGATTCATTCCCGACCAGTAACTTTCGTTTCTGACATTTTAAAACTATATTGAAAGTAACCAGTGTGCCTGGTGCAAATTACATTCTTCTTATGTTTTACATGAAAACAATGTATTTATAAATGAGTCTACTCTAAATAATTTACAGCAGAGTAGCACAGTAGGGGATCATGCATGGACAAGAGTTCCCTCAGTTGGGAAGTCTGAGATGACCACCCTAATGCAACATGGCTTGGTGCAAATTGTCACCTGCAGATGTCATCAAAGAGGAAGCAATGCAGACCATGACCAATGTACCAAGAAATGCCAAAATCAATAGTAATTCATTATAACTGGAGTTAGTGGGAGAACAGGTTTTTTGACAGGTTTTTTTTCTCACCTGAGAAATAAAGAAATACAACACTTGGAATCTGCTAATTATTCAGCAGATGGTGAATGATGTGGCAAGTGCAGTAAATCCATAACTATATCGAAAAATTCCATAACTACGGAATCACATATATCCAATAGCCATGGCCATAATTAATATTAAATTTGCCCTGCATATGAACTCATTGGAAAGCAATTTAATCCCTCATCAGGGGTAGTAAACTTATGAAAATTTCCAAACCATTATCATGCCTTCCTCGTGTCTTCTAGAAACCTAAGATTTGACCCTGACACTTCACAGGGAGTAAGACTGCATCACATCACATCAGTTGAATAAGCTTTATTTGATTTGGTCAGTGGAAACCATAAAAGCAAAAATCATATATATAAAATGCAGTTACTGTTTGCAAGTTACAAAGTTGGTTAGGCATATAAAAGTCATACTTAGAATTTAAAAACATTCAACAATAATCACCACTGCTAAGAAATGTATCATAAAATACAGACATATTTACATCATCAAAAATCTAAATTTGATATTCTTCTTACATCTAATCATCTTTAAAACCATTGCATCGCATTAAACAACAATGGTATAGAAACTGTCACACTGAATGTGCAAATGGTATGGGACCTTATCCGCAATCATGTACAATTTTGAAACAGCTGATTCCCACAACTACCCTCCTAACATTGAAAATACACATTCTTTTATTCATCCATTTTAAACCATTTCAAAATACATAATATATAATAGAGGGAGTCCAAATCAGAGTTCAGTAGTCTCTTTTTCTGCCATCAGTAGAATCTGTAGCAATAAGTCTTCACCCAACTCCTTATCTCTCAGCGATTATCCATATATAGACTATGAATTCATAATTTTGCCTATATTATTTTCTCACACCCTCATCTGGATAATAGATATATTGCTAGTTTTTCCGTCAGTCAAACTGTGGCACAGAGGTGTCTTAGACTCCACAAATTACTATTCCTCCTGATCAAGTTTGGGGTACACGCGCAATTTCTTAAATTCACTTCAGACATCAACCCCTTGCAGGGATATCGCAATTATGTGCCCACTCAATCTTCTGCCGTAGCACACCCAATTCATATGTTTTACTTCTGCACAAGAGGCTGTATCGACTGGCATGCACTCCTCTTCTTAGCATCCTCCAATAACCATCATAGTCGATATATGGATATTAGTTTAATATGGATGAATGAAAGAATGTATGTTTTTCATTTTTACTCCCCACTTTTTGCTCATTCCAGATTTGCAGCAAAACAAATTTCCAGAAGGCTTGCATCAGCTTTTTAAGGATATTGGGCTGCTGATCCCTGCAGAGTTGGAGGCATCATGTATGCACTGGGTCAGTCACTCTCCTGTGCCATTAATATACAAACTGAGCAGCGTGGGGGCCAACACGCTTCCTTGCCTGACTCCACAATTTATATTTATCCTAGGTGTGAGAGCCCCACCAGAATTCCACCTGACATGTGCATATGTATCAGTGTGTAGAATCTTTAGAATTCTTAAAAGATCATCTGGGAATCCACATGAATCAAGTACCCTCCAGAGGTTTTCCCTTGGGACCAAATCAAATGCCGCTCTCAAATCTATGAAGGCGAAAGAATAATAAATTACCTTTGTGATCTCAGATAATGTCCCATAACATTTGCACATTTTTTGTAACATTTTCCATACCATTGTATTTAATGTGATGCTGTAAAGTGCATAGATATAAGGTACCCTAATAAGGCCATCGCCATTTGTTTAAAATAGCAAGTAAGACTGTAGAATTCCAAATGATTCTGGTTTAAACTTATCTTTTGCCAGCATCTATTTCCATCAGAGTCTGAAAAAAAAGAAATGAAGAATACTTTTTTTTGGGTGAGTTTTATAAAGCGCACATTTGACCCGAAAGTATCATGTGTCAGAGCACTTTACAAGAGCACCATTTGCATTACACAAGGACACATTCTTTTTTGTTATGCACAGAGATTTTAAGTGATTTGCCCAAAATCCCAGGATTTTGAGCGTCAAACCCAGTTCCCCAGATTTGAGATCAACCACCCTAGCCGTTAGGCCACATCCTCACCCCATACTCTCTTAAAATCATTCTCATCTTTCCTGTCACCATTTTATTGAAATCCGAACTTCTACGATATGTCCACATCATATGCATGTAAGTCCAAATTTTATATTTCCATATGTCACAAAACGTTAATCTTTTCATTTCCTATGGGGTATATTGTAATCTAAAACACATTTTGTTGTTTTAATATACCAGTCTTATTGAGGTGAACTTTAGAAATTGATTGATGATCCCTATCGAACATTGTCGATGATTAACATTGACAATGGTCAGGTTTATTGCTGATAGACTGCTCCCACTCCTCTTCTATATCATTCGGCTGGACTAATCTGGGTTCTCCAAGGGAAGATCCACTGATCACAACTTAGGTGCCTTTTTGCCGTACTCCACTCTTTTTCCCCTGACCTTCGGGTCATAGTTGTCATCCTAGACAATACTACGGTCTTTGACTCCATGGAATTTAGCCCGGCTCCCTACAGTGGATAAGATTGATTCATGTCGGGCCCATTACATGTATCTGTGTCAATAGTCTCACCTGCATTCCTGATCAACAGAGACATAACAGGGATATACATTGCCCCTGGCACTGTTTACGATCACTATGGAGCCTCTCGCAACCCAACTGTGGCAACATTATGCTAAGCATAGACTGTACTTTACATCTCAGAGACTTGTAGTCTCATTGTAAGCTGACGATGTCACAATCTATGTACGAGAAAAGAACCTGAGCTCAATCTGGCACACATTCTGTGGGAATTCATGAGATGTGGCTGAATGGATGGGATTATTATCAACTGGGCTAAGTCTGTAATCCTTTCCTTGATGTCAGCCACCTTGCATTTCGAGATAGACTTTTCCCTTGTGGTGGGTCGGTTCCATGGTCAAATACCTTGGGATATGCATCAGAAGAGATGTGATTGAAGTATCGCGGGAGAATTACAGCAGGACTGTGGCCTGGCTGGAAGAGCAGATCCAGCGCTGGTCCAGACTACAACTTATCAATGGCTAGGAGAGTGGCAATTGCCAAAAGGGTGATTCTGCCTATGTTTCTTTATCTCTTTGTTAACATCCCCATACCACTGATGAGGGCTTTCTTAATTGTCGATTACCTGCGGAGGTAGTTAACCACAAATACAAGGGGCCTGATTCACAAAAGTAATCTGAGACAAAATCCTAACTACACGACTGTCGGTATTCACAAAAGGCATTTAGGAGAGGTAAAGTTAGGATTCCTACCTTTACTGCTCCTTAACTGAGAAAAACATAACTTTAGAAATTTTGATATTCACAAAAGGCATTTAGGAGTAGTAAAGTTAGGATCCCTAACGTTACTACTCCTAAACTGAGAAACATCCTAACTTTACTACTTTCGGTATTCACAAAAGGCATTTAGGAGTAGCAACGTAAGGATTCCTAACTTTACTACTACTAAACTGAGAAAAATCCTAACTTTACGACTTTTGGTATTCACAAAAGGCATTTAGGAGTAGCAAAGTTAGTATTCCTAACTTTACTACTCCTAAACTGAGAAAATCCTAACTTTACGACTTTCAGTATTCACAAAAGGAATTTACAAGTAGAAGAGTTAGGATTAGTAACTTTACTACTCCTAAACTGGGAAAAGTCCTAACTTTATGACTTTCAGTATTCAAGGCATTTAGGAGTAGTAATAGCGATGTTAGTAATATCGATATTACTAATATCGATTTTACATGATTTTTATGTATATTATTATGTATTTAATGTGCTTTTGTTTTAATGTAATTTAAGTACATTTTGTATTTTATTACTGTAGCGGGTTGTGGGTTTATAGGGGAATAGGGTGGGAAGTAGTTTAATTATACTAAATTAATTATTAATTTTTTTAGGAATTATAAATTAATTTGAATTCATTGTTAATTACTTTTATTGATTGGTAATTTATTTTGGTTAATTGATAATTATGTTCTGTAGCGGGTTGTGGGTTTATAGGGGAATAGGGTGGGAAGTAATTTAATTATAGTAAATGAATTATTAAATTTTCTAGGAATTATATATTAATTTTAATGAATTGTTAATTCATTTTTATTAATTGGTAATTTATTTTAATTAATTGATTAATTGATAATTGTGTTCTGTAGCGGGTTGTGGGTTTATAGGGGAATGGGGTGGGAAGTAATTTAATGATACTAAATTAATTATTAATTTTTTAGGAATTATAAATTAATTTTAATTAAGTGGTAATTCATTTTTATGAATTGGTAATTTATTTTAATTAATTGATTAATTGATAATTATGTTCTATAGCGGGTTATGGGTTTGTAGGGGAATAGGGTGGGAAGTAATTTAAATGTAATTAAGTAATAATTTATTTTCATTAATTGTTTTTGCTAATTATATTATTTTTAATAAATAATTAGTTGGTAATTATTTTTATTAATTAGTAACTAGTTTTAATTACTTGATTAATTGATATTGATGTTAAGTGTATTATTTTATTATTGGCGTTTGTTTTGCGTTAATAGGGGAATTGAGTGTAAAGTCATTTTTTGTAATTAAGTAATTAAGTAGTTATTACAATTATAGTTAGGTATTGATAATACATTTTTTGAATATTAATTTATTAATTGGTAATTCTTTTTTTAAAAATTATTTATTGGTACTTGTAAATAGTTTAGATTAATTTAATAAATATTTTTTATTTACAAGTATGCTATTTTTAACTTCTACACTATCCAACACTTTCCCTACTGTTGCACTCTCCGGAGTGGGAATAGTAATTTTTACCCCTACGTTATCCAACACTTTCCCTACTGTTGCACTCTCTGGAGTGGGAATACTAATGTTTACCCCTACGCTATCCAACACTTTCCCTACTGTTGCACTCTCTGGAGTGGGAATATGCATTTTTACCCCTACGCTATCCAACACTTTCCCTACTGTTGCACTCTCTGGAGTGGGAATAGTAATTTTTACCCCTACGCTATCCAACATTTTCCCTACTGTTGCACTCTCTGGATTGGGAATAGTAATTTTTACCCCTACGCTATCCAACACTTTTCCTACTGTTGCACTCTCTGGAGTTGGAATAGTAATTTTTACCCCTACGCTATCCAACACTTTCCCTACTGTTGCCCTCTCTGGAGTTGGAATAGTAATTTTTACCCCTACACTATCAAATACTTTCCCTACTGTTGCACTCTCTGGAGTGGGAATAGTAATTTTTACACCTACGCTATCCAACATTTTCCTTACTGTTTTTTTTTTGGAGTTGAAATAGTATTTTATTCCCTCTGTTCCTTAATAATTTTTGTGTTGTTTTAGTTGATGTAGTATATAATTAATTTTTTAAATATTAAAAGTAAATTCATTTTTTTAAATTTGTTTTGCATAATTATTAAATTTTTATTTATGTTATTATTTTATGTGTATAGATGAATTTGTAATTTGTAATATTTTTAATCATTTGTAAGTTATTGCAATAAATATTAAAACTGATTACTAAGGGGGTCATTAGGATGGCGGGCGGACTTTGCCCGCCCACCATCCTTGTGGTAATAGGGACCGGCCGCCGTAAGGGCAAGGGTCCATCACAGGCATTAGGATGCGCCCGCCACAGTGGTGGGCGCATCCCACATTCCTACCATTGTAGCGGGCGGTGCACTCAGCACCGCCCACCACAATGGCAGGAAAGCATGCTGTGCACTTCCATGCACAGCATGGCAGGCACCGCGCGGTGCCTGCCATGCTGTGCATGGAATTGCTGGGGGGTACCCCCATGTGCACCCCCCCCGGAGTCCCTGGGGGCCCGCAACGGGCCCCCGCAGGGATTCTCTGCATGCCTTTCCATGGCGGCATTGCCGCCACGGAACGGCATTGAAAAATGCACATCATAATATGGCTGGTGGTGTCTGATAGACACCGACACCATATTATTCCTTTTCCGCCACGGCCGCAAGGCGACCGGGCGGAAAAGCTGCGGACGGTCTTTCCGTCCACCGAGGTCCCCCCCGCCATACTAATACGGCGGGGGGGAAAACTAGTGTGGATGTCGGGCGGATTGCCTCCGCCAGGCCGGCGGTGGCTACCGCCAGCCTGGCGGAGGCAATCCGCCCGACATCGTAATGGGCCCCTAAGTATATATATTATATGTATATGTTTAATGATTTTTTTATCAAATTGTGTATATTACTTATTAATTTTAAATAATGTAAAATATTTTTTACTATGTATTATATTTTAAAGTATTTTTTATTAATTTTACACGTATTTCTTAATTAAAAAAACAATATTTTTTTACGATATTTTTGACTGATATTTTTTTCTCGATATTTTTGTACTTACCTTGTTGTAGATAGGATGTTGATATTGTTGACATCGATATTATTGCTCCAATATTTTTGTATCTCGATATTTTGTGTTTTTATATTTTGTCAGACATTCATCCCATCCAGTGTGTCCAAACTCAATGCCATGATATTACAGCTGGCATACAGATGTGTGCAATGAATTGGAGGCATGCCTCGATGCCCCAAATTCACTGCTGGATCGCTGATGTTTCATTTTGCCAGGATCAGCTGACAGAGTACTGGTTACTGATGACAGATGCAAGCAGACCGAGAGAGATCTGGGCTTCATTTGAACAGTAACTGAAGGTGTGGCCTGACCAGTGATGGGAGGGGGGAATAACCCTGCAGCGATGTTGAGATTAGAGTTCTACTATGATACACTGCATCTGCTGGGAAATTAATGTTTGTTGACGACAATGAACACACTATGCTGACCATTACCAATGATGTCTGTAACATGGTGCAGCCCATTATTGAATTGCTATATAAGACCAATGTATTGTTGAGATTGGTTTACTGTATCTAAGCCCCATCTTATCTACGTTTCCAGTGCAAATATGTATCGCACATTTGTATGAATTTGATGTTTAACCAAAAGCCTAAAAAATAAATATATAGAAAAACTTTAGAAATTGAAAATTGATGACAGCACTCTTTTCCAGTCTTCATGTGATATTTATACCTTCAGCTAAATTAACCAATCCAATCTGTACTTCATAAAACCTCCATTGGCGCATGTTCTTGTTCCCCACGTAAATAGTTCCAGTGTTATCATTGCTCAAACACATCCATTTGAACAATGACAACTCTTCCAGAACCATTCTTTCTCTCTTTACTTCCTGTAGTTAAAGATCTTCTTGAGAACTGGGAAAGATAGTTTCTTCCAGCAAAGATTCTTATTGTTTTTTTTTTTTATCTCTTGGTTATTCCTTAATGGAGAAGCATTTCCCAGGAGCCCACAACCTTGATTTGTTAATAATATAACACACGTTTCTTGTTAACATCAAGTTTAGGGTATCCACTCCTTCTGACCAATTTAACAAGGAAAACGAGATTGACAAAAAACAGTTGTGACTTAAATCATCATACACCTAACACATTCTCCTGAGTGTACAAGATTAGTGCGGTGCAAGAAATCCCTAGAACCCTCCCACGAGGTACCCTTATTCTGAACCAGAATAGAATTCACAATTATAAATTAAAGCTTGGGGGGCACTCCACTCGGTATATTTTATAAGTACTTCATAGCAAATTAAGTTGTACTTGACTCCAAGTTGTTGATTACATAACGTCTTTATTCCAAACTTGTGGTTTTTATTTAATTGACACTTGCCACACAATGACGTCAAGGGTTCAGCCAATGCGTTTTGTTCAACATACGGAATTTCTTTAGGGCTGGAATTAAACAATTGAAAAGACCAAGCTTTGAAATGCTACTATTTTAAAGGAAAATACAGCATATTCCTAATGTTGAAACCCACCTGAAACTATGTCAGTGACTGATCCTAAATCCCATATGAACATAGCTGTAACACAAACGTGCCAGAAAGTATAAAATAGGCATGATAAGAAGTTATTATGAATAGTAAGAATGGTATATTTCTCAGTACTCATAAGTGTAAATGCAAAGAGGATATTATCACTAAGAAACACAGAGAAAAGAGAAATACAAAGCACATGTTGCTTCAAGTTAATTACAAAAGTTTTAAGTTACTATGAAATCACAACAATCCGCAAAGCAATTTGTAACAATTATGTGCAATTTAGGTTGCATAAAATGCAATAAAAATCCAATTACTATTGTATGAAAATTATAATGTTGGAATGAAACACAATCATAAATATATACGCAACATATAAAATACGAAGGTAAAACACAAACATATATAAACATTGAATTATAAATACCGCAATACATAGACATGTAGCATGAGAATAGGATGTTAGAATTTCACAGAAAAGAGACCGAAGCGCTCACTGTTAACAACAAAGTTCATTGAGCCAAAGTAACTGTCCCAAACATTGTATCTGAAAAGTGCTAATATATTACTAATGCTCTGACAATTCTGTAAAACCATATAATGGACAAAATATCCTTACCATCTCCTTAGAATATGATGGATCTAAAATACTATCTAATAAATGAAGTAGAAGCATATGGTAGACCCAAGTAGAACATCAAGGCAAACTTACACCTTCTTCTGGGCTACAAGTACTCTATAAGTCAAGTAGAAGTACATAATAGGTCTACATAAATCATGAAGGTAAACTTTCACCTCCTCTGAAGTATATAACATTAGGTGCATGAGTTGTCAAAAAAAGCATAATGAGAGTGATTTGTAACTAAGGGGTCGATTCCGATTCGGGAAACGAATCCGTACGACGATTCGTATTCCTAGCTGTTTCCATACGAATCGTACAAATCCGTCCAAATCGCGTAGTACGATCAGTTGCGAGAAAATACGTCCGAATCATTGCGAATCCTTTGAAAATTAAGAGTAAATCCGTACGACATCTACCCGCACAGTGAACCGTACGATTCGTAAAAATGCCGTATGACCCGTCAAGTACGATCCAGACCGGGGAATGAGTACGCGATTTGTACGGTAACTGTCGCGTATCAGCAATTCGTACGGAGGGCAATACTATCACATACGCACCGTACCCCTAAAGTCAAGGGGTGTATGCACGCTGTGTATGCACCGTACAACTAGGACCTTAGGGTGTACAAGCCGTACCCCTACGGTCCATACATCTACGATCTACGATCATGGGGTGTATGCACAGGGACATACACACCGTACCCCTGAAATCCAGGGGTGTGCGCACCGTATCCCGATGCACCGTACCCCTGTAATCATGGGGTGTATGCACCGTACTCTGGGGGGTCCATTTTGTATGCATTTTGAGGCAAAATCTGCTTTTACGGACGTTTTAAGCTCCCGTAGATAAAGAGTTGTAAGGAGTGTTGTCGATACGATTCGTACTTGCTGGGTTGGAAAATGCAGCTTCGATCCATACGGACATCACGTACTGCACGTTCCGAATGCGATTCGTACGGATTAGTGAGTTGTATAGTCTTCGGTACGATTCGTACGGAAAACTGCTTTGGATACACATCTTACTACATCGTACGTACGGGTACGGTTCTGCATACGATTTGTATGGGAAAAAAGCTCCGTATGGCTATTTGGAGGGCATTTTACCGAATCAGAATCGGCCCCTAAATGTGTCATTTGTACATTGAGCGTATTCTTTATATGCTATACTTGTTTTTACACCAGTTATGTCACTGGTAGCCACATTAGTACATTTCATAACAGGTAATCAAACAAACCAACACAATATTTGAAACCCAGAACTAAGGAGTATTCAGTGGTAGAAAGCAAACCATGTGAATAGTATACCATTGCATGATAATGTGCTCACAAAACTACATAAGCAGCTTTGCAGACATGCTACACCTATGTGTGTCTGATTCATATCCATATGTGTGCATGTGTTTCTGTGTTTCTTCATACATATATTCACGTAAAACACAGTTAAAGTGAACTTATGGTTACACAACAAACAAAGCCTAAAAGCCACTGAAATTTGGAGGTCATCATTAGCTCCGTAATCCATAACTCGAAAAACAACCATGTAAACCATAAGGATTTTCTGCATGGTATACTGTTTCACCCTGTCATGTCCTTTGTCCCTAATGACTTTTTCATACACTAACCTCAGAAATGGATATGGACTGGACTGATATTAATGTATTGGTTTGGGTTTCAAAGTGGACGCTAGATATGAAGTGGACACATGCCATAACAGGATAAAACAACATAACTTGCAACACCAATCAAGGTCCCGCCTCTACTGCTTCCATTGCGGAGGTGCCTGTGACACCCACCCACTGGCAATGTTTCTTTTCACTACCCCCGCTGCCAATGCTAGCCAGATCTCCGTATATCTCCGTATATCTGGACCAGTCAGCGTCACCTTTAATCATCAGCAACAGCCACTTTGGCTCCATCGAAACCGTGTCGCCCACTACAGCAGACTTGTGTCTGTGACCCTGGTCCAGAAGGGAACAATCTCAGGGCACTCTCATAGCATGTGGTAAAAGGAGCCCTCTCCTTCACAACCTCTCTTGCAGAGGGCCGACTGACTCCTGCCCCAGGAATATAGGTGTGTGCAAGGGTATATTATGGGGAGTAGGATATTTAACTGCATCAACCTGAACCTTGAGGGGATTGCTATTTCACGCGGACTCAGTATGGCGTCTTGCCAGTCGTCGTCGTCTAGGGTACCAATGACCCGGGCCCATGCCGCCCAAAGTGTGACCAAAGGATTAGGCATGTTTATGAGCTTGGGGTAAATGGTGGATGTGGGCTTTTCTAGTATGGGGTCCAGGAGCAGTCTATTATTCCATGAGGGAGTGATGCGCCACTGCGTATGTGTGAGCGTATGGCGTGTATGAGGCATATGTAGTGGTAGTGTTGTGAGTCATAGAGGTCATATTCCTTCTTAAGATATGCAAAGGATTGGGGGGCATTTCCTTTCCAGACATCACTTAAATATTCAATGCCAATTACCTTCCACCCTCTGAAACCGGTCAAGTGTGTGACCTCTCTCAACTGATCTGCGAGCCACAGAGGGGTTCTGCCAGTCAGCGTATCTGTCCATCCCAGGAACTTGTTTGCCTCTCTCCAACATTGAACAACCACCCTCGTGTGTGCCGGCCACTCCTTTCGCGTTCTCCTGGCATAGAGGAAGGCCTCGCAGTTTCCCCCGGGCATGATCATCCTATCAACTCTATAAGCAGGTTCAGAACTGTCCCTGTATATCCAATTGTTCACTACTTGGAGCTGTGAGGCCCAGTAGTACAGTTTGATGTCTGGAAGCGCCAGTCCACCATTGTATACCCTTCTGGTAAGCTTGTGTAGCAATATCCTCGGATTACCACCATCCCACAGCAGCGTCCGTAGCGCCTGTGATATTCGCTTAAATACACCCGGGGGACGGGATACGGTGTATTCTGTAGAATGTATAAGAGCCGCGGCAGCGCTAGCATCTTAAATAATGCTGCCTGGCCCATGAGGGGAAAAGGCAGTGAACGCCAGTGACTTACGTCGGCTCTGAGGCAAGCCAGTTGGGGCTCGAGGTTTCTAGCAAAGAATTCCTACTTGTCTCTCGTGACGTAAATTCCCATGTTCTTGAAACAGTTGGTTGCCACGGAAGCGGGACACCTAGTGGGGATCCGAGGGGGAGGACCCGACAGAGGGAAGGTCACTGACTTCGCCCAATTAATTATGTAGCCAGAGTAGCTGCTGAATAACTCAAAGAGGTGTAGCACCTGCGCTATCGAATGGCATGGTCTTGCCATATATAGCACAATATCATCATCAAAATATCTTTATTCGATTCAAAGAATCATAAAAGAGACAAATCGTAAAATATTCCAGCAAATCCAACTTAAAGTACATTCTCGATTATAAAATACCGGTTTGTGCAATATTACGTTTGTACACAAATAGAAAACAGGTTTGGGTAGCAATCCATTCTGTACATGCAAGAACACATTCATAGAATCCATTATAATAATATACACGGGTATAAAATTACTAATTCATAGGGAACAACATTTGTGCAAATATGCAAGATCCGTACTAAAGTGCAATTGCCAATTAATCACAAAAAATACAATTCAGAATATAAAGTGCAATGCCTTTAAGTAAAATATTTTCCCAAAAAAGAAAAATTACTAAGCATATATTTTATGAAAAAATATAAATACTATGAACATTAAAAAGTACAACTAGAAAGGGTACTATCTTGATGTTTTCAAATCTATTAAAACAAAGAATCCTGTTTCATTGGCGTATAAGGTATTACACTCTTCCTACTGAGCACCAGGCCCCAAAATGACCTGTCTCTCCTGATCCAGTGAGCCAACGTCTCCAGAGCCAGGGCAAAAAGGAGGGGGGACAGGGGGTAGCCCTACCTGGTGCCCCTCCTAAGTGGGAAGATCCTGGACATGGCACCATTGACCCTCACAGGAGCCGTAGGTTGCTCATATAGAAGGCACACTCAACTACAGAAGATCGGGCCAAAGCCCAGTTTCTGGAGCACCATGAAGAAGTAGGGCCATTCAATGCTATTGAACGCCATTGAATTAAAGACAGAGGTCCTTGACAAGAAAAATTACCAATACAGTAATTATAGGCCACAATCTGCACTATAATAAAGAAAAAAGTCCAGCCGGACTTCCGAATTTATTCAATGGTTGAATATATTAAATCAGACGAACTCACAATTAAACAGTGGGACACAATCCTGCATCCACAATGCTCCACACTTATTTAGACAATACAAACAACTGGGGTATTTCAGGCATATAGAAAAAAGGAGCAAAACATGAATTCACAGTACAGTTGCTTCACATATGTGGGAAACACAAACTTTTGGCACATAATATTACACTAATGTTTAAACCACATATTGTGTCGACGGCGTTTCGATCCAATTATTAATAATGGATCATCATCAGGACTTCCATTGTTAGCCTGAATTAAAAGCCTGTATTGGACAAAGGGAGGGGACATATAACAGAACATTAATCAACTGTGTTACTCATAGGAAACTACAAATGCAGCCTCATGCCACGTATTTGGGTGCTACCCTTCATCCAAGTGCAAGGTGTCAGGCAGTCAGTGCCAGTCAACCACAGCGCGGTCGTGAGCAAACCATGCCACACTCGAAGTCTATGTTGTGTTCAGCATGTGTACAATTGGTGTCTATAGCATGCGAAGGTGGTATATAACAGAATGGTGAAAGGTAAAACGCCGTTAGTGCACGTGTCATCTAAATGCAACAATCATTTGGACTGATATGTAAAGGAATTTAATTACTTGGGCGTTGGGTCTATCGGAGTAGGAACTGGTCCGGCGTACAGTTTAAGGCCTTGGGTTAATTGGTTCCTAAGGAATTTAAAAGCGGAACCAGTTAATAATTGCATTTGTCCGCCTAGGTGCTAGTAGAATTACAAGGGAGTAGTAGGATCAGCTTACCTCGTGGGTTATAGTTAACACTTGACCACGAAGGGAGAATTTTACAGCAAGTTGGGGGTGAAGGGAGGAATGGTTGGCGCGGTTACCGTAATCTGTAAAAGGAGTAACCCAAATCAATGCAAATGGAGGTGATAGCCCTCCTTGCTCGGTAAGGTCGCTATTATGTGTAACGCTTACCTCACAATGGAGTTAATCAAGGTCCTGGTGGAGCTTGGGGGAAGGAGCAATCCAATTAAATATTATAGCAGGGTTAGTATGGGACCTGTAGTCAGAGTCGTTACATAATACCCAGGGTTGCCGCGAATCGTTGCGGGATGCTTAGCCACGGATAAGGAATATGACAAGCCTGTGGTGCGGCTCCTGAAGGGGCAAGAAACGGAACCAATTAATTTTCTATATTCCACATAGTTGTACGGGAAATCGTAAACTATAAGCAGTGCTTACCTCGATTAACAGACCCTCGGTTCAGTGTCCTAGAGGGAGAGATAGGGGCCAATTAATTATCTATTGTCTAGCTGTTTGCGCTAATACCAGGGGTAAAGGAGTTACGCTCACCTATGGTTCACAATGGAACTCTGTACGATATCCAGGTGCACAATCACGCCGTGGAACTACTGGGTATGGCCGTGCTTAGAGGAAATAGGCGCGGTGGCCATGTTGAGAGGGCATTGACTCAATGTAGCGGCCATGTTGAGAAGGGCATGGCACAGGAGGCGGCTGACATATTGGAATGGTGAAGGCGGGCATATACTAACAGTGGGAATATAATTAATCTGGCTAATTACGAGAGTTGGCAAGTGGCATTTCCAATTGGAATATAATACGGTCGGGAGCAATTTACAGATATACAAAACCGCCGTCGAACAGCTGATTACGATTTCCTAAGATAGTTAGGTGTAGCGGCCATGATACATTAGGCACGCTGTGGGGTCATATTGATAATGGTGATTAGGGGGTTGTTGCTAATAATGTTAGTGAAGGTGAGCGCTTGCTATAGACGAAGTGGTACATTTAAAGAGCATGCAAGTGACATGACAGATTTGGAGGCATAGATGACATTTCCGGTTATCGAATTACCAATTAGGAATTTTCATATTCACAAACAATTGGTCGGTAAGCATTAATACATGAGTGAGGTCAAAGCATTAATTCAGAGGCAAGATTCTAATATTCACAAAAGTGAAGTCCAATCCTCGTTACGGTTGAGGCCATTTCGTATACTGTCTAGGAGTAAGATCATTTTGAGTTCTTCTTTGTTGAGCAAAAGTCCAATATCACCTCCACGTGGTGGTAGCTTCACGGATTTTAGGACAGTCCATTTCAAATCATTGTCTGTGTGTCCTTTATCGGTGAAATGATCCACTAATGGGGCGTTGGGAGTTTTGCAGCGAATCCAACTGCGATGTTGACAGATCCTAGTCTTGACCTTTTGTCTTGTTTGTCCCACGTATATTAGTTGACAAGGACAGTGGATCAAGTAAATCACGTCACTACTGTTGCAATTGGTGAAGCTTTTACATTGGATTGTGACTTTATTAAATACAAAAGACTTGCCTTCAATTGTAAAATCACAAATGTTACATGAACCACACTTCGCATGTCCCACTAATGGTGTTTGGGTCCATAGGGAATCTATTGTGTTCAAGGCTGGAGGATTCGGGAAGGCAGCTCGGACGAAATGGTCTTTCAAGTTGGAGCTTTTTTTAAAAGCAAAGAGTGGGCGATCAAAATGCAGACTACCTGCATTCAGAGTTGGCCAATGTCTAAGAATGCATTTTTTCAGTTGGTTAGACACAGGTGAGAAAGTTGTCACACAAGCTAGTCTTGTGTTGGGCTCTTTTTCTTTGGGACAGAGAAGTGCTTCCCTAGGGCAATACCAGGCACGTTTCGCTGCTGTTCTTACTAGCCTATTCGGGTAACCCCTTTGTTTTAATTTATCTGACAATACTGCAGCCTCCCTGAAGTAGTCTACTTTGGCATAGCAGTTCCGTCTAATACGAAGGAACTGCGAGTAGGGCAAGGAATCTCTCAAAGCTCTGGGATGATTACTATTGTAGGATAACAATGTGTTTCTCTCAGTTGGCTTACGATGTAACCTTGTGTGTAGATGTCCATCAGAGTGATATATATTTAAGTCCAGAAATTGGACGGATTCAGTATCAATAGAACTGGTAAATGTGAGCCCACAACAGTGGTTGTTCAGCCAATGGATGAATGAGTTCAAGGTACCTTCATCACTATTCCAAATTAAAAAAATATCATCGATGTAACGCTTCCAACTGATGATATGTGATGAAAAGGGGTTGGCGGTTGTTAAGATGGAATTCGTCTCTATTTGATCCATGAAGAGTATAGCTAAATTGGGGGCAAAAACAGCCCCCATGGAAGTCCCTTTAACTTGTTGGAAATATTGTTGGTCAAAGGAGAAGACATTTTTTGTTAGGCAAATTTCCAACAGTTGGAGTATAAAGATTGTGGGGACACGATGTGGTCTAGGTCTGGTGTCTAGAATGTCACGTATGACCAGTAGGGCAGCAGTTTGGGGAATGTTTGTGTATAAGGACTCAATGTCTATTGTACACAACAGCTGATTACCTATACTCAAAGGTGTCTCCTCAATGAAATTGACCATGGCCATGCTGTCTCTAACATAGCATTGGGTTTCCGGTACAAAATCTTTGATGAAAAAATTGACATATTTAGCCAAAGGTTCAAGAATTGAACCACAACCAGAGACAATCGGCCGTCCTGGTGAGGCAGTCATACTCTTATGCATTTTGGGTAAAGTATAGATTACAGGCATGCGTGGAGATTTGGTATTGAGAAACTGATGTTCTTTTTGATTAATGATCCCCAGTTCAAGAGCTTCTGTAGTGATTTTAAGAATTGTTGTTTGTAATTCTTTGGTGGGATTAGTGGGGAGTCTCATATAGTGCTCAGTGTTAGAAAGCTGTCTTTTAATTTCAGCAGTGTAATCATCTCTGTTTTGTAGGACAATACCACCGCCCTTATCCGCACTTTTAATGACAAGAGTTTCAAGATTTTTAAGTGAGCTAATAGCGTTTTTCTCTACTAAAGGGAGGTTATAGGGAATGAATCCCTTTCTTTCCTTAGGTGTACTTAAATCCTTGGTGACCAATTTCTCAAAGATGATGACCTCTGGTGGTACCATACCTGCCGTAGGTGAGAAGGAGGATGGTGGTCTGAAGGGAGTGTTAGATGACACCAATGGTGTGGGATTCAATTGGAAAAAGGCGTCCAAGCGAACCTTCCGAGAGAATCTGAGGAGTTCAGTTTGGAGCTCTAGGAAGTCAGTGCGAATTGTAGGCACGAATGAGAGACCTTTACTGAGGAGTGAAGACTCCACAGTAGAGAGAGTATGTGCAGACAGATTAAAAATAGGAATGGCTTGAGGTACAGTCATATTGTGATCTACCATTTGTAAAACTTCTGTCTCGTTTGGCGTTCGCCCGGTGGGTTGTGCCAACGGGCAGCCCTCTTCCCTCTCCCTCTGGCTGGTGTGTTGGATTGTCCTCTGTCTAAAAAATTGTTCCTATTTTGGACAGGGTTTCTATTTGAGGGGCCTGAGTTATCGCTGGAGTCTGAATTCTCAGATTGATCTGCTGAAGAGTCAGAGAAGCCAACAAGAGTTTGGCGTTGGTTAAACCGTCCCCAGGGTCTTGAGTTACGGGGGTTGGAGTAGGAATGATTTAAATAAAAATCCTTCTGGAGATATGGGTATGCTGACTCAATGTGAAAAGACTTGATGTATTTTTTTACTTTATTAGTCTTTTTGTTCTGCTCAATTCGTTGGAACTCGTCAACTGTTTTTTGAACCTGTTCTAGGAGTTTTTTGGAGTCAGGAACTAGACTATCATCTTTAATCTTTTTTTCAATATCTTCAATCTCTACTAGTAGAGTACTGAGTGTCTCTGTAGCTATTTCGATGCCCAGGACAAGCCAATGTTGTGAGCAAGTCGTACCGAAATGGCTGAACCCCTTGACGTATTTCGGGTTATCTGTGAATATTCCAGGGATATTTCTTACTATTAGGCCTATTGGTATAATTTCTGCTTTTAAGTACTGTCTCGATTCAGAAAAGGGGGTGGTGATGAACAGAGTGTCTGAATTAAGCAGACCACTCTTACCCAGTCCAAAGATCAGGGCTTGATCCATCACCGTTATTTAGCTCACTGCCCCATCCCAGCTCAGAACCTGGCTATATGCAAATTAGTCTGTCCCTGGCCCAGTGCATCATGGGAACAGGGCAGACCAAACTACCAAGCCAATTCTTCACCAGAAAGGATACAAGCTACCGGGGACCGGTTTCTGGCATTTCAGCCTCTTCGGCCCGGCTTGCTTGAATCCTGATGGAGCAGTGAGCAAGGGACTCATGTCTGAGTATACCCTGCCACACCTATAGTGGCCAAAAACGATTCAGAAAAGGGGGTGGTGATGAACAGAGTGTCTGAATTAAGCAGACCACTCTTACCCAGTCCAAAGATCAGGGCTTGATCCATCACCGTTATTTAGCTCACTGCCCCATCCCAGCTCAGAACCTGGCTATATGCAAATTAGTCTGTCCCTGGCCCAGTGCATCATGGGAACAGGGCAGACCAAACTACCAAGCCAATTCTTCACCAGAAAGGATACAAGCTACCGGGGACCGGTTTCTGGCATTTCAGCCTCTTCGGCCCGGCTTGCTTGAATCCTGATGGAGCAGTGAGCAAGGGACTCATGTCTGAGTATACCCTGCCACACCTATAGTGGCCAAAAACGATTCAGAAAAGGGGGTGGTGATGAACAGAGTGTCTGAATTAAGCAGACCACTCTTACCCAGTCCAAAGATCAGGGCTTGATCCATCACCGTTATTTAGCTCACTGCCCCATCCCAGCTCAGAACCTGGCTATATGCAAATTAGTCTGTCCCTGGCCCAGTGCATCATGGGAACAGGGCAGACCAAACTACCAAGCCAATTCTTCACCAGAAAGGATACAAGCTACCGGGGACCGGTTTCTGGCATTTCAGCCTCTTCGGCCCGGCTTGCTTGAATCCTGATGGAGCAGTGAGCAAGGGACTCATGTCTGAGTATACCCTGCCACACCTATAGTGGCCAAAAACGATTCAGAAAAGGGGGTGGTGATGAACAGAGTGTCTGAATTAAGCAGACCACTCTTACCCAGTCCAAAGATCAGGGCTTGATCCATCACCGTTATTTAGCTCACTGCCCCATCCCAGCTCAGAACCTGGCTATATGCAAATTAGTCTGTCCCTGGCCCAGTGCATCATGGGAACAGGGCAGACCAAACTACCAAGCCAATTCTTCACCAGAAAGGATACAAGCTACCGGGGACCGGTTTCTGGCATTTCAGCCTCTTCGGCCCGGCTTGCTTGAATCCTGATGGAGCAGTGAGCAAGGGACTCATGTCTGAGTATACCCTGCCACACCTATAGTGGCCAAAAACGATTCAGAAAAGGGGGTGGTGATGAACAGAGTGTCTGAATTAAGCAGACCACTCTTACCCAGTCCAAAGATCAGGGCTTGATCCATCACCGTTATTTAGCTCACTGCCCCATCCCAGCTCAGAACCTGGCTATATGCAAATTAGTCTGTCCCTGGCCCAGTGCATCATGGGAACAGGGCAGACCAAACTACCAAGCCAATTCTTCACCAGAAAGGATACAAGCTACCGGGGACCGGTTTCTGGCATTTCAGCCTCTTCGGCCCGGCTTGCTTGAATCCTGATGGAGCAGTGAGCAAGGGACTCATGTCTGAGTATACCCTGCCACACCTATAGTGGCCAAAAACGATTCAGAAAAGGGGGTGGTGATGAACAGAGTGTCTGAATTAAGCAGACCACTCTTACCCAGTCCAAAGATCAGGGCTTGATCCATCACCGTTATTTAGCTCACTGCCCCATCCCAGCTCAGAACCTGGCTATATGCAAATTAGTCTGTCCCTGGCCCAGTGCATCATGGGAACAGGGCAGACCAAACTACCAAGCCAATTCTTCACCAGAAAGGATACAAGCTACCGGGGACCGGTTTCTGGCATTTCAGCCTCTTCGGCCCGGCTTGCTTGAATCCTGATGGAGCAGTGAGCAAGGGACTCATGTCTGAGTATACCCTGCCACACCTATAGTGGCCAAAAACGATTCAGAAAAGGGGGTGGTGATGAACAGAGTGTCTGAATTAAGCAGACCACTCTTACCCAGTCCAAAGATCAGGGCTTGATCCATCACCGTTATTTAGCTCACTGCCCCATCCCAGCTCAGAACCTGGCTATATGCAAATTAGTCTGTCCCTGGCCCAGTGCATCATGGGAACAGGGCAGACCAAACTACCAAGCCAATTCTTCACCAGAAAGGATACAAGCTACCGGGGACCGGTTTCTGGCATTTCAGCCTCTTCGGCCCGGCTTGCTTGAATCCTGATGGAGCAGTGAGCAAGGGACTCATGTCTGAGTATACCCTGCCACACCTGTAGTGGCCAAAAACGATTCAGAAAAGGGGGTGGTGATGAACAGAGTGTCTGAATTAAGCAGACCACTCTTACCCAGTCCAAAGATCAGGGCTTGATCCATCACCGTTATTTAGCTCACTGCCCCATCCCAGCTCAGAACCTGGCTATATGCAAATTAGTCTGTCCCTGGCCCAGTGCATCATGGGAACAGGGCAGACCAAACTACCAAGCCAATTCTTCACCAGAAAGGATACAAGCTACCGGGGACCGGTTTCTGGCATTTCAGCCTCTTCGGCCCGGCTTGCTTGAATCCTGATGGAGCAGTGAGCAAGGGACTCATGTCTGAGTATACCCTGCCACACCTATAGTGGCCAAAAACGATTCAGAAAAGGGGGTGGTGATGAACAGAGTGTCTGAATTAAGCAGACCACTCTTACCCAGTCCAAAGATCAGGGCTTGATCCATCACCGTTATTTAGCTCACTGCCCCATCCCAGCTCAGAACCTGGCTATATGCAAATTAGTCTGTCCCTGGCCCAGTGCATCATGGGAACAGGGCAGACCAAACTACCAAGCCAATTCTTCACCAGAAAGGATACAAGCTACCGGGGACCGGTTTCTGGCATTTCAGCCTCTTCGGCCCGGCTTGCTTGAATCCTGATGGAGCAGTGAGCAAGGGACTCATGTCTGAGTATACCCTGCCACACCTATAGTGGCCAAAAACGATTCAGAAAAGGGGGTGGTGATGAACAGAGTGTCTGAATTAAGCAGACCACTCTTACCCAGTCCAAAGATCAGGGCTTGATCCATCACCGTTATTTAGCTCACTGCCCCATCCCAGCTCAGAACCTGGCTATATGCAAATTAGTCTGTCCCTGGCCCAGTGCATCATGGGAACAGGGCAGACCAAACTACCAAGCCAATTCTTCACCAGAAAGGATACAAGCTACCGGGGACCGGTTTCTGGCATTTCAGCCTCTTCGGCCCGGCTTGCTTGAATCCTGATGGAGCAGTGAGCAAGGGACTCATGTCTGAGTATACCCTGCCACACCTATAGTGGCCAAAAACGATTCAGAAAAGGGGGTGGTGATGAACAGAGTGTCTGAATTAAGCAGACCACTCTTACCCAGTCCAAAGATCAGGGCTTGATCCATCACCGTTATTTAGCTCACTGCCCCATCCCAGCTCAGAACCTGGCTATATGCAAATTAGTCTGTCCCTGGCCCAGTGCATCATGGGAACAGGGCAGACCAAACTACCAAGCCAATTCTTCACCAGAAAGGATACAAGCTACCGGGGACCGGTTTCTGGCATTTCAGCCTCTTCGGCCCGGCTTGCTTGAATCCTGATGGAGCAGTGAGCAAGGGACTCATGTCTGAGTATACCCTGCCACACCTATAGTGGCCAAAAACGATTCAGAAAAGGGGGTGGTGATGAACAGAGTGTCTGAATTAAGCAGACCACTCTTACCCAGTCCAAAGATCAGGGCTTGATCCATCACCGTTATTTAGCTCACTGCCCCATCCCAGCTCAGAACCTGGCTATATGCAAATTAGTCTGTCCCTGGCCCAGTGCATCATGGGAACAGGGCAGACCAAACTACCAAGCCAATTCTTCACCAGAAAGGATACAAGCTACCGGGGACCGGTTTCTGGCATTTCAGCCTCTTCGGCCCGGCTTGCTTGAATCCTGATGGAGCAGTGAGCAAGGGACTCATGTCTGAGTATACCCTGCCACACCTATAGTGGCCAAAAACGATTCAGAAAAGGGGGTGGTGATGAACAGAGTGTCTGAATTAAGCAGACCACTCTTACCCAGTCCAAAGATCAGGGCTTGATCCATCACCGTTATTTAGCTCACTGCCCCATCCCAGCTCAGAACCTGGCTATATGCAAATTAGTCTGTCCCTGGCCCAGTGCATCATGGGAACAGGGCAGACCAAACTACCAAGCCAATTCTTCACCAGAAAGGATACAAGCTACCGGGGACCGGTTTCTGGCATTTCAGCCTCTTCGGCCCGGCTTGCTTGAATCCTGATGGAGCAGTGAGCAAGGGACTCATGTCTGAGTATACCCTGCCACACCTATAGTGGCCAAAAACGATTCAGAAAAGGGGGTGGTGATGAACAGAGTGTCTGAATTAAGCAGACCACTCTTACCCAGTCCAAAGATCAGGGCTTGATCCATCACCGTTATTTAGCTCACTGCCCCATCCCAGCTCAGAACCTGGCTATATGCAAATTAGTCTGTCCCTGGCCCAGTGCATCATGGGAACAGGGCAGACCAAACTACCAAGCCAATTCTTCACCAGAAAGGATACAAGCTACCGGGGACCGGTTTCTGGCATTTCAGCCTCTTCGGCCCGGCTTGCTTGAATCCTGATGGAGCAGTGAGCAAGGGACTCATGTCTGAGTATACCCTGCCACACCTATAGTGGCCAAAAACGATTCAGAAAAGGGGGTGGTGATGAACAGAGTGTCTGAATTAAGCAGACCACTCTTACCCAGTCCAAAGATCAGGGCTTGATCCATCACCGTTATTTAGCTCACTGCCCCATCCAGCGATTGCGCAACATATTTTACAAAAGAACAAGGGAACCCACTAGGTAAGCAAGGACCTGGGGGTTCCCTTGTTCTTTTGTAAAATATGTTGCGCAATCGCTGGATTGCAAGGGATCAAATCCTATCTACTTCCTTTTGAAGTGGGCCTTTTCTGTACCCCCTTGTCCCCTGTATAAATTCCTGTGTTGTCAATATCCCTAACATGTCTGCTCCCCCACCTGTGTACTCACTAGAATACATTCAGAAGATTTGTGAAGGTCCCTCCCTATTCTCTGATACCACTGATAACAACCCCTCATCCATACCATCAGACCTACCTGACCAGTTGGAAAAGTTAAAGAAAAAATATGTACGTTTGGAATTAATGACTCTTATGTTGAGACAGTACTTAAAAGCAGAAATTATACCAATAGGCCTAATAGTAAGAAATATCCCTGGAATATTCACAGATAACCCGAAATACGTCAAGGGGTTCAGCCATATCGGTACAACTTGCTCACGACATTGGCTTGTCCTGGGCATCGAAATAGCTACAGAGACACTCAGTACTCTACTAGTAGAGATTGAAGATATTGAAAAAAAGATTAAAGATGATAGTCTAGTTCCTGACTCCAAAAAACTCCTATAACAGGTTCAAAAAACAGTTGACGAGTTCCAACGAATTGAGCAGAACAAAAAGACTAATAAAGTCAAAAAATACATCAAGTCTTTTCACATTGAGTCAGCATACCCATATCTCCAGAAGGATTTTTATTTAAATCATTCCTACTCCAACCCCCGTAACTCAAGACCCTGGGGACGGTTTAACCAACGCCAAACTCTTGTTGGCTTCTCTGACTCTTCAGCAGATCAATCTGAGAATTCAGACTCCAGCGATAACTCAGGCCCCTCAAATAGAAACCCTGTCCAAAATAGGAACAATTTTTTAGACAGAGGACAATCCAACACACCAGCCAGAGGGAGAGGGAAGAGGGCTGCCCGTTGGCACAACCCACCGGGCGAACGCCAAACGAGACAGAAGTTTTACAAATGGTAGATCACAATATGACTGTACCTCAAGCCATTCCTATTTTTAATCTGTCTGCACATACTCTCTCTACTGTGGAGTCTTCACTCCTCAGTAAAGGTCTCTCATTCGTGCCTACAATTCGCACTGACTTCCTAGAGCTCCAAACTGAACTCCTCAGATTCTATCGGAAGGTTCGCTTGGACGCCTTTTTCCAATTGAATCCCACACCATTGGTGTCATCTAACACTCCCTTCAGACCACCATCCTCCTTCTCACCTACGGCAGGTATGGTACCACCAGAGGTCATCACCTTTGAGAAATTGGTCACCAAGGATTTAAGTACACTTAAGGAAAGAAAGGGATTCATTCCCTATAACCTCCCTTTAGTAGAGAAAAACGCTATTAGCTCACTTAAAAATCTTGAAACTCTTGTCATTAAAAGTGCGGATAAGGGCGGTGGTATTGTCCTACAAAACAGAGATGATTACACTGCTGAAATTAAAAGACAGCTTTCTAACACTGAGCACTATATGAGACTCCCCACTAATCCCACCAAAGAATTACAAACAACAATTCTTAAAATCACTATAGAAGCTCTTGAACTGGGGATCATTAATCAAAAAGAACATCAATTTCTCAATACCAAATCTCCACGCATGCCTGTAATCTATACTTTACCCAAAATGCATAAGAGTATGACTGCCCCACCAGGACGGCCGATTGTCTCTGGTTGTGGTTCAATTCTTGAACCTTTAGCTAAATATGTCAATTTTTTCATCAAAGATTTTGTACCGGAAACCCAATGCTATGTTAGAGACAGCATGGCCATGGTCAATTTCATTGAGGAGACACCTTTTAGTATAGGTAATCAGCTGTTGTGTACAATGGACATTGAGTCCTTATACACAAACATTCCCCAAACTGCTGCCCTACTGGTCATACGTGACATTCTAGACACCAGACCTAGACCACATCGTGTCCCCACAATCTTTATACTCCAACTGTTGGAAATTTGCCTAACGAAAAATTTCTTCTCCTTTGACCAACAATATTTCCAACAAGTTAAAGGGACTTCCATGGGGGCTGTTTTTGCCCCCAATTTAGCTATACTCTTCATGGATCAAATAGAGACGAATTCCATCTTAACAACCGCCAACCCCTTTTCATCACATATCATCAGTTGGAAGCGTTACATCGATGATATATTTTTTTAATTTGGAATAGTGATGAAGGTACCTTGAACTCATTCATCCATTGGCTGAACAACCACTGTTGTGGGCTCACATTTACCAGTTCTATTGATACTGAATCCGTCCCATTTCTGGACTTAAATATATATCACTCTGATGGACATCTACACACAAGGTTACATCGTAAGCCAACTGAGAGAAACACATTGTTATCCTACAATAGTAATCATCCCAGAGCTTTGAGAGATTCCTTGCCCTACTCGCAGTTCCTTCGTATTAGACGGAACTGCTATGCCAAAGTAGACTACTTCAGGGAGGCTGCAGTATTGTCAGATAAATTAAAACAAAGGGGTTACCCGAATAGGCTAGTAAGAACAGCAGCGAAACGTGCCTGGTATTGCCCTAGGGAAGCACTTCTCTGTCCCAAAGAAAAAGAGCCCAACACAAGACTAGCTTGTGTGACAACGTTCTCACCTGTGTCTAACCAACTGAAAAAATGCATTCTTAGACATTGGCCGACTCTGAATGCAGGTAGACTGCATTTTGATCGCCCACTCTTTGCTTTTAAAAAAAGCTCCAACTTGAAAGACCATTTGGTCCGAGCTGCCCTCCCGAATCCTCCAGCCTTGAACACAATAGATTCCCTATGGACCCAAACACCATTAGTGGGACATGCGAAGTGTGGTTCATGTAACATTTGTGATTTTACAATTGAAGGCAAGTCTCTTGTATTTAATAAAGTCACAATCCAATATAAAAGCTTCACCAATTGCAACAGTAGTGACGTGATTTACTTGATCCACTGTCCTTGTCAACTAATATACGTGGGACAAACAAGACAAAAGGTCAAGACTAGGATCTGTCAACATCGCAGTCGGATTCGCTGCAAAACTCCCAATGCCCCATTAGTGGATCATTTCACCAATAAAGGACACACAGACAATGATTTGAAATGGACTGTCCTAAAATCCGTGAAGCTACCACCACGTGGAGGTGATATTGGACTTTTGCTCAACAAAGAAGAACTCAAAATGATCCTACTCCTAGACAGTATACGAAATGGCCTCAACCGTAACGAGGATTGGACTTCACTTTTGTGAATATTAGAATCTTGCCTCTGAATTAATGCTTTGACCTCACTCATGTATTAATGCTTACCGACCAATTGTTTGTGAATATGAAAATTCCTAATTGGTAATTCGATAACCGGAAATGTCATCTATGCCTCCAAATCTGTCATGTCACTTGCATGCTCTTTAAATGTACCACTTCGCCTATAGCAAGCGCTCACCTTCACTAACATTATTAGCAACAACCCCCTAATCACCATTATCAATATGACCCCACAGCGTGCCTAATGTATCATGGCCGCTACACCTAACTATCTTAGGAAATCGTATTCAGCTGTTCGACGGCGGTTTTGTATATCTGTAAATTGCTCCCGACCGTATTATGTTCCAATTGGAAATGCCACTTGCCAACTCTCGTAATTAGCCAGATTAATTATATTCCCACTGTTAGTATATGCCCGCCTTCACCATTCCAATATGTCAGCCGCCTCCTGTGCCATGCCCTTCTCAACATGGCCGCTACATTGAGTCAATGCCCTCTCAACATGGCCGCCGCGCCTATTTCCTCTAAGCACGGCCATACCCAGTAGTTCCACGGCGTGATTGTGCACCTGGATATCGTACAGAGTTCCATTGTGAACCATAGGTAAGCGTAACTCCTTTACCCCTGGTATTAGCTCAAACAGCTAGACAATAGATAATTAATTGGCCCCTATCTCTCCCTCTAGGACACTGAACCGAGGGTCTGTTAATCGAGGTAAGCACTGCTTATAGTTTACGATTCCCCGTACAACTATGTGGAATATAGAAAATTAATTGGTTCCGTTTCTTGCCCCTTCAGGAGCCGCACCACAGGCTTGTCATATTCCTTATCCGTGGCTAACCATCCCGCACCGATTCGCGGCAACCCTGGGTATTATGTAACGACTCTGACTACAGGTCCCATACTAACCCTGCTATAATATTTAATTGGATTGCTCCTTCCCCCAAGCTCCACCAGGACCTTGATTAACTCCATTGTGAGGTAAGCGTTACACATAATAGCGACCTTACCGAGCAAGGAGGGCTATCACCACCATTTGCATTGATTTGGGTTACTCCTTTTACAGATTACGGTAACCGCGCCAACCATTCCTCCCTTCACCCCCAACTTGCTGTAAAATTCTCCCTTCGTGGTCAAGTGTTAACTATAACCCACGAGGTAAGCTGATCCTACTACTCCCTTGTAATTCTACTAGCACCTAGGCGGACAAATGCAATTATTAACTGGTTCCGCTTTTAAATTCCTTAGGAACCAATTAATCCAAGGCCTTAAACTGTACGCCGGACCAGTTCCTACTCCGATAGACCCAACGCCCAAGTAATTAAATTCCTTTACATATCAGTCCAAATGATTGTTGCATTTAGATGACACGTGCACTAACGGCGTTTTACCTTTCACCATTCTGTTATATACCACCTTCGCATGCTATAGACACCAATTGTACACATGCTGTACACAACATAGACTTCGAGTGTGGCATGGTTTGCTCACGACCGCGCCGTGGTTGACTGGCACTGACTGCCTGACACCTTGCACTTGGATGACGGGTAGCACCCAAATACGTGGCATGAGGCTGCATTTGTAGTTTCCTATGAGTAACACAGTTGATTAATGTTCTGTTATATGTTCCCTCCCCTTGTCCGATACAGGCTTTTAATTCAGGCTAACAATGGAAGTCCTGATGATGATCCATTATTAATAATTGGATCGAAACGCCGTCGACACAATATGTGGTTTAAACATTAGTGTAATATTATGTGCCAAAAGTTTGTGTTTCCCACATATGTGAAGCAACTGTACTGTGAATTCATGTTTTGCTCCTTTTTTCTATATGCCTGAAATACCCCAGTTGTTTGTATTGTCTAAATAAGTGTGGAGCATTGTGGATGCAGGATTGTGTCCCACTGTTTAATTGTGAGTTCGTCTGATTTAATATATTCAACCATTGAATAAATTCGGAAGTCCGGCTGGACTTTTTTCTTTATTATAGTGCAGATTGTGGCCTATAATTACTGTATTGGTAATTTTTCTTGTCAAGGACCTCTGTCTTTAATTTAATTGATACCCCAGGTCCTTGCTTACCTAGTGGGTTCCCTTGTTCTTTTGTAAAAAATTGAACGCCATTGAGGCATCTAACACAATCGATGCCACCTGTGTGCTCTCCACTCCCCACGTGGGGGGTGCTCCTACGAGGCATAAATCTTGATTGGGCAACATGCACCAAGTCAGGAATAACAGATACCAGTCTGTCCCCAGAGCCTTGGCCAGAAGTTTGGCCTCAACATTAATGAGTGAGATGGGGCCATACAAGGAGCATTGGTCCGCCGGCTTCCATGCTTTATGAATGACCACGATCGTGGCTTCACATTGATCAGTGGGGAGCCTACCTAACTTGCGCGCCTCCGAAATACATCAGAAGAAGGGGGTTGATAATGGCATTCGGCTGTCGTTTGTATATCTCCACTGGAAGCCCGATGGGTCCAGGCGCTTTTCCAGATTGTAGGGAGTTGAGGGCATTCCCAATTTCTTCCCCCGTGAAGTCTGCGTCATGGCGGTCTCTTTGGTCTTGGGATAACATGGGCAACGCAAAATCTCGTAGGAACTCTGCGCAATCGTTTTCCATCCTGGTGCCGACCGTAGAATATACCCTTTCGAAGTGGGTCACGAACGCTTCCGCTATGGCTACCCAGGAACGGTCACTATCTCGCTGTTCAAGCCACGCAAGCAGCTTCAGGGACTTGTCACCTACGTCGTGGATCTGGAGTTGCGTGGCGAGAGCGTAGGCTTGTGCCTTCCCCTCAGCCAGGGCTCGAAGTTCCCTCTGTTTGAGTGTCAATCTATGGCGAAGGTCAACAGAGGAGGCGATGCTAACATCACGTTCCAGCTGCTCGATTTCGTTTTCTGGTCGACTGATCTGTATGGATTCCTTCTTTTTCGGGGCACCTATCAGTGCCTGAGCCTGCCCTCTCAGCACCGTTTTGTATGCTTCCCATAATGTTATATGGGACTCAACTGAGCCCGTTTTCCTCAAAGTAGAGCTGAGAACCCTCCCGGAGTTTATCCCCCATGATCTGGTCTCGGAGACGCCACGGTTCTATCCTTGGACAAGACGCCCTGTTGATCACTGGGCCCCTAAATATGGCACTGGCTGGGGAGTGATCAGAGATCCCAAGGGCCATAATCTGGGGTTCAGCAAAGTCGTCCACCTGATCAGTGTGGGTGAAGAAGTGGTCAAGTCGTGAGAAGAACCCTGTTGGGCTGAATAAAACGTGTATTGCCTATGTGAAGGGTTGTGAGTGCGCCACAGGTCTCTAAGTCCCATGGTTGTGACAAAGCCATCTAGGCCTGATCCCCCTGCATCCCAACCCAGCACTAGAATGGTCCAGGTCTGCGTCCATAGCTGCATTAGTGTCACTACCTATCAGTAGTACCCCTGGAGGAAGATTCGCCAGGAAAGAGCCAAGTCGCCGCATAGCCGAGGAGTGTTGGCCTGGCGGAATATAGCAGGAGCAGAAGACCATAGCGCGCCCCTCCAATTTACCCACTGTCGCAGCCAAGCAACTCGCATCATCAGTCCATTTACCCAAAATAACAAAGGGTACGGTGTTGCGGACTAAGATGCCCACCCCCGTAAGCCAGAAGTGAACCCCAAATGGGCCACCATTTTGTACCCAAAACGATCCAGGGCCCTGCACCTATTGCCACGCAGGTACGTTTCCTGAATTAAGACCACATCGGGTGAATGCCTTTTAAGGTGCTGTCGTACCAATGTACGTTTGATCTTAGTACCACGCCCATTTACATTCCATATCCATATTGTTATATTAGCTGAAACACCAATACGTGTCTGAGAGGCTCACCTTTCCCGGATAATCGCAAGGCCCCACTGTGTCTCCATGCGAATTCCCACATGTAAAAGGACTAAGTTGGTCTAGAGCAGAACATACTAACCCCTGAAAAAAAAAAACTCCTCCCAACTCCCCCCTCCCTGACTCCCTGCCCGGTGGGTCCCCAACCTCCCACCTTCCAAACTTGCAGAGTGCCTGTCTCCCCATCAACCCAACAATCAAAATTGGCGAGGAAACATGAACATGTAGTTAGCCAGAAGAATTACACATAACTGATGAATGTCCCACCCACTTTAATAGCTGTACTAGGGCAACCCAATGTCAGCCCCCTAGGTCTTGCCCCCCCCAATACATTCCCTGCTAATTCAAACCACATTTTGAACATTACATTATTGCAGATCAGTGCGAGGAAGTTTGATTTCCATGTCATAAGAAACTCCTCGGGACAGTGACCCCCGCCCATAAGTCAGAACTCTGTCAGCTCCTAAACAAAAACTAAGGGAGGAAAATAACTCAGTAACAAACCCATCCCCAGATCACTTAATTACTCTCCGTTCATGTCCCTGGCTGCCAGACATAGGTCTCTCTTCGCTCACAGTGTCCTGCTTGTTATGGTGCTGTTCAGATCTGTGTGGGCCACCTTTCCTGCCCACATTCCGCCAACCCTCCAACCAGTCTCTGGCCTCTTTCGGCGTCTCAAAGAAGTACGCCTTGCCACCGTCTAGGATCTTGAGTCGGGCAGGGAAGAGGATCATGTGTTTCAACCCTTGCTCGCGAAGGGCTCTCTTAACACCATTGAAGGACCATCTCTTTCGCTGGACATGAAGAGTAACGTCCGGAAAAAAGCGGATTGTGGCATTTTCAAGCTGGAGATCGCCAGACATCCGCGCCGCTTGCTGGATGGCATCCCGGTCTCGGAAATTCAGGATGCGGGCAATCATAGTACGCGGGTGCCCCGGGCTAAGGCTTGCTCCAAGCGCTCTGTGGGCCCGTTCGACTGAGAAGAAGTTAGGCAGGCGCTTGAGTTTCAGGTGGTTCAATTCCAGATCTTCAATGAACCAGTCTGTGGATGGCCCACCATTCCCTCCGGGACCCCCACCACGTGGAAGTTATTTCATCTGGCTCGCCCCTCTTGGTCCTCGAGCCGGGCGTAGATGTTCGTTTGATTTTTAGTTAGGGCGGCGACCTGTTCTTCGAGTCTTTTTGTTTTGGATTGGAGACTCCCGATGCCTCTTTCGGCCACTGCCATCTTCTGCAATATTTTCCTGAAGTCTGCCCGCAATAGGTTAACCTCCTCAGTCACTGAATCCAGTTTGGGTTCCGCGGAGCTCTCGAGTCTCGAATGGCCGCCATAATGTCTCTCAATGAGGGGTCTGGGCCACTGTCAACAGAGTCCTCCTGCTGGCTCCCGCCCGGAGCTCCTTCCTCTCTCCCCATGGCCACCGTGTGCTTATCTATCTGGTTGGACTGACCCGGGCCTGTTAGTCTGTTTCGGCCCATGACTCGGGGTGTGCCACCTGCCGTAAAGTCCAGACTGGGTACGGAGGGGGGTAGCCCTCTCTAACTACTGTGAGTTCACGGCATACGGCAGGGCGCAGGGAGCCAAGAGTAGGCTGTATCTAGTTGCACTATGACACAACGAGGCAGGCCTTCTCTCCGCTGTAGACCCATGCTTCAGAGGTTCAGTCTGGCCGGTATGTCCAGTGGAACGCCCCCCCCCTGGCCGATCTGTCCCAGTGCACAGCTCCCCCCTCATGCCTATCAGGGCATCCACACTGCAGATCTAAGCGCTCACTTCTCATCAAGGGGGGTGCCCCCTTTCTGATCCCAAAACAAACAAAATATACCTCTGGGACCATCAATTTCCAATACTTCTCAAGATCTAGGTATATTTACTTCCCTACGTCTAATTTTCTAACTGAAAAATACTTTTATCTATTTGGCATAGGGTAGGTAGACAAGCTCAGCTCTCTACTTTTGCTGCAATAATCATCACACCCAGTTGTATTTTTCCGTATTCAATAAATGAAGAATTTACTTCATATCTTTGAATTTTTTAGAAACAGGATTACAATTATTATTTTGCAAAAAATCTATACATACACATTCAATTGTTTTTCTGTGATGTTTAAATACATATAAAAAACCAGTACAAAACACGTGTACATTAACACAGATTCATTCTTGTTCACCAAAACATGAGTTGTGTACATCCTACTATTTTTACATATGTATTGGGATATTTGGGACTCAAATTGTCCTCCATAAGTTATCACTGGGGGGTCCTAAAACAGAAAGGTGCTCAGAGTAAAGTTCAAAAAGACTCTTTAAAGTTTAGACCATATTGTTTTTACTAAACTTATAAATCATTTACGAAGTCCCAATCTTTTCTGATAGTATTCTGAGTCACTTAACAAGGGTGGTGCTATTGTGTTGATGTTGACGCATTTCGACCTTCGTGCAGGGGACCTGAAGGATTTCTAGGAAGGTCTTACTCAGGGCTGGTGCTGTAAATGTAGAATTTCGTGATCTGTATTTAGTGAGAAAATAATAAATGAAGGGGGTTTGGTGTTTACCCATTATTACATGGTTCTTGTAAAAAATCCCCTTTGGTCGGTTAATGATGCATACCTAATGTTCAGGGGGTATCTTAGGACTTATTTTTCAGTCCAATTCTGCAGGACACTGGGGTGCTGCACCTTCTTCTTTTTCTTTTTTCCATGTCCTATTGATTGAATTAAGCACTATCAGTTTTCATTGTGTCAGTAGTTATCGGCATCCTATTAATTACTTACTCTTTGTGAGCAGCTATCTGGCAGATGCATCAAGCAAAATACCTCCCGGTAATTTAGCGATTCGGTAAAACAGGCCGATACGGAACGCAAAACCTGAAAATGCAATGCATCAACCCAAATCCCTTTAAAAATAAAGAATCGCTAAATAACCCCCGCGGTAAATTACCGATTAGCAAAATAGCCAATCGGTAATACCGAGAGGGAAATCAGCCTCCGGAAATACCGAATCACTATTAAAGAATCACAACAAAATGCATCAAATCTCGCAAATACCGAAAATGCCCAAAATCGCTATTTAGCAGGAGCAAAATAAGGGAAATCACAAACTGGAGGTAAAGTTATTGGAAGGAAGAAATTTTTTTTTAACACAGGTGCAGATAATCAGAAACCCTTCAAATATGCCTCTGGAGACCCTGTATGTCTACTAAAATGGCTGCCCCCTACGTGCTTGTTAGTAGTAGGAGAATCAACGCTCTTGCACAGCGCAGGAGGATGATCCAGGACAGAGTCTTCAGGGTGCGCATCACATTGCTGGGCCAGACAGAGGAACTGATCTACCACAAGTATAGGCTGAGCGCGGCTATGATCATGCACCTCATTGCCGACCTGGAACCACTACTGCAGCACCAGACCCGTAGGACCAACGCCATCCCAGCCCATGTCCAGGTCCTATGCAGCCTGAACATGCTTGGGTCAGGAAGCTTGCAGGGGGTCATAGCAGAAGCTGGAGGCGTGTCGCAAAGTGCACTTTCACGCTTCTTCCACAAATTCTTAGATGCCATGCTGACAATGATACATCACCACATCACCTTCCCCACAACACCACAGCAGTTGAACCGCACCAAACAGGAGTTCTACCAGGTGGCACAATTTCCACATGTGAGAGGATGCGTTGACTGCACCCATGTCCCCATCTGTCCCCCCTCAGCCAACAAATACATCTTCCGCAACTGGAAGTCACACCATTCCATCAACGTGCAGGTCGTGTGTGATGCCAAGCACATAATAACGGACATCGTAGCCCAATTTCCAGGAAGCACACACGACGTATACATATTCAGACACAGTGTCATCCACAGGCGTCTGATCAACGGTAAATTTGGAGAGGGACACTTACTAGGTACATATAAATGCCTCAAAATTAACTCCATCCTCACATTTGTAAATGTATTCATGCAGCTAACCCTTTGCTCCCCACCCTGCAGGTGACAGCGCCTTCGCCTTGCGTGAATATCTCCTCACTCCCTACCTCAACCCTGCAACACCTCAGGAGTAGCGCTACAACACAGCACACATCAGCACCAGGAATGTGGTAGAGCGAACCTTTGGCATCCTCAAGAGTCGCTTCCAGATGCTACACAAGACAGGAGGAGCCTTGCAGTATGACCCAGTTACCTGCTGCCGGATAATAGCAGTCTGCGCCATGCTGCACAACATTGCCACAAGAAGGGGGATACCAATAGAGGTGGACGGAGAGGATGACTTACATGGACAGCAACCCCCCCAACACCAACAGGCATACGTGCCTAACACCGCTGAGGGACAAAGGAGGCGGACATACATCACACAACATCACTTCTGAGACAGGTATGAATTAACCATCACAACATGTTCTGGTTTGCAAATGTTTAATGCACATGAGCACCTGTCAGGTGCAGATGAATGAGATGCCAAAATGACGCAGAATCAAAATAATAATGGGATACAAGGCCGTTGTCATCACGGGTGTATCATGTTGCAGTATAGTTGGCCCATGGTTACGTCACCATGTGTGGTTCTGAAAATCTGGATTCATATAATAGTTCTGGACTCGAGAAATAAAACTTCGTCGAAACATGACGAATTTGGTATCAAAAGACCGAGAATGACGAGCACATCATGTACCTATATTTTCAGCATATTCGAGTGACGATTTCACCTCGAAATCGTCATTCTTCTAAACCCTTGGCTCCCATTTATGTGTTGCCCTTTACATAGGCCTTAATCCAGCTGAATTCAATTCCACAAGGACACATACTCCTTAATCGACTTTTCCATGACCTGTACAAGTTGGAACCATTGCCCCAGGCCGAACTCGTTAGGTCAGTTCCCCTCCCAGTGGCCGAGCAAGATAGCATCTAGGCTCAACAAACCATAAAACCATTTCAGCACGCACACCTGCCATATCTCGACTCGCATCTATCTCCACTCTTTTGCTTCACTTACTTTATGGTGGGGAGGTGCCCGTTTTTATTAGGGGTCCAGTGATATCTGATGAAATGTTGGGCCTTGCCAAATGATTTGTTGTAGGCAGCACGAAGTGAAATATGGACATGTCATCATGACTCTGCTTTTTCTTTGTACTAAAAATATGTTAACGATTTACTTTACAACCAAGAATGTTTTGCCTGAAGCCCAAAATTGTGTATAAGAAGAGACGCCTGATTTTGCAAAGGCCAGCAGTCTCCTGAGAATATACTTCCCCGTGTGTTGTATTCTAGGACACTTGTTACCTTGGTTGCAGCCAATAAAATCGATCCTTGACTTCACCTAGAAGACTCTGAGTTTCTGTTGGTCTGGATCAGGAGGAACCCGAGGTCTCTGGGTGTACCCTGACACCGCTGGGTTACCGGTTCTGTGCCGGTTCTTAAAAACCCAGTACCTCAGCTGGCGCCCAACGTGGGGCGATTCCAGTGGTACCAGTCAGCCAGAAGATCGTGAGGAGCTTCGTGTGGAAATTCCAGAGGACGGCCAACCACCTCATCGACCCCTGCATGTCGACGTGGTCCGAAGGTCTTTGCTGCGAGGTTCCCCGCTTCCCGACGGCTACAAGGACTGCTGCCCTGGCTATCGCCCTGATTTGGACCCTTGAAGTTTGGTAGAGCGAAACACTAAGACGAGTCTTCTGGTGACGTCAACGATATTTCAGTTAAGTATAAGTGGAGCGTCTCCCAGACCTTAGTTGGTCTTACTTTTGGTATCCTTGGGATATAAAAGTTTTGTGTTGGTACTTGCAAGCACCAAAACCGAAGGACTCGTGTATTCACGAGAAATATCGTAATCGATAATCCTTTGAAGTTTGGAACTAGACTAGAGAGCGAAGATGCCTGGTCTCAGACTTGGGAATTTGTTTTGTCTTGGTGGTAATAATAGGGACTCCCGATTGGAGGACACATGTCCGGTTCCTCCAGTTGGAACTCCGACTTACGAGCTATATGTGAAACACGGGGTAGGCCCCATCACCTACAATGAAGTATGGATTAAATACACCAGAAAAGATGGTGTTCTAAAATGGCCCCAATATGGTAGCTTTGATTCCGAAATCTTAGACAACCTTGAAGTAAAACTCTTTAAAAAGAAAGCCCGGTCGGCGATGTTTGACTCTTTCCGCTTATGGCATAAAGAAGCCAAACAAAAGGAAATCAAATTAGCTAAGAAAAATAAGAGAGAAGGGGGACTTTCAGTAATGCAAGCTGCTGTGCAGTTTAAAGACAATGAAGAAGAGCAGATGAATGAGCAGTTGCACAGGCAACGTAAAATGGCAATAGATAAGTGTTATCCAGTTTTGCCGTCTCTTCAGCAAGAGGCAGCAAAAGAGCATGAAAAAGACCCATTAATGTCGCATTTACTAAATTCACCACCCCCCTATGCGCAGAATGCCACAGCACCCCCGCAACCTTTAGTTGCGCAAACTACGCCTCCTGCTCCTCAACAGCACCCACCAGCTGTTCTTCAGCTGGCTCCTACTTCTTCGGTGCAGCCTTCTCCAGGCCCACCGACCACCTCTGTTTCACCTGTGTTTTCTACGATTTTGCCTACTGTATTTTCCACGTCGCCTAATGCTCCTTCTACGATTTTGCCTAGTGCCCCCTCTATTTCCCCTGATACCTCTTCTGCCATCTCTGCCCCTGCCTTATCTCACCCCGTTTTTCCATCCGTTCTCCCTTCAGTTTCACCTTCCATTCGGCAGAAAATGGCCAACACTGTTACTAACCTTCTTTTACCTCTTTTCGGGTCGCCTACTACGACCCCTAACATGGGAAGAAGACAATTGCGAAGTCGACTGCCTGATTATCAAGAGATTCATTGAATAGTTTAGCACGGAAATGGGTCATGGACACGGTAAAATATGATGTAGAGTCTGTCATGGAAGTCTTCCATCAATGGGAAGCAGCGACCCAGAGATATGTTTTCGAACAGATGTGTGTTTTCCTTTGCGAGGATTTAGAAGACAATGATCAGGAATGCATCCCACAAGAGATGTGTCGTGTGCGTTTTAAGTTCGGAGAGGGTATGATTGTAGGTCCAGATGTGGAGAAAGCAGTTGAACTATTGTTATCATATCGGAGTAAGGGGAGCAGTTCTGAGTCACAGTCTGAGCCTAGTGCATCTAGTAGGAAAAAGGCGCGACAATACCCTATGAGAGAAGTTCCCCCACAATGGAGAGAGGGTGACACAACTGCTGTCCCACCTATTCTGCCACATTTCCAACGTGTATGGGTACATGTCCCATGGAAGCGAGCTGAAGTTTTAGCACTCAAACAAACATTACCCGATCCGCGTAAAAATCCTGCAGGGTACTATAAAGAGTTGTCGCAAACTGCTGGGTCATGTATAATGAATTTAGCTGACATCGATATGTTATTTGGAAATGTTGTTCCACAGCCTTTATGGGGTAAAATTCGTCATATAGATCATGACCAGGAATTAGGTGACACATGGGCTAATATTACTGCTGCAGATGCCCGACAAGTTGGTGGTGCCAAGCCTGAGCCTTTGATAGCAGAACTCCCTGGTAAAATAGTAGATTACATGAAAACGATAATGCCTGCAATACGCGTAAATTGGGATAAGTTGTCTGCATGTAAGCAGAAGAAATAAGAAACAGTCTCAGATTTCTTCACCAGATTTGAAGAAACGTTTGTCGACCACAGCGGTCAAGATATGACCACAGAAGGTGGTCAGAGGTTGTTTGTCGATAAATTCGTGCACAATCTGCTTCCAGAATTGTGTAAAAAATTAAAAGATTCAGAAAGTTCTTGGGCAGTCTCATCTTCAGCCCAGATATTGGCTACTGCACAATATTATGAAAATAGAGACAAAGGGCCCGATTCACAGAATGAACTTAAGACTATATCCTAAACTTACTACTATTTGGTATTCACAGAATGCACTTACTACTTTCGGGATTCACAGAGTGAACTTACTACTTTCGGGATTCACAGAATAAACTTACTACTTTCGGTATTCACAGAATAGATTTAAGACTACTAACTCTAAGTCCGAAATCGGGGAGTAAATTACGGCCCGGAGGCGGAGCTTCCGGCCCGGAGGCGGAGCTTCCGGCTTGGGGGCGGAGCTTCCGGCCCGGAGGCGGAGCTTCCGGCCCGGAGGCGGAGCTTCCGACTCGGAGGTGGGGATGTTTGCCATGCTGAAATCTCCAACTCTGGGCCGCAAGCTCCGACTCCGGGCCGGAAGCTCCGCCTCTGGGCCGCAAGCTCCGCCTCCGGGCCGCAAGCTCCGCCTCCGGGCCGCAAGCTCCGCCCCCGAGCCGTAATTTACTCCCCGATTTCGGACTTAGAGTTAGTAGTCTTAAATCTATTCTGTGAATACCGAAAGTAGTAAGTTTATTCTGTGAATCCCGAAAGTAGTAAGTTCACTCTGTGAATCCCGAAAGTAGTAAGTGCATTCTGTGAATACCAAATAGTAGTAAGTTTAGGATTTAGTCTTAAGTTCATTCTGTGAATCGGGCCCCAAGACGAGAAAGATAGAGCAGAAAAGAAAACTAAAGAACTGAAAACGAAGGTTTTGCTACAGCAAGCCTATCCGCCACGTGGTGGTGGCAATCAAAATAATATTGGTCAGAATCACTACCAAAATACTTTTCAGCAGCCTCAACAGTATCAGAGGAACTCGCAGAGAGTCGAGTATACCCAACCCCGTGTATCTGTAGGCCCCAACCAGTGTTTATATTGCAAACAAGAGGGTCATTTCAAGTATAATTGTCCTATTCTATTACAACGTGCAAATGGAGTTTCTGGTGTGAAAGGTCGTGGCGGTCAGCAAGCACCTAGAGGTAGAGGGCGTGGAAACGCCCCTCAGAACACACGTCCTCTTCCACCACAAAACTCTATGAACAGATTTGATCAGCAAAATAACGTATCTGACAGGACAGCTCAATACTACGTTGATGATTATTACACAGAAGATGAGCATTGGGAAGGTAATGATTGCTAGGACAGCCTTAGACAAAGAGAGGGAGTTGTTTCAGTTCCAGTAGATCAGAGTGGACCTTATGTTGAGGTGATTACATCAGGTGTGTCAGAGCCTTTTCTGTTGGATACTGGTGCTACAAAGAGTTCTATTATGCACTCCAAACTCCCTGGCGCACCTTTGTCTGGCGAAATGAACGTTTCTGTAGGTTTTTCTGGCGCCCCAGTTAGAAATCCAATTTCTGACCCTTTGTCTCTTTCTGTTGGTCCCTGCGAATCCGAAGCACCCCTTATTCTGACAACGGGTTGTGGTGAAAATTTGTTAGGTTTGGATTTGCTGAAAAGATTGTATGCGACGTTGTACTGTTCTCCTTCAGGAGTACAACTTACTTTAGGTAAGAAAGTAGTTTCTCCTATGTATTTGTCGAGAGATGCACTTCCAGCAGAATTGTCACTTCTCCCAGATATTCTTTGGGCCACTGGTCCTAATGATGTAGGTCTTCTAGAAATTCCACCATATGTTGTAACATTAAAGTCCAATGTCAAAATGCCACGAATTCCCCAATACAAAATATCTAATGAGGGTGAAAAAGCTTTGCTAGCGATCGTTTACGAATTGATTAAAAAAGATGTAATTGAAGAAACACGAGGCAATGTTTGCAATAGTCCTGTTCTGCCTGTTTTAAAACAAACTGACCCTTCTCAGCCACCTGTGTACAGATTCGTGATTGACCTTAGAGAGGTGAATAAAATAGTTGTGCCACAGTTCCCAGTTGTCCCCGACATTACCACATTATTGACTATGATTCCAGCCTCTGCCTCCTGGTTTTCGGTGATTGACCTGAAGAATGCTTTCTTCAGTATCCCGATTGCTGAGGAAAGCAGGGATATTTTTTCCTTCAGGTTAGGAGGCCGCAGCTTCCGCTTTAAATGCGCTCCTCAGGGCTACTGCGAAAGTCCATCAATATACAGTCAAGCTCTAAAAACACAGCTTGATACGATTGTTTTACCTACAGGTGCTACTCTTGTGCAGTATGTGGATGATTTGCTCATCGCTGCAGATACTGAGGAAATTTGTAAAAAGGCAACTTTGTCATTATTGCGTCATCTATGTGATTTACATCACAAGGTGTCACTTTCCAAGCTTCAATATTGCCGACAAGAAGTGACCTACCTAGGTCACCTCTTATCGAAGGAGGGAAGGAAACTGACCCCAGAAAAAATTCAGGCAATAGCGAAATTGAATGTGCCAAGAACACAGAGAGAAGTGCGTGCTTTCTTGGGCATTACATCGTACTGTAGACAGTGGATCCCAAATTTTTCGTTATTGGCCAAACCCTTGGTGGCATTAACGTGTAAGAGTACACCCAATCCCATTCCTTGGTCTGATGAGTGTCAGAAAAGTTTTCTCGAATTACGAACAGCATTATGTTCGGCTCCTGTGTTAGGTACCCCCAACTACAGTAAGCCTTTCACATTGTATGTCCACGAGAAGGAGGGCTGTGCATTGTCTGTAATGACTCAGTTCTTTGGAGGTAGACAGCGGCCATGCGCCTATTTTTCGTCCACTTTGGATCTGGTAGCTAAAGCATTGCCAAGTTGCTTAAGAGCCACAGCAGCTGTTTCTATTCAACAGTCTGCTGGTTTAGTAATGAATAATACACTAATCGTGATGGTCCCACATGCAGTAGACACGTTGTTAAATAGAACCAAGACACAGCACTTAACTAGTGCTCGACTGTCAAGTTACGAATTAACACTGTTAGCAAGTCATGTGCACATAAAAAGGTGCAGTACCTTAAATCTAGCCACGTTGTTACCAATTGCAGAGGAATCAGATGCTTCAGAACAGCACGATTGTTTTCTTAGAACAGAGGAAGAGACGAAAGGGAGAGTTGATCTTTTTGACACCCCTCTTGCTGAATGTGATGGTACATTATGGGTGGATGGTTAATGCTTTAAGCACCCAAATGGGAACGTGACTGCAGCATATGCTGTCACACCTTTGCACACAGTTGTCGAAACTGCACGAGTACCACATGGTTCAGCTCAAGCTGCAGAACTAGTCGCACTCACGAGAGCATGTGTATTGTCTAAAGGAATGAGAGTGAATGTCTACACCGACAGCCAGTATGCTTTTGGCGTGGCTCACAGTTTCGGACGATTGTGGAGAGAACGTGGGTTCCTGACTTCGCATGGAGCTAAGATTCAGCATGGTCAGTTGGTGAATGAGCTTCTTGAATCACTGACCTTGCCTCTGCAAATGGCGATTGTGAAATTTAGTGCTCACAAGAAGGTGACTGATGATGTAGGTCGTGGAAATGCATTTGCTGATGAGATCGCGAGAGAAACGGTAAAGAATGTGATGAGCCGAATGTATGTTGCAGGCCCTGAAAGATGGACTGGTGATGTTGGAATATGTGAGGACACGATAGAGAGTGTGAAGTCCATCCAAGCTGAGGCCACAGAGAAAGAGTTGAGCACGTGGAGAGAGAGTACGGGTAGAATGGATGCAAATGGTTGTTGGATTGAAGTTGCAGATCACCAGAGATGGTTGTTACCCGATGCATATGTGCTTGCAGTGGTTACAATGGCTCATGGAATGGCTCATATCCGCGTGAAAGGGATTTGCGAGTTGTTGGCCCCAGTGTGGAAGAATTCAGGGATTCCCAAGTGTGCAGAGAATGTTGTCAAGAATTGCATGGTATGTCTGAAACACAATCCTGGTAGGGGAACCCCAACTCCAGCTGGTCATTTTGCACCTCCTACGTATCCGTTCGAGGTTTTGCAGCTAGATTTCATACACATGGAGAGGTGCAACAACTTAAAATACGTGCTCGTTGTTGTTTGTGCCTTCTCAAGATGGATAGAAGCCTATCCCCTAAAAGACAATACTGCCTTGTCCACAGCAAAAGCCCTTGTAAAAGAGTACTTCCCCAGGTTCGGAATGCCTAGAATGGTCTGGTCTGACAACGGAAGTGAATTTGTGGGTCGTGTGATGAAAAGAGTGTGTGAAGGGCTAGGCATTAGGCAGAAGTTCCACGCTGCAAATCACCCCCAATCAGCTGGATTAGTAGAATGTTACAATGGCACTTTAAAACTTAATTTGGCCAAAATCCAAGCGAGCACAGGTCTTAAATGGCCTGAAGCTCTACCCTTAGCACTCCTATCCACCAGAATGACTGTGCATTCGCGAGTGAAACTCAGCCCTTACGAAATTGTCTTTGGCCGGCCAGCCAACATATGGGGAGTGCCTAGGCCCATGAAGTTCAGTGAGCTAGAACACCCTATTTTGCTTGATTACCTGTATGAATTGATGGCTAAATTGCGTGTTTTGCATCAACAGGTCCACAACACCCTGCTTCCGGTCTCTGAGACTCCAGGCCATTCCATCCTCCCTGGCTCCTGGATACTCGTGAAGAACTTCCAGAGAACCAAGAACGACCAGCCCAGGTGGACCGGGCCACACCTCGTCCTTCTTTCCACGAGGTCAGCCGTTCGAGTGGAGGGGAAGGCCAACTGGATCCACGGGGTCCATTGCAAAAGAATCCCTTCACCTCCGCCACATGACCAGTGGGTCCAGAAGGGTGTCACTGACCCAGAACTTACAACTGTGCCACGTGTCATACCTTTCAGCGATGACCGTGTAAAAGAAACTAACCCTGAATGTGAAAGCGAGAACATTTTTCAAGAGACTGTGCCACCATCAGAACGATTGAACTCTTTGGAGCCTGAACTCCTGTTTCAGGACCAGACAGTACCAGGAAAAAGACGTTACAATCTGAGACCGAGAAAAACGAACTGATAAGAGTGATCCTTTTTTTTTTGATTTGAGACCAAGACCTATGGACAAATAAAGTCTTTTTTTTTTCCTCCCAATACTCTTTTTGAAAGTGCAGCTCTCCCATTTAGGAAACTTGCTTATTTTTGTTTTTCGAACCGCCATCCGGGTTCCGCTGCTAGGGCCGCGGTTGATTAAAAGTCTTTGGGGTGCAGCTGACGACGTTAGGTCGGTAGTTCTGGCTGGTCCAAGGGAGTTGCCCTAGACTGACGGAAGCATCCTTTAGCAGAATCAACCTACCACCGCGGGCAGCACCTTAGAGAGGATGGAGTTTCCTGATGTGGAGAGACCTGCCAAGCAAATGAACTTTAAGCGGAGACTGTGTAACACGATGACAAAGAAAAGTTTTATAATATTGTGTATTTTTATGCTATCCAGCGTAATGATCTTTTTGATAAGTTATGTTTTATTCTCTTTCCATGTAACATTTGCGCCCACTGCATCACCCATACCTCCTCCTACTGTTTCCTCTCATTCTTTCCACCCTCTGCCTGACCACGAATCCAGTAGAAGGTTAGAGTTCATTAATAACTCCTTCGTTCAGCTTTTGCACCAACAGCAACTAGTAATGAACACGACTAACTGTTGGGTGTGTGGCCTTATGCCTCACACTACGGATAAAGGTATCCCTTATCTGGTTCTGCCTTTCAGCCGTAATGGTTCTGTGTGGGCATACAGAACAATATTCATATACGCACGAGAAGTCCAACCCCTGCGTTCTGTAAAGGACAACCTCAAGACTAGCGCCCTAGTCAAAGGTATAGTTGACATGATTAGGGAAGTAACTTCTTATGAAGATACTCTGGATGATGAGATACTTGCATATGTAGGTTGGAACGTGAGCGGATATGGAACTACTTTAACTGAGAAACAGCAAGCTAAAAGATCCTCCCCAATCTGGATCGTACCCCATCAGGGTCATCTATGTCTGCAAGGTATTGGCAAGAAACCCAGAGCTCAGCTAGGGAAAAGCATCTGTACAGAAACGTATGTTTTTGGATCTCAGACTTCCCCTGCGTTTTTAGCCGCTAAGGGTACTTATTTCATCTGCCATGATAGAGCCTATACATGGTTGCCCCCTGACTTCTCGGGCTCATGTTTTGTTTCATTCCTGTTGCCTCCCACCTACACAGCAGCGGCAGACTACCACAGGACAAGGATAGTTAGAGGTGTCTTGAGTGAAGGGGACACTGCAGGTCAAGAATTTGGTGACTTTGCAATGGGTTTTCTGCCGTTCTGGGGAGCCATGGCTAACAGCAGGAACATAAGGCAATTGACAAGGGTAGTTGAGTCCACCGTGATTGAAACTGCTGGTGCCCTTAGTAACCTGACTGCTGAGCTCCAGTCGGATTGACTGATGACCCTTCAAAACAGGGCCGCTTTAGATGTCATACTTGCAGACCGAGGTGGGGTATGCAGATTAATCCAATCTAGTTGCTGTATTTTCATCCCTGATAACGCTCCAACAGTGTACCAGGCCATCTCCAAACTACACAAGATTTCCGAATCTATTCATGTGGATAAAGGAGATTGGTCGCTAATGGGATGGTTTTGGGAACTGATATCCGCCTGGGGATGGAAAATTCTAATGGTCATTGGGATGGTCTTAGCCATTCTTTTCCTGTTCTGTCTATGCATACAGTGTGCTCCTGCAATATGTGGCCTCTGTGTTACATCATGTGTAAGGAAGCCTGTGTCAAGAAATGAACTAAGTACTAGAATGATGCTACAGCAACATCTGAATGACTTTAGGAATATAGATCTGGACTCAGACTAACATGAGGATAGATTAATTGCCTATGTAAGGGCAAAAGGAGGGTTTGTGGTTCTGAAAATCTGGATTCATATAATAGTTCTGGACTCGAGAATTAAAACTTCATCGAAACATGACGAATTTGGTATCAAAAGACCGAGAATGACGAGCACATCATGTACCTATATTTTCAGCATATTCGAGTGACGATTTCACCTCGAAATCGTCATTCTTCTAAACCCTTGGCTCCCATTTATGTGTTGCCCTTTACATAGGCCTTAATCCAGCTGAATTCAATTCCACAAGGACACATACTCCTTAATCGACTTTTCCATGACCTGTACAAGTTGGAACCATCGCCCCAGGCCGAACTCGTTAGGTCAGTTCCCCTCCCAGTGGCCGAGCAAGATAGCATCTAGGCTCAACAAACCATAAAACCATTCCAGCACGCACACCTGCCATATCTCGACTCGCATCTATCTCCACTCTTTTGCTTCACTTACTTTATGGTGGGGAGGTGCCCGTTTTTATTAGGGGTCCAGTGATATCTGATGAAATGTTGGGCCTTGCCAAATGATTTGTTGTAGGCAGCACGAAGTGAAATATGGACATGTCATCATGACTCTGCTTTTTCTTTGTACTAAAAATATGTTAACGATTTACTTTACAACCAAGAATGTTTTGCCTGAAGCCCAAAATTGTGTATAAGAAGAGACGCCTGATTTTGCAAAGGCCAGCAGTCTCCTGAGAATATACTTCCCCGTGTGTTGTATTCTAGGACACTTGTTACCTTGGTTGCAGCCAATAAAATCGATCCTTGACTTCACCTAGAAGACTCTGAGTTTCTGTTGGTCTGGATCAGGAGGAACCCGAGGTCTCTGGGTGTACCCTGACACCGCTGGGTTACCGGTTCTGTGCCGGTTCTTAAAAACCCAGTACCTCACATGGCCAGGGAGCCAATGGAACATGGCTATTTGTGCTTGCCCCGTACCCCTAGCCTCCTGTCCCTTGACTCCTCCACATCGCCGCGATTTGTTTCTGTGGCTGTGGTGCTGCGCACACTGCGCCTCCTCTCGCTTGCCTCAGGAACAGTGATGCTGCTCACGCTTGAAGCCGCCTCACTCCCCTCCTCCCCTCCCAAACTGCTGGAACTGAAAGTCCCAGACTGCAGATGCTCCTCTGAAGTGGTAACTTTCTCTAAGGACTTTGCCACATCTCCGCAATAATGGCCCAAGTCGACCTGCAGGGACACAGATCTGCGCGAAAGCACAGCTGTGCTGTTGCACAGCTTAGTGATGGCCCTAATGGAAGCATTGGAACGGAGCATGTTCTGCCGATGCCTCCGGTGCTCGCTCTGTTGGCCTGCAATTACAGCACGTGTGAGTTCCTGCAGGCACAGTTTGATGTCCCTGTTGCCCTCAGCAATGGCTGCGGTCATCTCACGCATAGCGTCAGTCATGGTGCAAATTTTGTTTGTCAATTTTGTAATGTAAATGTTAATAGCACCCATGTGTCTTCCCTGCAGGCGCTGGGCACGCAACATCCGTGTCTCAACCACTCCGTATCCGTGTGTTGGATCATCAGATCTCTCTGCAGCTCTACCCAGGGGCCTGGCCCGCTGTCGGACTCAGACAGGTGATGCTGCTTGGGCGGTCGGAGTAACGACTGTCTGTTGTGGGACATTTGTGGCTGCTGGCCTCTGCTCTGTCTCCATCACCTGCAGGGAGGAGGCATTTGCCCTTCAGCTTTGTGTTGTTGTCCGCCATGGCGGTGGTGGTGGTGTTGTCCGCGGTGGTGGTGGTATTGTCCGCGGTTGTGGTGGTGGTGGGGTTGTCCGCCGTGGTGGTGGTGGTGGGGTTGGTGGTGATGGTTGTGGCAGTGGTGATGGTGGTGTTGTGGGTTCACGTCCCTGAGGGGTCTCAGCATCGGTCACCACTGGGGTTTCAGAGATGACAAGACGTCCGCTGTCATCTGAGTCAAGGGGTGATGCATCTGTGTGTGAAACAGTGCATTGTTATTATTTTGCCATTATGTATCTATTTTGCATACTTTCATCTACCTAAAGGACATTTTGTACTGACATTTGCATTAGGGGTCAGACATGCACTCTTTCATGATATGACTACAACTCCCATGATGCAACACTCTAGTGAGGGGATATGCGTTAGGCACGGCTACATATGCACTGTGTTTGGCCTGGGAGAATGGGCAGGGGTGGACTACACGCTGCATATCTGCGCTGGCATGCATCTTACCTTCTCCTCATGCTGCAGCGCCGGAAGTGTCCAATTGGGTGACCCCACAACAGCTACAGGCTCAATTGTAGCCTCAACGAGGTCCTCGAGGTCTGTGTTTGGTGTGACGCTGGATGTTCCCCCTCCTGTGCCAGCTGCATCCTTCACACTTTCTGCTATCCTCTCCTTTGCCCTCTTCCTGAGGTCATACCACCTCTTCTGCAAATCATCAATGCTGCGGTGGGTGACTCCTACAGCATTGAGTCTTACTTTGATGCACAGCCACGTTTTGCGCTTCTCTGCCTCTGGCACCTTTAGGGACAGCTTGCCAAAGAGCCTGTCGTGTTTGCTGCTCACCCCCTCGATGAGCAGTTCATGTTCTTTGTCCGAAAACTTTCGCTTTCTCCTCCTGGGCGTCTCTTTGTCCTGGGGTGCATCCTTCTCCATCCTGGTTCTCTGGTCGATGGCTGGTTTGTGCTGTCACTGTCTCACTCCTCAGCTCCTGTGCTCTGCCTCCTCCTCTGAGCTCCTCAGCGCACTGAATGAAGCATGGCCTGTGTTACTTCCTGGTTGTGATGTCATCAACCTGCTTCCGATGCGACTTTTCTTTTTTAGAGAATTCGGTAATACCAAAACGCAAATACCGATTCGGTATTTGCTATTTCGGTATTTGCTAATCTTTGATTTGGAGTCTCGCAAATGGGTTTTCCGAATTATTTAACGATTTTTTGCGATTCGGTATTTAATACCGAATCTGTTGATGCATCGCGGTATGCGAGTCCTTATTAACGATTCCTTATTTTTCGCTAATAAGGACTCGTTTTACCGAATTTTGATGCATATACCCATAAGTGCCTTGCCTAAAATTCTACATGTTTACGAGGTGTTTCTAGCAAGAGATATTAGTGAGTATTCATGCCATATATTTAGGCTACACCTTCATCCTGATGTTAGCTCTATAGTGGTTAACTGCACTCGAAGAATGCTTAACACGGGGGTAGACTGGTTTTAGTTATTATTAGTACCCCTATCTTGACGCTTGGATCTCTATGGCCCTTTTTGTTGATCCAATCGTGGTAGTTAGTCAGTGCATGCTGGTCTTTCTTCGTGCCTTCTACGTTTTGGTTGCAGAGCTCATTCTAGTGACTCCTATTTTCTCGATTACTTGTGTGTCCGCTCCATTCATCAGTGCAAGTTAGCTGCATGCTGAATTGTGAAATTAAAACATTTAATACTGTTAGTATTACTTGCAGAATCTCACGATTACCATTATGTCCTTTCACTCGGTCACTGGTTTTTAAGGATTTCTCTTCGTTCTGTAGATGAACGCTGCTCCGGTATTCTTTTCGGCGTCTTCCTGGTTTCTGATTGATCACATGGTGTGGTGGAGCACAGCGTTTAGTGGTTTATTTGCTGCATTGGTTACATGCCCATTACGTGATTGTCCCAATACGTCGCCTGACTTCATGTTGGGTTAGGTTACCATGGCAATCTTAATTTGTTTACTCGGAGATCGCGATCTTTTAACACAGTGTTTCTCCAAAGGGATATCGCGCATGTTACCTGAATTCCAAACTGCTGCGTTAAAGACGTGCCGGATACATGCTTGTCCCAATACGCTGCCTGACTTCCTTTTTGGTTAAGTTACCATGGCGATCTTTGCTTGTTTAACTGGGGATCGGGAGATTTTGTCACGGTGTTTCTATAGAGGGTTGTCGGGCATTCCAGGGTTGCAAACTGCTAATTTATAAATGTCCTGACCTAGGAAGGTGCTTATTACTTAAATCGTATTCATTTCATAGACGGCGCTAGTTTGATCCTGATGTTTTAAACACGATTTCTCAGCAACATGCGATCTTTATTTTGGAGAATCCATATGTCAACCTGGCCGGTCCATCAACTAATGATGATACTAATCATATGATCATCGGTGCACTTATGATGTTTAAAGAAGAAGTTTTCTCGCCCTTACTTGGATATGGGAGACAGGACACTGTTGAAAGAGAGAGGCTGGCTGCTTTAGTCATCCATATATTCACACTTCCATCATGAGATTTCTTAACTTATGTTAAATAGTTAAATTAGAGACAATGCATGATCTCTGACAGTTCGTTTAAACCATTTTCTGTCGTCCCTAATTTCAGTATCAATTTTGCTTCCCAGTTCTCCAATAAGCCTGATGTCATACGTCCTTTGATGTGTTTTAGGACTGTCCATTTAATTTCCATGGGAGAGTGGTTTCTATGCATGCAGTGTTTGACCATTGGCACTTTACATTTGATCCTTGATTTGTGCTGAGTTATTCGTGTTTTTACAGGTTGTGTTGTCTTTCCAACGTATGCCAAGCCGCATGGACAAATGACACAGTATACCACATTGGTGGTATTACAATTTGTAAATTCTAAATGTTTGATGCTTTTATTGCCATACACAAACTCCGTTCCTTCCAGGGTGGTGCTGCAAGCTATGCATGTCCTGCATCGGTGATGGCCGGTAACTGGCGGAAGGGATAACATTGATTGTATGGTTGGCTGGATTCTTTTCTTCCTTTTGTTGGCTCTAACAAATTGTTCCTTAATACTTCTGTTTTTTTCAGCGCGAATATAGGCAGTTCTTTAAATTTATTAAGTCCTTTCACACATTGCCAGTTGCGTTTGATGATTTTTTTTTACCTCATTTGTAGATCCTGAAAAGGTGGTCACGCATACCAGCGGCATATCCTTATTCTTGTTTTTTGGTGTTAACAGGGATTCTCTTGGTGTAAGTTTCCTGGGATAGTTTCGTTCCACCAATTTCTCAAGTAGGACTTTTGCATTCGCAAAGTAATCCTCTTTTTTGGAACAGTTTCTTCGTATATGAAGAAATAGGCCGAATGGCAGGTTGTCTTTTAGATTTCTCTGGTGAAAACTGGAAAAATGCAACAATGTGTTTTGATCCGTTTCTTTCGTAAATAGTGATGTAAAAATTAACCCATTTTCAAGTCTAGGAAATTGATTTCCTCCTTACTGAATGTTAGGGTGAACTGTATATTCCTTTCTGATCCTGAGCAGCCACTCCCTGCCACTTCTGGCACTCAGTTCGCACTGTATGGGCACTAGGCCCCGTCGGTGATCTGGGCTGGTGCCTCGGGGGTCCGCACTCTACTTCGGGTCACATGGCCCACACTTCATGTGCCACTCGGCGTCCTGCCGACGGTCGCGCAGCCCCAATCTCGCACTCACCGGCTGTCAGAGAAAAGGCACACCGCTCGATATGGGCCTCCGCCTGTGACATCCTCTGTCCCCTCTGGATCTCACGGCTCACTTGCAGTCTGAATCGCGGTGTCACACAGCTGGCTGTGCTACCTCAGTCGTACACTTCCGACCTGCAATGTGAAGGACACGCCTAGGCGCTACCAAGTGCAGCCGCAGTATAACGGAGCTAGCAGCCGGCGCTCCCATCTCTGGCAGGCGCCATCTTATCTGCGTCAGCCCTTGACACTTTCTACCTAAGAAGCTATTACAAATCACTTAAAGTCTACTGGTACTGCATGCTGACCCTTGATGTCATGCGCATCAGACACGCATTACAAGGGAGCCAGAAGGCAAGTGTTTCAGCGCCTCGACAATAAAATAGTGTGGACACAAACATAATCTGTACAAAGCAGCGGTGATGAGGCCAAATAAGTGTTGTAATGGCACTCCATCCTTGACAAAGTGAGGTATGATTTGCACGGATGGAACAGCATTAGCTGACAATAAGCCAATTTAGTTTGCAAAGAGTCACAGGTTATGAATGTTGTTATGTCGTGGGGACATTAGTACCCTGCAGGCAGAGTTCTCTCCAAGTCCACGGCCAGGACACTGGACACAATGTCCTGCCCAGTGAGGAGAGGAGCAGGGGACTCCAGGTTAGAGGAGAGCAGGGACAGCATGGGTGAAGACAAGCTCCCCCTGGAGTAGAGTAGTAACAAGGACAGAGAAGATTTAAATAATGAATAAATAATAGACTTTTAATACATTGGTATTGTTGGATTCATTTACCTGCCAATCCTGACATCTGGTCATGATAGATGTGAATATTGATTGATTGCTGCAGAGTGTATGTAAGAGTAATATAGTGGCTGATTACGATGGCGGACATACTTCTGTCTATCCACCATCATCCTGGGTATGTGGACCACCCGCCTACAAGGTGGCTGTCCAACGGGTGGGATTGCAATGCGGCGGCCACCACGGCAGCCGCAAGTGCCATTACAACATTGCAGCGGGTGCTGCTGGCTTCATCACCCGCTGCAATGTAAATATTACACTTTTTGCATTTCCCTGCAGTACGTGGCAGGCACCATGCAGTGCCTGCCACATGGTGCAGGGAAATGTAGGGGGCAGCATAGGTGCCCCCAAGTGCAAAACTGGAGTACCCCTGCTTATGGGGGGGCCCGCTACAGGCCCCCAAATTCCATTGAAAGGCTGGCAGGGATGGACCATCCTAATCTCTACAGCAGTGCCTGGTAGGCACCACCAACATTCTGGGAATGCGGAGCGGTCCGACAGGCAATCGGAATGATTCCTACTGTTGAACACATGGCGGTCGGGCTTTCCGCCTGCCAGCATACTGCCCGCCATCAAAATCTGGCAGGCGGGAAATGGCGTCATGATGGCAGTGAACCCGCCACCGACAGCCTGTCGGTTGAAGGTTCACTGCCATCGTAATCACCCCCCTAGTTTCATCAATATTGAGATACTCGCTGAAACCCGTGGGGTGTTAGATCGGGACTCGGGCCTCCTGCTGGTCACGCGCGGCCAGAGAGTTAGGAAGAGGAAGCAGGGCGGTAGCACTGAGCCCCATCCAGGGCAGTTTAGGCAGAGGCAGAACAGGAGCAATAGAGAGCTCCATTCAACATGAAGGTTGTGCTGGGGTACAGAAACTTTTGGCCAGTGGAAGTTGGAAATCATGGTTGATTTTGGGCACGAATGATATGGTAGAATATGCAGCCTCATGCAGAACAAGCTCAGAACCAGGTCAGTGGCACACCAAAATAGTAGATATAACTAATAAATATCAGATAACAAAAGTGGAAGAAAATAATTGTAGGGGGAAGGAAGGAGGACACACTCAGATACACACTCAGATACAAAACGAAAAAACTGGAATCCTTTACCTAGACTGACAGTAAAACATCAAAGAAGTAAAATGGCATTGCAAACCTTTAAAAGATTGGTGGAGGGGCAGGACTCAGAAAGGGGCACTCACCAGAACAGGTCTCAGCTGAGGAACTGAAGGGCAAAAAATCTTATGAAGAAAACACCAAGTAAAAACCAAGAAGATGATACGGCAACTAAAGCTATAGAGGTTGTAGGGTTTGTAGGAGATACTTTTTTTTTTTTTTAAAACAGTATAAAAGAAAGTGACTGGGAGATTCCCAGAAGAAGGAAGCAAAGAAGTAAAAAAGAAGAGATTCCGATAACAAGTTTGAAAATTACCCCATCATTAAGGACTTTCTTTAAAGTAAACCCAAAAACCTTGTTTTTTAAAAATCCAGTGCAAACCGGTATACAGTATAATCAGGGAGAAGACACAGAGATAGTAAGCCCAAACAGGTATCAGATATTGGCGAGTCTCTCAGAGCCTCAGGAAGTAGTGGTAGAGGAGGAGCCTAGTCTGTTACAGGCCCAAGGAAGAGTATATCCCCTTAGGAATATGGAGCCTAGCACTTCGCACTCAGGTGAAACACAGCAAGAGTTAGAGGGGGTATCCACGAAAGCTCCTATATTATGCTTTGAAGGGCGGAAGGAGGCAAATCAGGCTCAGCATAATTCTGAAATAGTAGTAACGTCCCTTTCCCAACCACAAGTTGAACCGCAGTCTCAATCAGTTGTTGATTTAATCAGGGTATTAACAACGGAAGTGAGGAATAGGTTTGAAGTTTCTGAAGAAAATCAAAAAGAGATTAGATCGGCATGTGATAGCTTAGAGAGAAATATGTGTGACCTTGCCAGTAGGACCACTCAGCTGGAAACTTCAGTAAAAGAACTTACACTTCAAACAGAAGTTAACACTAAGGAGATAAGGATATTAAAGGGGAATGAGACGATTTGGAAAGATAAGATGGAATCATTAGAAAACAACATGGGAAGAAACAACCTCCGGATTTTAAAAATCCCAGAAGGCTCAGAGGGAGAAGACTTAAAGGCTTTTGTTGCAAGACTTATAAAATCAAGCACACAGACTGAGTATACATTAAATGATTTGATGGAGGACATTCAGAGGGTTCACAGAGACCCATTCAAGGCATCCCTGAATAAGACAAAACCAAGAAAAATGATTTTTAATTTTAAATCATATAAGGTCAAGGAGGAAATACTAATAAAGGCCCTAAAACAGAAAAGTTTAACAGTGGATGGTATGATTTTTTAAATTAGATCTGACATCTCCGAAATAACAGCTGTTAAGCAGTGGGAATAGGAAATTTGATTGAGCCTTATAAAAAAATGGGGGCGACGGCCCAGTTGAGATTTCTGGCTAGTCTTCGGGTGATGCACAACAACAAATTGTATAATTTCAGAAGGGTAGAAGATGCAGCTGAATTTCTTGAGACACTAGAAACAGGACAGAGTTAGGGCACTCTTCTGTAGGCAACAGGTATTTAATAGTCAGTTATTATGTACCACCACACTCCCCTGGCTAGTGTCTTTCTTTTTTCACCGACTGCTATGGCGTAATAGCGGAATGATTATTATTTGTTTCTTCCTTTTCTCTTTTTATTTTATTTTAAAATGGTTTCTCAAGTTAGGGGGCCTCCTCAGTCTTAGGCCATCAAGAAGCAAGAGGAGGGTTTTCCAATGGTGTGAGGGAGTAGAGGGGAGTCACAGATAGGTATAAGGACATGGGTGAGGGAGCAGCAGGTAAAAAAGACAAACAAATTTAGTCATGGAATGTTAAAGGGCTTAGAATGAAACATAGAAGGGCGAAGCTGTTGCAATACTTGAAAGATGCCCCAGTCCAGATCAAAATTTTACAAGAGACCCATTTAACAAATGATGAGATGAAAGAGGTCCTTAAATCAAGTAATTGGATACAAAAAGTGGTATTCATTGATCAACAGCTTACCATTAGAGGGGTAGCGATTTTAGTGAAAACTAACCCTTAGATAATAATAGAGCATAGTAAAGTAGAAAGGGCAGGTAGATGGGTGATAGCCAAGATCAGATGTTATAATCAGGCATATAAGTGGTTGGCCATTATGGCCCTAATTTAGATGACCCCACTCCATTCGGTAACTTGCTTACAGAACTTTTGGACTTCCTCGACTATGTCATTTTGGCTGGCAACTTTAATATAGTTTTGGATATTGATTTGGATTGTTTAATAAAAAGTAGAGCAGTGATAAATAATAAAACGCGATCCTTGGTTAAAAATCGAGGCTGGTGTGACATTTGGAGAGAGAGAGATAGGAATCCCTTAAGAGCTATACTTTCAACAATAGAAAATATGGACAACAGTCCAGAATAGACCTATTTCTGATTAGTCAGAATATAAAAAACCAGGTTGGAAGTGTGAATCATCTGGGATCGCACATGTCAGATCACTCTGCCATTACTTTATCTTTGATACCCTCAAATAGTGAAGTACAGAAGAGATAGATAGATAATGGATCGTACTATATTGTTCGATGACGATACAGTAGGAAAACTTAGAATGGAAACCCAAGAGTTATTTTAGGAAAATTATAGATACCCCATCAATTGGCATAGTTTGGGATGCTTACAACGCCTTTTTAAGGGGGAAAATAATATCCATTCAATCATATAAAAAATAAACAATGAAGGGAAGAGAAAGCAAGTATAGAGAAAAAGATTTGACTTTTAGAACAGCAGTTGCCGGATAATGGGATTGCAGAAGAACCTCTACAAATTTCTATTCAGACTTTAAAAAATGACCTTGCAGGTGTGGTGGAAAGTAGATTACAAGAAAGGTGGCAAGCAAGTAAACTGGCCCATTTTAAATTTGGAGAAGGATGTGGCAAACTGCTTGCATGGAAGAACAATAAAATCAGGTAAAATCCTTCATAAAAGAGTTAAAGCAAAAGGGTTCAGGGAACTTAATTGAGACATGGGAGGGTATAGAGGAGACTTTTCTCAATCATTTTGGAGAAGTATACATGGAAGATCTGACCACAAGAGAGGGGTAAGTAGAAGAATGGTTGGGTCAAGATACTCCAAAGAAGATTTCCGAAGCCCAGAGAGAAGCTATTAATAGCTCAATAACAGTAGCGGTAATAAGGAATTCCATTAGAGCAGGGAAATCAAATAAAGCAGCTTGTCCAGATGGTCTCCCTATCGAGATCTATAAAAAGTATTGTTTAGCACCCATAATGGCTAAACTATTATCAACTATCTTTGAAAATGGTAGAGAGATTCCACCGTCCTGGGATGATGCTAAAATTAAAACCTGACAAATCCCTAAATTCCTGTGACTCCTATAGGCCTATCTCGCTACTTAATTCAGATTATAAAATCTTCTCAAAAATATTGGCAAAGAGGCTCAGTGGGGTGGTAGGGCACCTATTGCATGAAGATCAGAAAGGTTTTGTGCGAGGAAGGGTAATTAAAGACCTTACATATAATTTAATTGGGGCCATAAATATAGCCACTACATATAAATTACCGCTGGCAGTGATAACAGTTGACGCACCTAAAGCCTTTGATAGGATTAACTGGTCCTATTTACAGAAGATTTTAAAATTATCTAATTTTGGATAGAATATTTGCAGGGAGATAGACCTACTATATAGAAGTCCTACAGCCAGAATCGTAGTGAATGGGAATCTGTCAAAATCGTTAAAACAGTTTAGGGGAACTAGGCAAGGGTGCCCTTTATCTACCCTCTTATTCAATCTATATATTGAGCCCTTAGCAGAAAAGATAAAGAACCATGAGGGTATTTCCTCTTTTAAATTTCGAGGGTGGTAGAAAAAAGCGAGGTTATATGCGGACGACCTGGTAGTTTACTCCTCAGAAGCTGATTCCTCACTTCCGGTGGTCTATGAGTTAGCATCGTAGTTTGGGGCTATCTCAAGATATGAGATAAATGAAAATAAAACTGTAGAAATGACCTGGAATATTGATTCGCAGCTAGTTTGTATTCAGGAGGAGATGAGATATTTTGGCATGAAGATAGTGTCAAAAGTAGAATTAATCCCGGGATCCAACTTTAATAAGATAAATAAAGAAGTGGGAAAATTGCTATTAAGTTGGGCCCATATTCCTTTGACATTATATGGGAGAATAAACCTGGCAAAAATGTCCATCCACCCCAAGTATACCTTCTTGTTTCAGAATCTTCCAATGGCGTTTAAGGAAGTCCGGCTTAATAAGGCTTAATCCAAAATTACTAGCTTTAAGGGGTTCGTATTTCAAGGAGGAAGCTAAGGAGGAAGTATGATAAAGGAGGGCTACGACTGCCAGATCTGTCGTATTACGCATGGGTATTTCTCTTAAAATCAGTGAAAATGCTTTTTAGTACACCGGACTCTTCTGATCTAGGGAATATGTTTAAAGCAATGCTTTAGGGGTGAAAGGTGGGTGAATATAGTTTTATTCACAAATATGGTGACCTGTGTTTTTTAAAAGAGTGAGACTTTAAATCTTGCAGACCTTTGCGGAGACATGGTACAAAATCAGGAAAAAAATAAAATTGACCTATTAAAGTGGAATGGCTCCTATTTGGAACTCACTCGGCTCACCGGAGTGGTCCAAAGATAGTCTGGCTCTTCCTTTGAAAAAAGCAGGAATAGTACACTGGGGTCATCTGATAGTTGACGGAAAACTGATCTCATGGGAGAGATGTCAAGAAATAGCTAACAATCAGCTTCCAAGATTTAAATATCTTCAAATAAAAAGCTGGCTCCTTTCTGTTGGTGCTGGTGTTGGATCATCAAATGATTTGGAATCAAGGATAGCGATGAATAAGTCCCGGAAAAAAGAGGTGGCGAGCTGGTATTGGCTTTTAATGGAATTGGCAGCCGGAGACTTCAATCTACCATCATTACTTTGGGGGAAGATCTTGCCTGGAGAGCAGTATGAAGAATTATGGCAAGTATCATGTAACTTTTTATACTCCACGGTCCGTACTGCAAATTTAAGGCGGAACCACCTTTTCTGTCTTCACAGAGTTTACTGGACTCCGTATAAACTGTCTAAAATGGGGAAAGGCCCCACACCGAGATGTCCAAAGTGTGGTAAGGAAAAAGGAGACGGCATTCACATGTTTTTGGAGTGCCCTGTTCTTCAGGAGTTCTGGGAGGATTTGAGTAACGCAAAAACAACAGTTGATGGACAGAATGCAGAACAATGTCATACATTCACCCCAGTACAGATATCTGGGCCTAAATCCATTGTTTTTTGCACTCCACACCACCCCAGTTCAGACATGGCCATATGCAAATCAGCCTTGACCCTGTGCCTCATGGGAACAGTCCAGCCCGAACTGCCAAGCCATGTCTTTTCTGGACCGGAATCAAGCATCCTAGGACCGGTTTCTGGCTATCAGCCGTCTTCAGCCAGGATAGCTTGACTCCAGTGGTGTGAGTAACACAATATCTTCTATACTTGGAGAGCCACTCCAGGTAAGCAAAATTCTTGACTTTTTGGGATGATGGAGCACGGCGAAGCTATGACGAATAACACAAAAAAGTTGATTTTCTACCTGATACTCTTGGCCTGCAGAGAAATTTGCAAAAATTGGGTTAAATCTACTCCCCCAATTATAATAGAATGGTTGATGTCAATAAAATATACTAATCAGTTGGATAGGTCATCTAAGAAAAAGCGTAACGATTTCTGGCTTCCTTATGAGAACTGGGTGAAACAATGTATTGGATAAGGACCCCACACATCAGTTGTGTACAAGTGTGTTAGTTGGAGAAGAAGCGCATAGACTTATCTCTCTCACTCTCCCGTGATGTGTATAAGCCTATAGGGTGAAGCCAGTAGATGGCTGTGTGGTGTTTCACCAGTAATAGTACCAACATTGCAAACCGATGCCATATTTTATGTTTCCAGGCCTTAGGAATTATATTTAATAGAGATTGTTTAGATGAGACTTCTTCGCAGATAGCTGTTATTTTACACGATCATGTGACATGTAGAACAAGTCCTCTATTTCTCCACATATAGGACATAACAAGAACCTCTTCAGATAAATGTTCTTGATTTCAATGGGGTTATATATGTATGGTGCAAGAAATTGAAGTGCACTTATTTAAAACTTGCGCTGCTCAGTACCTACCTTACAGAATCTCAAGCGTTTTCCATTAATCTTCTGTAATAGGTTTGGGAATGTCATCTTCCCCCTGTTGTCTTGCTTTCAGAGTTTCTTTCTTCCAATCAGGTTTCAATGCTTTCTGGAGTGGTCAGAGCAACGTGTGCCCCATCATAATCTAAGTAATGCTTATAATATAAGGGTCAACTTGAATGTGCTTAGGAAGTGTGTCCATATTTCTCTGGCGATTCCAGCCAATCTAGCATGTTGTAGAAACTGACCAGTTCTTACCCTAAAGGTCTCCTGCATCTCATCAAAGAAGATGAAGGTATCCTCTGGTATAAATCCCCCAATGTACTACAGCCCCCCTCTTTCCATCGGATGCTGACAGATCACTACTTATATGCCTAAAGGGATGAAGCATCCAGAGCTCCATACCGCTTGCAAAAAAATCTGAACTACTGCTTTGATGCATTTTGTATGGGCAGGAGGATGATATATATCCCCCTTTCATAACCACTGTAAAGGTCTTATCATCTGTAAATCCATTGAGTAATCACTTCTCCCACCTGTTCATCTCCAGCAACCATTTTGGTTGCTTGTTGAAGATGGGTTGCTCTGTGATAAAGCTTCAGATTATGAAGCTCAAGACATCTATCCTACCCGCTCATCTTTAGCGTGTCTATTTTAACTGTACTTTGTTTCCCAGCCGAAACGAAATATATCACAATAGTTTCACAGTGATTGTCCACATAGCATTCTGCAATATATATAAACAGTGGGGAAGAGATTACCATTTAACCCACTTTTTGTTCTTTTAATTACATTTTCTATTGACTGTTTATTGTATATGTATTGTATTCACATTATTATATGCCCTGTATTATTTTGGCATAATTGTCATTTACTGTACCATTCCCACCTTATGTGGTTTTTATCTTTAATGTGTATTCATGTGTTTTTTTAAATAAATGAACAATATACTTTTTAATTTTATTTGCTGTCATTTGTCCAGTACACTGTAGCATTTGTTATATATGTGTTGATGTACCTGAAATCCCTCAGGACCCTCAAGTTGCCTAGGATTTGTTATATTTTAAATAAACAGTGGGGAAGAAATACTATCTTAGCATGGGGTGTCCGTCTCAAGACTGAGAGCTGGAGCGAGTTCCAAAAATGTGCCAATGACACTAATACTTGCTAAGCCCTGCCCACATTACTGCAATGCTGCTTGTCAGCTAGTTGACCAGTTGCACCCCTAAGTATATGAATTACTTGATTTCCCATCTGAGTCCCAAGTCTGAGAGGATCTCTGCAGCCCTCCCAATCAAATCATCCACGGGAAATAATATTGATTTGACTAAGTTATTTTGTTAACCCAGTACCGAGCTAAATCTGTCCAACTCCTGAAGGAGACGGAACTGTCTGACATAAATCAATGTGTCTTCATCATTGATTGTAACAATATGTATATTAGCACCCACCCTGATTATACAGTCCTGGAACGATTCTCTAAGCTTTATTGATTGTGGCTCAACTTTTAAAGGATAATTCAAATAAAGTCTAATAAGCCATGATATGCAGAATTGTGCTGTGAATGAAGGCTTATGGGTCACCCACCGTGAATGTTATGCCAACAGACTTACAGTACCTTGGGGTGGTGCCAGTTCCTGAAGGGCTTTTAGTGGTTTCCAGGGGAGTAATTGGAGAATGCAGCCAAAGCAATCCTGTCTACAGCATCCCTCAAACCTTGGCTGTGACCACCAGAGCCATATCATGAACGTGTGGACTTGCAAAAGGCTCAGCAGATCTGCGTCGATTTTTATGTGATGACACTATCTAGATTGCATACATTTAACTCAGAATTTCTCTGAGTTAGTGCATAAACTGCAGACAGCACCACTAGGAAACAGTAAGCATTGGTTGGTTTTCTATTTCCAAGTGGTGCTGTCTGTAGCTCATGAACTATCTCAGAGAAATTGCAGGTTAAAAGTATGCACTTTAGACAATGCATTCATATAAAATTGCACTCAGCTATTCTCTGAGCCAGGGCACACATTCATGATACTGCCTTCCGGGGCTGTATCATGAACCTGTTCATTCTGGCAGGACACAGCTGTGAGCTTCTTTTTATACAATGTAGCCTTTCACCTTTCAATCTTAAACATTTGTTCATACGCCGAATAATCATGAAAATATTAGCTGTGAACTCGACCTTGGTATTTTCTGTTTGTTTAAATGTACCTGGACAAGGAGCATTTGCAAAGCAATAGAGCAATGGAACACAACATTATGTCACAGGGAGGGCTAAATTAGGCTGCAGGAAAAAGTAAATTATGCATTAAATTCTATGGCAGTTTTGTTCTTAACAGGGATCACAATCCTATACAAAATGTAAATGTTTCTCGTGAAAGAGAAGTATAGACATTCACCAGACCCTGTTGAAAATGTAAATCGTTACAAAACTGCTCGCGGTAGAGAACAAGTCTACATGTGCACACTTTTTTAGTATCAAAACTATGCCTGCTTTAGTCTACAAACTTAGTTGTGTTTTAGAAATAGTCTTCGGTCTAGCCTCTGGAAACACCTCTTTCTATTAAGAGCAGAACCATGCAGTAAGTACTCTTACGTGATGCATTACATATATATCTTGTATGGGTCTTGCTAGAAGGAACTGTAAGACTCTAACTTTAAGAAAACAAGCAAAACTTGTGATTGTTCATGTTCTTCTCTTGAAGTCTGTGTGGCTTAATCTGAAATTGCATGAATAATGAAAAAAAAAACATTTAAACTCTTCTTTTAAATCACATTTAAATATGAAAGAATTATATTCATGCTTCACCCAGACGCCCTTCCCTAGTCCACCAGTTTGGGTCCTAGTACTGCCTAGTTAAAGTATTATCTCATTAGTAGCAGTTTAATACCTGAATAAAGCAATCAACAACTAAGAGGTGAGCAATTAACACTTGCAAAATGGCTGCTGTTACAGTGCACCACGAGTGGCATATTTGACTTAGTAACTTGTTTTCCATTCCCGTTAGAAGCAAAATGTTATTTTGTTCAACTATGCAAATTATGCAGCAGATGATAAAATGCGTGTCAAGTGAAGTAAATCTACAGGTATGAAGAAAATGCAGAATCAAATAAATCCAGCATCCCAGGGTAGTTGTGATTTCTGAGTGCAAGCAACATTGAAACAAACTTTTTTGAGAAGACCAAAATATAAAATACTGTTCTTTTTTCCGAACTTGTTGCTTGTGAAAAAATGATGTGGTATGTTTTGTTAGTAGGAGTTAAGTATTTGCTGCTGAGACCTCTAAGTGACTTGAAAGTTAAAGATTCGAATTCTAGCAGCACTCAGACTTTCACTTTGAAGGGGCTGTTCAATTGAGTATCTGTACGTTAGGTAAAAGTGATACCTGTTATTGGTAGCGCTGTGAAACAGCAAAAAATTAGGCAACGCGCTTTATATATTAAAAAAAAAAAAGGATATGCTTGACTTGATCGAAGTGGGATAGTAAATAACGCTAGGAGAAAAGTCAATGTGTTGCTATGACAACCAATTGTAGTTGGGCCACGGGGTACCTTCCTCTGGCAGGTTAGACTGCAAACATGAGCTGACCTTGGTGTGGATGAACCTTTGAACTTGTGGTCTACAGAGGACCCAGAGGTGACCCCTTTGCCTCTTATTCGCCAACCAAGCCCTTGTGGAAATACCAGGTGTAGATGGTTTTTTTTGCTCCATTTTGTATTGTAGACTTTTAACTACATGCGAAAAAGAAAACAAACAGGAGGGCTTCTATAACTAGGAGACACAATTAGATTCTAAAGTTAGTTCGAAAGATAAAATTGGAATTTTCTCCTTAGTAATTTTATAGTCCAAAAACACACAGACCAGAAGCTCAGTGCATTGGAAACCATCTGTAACTGGCGAACTGGAAAGACAACGCATACGTGTTAGGCTAGAATTTTACAGCCGAGGGAACCCCTAATAAAAAACGTTTTTGTGACAACATGCATATCTCGCAAAAGACACTCCCAGATAGCTGCTCTGCTGTCTCTGTCTCACAGTGGGGGCTGCTGCTCCTCCTTGCGGTGTGTGGTCTCATTTCCTGGTTGGTGATGCAAACAGTACCGGGGTTCGGGGTCAGGGAGGTCATCGGCATGCTAATGGGGAACCTGATTGATGAGGCCGTGTCAGTGCAAAGAAAGGGCTGCTTAATTAATGACTTCTGTTCTGTTTAAGGGGAAGTTCCCTTCATTCGTAGCCCCCTTTCTACAAAAAGCACACCCCTGCAATCCTAACTTTTCCGACCGACACAAAGGGGACTTCAAAGACAGACATGATCAGTTTTTTATGTGCGGGGCTGGATCGGTGATTCGTTCCCGCCTTTGTTTACAAGGGCAGCCGGGCTAGATTCCAGGGATGCAAAAGAAAAGGGCACATTGTTCACCCGGAATCGGGGTTTTTTACAAGAAATTTCCTCCTCACCGCTGAGACAATTAACTGCTTGAGTTCTGAGTTGTGTCAGCGGCACCATACCGTGTGAAAAGCGCGGGAGCCTGTTTTCTGCGACACTAATTTGTGGGTTTAACTGTCGGGACTCGGCCTGGGAAGTGCTCTGCGGGGTACCGTGAGAGTTCTTGTAAACTGCGCTTCAATTACTTGCAATGTAAACGTGACCCCTTCTCCCATGAACACTATCCTAAGTCAATCTGTACATTTTTTACAGTAGTTTAGTACTTCTCCTTAGCCAATGTCTGAGTTGTTTGAATAACAATAGCTGCATGTATCTTAGCACTTCTGTCTTTCATTTTTTGTTTGCAACATTCATTTATTTGAGTCTTTCAGTGCGTTATTTGCGCCCTTTCGGTCTCAGGGCTCAAGATGAGGACACAACAGAGTCTGATCAGAAAACATGCAGGTTGGATGGTCATCTCGTCTTCTCATATAGGATAAGTGGCCTTAGCTGACATTCTTCCATCACGGCCCCTGAAATTGTGGCATTTCAGTTAGAACAAGAGTCTGAACAGTTCAGTTTTCAGGAGTTTCCTGAAGTGCAAGTGGTTAGGCTTAGATCTGAGGAAGAGATCGAGCACGTACCACAGTCTGAGGTGTTGCGCACACAGGGATCTTATTTCACCCATTTGCATGAACTTTGGTGGATCAGGTTGGCGGACGATGCTCTGGCATTGCTAGTTGATGAACAGCATGGGGCTGGTTTCAGCAGATATTTCGGACCTTTGTCCAACAGGCTTTGTGAACAGTGTAAAGAACCTTGCTTTTGATCCTGGATTCGACTGCCAGTAAAGGTCTTTCAGGGCAGGCTTGATTTTGCCCCATTTTCGGAGGTTAAGATATATTTTAGATGCCTGATACAGTAACCATGTGGTCATTTTGGTGCAGAAGGATTGGTGCCCTTGTCATGTCTTGCCTCGACTATAGTAACATCATCTACACTGGCCACCTTAAAAAAAATATATCACCAGTTTATGAAGGCTACAGTGAAGATGATGTAACAATAGTCGAGGCAAGAAACGACATGGGAGCCAATCTGCTGCTCCAAAATGACCACATGGTAAATTTGAAGTAGTAGGATACTTTTTTCAATGTAGGAAGTGCTGGAGGTTCATTCCTTTAGGTGGAGGGAATAATAGTTCAGAATCAAAAAATATCCCAATGTTCCAGGCTTCAGAGGAAGCTGCCGAAGGACCCAAGAGGGGATGAGCGTGGGTGTCAAAACTGGTTGATTTCACCCATTCTGATGACCTCTGATTTGGTTGCGTTCATTCAGAAGATGCTCTTCTTCCAGTGAATGCAAAAAGAATAGATGGACAGAATGCAGAACAATGTCATACATTCACCCCAGTACAGAGATCTGGGCCTAAATCCAGTGTTTTTTTGCTCACCATGCCATTCCAGTTTGGACCCAGCCATGTTCAAATCAGTCTTGACCCTGCACCCAATGGGAACAGTCCAGCCCAAACTGCCAGGCCAGGTCCTCCCAGGACTGGAATCAAGTATCCTAGGACCGACCGGTTTCGGGCCTTCAGCCCTCATCAGCCAGGATAGCTTGATTCCAGTGGCATGGAGAGCACGGGACCCACGTCTGGGCATACCCGTCCCACTCAGGGTGACAAATGCAAAAAGAACAATTGATGGACAGAATACAGAACAATTTCATACATTCTCCCCAGTACAGAGATCTGGGCCTAAATCCAGTGTTTTTTTGCTCACCATGCTATTCCAGTTTGGACACAGCCATGTTCAAACCAGTCTTGACCCTGCACCCAATGGGAACAGTCCAGCCCAAACTGCCAGGCCAGGTCCTCCCTGGACTGGAATCAAGTATCCTAGGACCGACCGGTTTCGGGCTTTCAGCCCTCATCAGCAAGGATAGCTTGATTCCAGTGGCATGGAGAGCACGGGACCCTCGTCTGGGCATACCCGTCCCACTCAGGGTGACAAATGCAAAAAGAACAATTGATGGACAGAATACAGAACAATTTCATACATTCTCCCCAGTACAGAGATCTGGGCCTAAATCCATTGTTTTTTTGCTGACCATGCATTCCAGTTTGGACCCAGCCATATGCAAATCAGTTTTGACCCTGCACCAATGGGCACAGTCCAGCCCAAACTGCCATGCCAGGTCCTCCCTGGACTGGAATCAAGCATCCTAGGACCGGTTTAGGGCTTTCAGCCCTCATCAGCCAGGATAGCTTGACTCCAGTGGCATGGATAGCACGGGACCCACGTCTGGGCATACCCGTCACTGGATTCAAGCTAGCCTGGCTGATGACGGCTGATTAGCCAGAAACCGGTCCCAGGATGTTTGTGTCCGGTCCAGGGAAGATATGGCTTGGCAGTTCGGGCTGGACTGTTCCCATGAGGCACAGGGTCAGCCTGATTTGCATATGGCCATGTCTGAACTGGGGTGGCGGAGTGAGCTAAAGAATGATGATGGATTAAACCCACATCAGTTGACTGGGGGTGAGTGCTTGCAATGTTCAACACCCCGTCCATCATACCCTTTGGTTTTGCCTTCTTCCAGTGAATGACATGGTTGAACCAGGAGGAAGATTGGTGATATTTATTGGATTTCTATGTAATTGAAAAGTTATCAGCATACATTTGGAAATTTACTGGTAATACTCTGTAAGCTGCTCCAGGGGACTTACTGAGGTGCTGAACACTGACCCTTGAGGAACACTACAAGACACCAGGTGTAGGAAGCTGGGTTTTTGCCTAGTATTTGATGCAACATTGACTGAAGAGTACTGGGTTCCTGCTAACTAGTCCCCAGTACCAGTGTTCTTTCCCAAAACAGTACAATTGTTTCCCCAATTGTCAAAACCTTTAGCACTTTCTGTAAGTCCCTGGTAAATTGTACCCCTGGTACCTAGGGCCTGAGGTACTAAAGAGGGTCCAGAAGGGCTACAGCATGAATTGTGCCACCCTAAGGGACCCCTTACAAAACTCATGCAGGGCTGCTATCACAGGCTGCGTGTTTTGGGCAGACCAAACTAAAAACATGACCTTACACGCATCCCTTTGTGTCAGGCCCCCTAACACTGCATGTAATACTTGTAAGTCACCCCTACATCAGGCTGTACAGCCCTTAGGCAGGATACTTGGATTCACACGTGAGGGTATACCTGAATGAACAGATATGCCCCTGTGCTGGTCAGTTCCATTTCTGCCAGTGCAAGTGGACAGGGAAGACATTTTAGAACATGTGCTGGATACTAGTGAAAACGTGTTCCCCAGCTACATTGTGGCTTCACAAAAAATAGGGATGCTTGGTATCATACATCTTATATTGATAAACCCACACTGATTCCAGTGTTAGATTTATCAATACATGCACCCAGAGGGCCCTTAGAGGTGCCCCCTGAAAACAGTCTCTGGTTCTGGTGTGCTTGCTTACTGGTTTCTGCCAGTTTGCCACTGAGACACTGTTCTGACCTTCTAGGGTGAGAACCTTTTGCTCTCAGAAAACCCAGAATATAAACCTGTATGGAAAGAGGGTGGCACACAACCCCCACAGGATGACCTGTTGATTAGCGTTCCTAGGCCGACAAGCTTCAAAATGCTGCCACCTTTGAAATGCAAATATGGCTCCCCTTACAGGAAAGAAAACCCCATTTGTCCAGAGCCCCTTTGGTACCTGGACAGGTGGGAAAATTAGCTAGCCAAGTAGGCGTGCCACCCCCAGGCTAGTACCACCCCTAAGGTGGGCTAAACTGAAGTGGGCACAACTTTTCAGAAGTTGCCATCTTTGTGATGGAATATTTAGGACAGGTTTATGCCCACTTCCCACAGAAAGTGGTCATATAGGGGGCATAGTGCCCCAAAGGTCAGTAGCCCATTTGCTACTACCCTACACTCCCCTAACACCCCTAAATTCAGTATTTAGGGTAGCCTCTGGCACCAGAAGAACAGATCCTGAAAATCCAAAGAAAGAAGACAAGAAGAGTCACACAGCAAGAACAGAAGACCCAGCAACTGACTAGGCGCCAACCCTCCCTGCCTGCCTGCTAACTTCGCCCATTGCACCAAAGTTGACTTGTCCTGCAGCTGCTGAGTTCCCAAAACCCAGGAGACCTGCCAGCCTTCAACCAGGAACCAAGACCTCCCAAGCAACAGCCGAATTGTCCACTCATAAGAGAAACCCTGGACTCTTTACACAATATATCTAATTTTGATATATTGTATAAAGAGCCAGCTTCCTACACTGGGTGAGTTGACAATTGGCTGCTCCATCGAGATGTTCTGACTGCAATTGGTGAGGAAGGATTTAAATCAGGATACCCTCCTATTCCCACTGATTATGCTAGCATGTGCAGCAATATTATAATGTCGGGTGTCATTGCCTCTGGTTGAGCATCATGAGGGCTTTTTTCTTTTCTTTGTCCTGAGAGGGAAGGAGATTTGATCTTTTTCTGCTTTTGCTGTATCAGTGCCTCTTGGGGGTCAATTCACAGACTTGTGGTCCTGAAGGAGATGGTTTAGTAAGTATTTTTTCAGAATTGTGATGAGGAAGGGGAGATTGGAGACATGCCTTTAGTTTACAGAATCTTGGAGGTGTATGTTTAGCTTCTAAAAGTGGAGTGACCATAGCATGTTTTAGCATGTTTTAGAGGCTCAGGCACTGTTTTTAATCTAAGGGATGCATTGATTGTAACCTCAATGGTGTGGGAGATATTGTTTAAGGTATGCTAGTAAGCTTGGATCCATAGGTGAGCTGAATGCATTAAATGTGACAGCCATACTCAGCATCTCTTCCATCACCAAGGGTTTGAAAGAGGTGAATGTATTTATTTATTGGGCAGTGATGTGGGTAGGTAGGAAAATGGTTCTGGTGTGCTATAGATAGATTTGAACATTTTGAAAAATTATCAATTATAAAAACTCTCAAGTAAGCCTTCACAGTGCTGTTGAGATGTGCAGGGTTTGCTTTTCAGGGGTTTGGGCCCGGACAACTCAAGGTAAATGGTGAAGATCTTAATTTTTCAAGGAACCTCATTAATAGACTTTGTGAGGTAGGCCTTTCCAGCTCTTCTGATTGCTTTGAGGTAGCCTTTTCTGTGCACGTTGCAGTGATTTTTGTACTCTGCAATCTTTGACTTGAGCCACTGACATTCTAATTTGATTGTTACCCGTTTCATATTGGCCAGTTGGTCATTAAACAACTTGTTTAGAGGTCTATAGCACCAGTGCCTGTGGTAGAGGTGCTGTGCTCAAATTGTGCTGCTTTCGGTCTGGTGATTCGTTTTCCACTGGCTCTTTCGCTAGCCTAGACACAAGCACACAACCCAAATAAATGTGCCTATCCCAGGTCACAGCAGTGATGGTAAATCATTGATCTATGTCTTCTTCAATGAGAGCAAACACCTTCCACCTGGTCACAAAACATCCACCCGCACTCAGACTTAGTTGATACCATGAGCCTGATGCTTTCAGTTCATTGAACATCTAGGGGATAGAGTTTCTTCAGCTGGAAGCCACACACAGTTTTCAGGAGTATCCCTCAGTGACTTTCATTCCAGCTTTAGCACAGCTCATGCCATGTACACAGACCACAATTAGTGAGAAAGGGTGAGTAAACCATTGCAGTACATCTCTATACTCATCGGCTTTTCAAGAGTCAGAGCAAGCTTTACCCCATGTACAAAGCAATACTGCTAATCACCTTTGAATAAGTATGGTAGGGGTTTAGTTTCCTCCTCAACCTCCTCTACTATTGCCAGGATGTTAGCAGCATTGTCTCTCCTGAAGTGTGAGTTAGGCTGATTCAGATAGCAGAATCTATATGGATCATAAGATGCATGTGTTAACCCAGTGTTACCAGTGTCAGCCATCTGTGACTTTCCTCACCACTTTCTATGGGCCATTGTTGTCCTCAAAAGTTTGAGGGCAAATTTACACTTAGGACGAGAAAGCAAAAGACGCACAATTGCTGGACGAAATGCAGAACAAATCAAAACATTCGCCCCAGTCAAGAGATCTGAGTTAAATCCATCATTCTTTTGCTCACCATGCCACCCCAGTTTAGACCTGGCCATATACAAATCAGTCTTGACCCTGTGCCTCATTGGAACACTCCAGCCTGAACTGCCAAGCCAGAACCTCCCTGGACCGGAAACAAGCATCCTAGGACCGGTTTCACCCCTCTTTAGCCAGGATACCTTGATTCCAGTGGCACAGTGAGCCCAGGACCCACGTCTGGACATACCTGGCACACTTAGGGCGAGAAATCAAAAGACACACAATTGATGGACGGAATGCAGAACAATCAAAACATTCCCCCCCAGTCATGAGATATGAGTTAAATCCATCATTCTTTTGCTCACCAGGCCACCCCAGTTTTAACCTGGCCATTTGCAAATCAGTCTTGGCCCTGTGCCTCATGGGAACAGTCCAGCCCGAACTGCCAAGCCAGGTCCTCCCTGGACTGGAAACAAGCTTCCTAGGACCGGTTCCTGGCTTTCATCGGGCATGTGATCAAGGGCTCACGTAGCCCGAAACGCGTCATGGCTGTTTTCCTGTGCCAATAAATCCTCTTATGGCCAGATCCTGTGGTCCGTCTCCTGTTACTAGCTTCGCCGATCTAACAGATTTGGAGGTGGCTTAGGGAGTGTCTTTGCGCATATATATATATATATATATATATATATATATATATATATATATATATATATATATCCAACAAAGAGATGCACCAAACGCTTGGAGGCCCTCACATAGCGCATTTATTAGTTCAGTTTCCCCAGCAGCACTTCTACATCAAGTTTGGCTCGAGCAAATGTTCGCCATTGTAGTTCCGACGCGTTTCGGGCGTCTCCTCGCCCTTCATCCAGGAAAATGGCCAATGGGGAGAGGCAGTGAGATCTCACATCTTATAGTTCGTAAGTCCCGCCTCTTCTAGGCGCTGTGCAGTATAGTACTTGTAGTTCATAACCTTTAGTAGGTACTCACTGCCACTTTCTCCTCCAGATGTTAGTCCAACCTTTAGTGGGTTGCTCGAGATGCACAGGATGAGGAGAGCGCTTTCTTTCACTGAAGAAACCCTCACGTTATTCCGTTTGTGTCATATAGAAGAAATGACACAGGAGCCGCACGTCCGCGGCGGGGACTCTCCGCGACCCTGGTGCGGGCCGCTTTATATCCAACAAAGAGATGCACCAAACGCTTGGAGGCCCACACATAGCGCGTTTATTAGTTCAGTTTCCCCAGCAGCACTTCTACATCAAGTTTGGCTCGAGCAAATGTTCGCCATTGTAGTTCCGACGCGTTTCGGGCGTCACCTCGCCCTTCACCCAGGAAAATGGCCAATGGGGAGAGGCAGTGAGATCTCACATCTTATAGTTCGTAAGTCCCGCCTCTTCTAGGAGCTGTGCAGTATAGTACTTGTAGTTCATAACCTTTAGTAGGTACTCACTGCCACTTTCTCCTCCAGATGTTAGTCCAACCTTTAGTGGGTTGCTCGAGATGCACAGGATGAGGAAAGCGCTTTCTTTCACTGAAGAAACCCTCACGTTATTCCGTTTGTGTCATATAGAAGTAATGACACAGGAGCCGCACGTCCGCGGCGGGGACTCTCCGCGACCCTGGTGCGGGCCGCTTTATATCCAACAAAGAGATGCACCAAACGCTTGGAGGCCCTCACATAGCGCGTTTATTAGTTCAGTTTCCCCAGCAGCACTTCTACATCAAGTTTGGCTCGAGCAGATGTTCGCCATTGTAGTTCCGATGCGTTTCGGGCGTCACCTCGCCCTTCATCCAGGAAAATGGCCAATGGGGAGAGGCAGTGAGATCTCACATCTTATAGTTCGTAAGTCCCGCCTCTTCTAGGCACTGTGCAGTATAGTACTTGTAGTTCATAACCTTTAGTAGGTACTCACTGCCACTTTCTCCTCCAGATGTTAGTCCAACCTTTAGTGGGTTGCTCGAGATGCACACGATTAGGAAAGCGCTTTCTTTCACTGAAGAAACCCTCACGTTATTCCGTTTGTGTCGCTACTGCACAGCGCCTAGAAGAGGCGGGACTTACGAACTATAAGATGTGAGATCTCACTGCCTCTCCCCATTGGCCATTTTCCTGGATGAAGGGCGAGGTGACTCCCGAAACGCGTCGGAACTACAATGGCGAACATTTGCTCGAGCCAAACTTGATGTAGAAGTGCTGCTGGGGAAACTGAACTAATAAACGCGCTATGTGAGGGCCTCCAAGCGTTTGGTGCATCTCTTTGTTGGATATAAAGCGGCCCGCACCAGGGTCGCGGAGAGTCCCCGCCGCGGACGTGCGGCTCCTGTGTCATTACTTCTATATGACACAAACGGAATAACGTGAGGGTTTCTTCAGTGAAAGAAAGCGCTTTCCTCATCCTGTGTATCTCGAGCAACCCACTAAAGGTTAGACTAACATCTGGAGGAGAAAGTGGCAGTGAGTACCTACTATAGGTTATGAACTACAAGTACTATACTGCACAGCGCCTAGAAGAGGCGGGACTTACGAACTATAAGATGTGAGATCTCACTGCCTCTCCCCATTGGCCATTTTCCTGGATGAAGGGCGAGGTGATGCCCGAAACGCGTCGGAACTACAATGGCGAACATTTGCTCGAGCCAAACTTGATGTAGAAGTGCTGCTGGGGAAACTGATCTAATAAACGCGCTATGTGAGGGCCTCCAAGCGTTTGGTGCATCTCTTTGTTGGATATAAAGCGGCCCGCACCAGGGTCGCGGAGAGTCCCCGCCGCGGACGTGCGGCTCCTGTGTCATTACTTCTATATGACACAAACGGAATAACGTGAGGGTTTCTTCAGTGAAAGAAAGCGCTTTCCTCATCCTGTGTATCTCGAGCAACCCACTAAAGGTTAGACTAACATCTGGAGGAGAAAGTGGCAGTGAGTACCTACTAAAGGTTATGAACTACAAGTACTATACTGCACAGCGCCTAGAAGAGGCGGGACTTACGAACTATAAGATGTGAGATCTCACTGCCTCTCCCCATTGGCCATTTTCCTGGATGAAGGGCGAGGTGACGCCCGAAACGCGTCGGAACTACAATGGCGAACATTTGCTCGAGCCAAACTTGATGTAGAAGTGCTGCTGGGGAAACTGAACTAATAAACGCGCTATGTGAGGGCCTCCAAGCATTTGGTGCATCTCTTTGTTGGATATAAAGCGGCCCGCACCAGGGTCGCGGAGAGTCCCCGCCGCGGACGTGCGGCTCCTGTGTCATTACTTCTATATGACACAAACGGAATAACGTGAGGGTTTCTTCAGTGAAAGAAAGCGCTTTCCTCATCCTGTGTATCTCGAGCAACCCACTAAAGGTTAGACTAACATCTGGAGGAGAAAGTGGCAGTGAGTACCTACTAAAGGTTATGAACTACAAGTACTATACTGCACAGCGCCTAGAAGAGGCGGGACTTACGAACTATAAGATGTGAGATCTCACTGCCTCTCCCCATTGGCCATTTTCCTGGATGAAGGGCGAGGTGACGCCCAAAACGCGTCGGAACTACAATGACGAACATTTGCTCGAGCCAAACTAGATGTAGAAGTGCTGCTGGGGAAACTAAACTAACAAACGCGCTATGTGAGGGCCTCCAAGTGTTTGGTGCATCTCTTTGTTGGATATAAAGCGGCCCGCATCAGGGTCGCGAAGAGTCGCCGCCGCGGACGTGCGGCTCCTGTGTCATTACTTCTATATGACACAAACGGAATAACGTGAGGGTTTCTTCAGTGAAAGAAAGCGCTTTCCTCATCCTGTGTATCTCGAGCAACCCACTAAAGGTTAGACTAACATCTGGAGGAGAAAGTGGTAGTGAGTACCTACTAAAGGTTATGAACTACAAGTACTATACTGCACAGCGCCTAGAAGAGGCGGGACTTACGAACTATAAGATGTGAGATCTCACTGCCTCTCCCCATTGGCCATTTTCCTGGATGAAGGGCGAGGTGACACCCAAAACGCGTCGGAACTACAATGGCGAACATTTGCTCGAGCCAAACTTGATGTAGAAGTGCTGCTGGGGAAACTGAACTAATAAACGCGCTATGTGAGGGCCTCCAAGCGTTTGGTGCATCTCTTTGTTGGATATAAAACGGCCCGCACCAGGATCGCGGAGAGTCCCCGCCGCGGACGTGCGGCTCCTGTGTCATTACTTCTATATGACACAAACGGAGTAACGTGAGGGTTTCTTCAGTGAAAGAAAGCGCTTTCCTCATCCTGTGTATCTCGAGCAACCCACTAAAGGTTAGACTAACATCTGGAGGAGAAAGTGGCAGTGAGTACCTACTAAAGGTTATGAACTACAAGTACTATACTCCACAGCGCCTAGAAGAGGCGGGACTTACGAACTATAAGATGTGAGTACTCACTGCCTCTCCCCATTGGCCATTTTCCTGGATGAAGGGCGAGGTGACGCCCGAAACGCGTCGGAACTACAATGGCGAACATTTGCTCGAGCCAAACTTGATGTAGAAGTGCTGCTGGGGAAACTGAACTAATAAACGCGCTATGTGAGGGCCTCCAAGCGTTTGGTGCATCTCTTTGTTGGATATATATATTACCTACTGGCGGTCGCCAGTAGGTATATATAGTTAGGACTTTTTTCTCTATGGGTTTTTTGAAAATTCTATGTCTAATAACTTTGGCGTTTGTGGACGGAATTGGCTGAAATGTTCAGGAAAATGGCACATTTTGTTTCTGAGCAGCCCCTGAAAATTTTGGGGGGGTTCGTCAAGGGGGGGCCGAGAAAAAAGGGGGGTCCCAAAACGTGTTTTTCCCATGTTAATTTCCATAGGGCGGTTGGCCTCACTTTTAGCCCGAACGGCTGAATGGATTTGCACGAAACTTGGCAAAATTGTAGGGACTGGTAGCCCGATGTGCCTTTTGTAGGTCTCAATATATGTGCTCCAGTGGATTTTGAGAAATTAACGTTTAAAAAAAGATATATATCTGTAACAGCGGACCGGGCAGCGGCCCAGGACGCGTACTTGTCGCGCAACGGAGCTTTGTGAAGCGAAGCTGATTGGTTCTCCGGCGTCTGTCAACATTCCAAACAGTCCGTAGCGGCCGCCATCTTGTCTCTCGGTAGGATCGAGAGACAAGAGGAGGCCGAAGCGAAGGGGCAAATGACCATAAGGGGGCATAGTACATTGTCGCTCACCCCCTAGGTTTGATGTGGAGGTTTTAAAAGGGCCCCGCGGGGCAAAAAAAAATAAAAATAATAATAATCGAACAGCTGAATGGATTTGCACGAAAGTTGGCAAAATTGTAGGGACTGGTAGCCCGATGTGCCTTTGCTAGATCTCAATATATGTGCTCCAGTGGATTTTGAGAAATTAACGTTCAAAAAAAGATATATATCTGTAACAGCGCACCGCTTCGCGTACTTTTCGCGTTACGGAGCTTTGCGAAGCGAAGCTGATTGGCTCTCCGGCGTCTGTAAACATTCCAAACAGTCCGTAGCGGCCGCCATCTTGTCTCTCGGTAGGATCAAGAGACAAGAGGAGGCCAAAGCGAAGGGGCAAATGACCATAAGGGGGAATAGTAGATCGTCGGTGACCCCCTACGTTTGATGTGGAGGTTTTAAAAGGGCCCAGCGGGGCAAAAAAAATAATAATAATAATAATCGAACGGCTGAATGGATTTGCACGAAACTTGGCAAAATTGTAGGGACTGGTAGCCCGATGTGCCTTTGCTAGGTCTCAATATATGTGCTCTAGTGGATTTTGAGAAATTAACGTTCAAAAAAAGATATATATCTGTAACAGCGCTCCGCTTCTCGTACTTTTCGCGTTACGGAGGTTTGCGAAGCTGATTGGTTTTTCGGCGTCTGTAAACATTCCAAACAGTCCGTAGCGGCCGCCATCTTGTCTCTCGGTAGGATTGAGAGACAAGAGGAGGCCAAAGCGAAGGGGCAAATGACCATAAGGGGGCATAGTAGATCCTCCCTGACCCCCTAGGTTTGATGTGGAGGCTTTGAAAGGGTCTCGCAGGGCAAAAAAAAAATATACCGTTTTTTTTGTTTTTTTGCGTGGAGTGCGCCCGGTTCGCGAACCGGGAAGCGGTCTGGGGAGCGTACTTTCTTGAAAATTAGTGAAAAAAGTTAGAGTAAAATAATAATTGTGAGTGATCAGATGTAGGGTAGCTCTGAGAAGAGCTTTTGGGTTTATGGTACATTTAGGTACTTATAAGTAGGTACCAATGCACAGTCTTAAATTCAGAGTGAAAACTCTGTTGCCCTCATCTGAGAAGTGAACTCCATCTGCTCTGTAGATATCTTGCATGTAGTAACGCAAGTTATTGTTGTACAGGGAGCCCATTCCATGGTCTCTCATGTAAGCTGAAACAGATTTGTTTACATGCTTCCTCGATTTCTCAATTTGTGGACAAAGTTGGTTCGACCACCTCCATTTCTGTCTTTGGCATATATTTGAATATACCAAGGCAGTCTGAGGAAAAAGTGCCATCAATTGCTCAAAGGTGTCCTTTAAAAGCATTTCCAGACCTACCCCAGTCAAAGTGCCCAAATCATTACCTCCACAGTGCACAATTAACAGGTCAGGTTTTGGCAAATGCATAAAGGTTTTCACCAATGGTATCAATTGGTGACATTTTAATCCTCTGTGGCCAAACCACTTAATTTCCACATCTTGTAAATTGAGGTTAGGTAAATTCCTGTTTTCAGCGTACCTTTGAGCCCAATAGATGTAGCTATGTCCAACAATCCAGACAGAAAACATGGCGAGAGAAGGTTCTCCTGCAGTCAGATGAAGTGTGGCAATGAAATGGCAGTTGAAAAAATGAGAGTGTAAAATGAAAAAAACTGAGGAGTTTCTGTGTGAATGAAGCAGTAAGAGTGATTGGTGGATTTTGATTGCTGAAAACAGAAAGTTAGTGTGCATGGATGAGTTCGTTGAAAGATGTATTTTGAGTGGCGAAGAAAAAATCATTAAATGAAAGAATGCTCTGGATATGCAGGTGCACTGAGAGTTCAGAGTTCAATTGCAACATTGTTGTGTGAGAGGTCTTGCAAGAGGTGGTTGCTATGCAGAAAAAGCAGAGAGGGGGCAGAGGGGGGAAGGGTTTTGCTTTGAAAAAAAGTGAGGGAAGAGTTTTGATTGGGTGACATGAGAGATCTGTGTGAGGAATTACAGCATTTCTGTGCTTTTGATAGCTGCAGACTCTGGAGTGCATACCTTTTGCTCTGCTGAAGACAAATTGGTGTGTTTCTGAGACTGTTTTGAAACTCAAAGTATTTGCTAAGGTGAGAAAAAATTTCTTTAATTTAGATAGAAAATAGTGTGCTTTAAGGAGAAAATTATGAAGAAAGTTGTGTTTTTCAAATGTTGCTTTGTCTCAAGTGTTTCACAAATAGATTTTGTTTCTTTGAGAAATTGTAATTGGAGAAAATGTGAAGTATTAGTACTGACAGGGCTTTTATGTGCATAGGAGCTGTGGAGTGTTTTCAAATTATGACTTGTAAATCGTTTTTGAGAAAAAGCAATGGTTTTAATATTGATGAGAAGGACATAATGGTGTCTGCTTCTTTATAAGGTAATTGAGAGTCTCTGATGTTATTTTTCCCATTTCAATGTAAGAAGTTTGTCTGTGGAGCAAATTGCTTGTAAATATGCTCCCACCTGTGCATGGCAAATTTAGATTTTGAATGTTTCCGTTACATAGGCATGTTAAAGGTGACTGAAACATGCTGCAAAGGCAATCAAAAAATGCTTTTATGTGTCTTAAGGACATTTTAAGTCATTTCCCCATGTGCAGTGTTTTCAAATTATGAGTTGAAAATCGTTTTTGAGGTAAAGGAATGTTTTAAAAATTTATGTGCGCCATATGACCCCAAATTTTTTTTTCAGGGGTGCAGCAGGGTGTTCTTGAGACACCCCTGCACCGTCGGAAAAATTCGTAATTTGCGATGAGGTAATTGCTAATCGCAAATTGCACCTTCATTCCTATGGGCCTCCTGCTGCATGGAAATGAATGGGTAATCTTGCTGAAATGCAAAGTCGAATCTGTATTTAAAAGGGTCTGCACCTCTGTACAGGTGTTCGCTATGTGAAGCACGAAAGTTTCACGGGCCGAACTCAAGGCCACCTCTCTCTGAGACAAAAGAGCTCTTATTCTTGCCATGCCGTTGAAATGTGCTCCCAAGGTTGGTATTTGTGGCCAGATTGAAAACTCCCTATGTTCATGTGTGGGAGGAAATAGAACATTTCTGCAGCAAATAACCCGTTCATTTACTGTTACGATAAAATGAATACTTTTAATTAACCCAGAACAATCTTCATTATTGAGCATCAAATAACTACCATTTTCCAAGAACTTGAACGTGGGGATGATAGCAGGAACTGGCGTGCCTTGCAACACGCAAGCCATATTTGGTCGGTGTTTGTTGCATGAACCGTGTAACTGTATGTGCCTACACATTAGTGAATGATCTGGCGTCTCAGTGCATTCCTCTCCATTCAGATAAAGGTCTTGATCATCTTTGAAAATCTGTATGTGTATGGAAGCGACCAGACCTCATGAAGAAAACCACTACCTAAAGGTTAATAACGACCTATTGGTATATATTTCATACAATTTGAAAACTTATATAAAGCAAAAGGCAGCGTTATTAAACCGTGGATAAGGCACGTTGCCAAAGCAGTGAACCTTTTGGATTTATACTGGAAATGTTAAAGGAAGAATTACGGAGTAGGGCCTGTAAATCTTTAATGGACAACGAGTAAAATTACTCCAACCATCATATTCCTCTAACTCCGGGATAGTAGGGGTGTTTAATTTTTTAGAAGTAGCCAATCCAAAGCATTTGGTCTGGGAAATTGTTTCATTCACAAACAACATATGATTTGGGATGAGACATGCACGGTGGAAAGCCTCAGTGCCTTGTACCTGCCAGGTTCGTGAACCCCAAACTGATGTAGATCCTGGATATTTTTACACTGTGTTACGTTAGCATGGGCTCATTACTGGTTTAAACGCCATTTTTCCTTTTTTGTAACTTCTGCACACGATACTTAGTTGTTGCTTTAGCTTTCAGCCTACCTGCGTCAAGATCTATGCCTGCTTCAAGCAGGCGCAGGGTTTTGATGTAGCTTTGTCCTATCTGATTGTAAATGCGGCACACCGTGGGTGGCAGAGCAGCGGTGCACGTTAACTGGTGCATCCCTGGGGATGTGCTAGTTAATATAAATCTGCCCCTTTACATTTAATTATGTGCAGGGGACACAGAGTAGGTGAGGTTTATCCAAGGTTAAGAAGAGATGAGTCCTGTTCAGTGAAAAATTGGAGATAGGCTTCAGTATATTATATACTTAAGTAGTGTGTTAAGTTTTTGATGACTGTTATTAATTTACTGTTGGGTAATAGTGGTTAATAACATTTTTTATTATATTTTACCACAGATTCAACTGCAGATTATTTCAAGATTTTAGGATGCCTAGCAAAGAAAGAGTAAGAAAGGCTGCAAAACATCAAAGACAGCAGGACCATGGAAGAATGCAGCAGTCCTCTAACAAAAAGATTTGTCAAGTCACCAAGAAAGCACCGGGTAAGAGTCGAAAAACAGTCATAAGAAATATGTGTAGTAAAAAAAATATTACTACAGAAAATGTTTCAGTCCAGAAAAGGAGACAGAATTCAAATGGTAAGGAAAGGCCAATGAGAAATGTTACTGCTAGAGTAAGAGATAACTCTATGCATGAAAGTAGAAGGAAACAAGAGTTTAGGGATATTCGTAAACGAATGTTCCGCAACAGGATAATTGGGAATTTGTTAAAAAATATTAAGAAAGGTCAGCAGAAAGTGGTTTTTTATAAGAGAAAAAAAATTGTTGAGAAAGTTATTGATCAGGCATTTGAAATTAAACGTAAGTTATTTATTTTGACAATCAATAGAATTCGGAAGCTAAACAAGGTAATTTATGATTTCAAAAGAAATAGTAGATGGAAGAGAATAGTTAATCGTAGTAATTTTTGTGAAGTTTTTTCTGGAGAATGGATGCATAGTTCAAGCTCTGAGGCATTTTTTAATGAGGAGAGTTATTTCCAGGATAATGATTTGGTGCATGCAGTTGACACCAGTGGTCGAGCTTATGAAGTGAAAGATGGTTGTCCAGTTGAAAAAGAAAAACTTGTGACAACAGAGATAGAAGAGGTGTTAGGTAATGAGGTTTTAGGGAGACGTCCTAAGGGTCCTGTGTACACCTGGAAGTGTAGTAGTATTTGCAGTGTACGACAGGATTCCATCAATTTGCTTTGTGATTTTATACGGTCATTTAGTAAGAACAGTTTGAAGCAGAAAATGAAGTTGTTGCAAGAATTAGATCCTTGCAGAGTGAGAGAAGTGATAGGTTTGCATGGTCATTCACTGGCTTGTCTTTCCAGGAGAGTATGCCAGAGTGTTTTTCATCATTTCAGGATGCTAGCAGTGCATCATAATAAAGTGAGGAAATTAGTTAGAATGTTGTATTATGCTAAGAGTCCAGCAATTATGCTTAAACAATTATGCGCTGCTCTTTTGCTTGGTTCTGAAATAGATGTGAAGAATATATGTGAAGAAATTGAGTTTTGTTACTTTGGAAGTAAAGAGGAGAATGTTGAAATTGACCAAGAAGAAGAGAGTAATGTGGAAGATAGTGTACAGGTTTCCAGTACAGATAATTTCCAGAGGGAAATTGCGACGTTTGAGGTGAAATCAAGTGAGAGGCCAAATTTCACTTGTGTGTGTTGTCGACGCACTTATTATAAGAATCAGACTAAGTTAGTGGATTTATATGGAAAAAGTGAAAGGGAAAATAATAGTGAATGGAAGGATTTTACAACATACTTGATGGTAGAAAATTGTTTTGATTTGGGATTGGATCAACGTGTGTGTACTTATTGTTGTAACAAATTAAATCAAAACCAGATGCCTGCTAGAGCAGTTCATAATAATCTGGAATTGGTTGAGATTCCTTCTGAATTGAAGGATTTAAATACTTATGAATCTATTTTGATTCAAAGTATCCATCCCTTTCAGGCTATTGTAAGAATGGAGCCAAAGACAGGGAAATTGCCTCCATCAGATTTACAGAGAGGATTAAAGGGAAGAGTTGTTTATTTGCCTCTAGATTTGAAGAAAAACATTAACACAATTGGAGTAGAAAAAGTGGAAGAGGAACCTCTTGTTATCTTAGTTAATGGGGTTCCGACAAAGAATAAGAAAATATGGCAAGATTTAGTAGATGTTAGGAAAGTCAAAAGGGCAACATTGTATTTGAAAAAATATAATAAGTACTATAAAAATGTATATGTTGCAGAAGAGGAAGTAAGTGAGGAAGAGGATAACGATTTGTGTGCTGGTCAAATTGAGAAAGTAGAACCCTGTACTAGTGAAGAAATATATGAACATTATAGTGTTCATCCTTTGCATTCCAAGGAAGTCATGGGGAATGCTATTGAGTTGTTTCAAATGAAACAAGCGAAAGGGAGTCCCATTAGTGTTTGGGAGGAAAGTTTGGAAGCTCGGTGTTTCCCACAGCTTTTTCCAACAGGTCAGGGAGGAAGATATGATGAGCGACCTCATCAAATTCCTGCTTCTGAATACCGGACTTTGCGATTGTATGCAGGAGATCCTAGGTTTCGACAATGCATTCCTTATTTGTTTCATCTCCTGTTTGAAAGCGATCTGTCTGGACTGTCATATGCAGTGAACCACATCTTGAAAAGTGGTATACACATGCAAAACATCTCGGCAAGTGACTTTATGGATAAAGTCAATGTCCAAGACAGTATTTTGGATTCTCACCTGATTAATCTCATGGCGTGTCAGCGTGGTACTAATGAGTACTGGTACCGTCGTCATGGTGATTTAAAATGTATGCTAAGGAACTTAGGAACTCCCACATGGTTCCTCACTTTGAGCTGTGCTGAGTATGGCTGGGAAGACTTACTTGAATTTCTACGAGAGGCAAATGCTAACGTAGAAAACATCGAATTCAAGACACCCGGAGAACTGTGCTCTTTGGATCCAGTCAATGTATGTAGGTACTTCAATCATAGATTTGAAGGTATGATGTCTTTCATCATGAATAAGAAGAATCCACCTCTTGGAGAGGTGTTGGATTTCTTCTGGAGGAAGGAGTACCAAGCAAGAGGTGCTCCTCATATACATATGTTGCTGTGGATCAAGGATGCACCTAAATTTGGAACGGATGCAGAAGACTCAGTGATGAATTTCATAGAACAGTATTCTACGTGTGCTGTTCCAAACGCAAAGGAGAAAAAAAGCCTACGAGAAAAAGTTCTACGTTTCCAAAGCCATCGATGTGGAAAGTACTGTCGTCGTAAATTCCGGAACAAAGACAAGTTCTACACCAAATGTCGTTTCGGCTTTCCACGACCGGTGATTTCTAAAGGAAGAGTGAACAGTTTGATGTCTTCGCTGCGACATAATGTGATGAAGAAATCACCTAAAAACACATACAATTTGAAGAGGAACGAAGAGTCTAAGTACATTAACGACTACAACCCGGTGATTTTGTCCATGTGGAATGCTAACATGGATATACAGTTTGTGGCTGATAACTGTATGGCTGTGGCTCGGTATGTGACATCTTACATCACCAAAAAAGAGAAGACAGAATTGAAGGATATGTGGGAGGACATTTCCCATGAAAAGAGCCTCAGCAAGAAGTTGTACAGTTTCAGTCTAAAGATGTTGTCGCATCGAGAAATCGGAGCTTACGAATGTTCTGACCGGTTGTCTTCAGCAAGTCTCTATGCCAAGTCCAGGAGTATCGTTTGGGCGAGTGTTGGTCTTGCTGCAACGCGTAATCGAGTTCTGAAACCTGTGCGGGAAATTGAGTATTTGGCGGAAAAGGAGCCAAACAGTACCGACATTTTGAAGAGCAACATGTTGGATACATATTATCCAAATCGAAGCAGTCACCTCGAGAATGTTTGTCTGTATGAGGTTCTGCAAAATTACATATTCAAGAGGAACATCAAAGAAGATACTGAGAAAGGAGTGTATGCTGTAATAGGAAGTGAGGGATGTCTGGTCAAGCAAAGAAAATGCCACTTGATAAACCATCGAAAATTGAGTGGCGAATCTCCTGAAAAAAAGGAGTTTTTCTATTTAGCACTTTTGCAACTTTTTAAGCCTTGGCGTGCAGAAGAGGAACTGCTTGGAGATTTCCTTTGTTACGAAGACTCATTCAATGCTGCCAAGGAGACCATAGAATGTCCTGCTTTTCCCAAATATGTAGAAATGTTGAATGTGGAAATTGAGCAGGAAGCAACGATTGCAGCCGAGATTGCCAGAGACAGTTCTCAGGACAGTCAGAGTTCTGCTTCATTGAGTCAGGATCCACTAGGAGGACCTCTTATCGAAAATGAAGCTGCCACTGCTATGAATGAAGTGGAAAGAGCCATGGCACATGCTCAGGAGGATGCGGTTAACTTAGAAGAGTTGGAAAGACAACTGAACGTTGAGCAGAGGAAAATATATGACGAACTTACCATGCAAATTGATCATGGATTAAGTCATGACAAGAAAGAGTGCTCATGTACGTCGTTGAAGCCTGTCCGACTGTACGTGAGTGGAGAAGCGGGAACTGGAAAAAGTTTCCTTATTAAAGCAATTTCATGTTATTTGCAGGAAAGGACAGAGTCATCGCTGTCTTGTGTTGTCACCGCTCCAACTGGACTGGCAGCACATAACATTAAAGGGATTACTTTACATCGTTTACTGATGCTGCCAGTGGAGCATGACAACAAATTAGAATATCACAAGCTATCTGGAGATGCTTGTTTTGAAGTTTCAAGAGTCTTGAGGAAAATGAAACTTCTTATCATTGACGAAGTAAGCATGGTTTCCAATGTCATGCTTGCCTTTGTGCATTTGAGAATGCAAGAAGTTCTCAAAACAGAGTATGATGTGTTATTTGGTGGCAAACACATCATTGTTTTCGGAGATCTTCTGCAGCTGACACCAGTGAAAGGGCAACCTGTGTTCAAAATGCTCACGCATGAAGATACCAGGAAGTGCTTAGGGAGTATTGGCAACGTCAATATATGGTTAAACTTCAATTATGCTGAACTGCATGAAAATATGCGTCAGGCAAAGGATGAAGTTTACAAGACTATTCTACAAGATGTTAGAATTGGAAAAGTGACCGAGCATGGGAAAGAAGCTTTACATGCACGATTACTGACAAATTTATATCCAGACGAAGATGTTGTGCCTGAGAATATTTTTCAGAAAGTTACTGAGAAAAAATCTGGAATATGTTTGATGCCAACTCTTGCAGAATGTGCCAAATTCAACAACAAAATGTTGCATTTAGAAAAGCAAGAGATTGTGAAATTGGAAGCTATTGACAGAGTAGAGCATATGGGATCAACAATTATTTTGTCTGAGAATCTGAAAACAAAATTGGATTCATTAGAGAAGAGTATATCTAAAACTGCGGGTTTTGAAAAGACTCTGAATGTGTGCTTGAACTGCCGTATAATTTTAAGAAGGAATTTACATGTTGAAAGAGGTCTGGTAAATGGATCAATGGGTAATGTTGTTGATTTTGTGAAATACAGAAATAGAGATGGAATTGAATTTTTAAAAATTAAATTTGATGGCATTGAGGAAGTACAGCTAATTGCTCGTTGTTCTGCTAGATTTTTGCTTGTAAAAGACGTATATGTTCGTCGTAAGCAGTTTCCTGTTTGCTTGGCATATGCGGTGACAATCCATAAATCGCAAGGTTTAAGTGTAGACTGTGCATTGGTGAATATTGGCAGTTCTGTGTTCAAGGAGGGTATGGCATATGTGGCATTGTCACGAGTTAGGACTTTATCGGGATTGTACTTGATTGAGTGTGATGTCACAAACATTTGTGCGGATCTAGATTGTGTTAAGGAATACAATAGGTTGAGAAGAGAGTATGCGCCACATTTGCCTCAGTATCCTTTGTTTGAGAAACGTGTGGTAGGCCGGAAACGAAGAAATGTGACCAATACTGGGGAGGTTGTAGCAAAAAGACGAAAAGTCGATGAACCTGAAATTATAAGCAGAAACAAAAAGGATTCTGTTGAAGATGTTGTTGGTTTTCAATTTGAAAACAGTTCTGGTGTCAACTGCTATGCTAATGTAGTGATTAATGTTTTGTTTTCTCTACAAAATGTAAAAGAAGAGATTGTGGTCAATTCTGATCAAAGATTTTGCAGTTTGTTAAATTCTGTGTTAGAGAAATGTAGCACTGATAGAACAAACATAGAAAGTGTGTCTGAAATTCGAAATCTGTTAGACAGATGTTCAGGCCAAACACAATTCTCTCAAAATAGTCAGCAAGATTGTCAGGAGTTTTTAATGTATATGCTTGATGTATTGTATGCTGAAGGTGTAGATGTAGATCATCTGTTTGGGCTTTCTTATCAATGGCAGCATGACTGCGAGAACTGTAGGGTATCAAGTAGTACTAGTGTAGACTCAGAAAGATTTATATATTTAACTTTGCCAGACAGTAAATCAGTCTCTTTTAATAAGCTAGTAAAAGCAGCTGATCACAATATGGAGTGTAGGCAATGTAAATCTGAAATGATGTCCACATTATTTATACGAACATATGGCCAGTATGTCATTTTAATGTTCCAACGATGTAGGCCTGATGGAACAAAATTGACAACTTTAATTAAAAATGTTGTGGCTTCACAGTTGTCAATATCAGGAAGGACTTTTGTAACTGTAGCAATTATATATCATGATGGTTCTTCAATAACATCAGGACATTATACAGCTTATTTAAAGTGTAGAAATGGCTGGTCATTCTGCAATGATTCTGTTTTAATTTTCAAAAAAAAATTGCCATATGACCTTAAAAACTCTTACCTGGTGTTTTTAAAACCAAAATTTTAGGGAAAGAATCTCGGGATGTGCTCTGAGGAATTTCAAGAAGTTCTCATGGCTCCTACACTATTTGGCCTTGAAGATAAGTGTAGTACAGAGACATAACTTTTTACCATAACACTGGACGTTATTGAGAAATATGTGCACTTTGAATGAGTTCAGAAAAACTATTTCTTTTTATAAGCTAATTGAAGCAGCGAATCAAAACATGGAGTAGAGGGAATGTAAGTCTGCAATGCTGTCTACTGTTTTACATTGCTTTGTGATTAAAAGTGATGTAGAGAATTAAATAATTGTACTAGTCATAAAGGTAGTGTAAGTCTGCTTCATAGTAAGCAGTATCAGTGTGATAGGAAATGTAGAACATGATTGAGCAAGAAGGGGAAGATATTACTAGTCCAGGATTGTGTAAATGATCTTCAACATTTTAATTCTGAAAGTTGTGGAAATGCGAAAAGACGGGATTGGCTAACAAGAAATCCAAGAGTTATACATGGCTCTGACAAGATTTGGCCTTGTGGAATCTTGTGGTAGAGAGCAAGAAGTCATTTATTGTATGTAACATGTTTTTGAAAACGATGGAGGTTTTCTTTCAGAAAGTGGCGGGTTGAAAGTAATAACAGCACAACAGAGTGTAAGCTGTTCATAGGACATCCTTGGCCGTCATGGAAAGTAAGTTAACTTTAAGGAGTTCTGAATTCTGATTTCTAATGTTGTATGGGTTTTTTAAACACAATCATTTTGATTGTGTTTTTTTCCCCCGCTGTTATATGATGAATACCTTCAAGTCACTGTTTTAGTGAAATTTGATACATTCTGAGAACAGCAAAAATAAACCATTTAACATGTATAATTAATTCTGTTCTGTTTGCATTTATGATGTACATGTAGAACTGTGTAGGAGGCATGGAGAAGGTGAGGCTTCTGTAAGTGTCAAAGTTGTTGCATACAGTGCTCATATTCTACGTAGTCTTTTATATTTCATTACTTTCACTGTTTCTGACTGATCTAAAATTTTTTTTTTAAAAAGAACAGTAAGTATAAGGGAAGGAAACAGACAGTTATGTTAAAAGAAACACAGCTATAGGGAATAAACTAGGGATACTGTTACCCGCAATCCTCTGCTGATGATGTCACTGAGCATGTCATGAATGATGTAATATGTGACATCATCAGCAGTGGATTACGGGTAATAGTATCTCTAGTTTACTCCCTTATAGCCGTCTTTCTTTTAACATAAGTGTCTGTTTCCTTCCCTTATACTTACTGTTCTTTTTTTAAAAAAAATTTTTTGGGTTCGCTTCCGGTTCGCGTACCGGGGAGCGAACTGGGAAGCGAACTAAGAGAAATAGAGGTTGGCACAGTTGCAAATATTGTACCAATTTTTTAATAACGGGGAGGTAGTTCTGAAAAGAACTTTTTTTTAAATTGTTTTTGTTGTTTTATATATATTTTTTTTTTTTCTGAACATTTTTTTACTTTTTTTGAATTTTTCTGAACAGTTTTATATTTTTTTTGTTTTTTTTTCGGAGGGGGCAACGAAAACGATTCATTGTAAAGGGCTCAACAGGAGCAAGAAAACAAAAAAAAAGAATTTATTGTTTGGGGAGTTTCGGACAAACATGAGCATGATTGTCAATAGCTCTGTTGATCAGAGTGATGCTACTTTCTCCGTAGCAAATGAATCCACTGCAATGTACGCAGACTTGTTTTACTTCACGAAATCTCGTTTGTATATTTGGCACCATCTCCCTGCCCTCTGGTCCCGTTACTTCCGGTACAACAGATCTTCTGGCCATAATAGGGAGATTATCTAGGTCGTCCTGTTCCTCTTCTTCCTCTTCTTGCTGAATTATAACTTTAGCAGGTGGTCCACTCTTCCTTGGATGTGGTGGAGGTGGTGGGGAAGCACCAGCTGAAGCTAGTAAAGAAGCCATTGCTCACTGGTAACAAAGGGTCTTTCTCTCACAATGATGAAAGTCAGAGTGAGGAAAGAAGGAGGGATTTTCACCATTTGGGAAAAAAAATAGTTCTCAACCAATGAAAAGTGTTCATTTTAGATCATATGACCTAGTCTTACATCATTAGGAAACCGAAAGTGAAATGAACCAATGAAAAGTGTTATTACCAAGTCACATGACCTGCTGTGTGTATGTTACGCGCTTTGCAGGGCCTCCCGGTTTGCTTCCAGAAACCTGTGCTTTGCGACTCGGTAAGCGTACGAGTTCGCTAACGTAGCACGTCATATGACGTATCACGCGACAACGCGAAACGTCATGCGGACGGGAGGCGTCACGATGTTGTTTTCTAACGCGGCAGTTGCGGTAAAGAAACGTTTACCGGCTCGCGGTCTATTTCGCGGCATCAAGGTCAGCTAACGGGAAGCTTCCCGATTCGCGAAGCGGGAACGAAGAAAAAAAAATATTTTAAAAAAAAGTTATTAATAAACATATAAAATATATTTTTGGATTTAAAGAAGAATACATTTTACAGCTACAGATATTAGCTGTTAAAAAACCAATGAAATTCACTGAAAAAACCATAGGTTATAGACCATATATAGTTAGGAATTAGCATTTACAAAACCTTGAAAATTCACTGAAAAAACCATAGGTTATAGACCATATATAGTTAGGAATTAGCATTTAAAAAACCTTATTTTACTCACACAAAACCATTGAAATTCCATATATAGTTAGTTGCACTAACTATATATCGCGCACCCGCAATCCACTGCTGATGATGTCACATATTACATCATTCATGACATGGTCAGTGACATCACTGATGACATCCCTGATGACATCTCAAATGACATCACTGATGACATCACTGATGACATCTCAAATGACATCACTGATGACATCTCACTTGACATCAATGATCACATCACTGATGATATCATTCATGTGATAATACAATGCATCTCCTCACACTGTAATATAACCTCCGTTACACCCAGTGTTAAATAGAGAGTATCATTTTTGAAACCATTGACACACCAATACTAGTTACTACATACGCACTCACTGATTCCTATGTCTACACACACATTCACTCATACAACCATTCATACATACAATCACTCATCTTTACAACACTATCATATGCACTCATACACCTATACAGACACTCACACTCTGCCACTCATCCATGGAGTTACTCACACACCTAGTCAGTCCTGAAAAGAATCAATCACACTTCCATTTTCTCATCTATACAGTTAAACACAGAACACCTTACATTTTTGAAACATATACTAACACATAGTTACTCTCTTATAGAATCACTGATACAAGTACACATTGATCTGCACAGAGTCACACACCTCCCAGCCAGCCATACACACACTCAGTCTCCCATACAAATACTTGTGCAACCAATCAATAACCCATATAGCTACTTATATAGCTACTGATCAACACATGCAGCAGCTTGCACAACAACAGACATACTGATGCACACTTTCAGACAGTTTAGTCACTAACCCGTGCATTCAGTAAGACGCATTTAATCACTCACTCATACAGTCAATCACGCACCTACTAAAACCTTCATTCAGACACTTATACATCCACTCATTCTTCAATATGTAAAACATATTTAAACTTTACAGAAACACATAATCACTGGATGTTGTCATCAGTGATGTCATCAGTGATGTCACTGACCATGTCATGAATGATGTAATATGTGACATCATCAGCAGTGGATTGCGGGTGCGCGATATATAGTTAGTGCAACTAACTATATATGGAATTTCAATGGTTTTGTGTGAGTAAAATAAGGTTTTTTAAATGCTAATTCCTAACTATATATGGTCTATAACTTATGGTTTTTTCAGTGAATATATATATATATATATATATATATGTATATATATATTTATTTTTCACACAAAAAATAGGTTTCAGGGGTGTTATAGGTTTTTTTTCCATCTCTCATGAGTGAACATGCTGGAATAAATTAATCCTTTCTTGCAACTTTACTTGGATGTGGTGAATCTTTTTTCGGAGCGGAGTGCATTTGCAGAACGTGTTTTTGCCGTGAAACTTGTTGTTTATACAGGACAACCTCTGATCCTGTTTTATGCACTGCTGTCATAGTGTCCCGGCAATCTCGGAGGAGGTGAAAACAAACATATATATATATATATATATGTTTGTTCAAGCAAAAGCCCGTGAGCTTGCGAAAAGGCACACACCGCTCTCTCGTGCCCTCCGGCTCTTAGCGCCTCGCCGTCTCATGCCTTCTGCTTTCCTTGTTAAAAATGAAATCCGACGCGTTTCGAGGCAGCACGCCTCATATTCATGGATGGGTGGAGGGGAGTGATGTCTCCATGTGTATATTCATTTCGGTTGATGAAATTGTTCCGCCCTAAGTGGGCGTGGGCTTCTGGTTGCATGCTACGCATGCTGGTTGCTGAAGTCCATCTACATGGAGTGTTTATTGAAACCTTGAGTAGGCTCAGTCCCCCCTACTGTTTAGCTTCCGTTTATACCTTAAGTAGGTGGGAAATGCAGACAGCACTTTGATCTCCTTTCGAGAGTGCGGGCTTCAGGGGAGTGGAAGAGTTCGTCTCCCAAGCCGCTTCCTATGGACTGGGAAGTCTTCAAGGATGCTGGTGCTCTTTCCCACGGCCAGGGCAGCCGTGTAAATGTTTGTTCAAGCAAAAGCCCGTGAGCTTGCGAAAAGGCACACACCGCTCTCTCGTGCCCTCCGGCTCTTAGCGCCTCGCCGTCTCATGCCTTCTGCTTTCCTTGTTAAAAATGAAATCCGACGCGTTTCGAGGCAGCACGCCTCATATTCATGGATGGGTGGAGGGGAGTGATGTCTCCATGTGTATATTCATTTCGGTTGATGAAATTGTTCCGCCCTAAGTGGGCGTGGGCTTCTGGTTGCATGCTACGCATGCTGGTTGCTGAAGTCCATCTACATGGAGTGTTTATTGAAACCTTGAGTAGGCTCAGTCCCCCCTACTGTTTAGCTTCCGTTTATACCTTAAGTAGGTGGGAAATGCAGACAGCACTTTGATCTCCTTTCGAGAGTGCGGGCTTCAGGGGAGTGGAAGAGTTCGTCTCCCAAGCCGCTTCCTATGGACTGGGAAGTCTTCAAGGATGCTGGTGCTCTTTCCCACGGCCAGGGCAGCCGTGTAAATGTTTGTTCAAGCAAAAGCCCGTGAGCTTGCGAAAAGGCACACACCGCTCTCTCGTGCCCTCCGGCTCTTAGCGCCTCGCCGTCTCATGCCTTCTGCTTTCCTTGTTAAAAATGAAATCCGACGCGTTTCGAGGCAGCACGCCTCATATTCATGGATGGGTGGAGGGGAGTGATGTCTCCATGTGTATATTCATTTCGGTTGATGAAATTGTTCCGCCCTAAGTGGGCGTGGGCTTCTGGTTGCATGCTACGCATGCTGGTTGCTGAAGTCCATCTACATGGAGTGTTTATTGAAACCTTGAGTAGGCTCAGTCCCCCCTACTGTTTAGCTTCCGTTTATACCTTAAGTAGGTGGGAAATGCAGACAGCACTTTGATCTCCTTTCGAGGCCGTGGGAAAGAGCACCAGCATCCTTGAAGACTTCCCAGTCCATAGGAAGCGGCTTGGGAGACGAACTCTTCCACTCCCCTGAAGCCCGCACTCTCGAAAGGAGATCAAAGTGCTGTCTGCATTTCCCACCTACTTAAGGTATAAACGGAAGCTAAACAGTAGGGGGGACTGAGCCTACTCAAGGTTTCAATAAACACTCCATGTAGATGGACTTCAGCAACCAGCATGCGTAGCATGCAACCAGAAGCCCACGCCCACTTAGGGCGGAACAATTTCATCAACCGAAATGAATATACACATGGAGACATCACTCCCCTCCACCCATCCATGAATATGAGGCGTGCTGCCTCGAAACGCGTCGGATTTCATTTTTAACAAGGAAAGCAGAAGGCATGAGACGGCGAGGCGCTAAGAGCCGGAGGGCACGAGAGAGCGGTGTGTGCCTTTTCGCAAGCTCACGGGCTTTTGCTTGAACAAACATTTACACGGCTGCCCTGGCCGTGGGAAAGAGCACCAGCATCCTTGAAGACTTCCCAGTCCATAGGAAGCGGCTTGGGAGACGAACTCTTCCACTCCCCTGAAGCCCGCACTCTCGAAAGGAGATCAAAGTGCTGTCTGCATTTCCCACCTACTTAAGGTATAAACGGAAGCTAAACAGTAGGGGGGACTGAGCCTACTCAAGGTTTCAATAAACACTCCATGTAGATGGACTTCAGCAACCAGCATGCGTAGCATGCAACCAGAAGCCCACGCCCACTTAGGACGGAACAATTTCATCAACCGAAATGAATATACACATGGAGACATCACTCCCCTCCACCCATCCATGAATATGAGGCGTGCTGCCTCGAAACGCGTCGGATTTCATTTTTAACAAGGAAAGCAGAAGGCATGAGACGGCGAGGCGCTAAGAGCCGGAGGGCACGAGAGAGCGGTGTGTGCCTTTTCGCAAGCTCACGGGCTTTTGCTTGAACAAACATTTACACGGCTGCCCTGGCCGTGGGAAAGAGCACCAGCATCCTTGAAGACTTCCCAGTCCATAGGAAGCGGCTTGGGAGACGAACTCTTCCACTCCCCTGAAGCCCGCACTCTCGAAAGGAGATCAAAGTGCTGTCTGCATTTCCCACCTACTTAAGGTATAAACGGAAGCTAAACAGTAGGGGGGACTGAGCCTACTCAAGGTTTCAATAAACACTCCATGTAGATGGACTTCAGCAACCAGCATGCGTAGCATGCAACCAGAAGCCCACGCCCACTTAGGGCGGAACAATTTCATCAACCGAAATGAATATACACATGGAGACATCACTCCCCTCCACCCATCCATGAATATGAGGCGTGCTGCCTCGAAACGCGTCGGATTTCATTTTTAACAAGGAAAGCAGAAGGCATGAGACGGCGAGGCGCTAAGAGCCGGAGGGCACGAGAGAGCGGTGTGTGCCTTTTCGCAAGCTCACGGGCTTTTGCTTGAACAAACATTTACACGGCTGCCCTGGCCGTGGGAAAGAGCACCAGCATCCTTGAAGACTTCCCAGTCCATAGGAAGCGGCTTGGGAGACGAACTCTTCCACTCCCCTGAAGCCCGCACTCTCGAAAGGAGATCAAAGTGCTGTCTGCATTTCCCACCTACTTAAGGTATAAACGGAAGCTAAACAGTAGGGGGGACTGAGCCTACTCAAGGTTTCAATAAACACTCCATGTAGATGGACTTCAGCAACCAGCATGCGTAGCATGCAACCAGAAGCCCACGCCCACTTAGGACGGAACAATTTCATCAACCGAAATGAATATACACATGGAGACATCACTCCCCTCCACCCATCCATGAATATGAGGCGTGCTGCCTCGAAACGCGTCGGATTTCATTTTTAACAAGGAAAGCAGAAGGCATGAGACGGCGAGGCGCTAAGAGCCGGAGGGCACGAGAGAGCGGTGTGTGCCTTTTCGCAAGCTCACGGGCTTTTGCTTGAACAAACATTTACACGGCTGCCCTGGCCGTGGGAAAGAGCACCAGCATCCTTGAAGACTTCCCAGTCCATAGGAAGCGGCTTGGGAGACGAACTCTTCCACTCCCCTGAAGCCCGCACTCTCGAAAGGAGATCAAAGTGCTGTCTGCATTTCCCACCTACTTAAGGTATAAACGGAAGCTAAACAGTAGGGGGGACTGAGCCTACTCAAGGTTTCAATAAACACTCCATGTAGATGGACTTCAGCAACCAGCATGCGTAGCATGCAACCAGAAGCCCACGCCCACTTAGGGCGGAACAATTTCATCAACCGAAATGAATATACACATGGAGACATCACTCCCCTCCACCCATCCATGAATATGAGGCGTGCTGCCTCGAAACGCGTCGGATTTCATTTTTAACAAGGAAAGCAGAAGGCATGAGACGGCGAGGCGCTAAGAGCCGGAGGGCACGAGAGAGCGGTGTGTGCCTTTTCGCAAGCTCACGGGCTTTTGCTTGAACAAACATTTACACGGCTGCCCTGGCCGTGGGAAAGAGCACCAGCATCCTTGAAGACTTCCCAGTCCATAGGAAGCGGCTTGGGAGACGAACTCTTCCACTCCCCTGAAGCCCGCACTCTCGAAAGGAGATCAAAGTGCTGTCTGCATTTCCCACCTACTTAAGGTATAAACGGAAGCTAAACAGTAGGGGGGACTGAGCCTACTCAAGGTTTCAATAAACACTCCATGTAGATGGACTTCAGCAACCAGCATGCGTAGCATGCAACCAGAAGCCCACGCCCACTTAGGGCGGAACAATTTCATCAACCGAAATGAATATACACATGGAGACATCACTCCCCTCCACCCATCCATGAATATGAGGCGTGCTGCCTCGAAACGCGTCGGATTTCATTTTTAACAAGGAAAGCAGAAGGCATGAGACGGCGAGGCGCTAAGAGCCGGAGGGCACGAGAGAGCGGTGTGTGCCTTTTCGCAAGCTCACGGGCTTTTGCTTGAACAAACATTTACACGGCTGCCCTGGCCGTGGGAAAGAGCACCAGCATCCTTGAAGACTTCCCAGTCCATAGGAAGCGGCTTGGGAGACGAACTCTTCCACTCCCCTGAAGCCCGCACTCTCGAAAGGAGATCAAAGTGCTGTCTGCATTTCCCACCTACTTAAGGTATAAACGGAAGCTAAACAGTAGGGGGGACTGAGCCTACTCAAGGTTTCAATAAACACTCCATGTAGATGGACTTCAGCAACCAGCATGCGTAGCATGCAACCAGAAGCCCACGCCCACTTAGGGCGGAACAATTTCATCAACCGAAATGAATATACACATGGAGACATCACTCCCCTCCACCCATCCATGAATATGAGGCGTGCTGCCTCGAAACGCGTCGGATTTCATTTTTAACAAGGAAAGCAGAAGGCATGAGACGGCGAGGCGCTAAGAGCCGGAGGGCACGAGAGAGCGGTGTGTGCCTTTTCGCAAGCTCACGGGCTTTTGCTTGAACAAACATTTACACGGCTGCCCTGGCCGTGGGAAAGAGCACCAGCATCCTTGAAGACTTCCCAGTCCATAGGAAGCGGCTTGGGAGACGAACTCTTCCACTCCCCTGAAGCCCGCACTCTCGAAAGGAGATCAAAGTGCTGTCTGCATTTCCCACCTACTTAAGGTATAAACGGAAGCTAAACAGTAGGGGGGACTGAGCCTACTCAAGGTTTCAATAAACACTCCATGTAGATGGACTTCAGCAACCAGCATGCGTAGCATGCAACCAGAAGCCCACGCCCACTTAGGGCGGAACAATTTCATCAACCGAAATGAATATACACATGGAGACATCACTCCCCTCCACCCATCCATGAATATGAGGCGTGCTGCCTCGAAACGCGTCGGATTTCATTTTTAACAAGGAAAGCAGAAGGCATGAGACGGCGAGGCGCTAAGAGCCGGAGGGCACGAGAGAGCGGTGTGTGCCTTTTCGCAAGCTCACGGGCTTTTGCTTGAACAAACATTTACACGGCTGCCCTGGCCGTGGGAAAGAGCACCAGCATCCTTGAAGACTTCCCAGTCCATAGGAAGCGGCTTGGGAGACGAACTCTTCCACTCCCCTGAAGCCCGCACTCTCGAAAGGAGATCAAAGTGCTGTCTGCATTTCCCACCTACTTAAGGTATAAACGGAAGCTAAACAGTAGGGGGGACTGAGCCTACTCAAGGTTTCAATAAACACTCCATGTAGATGGACTTCAGCAACCAGCATGCGTAGCATGCAACCAGAAGCCCACGCCCACTTAGGGCGGAACAATTTCATCAACCGAAATGAATATACACATGGAGACATCACTCCCCTCCACCCATCCATGAATATGAGGCGTGCTGCCTCGAAACGCGTCGGATTTCATTTTTAACAAGGAAAGCAGAAGGCATGAGACGGCGAGGCGCTAAGAGCCGGAGGGCACGAGAGAGCGGTGTGTGCCTTTTCGCAAGCTCACGGGCTTTTGCTTGAACAAACATTTACACGGCTGCCCTGGCCGTGGGAAAGAGCACCAGCATCCTTGAAGACTTCCCAGTCCATAGGAAGCGGCTTGGGAGACGAACTCTTCCACTCCCCTGAAGCCCGCACTCTCGAAAGGAGATCAAAGTGCTGTCTGCATTTCCCACCTACTTAAGGTATAAACGGAAGCTAAACAGTAGGGGGGACTGAGCCTACTCAAGGTTTCAATAAACACTCCATGTAGATGGACTTCAGCAACCAGCATGCGTAGCATGCAACCAGAAGCCCACGCCCACTTAGGGCGGAACAATTTCATCAACCGAAATGAATATACACATGGAGACATCACTCCCCTCCACCCATCCATGAATATGAGGCGTGCTGCCTCGAAACGCGTCGGATTTCATTTTTAACAAGGAAAGCAGAAGGCAATTGACGGCGAGGCGCTAAGAGCCGGAGGGCACGAGAGAGCGGTGTGTGCCTTTTCGCAAGCTCACGGGCTTTTGCTTGAACAAACATTTACACGGCTGCCCTGGCCGTGGGAAAGAGCACCAGCATCCTTGAAGACTTCCCAGTCCATAGGAAGCGGCTTGGGAGACGAACTCTTCCACTCCCCTGAAGCCCGCACTCTCGAAAGGAGATCAAAGTGCTGTCTGCATTTCCCACCTACTTAAGGTATAAACGGAAGCTAAACAGTAGGGGGGACTGAGCCTACTCAAGGTTTCAATAAACACTCCATGTAGATGGACTTCAGCAACCAGCATGCGTAGCATGCAACCAGAAGCCCACGCCCACTTAGGGCGGAACAATTTCATCAACCGAAATGAATATACACATGGAGACATCACTCCCCTCCACCCATCCATGAATATGAGGCGTGCTGCCTCGAAACGCGTCGGATTTCATTTTTAACAAGGAAAGCAGAAGGCATGAGACGGCGAGGCGCTAAGAGCCGGAGGGCACGAGAGAGCGGTGTGTGCCTTTTCGCAAGCTCACGGGCTTTTGCTTGAACATATATATATATATATATATATTTATCACAAAAAAATAGGTTTCAGGGGTGTTATAGTTAGCTGGACATGTCACTTGTACATAAACATAGAAATTCCTCTGTTATAGTTAGTTCTGCTAAGTATAACTCGCGCACCCGCAAATCACTGTTGATGCGTTGATTCGTTCTTTGTTTTGTTCATTTTTTGAAAAAATACCAAAAAAATACAAAATTGTTAAAAAAATACAAAAGAAAAAATAAGAAAAAAAAGTTCTTATCAGAACTGCTTTATCTGTTTAAAGAAGGAACTATAATTGCAAGGTAATGTGTGAGAGTTTGGTTGAATATATGTTTACAGCATGATTGACTGAAAGAATGCATTAGTAGTGTATGGTGAATTTATAGGTGAAGATTTATGAGGGAGTACTGCAGCGTGACACTGCAAGCTCTTTAGCTGCACTGCACTATGGCACTTCCGAAGCACAGGGATGTGACATATGTACATGAATATGTTGCAACTCTGTGCTTCCCTCTGCACTGCTGCACAAACTGCAGCCATGCGGTGACACAGGCACCCTTGCACCATGGTGCAAGGATGTTTGTATCGTGCAGAGCTTGTTTTTGTGCAGGAAGGGATACCTTCCTGCACAAAAACAATCAGTAAAGGCATTTTCCTCTTTCAATGTATGCTGTGGAATACAGCATGCATTGAAAGAGGAAAAAAATGAGGAGAATTAAAACAATTCTCCTCGTTGCTCCTTGCTACACCAACTCTATGATGGCGCAGCATTCACACACATCTTCAGATTTACGATTTCTTATAAATCTGGAGATGTGTCTTGTTCTATGGGTGTTGTGTGGAAACACCCACAGCAACACCTATGGAACACCTCTTCAAAGCAAAGTTTTGTGTATGAAGGGGTCGTATTTGCAAGGAGAGGAAAAACTACTGAGGGGGCTTTTCCTCTCCTTGTAAATATGAAGGAGTACCTGGTGCCATCACTACGTTACAAACGTGACGTACTGGTGGCGCAGGGTGCCTGTAAATCTGCCCCATAAGTGCTTAGGTATTGGCAGACTGATACAATAAGAACATAGTGCTGGATGGGTGATTGAAGAATTGCATGAGACTGACAGGAGGTATCCTACGCTGCATGGGTACTACTTCAGTATTTAATGGAGTGAACCAATAGTATGTATCTGCTTAGAGATTTGTAGGGATTATGCACAGAATATTTTATGTGTACTTGTATGGTGCCTAGGTCATTTTATAAGAATACCACTAGTAACTGGAATGATGACAGTGCTGCAAACAGAGTGAAAACTTAATTTATAAGTGCCTACGTATTGGTGGAGTGATAGGATAAGTAGATAGTGCTGGATGGGTGATTGGAGAAATGCATGGACAGACAGGAGGATTCCTACACTGCATAGGTACTAACTGGGTATTTAGAAGAGCGTATCAATAGTTTGTAGCTGGTTAGAGGTGTACAAAATATTGTACCTGCACTTGTGTTAGTGACTTCGCCATTCCTTAAGTATACGACTAATAACTGGAGTAATTTCAGTGTTGCAAAGAAAGTGCATGAGGAATTTATAAGTGCTTAGGTATTGATGGAGTGATAGGATATGTAGATAGTGCTGGATGGGTGAATGGAGAACTGCATGGGACAGACAGGAAGATTCCTAGGTTGCATGGGTAATACTTTACTAAGTAGCTGGTTAGAGGTTTATATATATATAGTGCACTGATAGTGTTTGGATTACTTAATCTTACCTTGACAGAAGTACATATCAAAAAATGCTAAACATTTTTTTCAGTTATTATAAGTGCTTAGGTATTGGCGGAGTGATAGTATACGTAGATAGTGCTGGATGGGTGATTGGAGAAATACATGGCATAGACAGAAGGATTACAACACTGCATAGGTATTAACTGGGTATTTAGAAGAGCGTATTAATAGTATGTAGTTTGTTAGAGATCTGCATGCATAGTGTACAAAAGATTGTACCTGTACTTGGGTTAGTGGCTAGGCCATTCCTTAAGTATATGACTAATAACTGGAGTAATTTCAGTGCTGGCAAAGAGCGTGCATGCTAAATTTATAAGTGCTTAGGTATTGGCCGAGTGATAGGATACATACATAGTGCTGGATGGGTGAATGGACAAGTACATGGGACAGACAGAAGGATTCCTAGACTGCATAGGTACTAACTGAGTATTTAAAAGACTATATCAATGCAATATAGCTGATTAGAGGTCTGCATGCACAGTGCACAGAATATTGTAGCTGTAATAGTAATGGTGTGTCTATGGTTTCGAGAATGGTAGTCTGTATTTTAGGGTGTGAGGAGGTGCATCAGATGATCACATGGATGATGTCATCAGTGATGTCATTTGAGATGTCATCAGTGATGTCACTGACCATGTCATGAGTGATGTAATATGTGACGTCATCAGCAGTGCATTGCGGGGGCGCGAGTTATTGTAAGCACAACTAACTATAACGGCCTAATTTCTCTTGTTTTGTACGAGTGAAATGTCCAACTAACTATGACGTCCATGAAATCTGTTGTTTTTCAGAGAATTTCTGAGGTTTTTTAAATGCTAATTTCTAACTATAATGTCCCTGAGGCTTGTGTTTTTTCCAGTGAATTTTATATATATATATGTATTTAATCTCCTCTCACTCTTACAAGTAAGGAACCAGCACTCAGGTTGTAGTTTGGAAGTATTTAATCTGCAAAGTACCTGTGTGGTCACGATGTGAAAATTCAGGAATTGATACAATAAAGAAAAGAAAACAAGTGTTAACAAGCACACAATGTAATTTCAGCATATCTGGCCCCGTGACCACCATACCTGTATGTTGGTCAATGTTACTTATTCATAATAAACATACTTAGGATTGCAAACATCAACATAAACAATGGACTACACATTACTTTAAAGTGAAAAGCTATCGGCCATATTAATCTGGGCACGTTGCATATTATAATGGTTCTTACACGAAAGAAAAGAAAAAAGGGGTGTTAATATACACACACGATCCCTAAATAAAGTTCTAGCGATTATAGTTCCATTCCATTCACAGCTCATTTGAAATGAGTGATGTCATGAGTGATGTAACTGACCATATCATGAATGATGTAATGTCTGAGGTCATTAGCAGTACATTGCGGCGGCGTAAGTTATAGTTGGCTCAGGTAACTATAACTGCTGAATTTCAATGGTTGTGTATGAGTGAAATCTGAGTCTAACTATTCCGTCCCTGTAATCTTTGTTTTTTCAGCAAATTTTCTAGTTTTTTTTTTAATGTTAAGTAAGATGCATATCACAATGGATGGTGGGGTTGGAAGCAGGGCCTGGCATTGTGCTGCCCCACCGAAGCTTGCTGCTCCTGCCTTCCCTCCTCCTAGCCATCCATTGTCCAAATCCATGTCCCTGCTCCCTTATTACAGCTCTGTGTGGCCGTTGTTCTGCCACTGGCCTTCCCTTCTTCTCTTAACAGTTATCTTGCTGCCCCATCCACCTCCTCCCGATCCTCTGTTGTCTGAATCCATGGACTAGACTCCTCCCTCCTGCCATGCATGGTCTGATGTGCTGCCACTGCCCTCCATTTAGCATGATGTACCAGTCCACTCCTCCTGCCCTCCATTGCCCAATTCTATGCCCATCATTGACCTCCTGTTTAGCATCCGTGCTTAGCTTGCTGCCCCTATTCTCCTTTTCCCTGCCCTCCGATATATGTGTGCATGCCCCTGCTCCATCCTTTTTGCCCTCCATGATCCATGGACCTGCCACTCCTATCTACTCTCAGTGTTCTGTTGAGCTGCCACTCCCTTCCCACCTGCCTATCATTGTCAGATGACTGTAACCTGTCCCTGCCACCTCCACCCTGCCTTTCCACATTCCATGCCCCTATCCCCTTCTGCCCTCCCTGGTCTGTTGTGCTGCAACTGCTCCTCCTGCCTGCCCAATGTGGTCTGTTGTGAGGCCCCTTCCCCTAAATTCTCTTGTCTGTGTCCAGGTCCTGACCCTCCCTTCTATCCTCCATGGTCCTTTGTGCATGCATGCCCCTGCACCCTCCTTCTTGCCCATCATAGCCATTGTGCTGCCACTAAACCTCCCGCTTGCCATGCATGGTCTTCTGTGCTGCCACGTCCCCTCCCACCATCCCTGTGTGGTCATCTAGCTGCTCCTGACCCCCTCCCACCTTCCCTCCATTGTCTGTGTGTATGCCATTATAGTCTCACTGTTGCTCTTCATGGAGTGTCTTGCTTCTAGTGCCCATCCTGCCTGACCTCCATGGTCAACTTGGTCAACTTGCTGCTCCTGCCCCGCCCTCTTGCCCCCTGCCTTCTGTTTCCATGTACAGACCCCCTATTCCCTCCCTCCTGTCTGTTCTATGAAGAAGTGTAATCTTCATTCTCAGGGAATACTTACTAATATAACAAAGAACTTGGCACAGAAGCTGAAAATATTAAAAGACATCTTTATTAAATTTAATAAGTGAGGCCACGTCACACAGAAGCCGTAGCAACTGAATGAGGCAGTCTGAGGAATACAGAGGACAGAGGCCTTTTATATGTTTTAGGGTTACATGACTCAGCAGAAAAGTAAGGGGCAGTCCTAGCTTTTGCAAGCATCCAAAAAATCCAACATTCCTTCTTTACAGTTTGACCACTCACAGGTTTCCACGACAAAAGCAGGATCATGATGACAAGCCCATTTTTCAGTTTGTCCAGCCCAAAATCAATCATTGGTTAAACGTAACATTTTTCATCAGACAGTTAGATCGGACCCATAATAAAAATGGGCACATCCCCATCGTAAATAGGCCATAAAGAAAGAACAGAAACAGATGAGACGCAAGATAGAAAGGTGTGTGCGTGTATCATAAACTCAGCAATGTCCTGCTCTTTGATTTCTATCTCGATCAGCTAAAGGGCAAGAAGAGGTTTGGCAAGGTCAGCTTCAGGCAGCAGGGTCAGTTCATTTCAGGTCAAACAGGAGTCAGCTAAAGTCATCGGCCTATGTGAGGGCAACCACAAAATGGCTGCCATGCACAAAATGGAACCCAAGGGTTCAGAACGAAATCTTCAAATACACAGTGAATCCATCGGTGTAACATGACAAAAACACTCATACTTGCTGAGCTCACTGTTTACGGTTCGCTGTTACCAAAATCGTAACAGAACCACGACCTTTATGGCCCAGGTTCAGAATTCAGGGAACCTCAGACCCTCCTTTTGCCCTTACATAGGCAATAACCTAAACTCACGTCAATCTGAATCCAGGTCTATATTCATCAGATCATCAAGATGTTGCTGGAGCATAATCCTATTACTAAGCAACTCTCTTCAGGACAGGTCTCATTACACACGTAGTAGCACAAAGGCTGCATATGGCAGGACAAAATAGGGAATACCTCTATCTGTAGTATGTGGCATAAGACCACACACCCAACAATTAGTGATGTTCACTACTAACTGGTGTTGATGCAAAAGCTGTACAAAGGAAATATTAATAAACTCTGATCTCCTAACCAGTTCATGTTCAGGTAAAGTATGGAAAGAATGCAAAGAAGTAGTAGTAGGAAAAGACATAGGTTGGGATGTGGGTACAGATGTGAATTGGATAGCAAAAAAAAAAAACAATCCCACCCATAGAAGGCAATGTCATGTTTAAAAACACTAAAAAACATGTTGTTAAGAACATATAGACAACAGGAGAAAGTAGTGACCACTATTACAAACAAAATCATAATTTTTCACAACCCTAAGCAAAAAGTAAATCCTAAAATCATCTAGTAACATTTTTAGGGCTCCTATGCATTTCGGTAATTTATCATATGTTCAGGTGAAACAGTGGTGATCCTTATTAATGCTCTCAGATGAAAAGGGATACTCTTCCACAGAGAATGGACTTTATTCTGCTTTTACTAAACAGAATACTAAAACAATGCCAGCAAAACAGCAAAAATTAGTCTCCTAACACCAAAACAATGCCAGCAAAACAGCAAAAATTAGTCTCCTAACACCTATTATATGCAATCGCACGGAAACCACTTGTGAAACCAACTATGCCCAGAGTCCGTTCAAAAAGCCTCTCTGGCAGGCTTCTATTGTCCATCAAATCTTCTTTAGTTATTTTCTTCCGCATGGGCCTCTTCATTCAAGCCTTTCATGTAAATGGTGCTTCTCAGTATCCGTTGGAGTGCCCTCCTGGCAAACACTCAATGCTCACTTAAAAGTCTCAATGTCTCAATGCAGTGCACCAGTATCTCTCCTCTGCGGCAGACACTACAGATAGCATGATCTTCATTGATCATGGGCACAAATCATCTCGTGCAGACCCGGGACCATTCTCAGACTCCAACACTCATCATTCAGTGTCAGAGGACGCTCAGGCTGCTCTTTCATGGGCACCAGAATGGAGTGCCTTTCGCCAATCTTGGATCCTCCGGTGCACTGCACTTCCGTTGAAGCAAAGGAAAAAGGGGGGGGGTGCGTGGCCAAAACTCAGGCCAAGGGGCTCAAGGGACTGCACACTGTCAGAGGTTAACCAGCACATGACAGGCGCTCTTTTGCACTGAAATTCTGGTTCTGTGGCAAAACCAGCTCCTCCTTCTTTTCTGATGTTGAACGCCTTCTGATGAAGCAAGTGCGATGCTTTAAACAGTTCATTGTATAACAAGGGGACTGCAAACAGGTGGCCTGCGATCTTCAAAGGAGTGGCCACACGCCATGGGACAATTCTGCGTTGAAATACACTGTCATTCTCAAAGGCAATACAAAAACAAAGGCAGTAGGCAAAACAGTGCCTCTAGGCTCTTCAATTGGGTTTCCGTGTGAGAGCATATCCTTCACCATCTAAGGGTAGATAGCGACATGGGAATTCTATCTGAATGGATGTCCTCACACATAGTGGCATCGTCTAATGGGGCAAACACATTTTATCTCAATGATTACATATAGGTGTTCCTAAATTCCTCATCTAGAACATCTCAAAAGAAAAATCGCATAATACAGATTATTAGGGAAAACAGTCTGGTTATGCAAAAGGGAATTATACATAAGATGGGGGTCCATGGTACATTACTGCAATCTGAAAGTGTGAACCTGAACAATACACTAATAATAATAAAAGCTGACTGGTGAAAGGAATACGGAAAAGAGAAATGGGACTAGGACACAGCTAAAATCCCCAATAACTAGGCACGATGCGCTTGGGTGATAGTCAGGCATGTGACACAATACCAAGAGTATGGGTGATACACAAAAAAATCACAATAGTTTACAAATTTAACTCTACCGCTGGCCGCTACACCATATACGGTAATCTCAGCTAATGTTCCAGTTTCTTCTTCAGGGAAAAATGAAACCTGGTTTCCTTTATGGTACAAAGCCATATACTACTTAGGAAGCAGAATAAAACTGACTAATGTAATATAGAAATTAGGTCACCATGTACAAGAGTCACAAATCTATAATTTATCCTTACGTCCAATCAGGATACATAATTTTAGGGCTGCCTGTTCCTTACAGGAAAGGGGGCAGTAATGTGACTGTAGGTGAAACCTTGTTTCCTGTATATCTTTTTTATTTTCCTTCAATTACCTTTAAAGCCAAATTTGACATACACTGATGAAGTGTTGTCTGTATTTCTGTGAAATTTAGTGTCAAAGCAAATCTACCCAACTGTTTGCAGGATACACATCGTCATGTATATCCCTTCACAACACAGGTAAACTTGTAATAGTATCATAAGCAGCAACATAAAACATAAAAAATGCAAAAAACGCACAAAACGGACATGTCAAGCCATCAGATATACACGCTGTAAAACAATAGAATATATAAATGAGCGGTGACGCATAATACCGTGTCAGGTTTAAAATCCTTACCCTCCTTTTTGACAGTAGATCACCAATTAGTGGGTATCTGCTGTCAAATACAACTTTCAGACAGCTGCGGGCCGTGGAGGGAGTTACGGTGGGGCAGGGAGGCGGGGAGGGGGAGGGGCAGGGTGGAGAGGGCTAAAAACCGGCATAGGGATAATTACAGGTAAGTAAACAATTTAATTAATAAAGCAAATTTCATAGCGCACACTGCATCGCATTTTGTGATGCAGTGCGCGCTACGAAATTCGTTTTATTAATTAAATTGTTTACTTATCTGTAATTATCCATATGCCGGTTTTTAGCCCTCTCCACCCTGCCCCTCCCCCTCCCCGCCTCCCTGCACCACCGTAACTCCCTCCACGGCCCTCGGCTGCTTTCAGACACACAGAACCAGCAAAAACAATTCATTATAGAACCAAATACACAAATATGAAAAACGCATGGACATTTCTTTCCAAAGGAGTTACGCAAAAAAAAAAACACATCTCATTTCAACCAACCAAACTCACGTGTCTTGACTTCCTTAAAATCCCCCAGAGCAATCCATGGATGATCTGTGAGCAGAAGCGGGAAAGGAAAAAACACAACACACAAAAGAGAGACATTTTTCATAGCAAACAAATATCAATTATAACTTCTAATCAGAAGACAAAACATAATACACATTAACAGACACAAAAATAAATTTCCATTACTTAACTGTTACCATCTAGTCAGTCACCTTGCAACATGAAGCCCTTTTAACTTTTCAAAAGTACAATTCTTTCACCGACACTCCATGTTAGCCTTGCCCCACAATTCGTTCTCACTTGGGCATGTAGCCTTCAACATTTGAATAAAGAACTTCCTCTTATTTTCTGTCTAAAACGTAATGCAATGCCTCATTTTCTGTCAAAAATAAAAGCAAGTAGCGGACATCATTTTTTAGAGCAGAAATACAAATGTATCATTTCTGCCGAGCATTTAGCATGTGTTGGGACTTTTAAAGAAACCTTTTTCATATTTTTCCCTTTGGAATTAAGTTCTTTAATTTTGTGGAGAAACCAGAAACCCTTCCTTTTAGAGGCCTGTTTAGCAAGGTCATTCTGCATTTCACAGAGACAAGTCCTAATTTAAAAGGTCACAAATGTCAACATGACAGCCTCCTTCCATTGTTTACAGGGAAACCAAAGATAGCATCTTAGCGCAACTTGAGCAGCCTGTTCTCCTAGCCCACATCTTCTGCTCATTGTGAGGCTGACAAAGACAGAAGGCCTACTACATTTACTGTGAATGATTCACAGAACCTAATAACACACATACCAGTTTTTAGAACAAATGCTTGTTGCAATGGTACTCATTTCAGCAACCTTAAGTGGATTTCACTGGGCCATTTAAAAGTAAACCCAAATGGGGACAACCTGCAAATTTGTATTATACCTAAATGTATGCATTTACTGAAGCCTAAAGCACTTTAAAGCTATTAAAAATGGTCAGAATGCTGTTTTAAATGGTCTATTTTACCCAAATTCGACTTTGATATTAGGGGCACTTAAAAATAAATATCCTATAATTACGTTACATATTAATCATTCTAAGAATGTTTTTTACAAATTACAGAGATCTTTAATCAGACATATCCCATGTAAATGTTTAGAAAAATGAGTTTTTTACGCCTGCGCTAAGTGAAATTCTATATGCTAATGTTCTCGTCATGCGGTATAGCACAACTTAAATTACATTTTAATGCTAGGATGTCATAGTATGAGCATTAAGCTTCATGAATAGTAAAAAACGAATTTTGTAGCACTTATTTTTAATAATTATTTTTCATAATTAATAATTTATTTTTAATTTTATTTTTAAAACCCAATTATTTTTGATAATTCCACATATAAGAGCAAGCTGCATCCCTTGCCTATCATTTTTAGATGCATTCATTTATAAGCCCAAGCACAGACGCCTAACTTGAAACATGACAAAAAATGCTGCGCCATTTTTTTTCTTTCTAAAAAGGACAATTTTATTTAGCAACAGACCCAAGAATATGCTTATAAAATGTTGCTTAATAGACTGAAAACATCAAGAAAAACCACGAACAGACATTGAGCTCATTTCAGACATAAACAGAAAGGGGTGAAACACTGAGGACACACAATACGGTGCGCTTTTAGACATGCATTTCGTGAATAACGCCAACGCTATTCACTTACAGAAATTGCACTAATGGGAAACCCACATAGACATTTAAACACACATTTAACCCACAAACCAATACTCAGAACAAAAATAAAGGACAGCCCACAGACTGTACTTAAACCGAAGCATTTGTAAATTTTAGTTGTAAGTCATATTTACAAGAAACGCTTCTCAATTGTGTTTTAAAAAACTGCAAAAACAGCCCAACAGACTGATGTATGTCCAAGAAGCGAAAACACACTTAATTCACTAGCTTTGGTTAGCAGAACACCAAACAAAATCTTTCTGCATATCTTTGTTCATAAAAATGCGCAGAACAAAGGTTCCTTGTTTTTTTATTATGTCATATTTTAATTCCCCGGGGATACAAAATCACCAACGAAGAAATATGTTTTTAAATCTAAACCTATTTAGATATTCCCTTTAGGGGAAGCCGGCTAATCCAAACGTATACAAAGTTGGCCAACACAAAGCTCCAAATTTGCTAAGATCAGGAATCTTATAGCTCACTAATCTAGCTTCAACCTTCAAGGGGCTATCTCTATCGATACACTCGTAAATATACAAGACCCTCGGTTTTTGAAAATTGCAATCTTCAAATAAAACTAAGGACCAAACAAACTAAGAACCAAACTAAGGACCAAGCAAAACTAAGAAACAATGAAAACCAAAGTACCAGAGAACAAAGGACTGGGAGCGACCCACTTATACTTAACTCTTACTTTTACTAATCAAAAGGTTATCCAAATTCTAACTGTCAAGTTCTACATGACCTAACGGTCTTTTTAGAATACTCATGCCAAAAAGGTTCTCAGTCAGGAGTGACATCATGTGGAGGATCAAAATCAGGAAGATCAGAAATATACTGTGCTGCAGAATCAAAGAATCTCCAGAGTCCCTGTGCACAGAGTACCTTCTTAGTAGAATCCTGTTCTGTCCTCCTCAGTAGATTTCAGTCTCCTGACAAGATCACTCCCACAGAAAACCACTTCTCTGATGAGCCCCGCGTTGGCTGCGCCATTTGAAGAAATGAAAATCTTCATTCTCAGGGAATACTTACTAATATAACAAAGAACTTGGCACAGAAGCTGAAAATATTAAAAGACATCTTTATTAAATTTAATAAGTGAGGCCACGTCACACAGAAGCCGTAGCAACTGAATGAGGCAGTCTGAGGAATACAGAGGACAGAGGCCTTTTATATGTTTTAGGGTTACATGACTCCGCACAAAAGTAAGGGGCAGTCCTAGCTTTTGCAAGCATGCAAAAAACCCAACATTCCTTCTTTACAATTTGACCACTCACATGTTTCCACGACAAAAGCAGGATCATGATGACATGCCCATTTTTCAGTTTGTCCAGCCCAAAATCAATCATTGGTTAAACTTAACATTTTTCATCAGACAGGTCGATCGGACCCATAATAAAAACAGGCACATCCCCATCGTAAATAGGCCATAAAAAAGGAACAGAAACAGATGAGACGCAAGATAGAAAGGTGTGTGCGTGTATCATAAACTCAGCAATGTCCTGCTCTTTGATCTCTATCTCGATCACCTAAAGGGCAAGAACTGGTTTGGCAAGGTCAGCTTCAGGCAGCAGGGTCAGTTCATTTCAGGTCAAACAGGAGTCAGCTAAAGTCATCGGCCTATGTGAGGGCAACCACAAAATGGCTGCCATGCACAAAATGGAACCCAAGGGTTCAGAACGAAATCTTCAAATACACAGTGAATCCATCGGTGTAACATGACAAAAACACTCATACTTGCTGAGCTCACTGTTTACGGTTCGCTGTTACCAAAATCGTAACAGAACCACGACCTTTATGGCCCAGGTTCAGAATTCACGGAACCTCATCTATTGTAATGCCCCTGGTCTGTCCCTCCAGCCCTTTATGGTCCGTTATGCTGCAGCTTTCTCTCCTGTCTGTCCATTATGGTCAGCTAGCTACCACTGCCTCTTTCCCCTCTGTTCTCTGTTGTCCATGTACATGGTCCTGTCCCCTCCCTATTGCTTTCTATGGATTGTTGTGCTGCACTCCTTTCCCGCATGCCCTGTGTGGTGTATTGTGCTGCTGCAAACCCGGATGCCTGCCCTTTAGGGTCAGTTTGGTGCACCTCCCAATGTCCCTCCTGTCCTCTGTTATCCGAGTCCATATCCCTACCCCAATTCCTCCTGCCTTCCATGATCCAATGTACCATACTTGCTAACATTTTGAACTTGGAAAGAAGAGGATTTAAAAAAAAAACTGGGGTATTGATTTTCCCCTTTGACTTACATTGAAAAAGAGGAGATTGTAGACAGATTGAAAACGTTGGACGTTTCTTGGTTGAATCCAGTCTGTTGACATGTATGGTTGTACTATCACTGTCTCTTCCTTCTGCACACACTGGTCTATTATATTGCCACAGCCTCTCTTGCCAGTCCTGTATTGTTGGTTTGTTGCCCCTGACCCCCTTTCCACTGCCCTCCATAGTCTGTTTTGCTGCCACTGCCCTTCATGCCTGCCCAGTGTGGTCAAATTGTTGCCTCTGCACTCTCCTACCTGCCTTCAATTTTCAGAGTCTGTGCCCCTGTCCTCTGCCTCTCAACAGTATTTTAATGAACAACTAGATTGCTAACATTCTATGTTTATTACAAAAGTGTGGAACGCCTGACGTCATCTAGATGTAATCAAAACTGTAATATCTAGAGCATTTCCTTTAGAAATTACGTATATGAGAGGGTCTTATTTGCATCAAAATTATGGTTAGTGCTCTAAAAATCTAAAATGAGGACATATTTTCTGAGTTTTCAAATAGCGACAAAGCACTTTTAAATTATTTGTTATCTTTATGTTTTTTTATCCAGTTGACCACTTGATTAAATGTTGCACTTAGGGTAGAGGATGTGTTGTTACTTCCAGAGCTCCAGACTTTGCAACTGGGGAACCAGGTTGGAGTTTCTGCTTCAGCTCGACATTCTGTGATTCTGGTCAAATCACTTAATCTCCCCATGTCTACAACCAAAATGAATTTGTTCTTGTGTGATATAACCAATGTTCATGTAAAGCACTCTCATACCCGACAAGTCTGCACTATATAAAACTGCAAAAACACAAAAAATAAAAAGTGATTTGCACACTTATGTCATTGGGCTATATCTGGGTGATATTTCTGCTACATTTTGGCTCTTTTTCTCTGTTGGCCATCCTGGCAGATTTATTTGTTATGAAGTCTCCTAATTTCCTAATTTACTGCAGTCTCCTCAGTAGGAAATGCTTTCAGTTTTTTACTTTGATTCCATCAAGAAGGTATTCAGATATGTCACACGTTTGCCATAAATTCTGAATGTTAGCACTCTAGTTGCTCATTAGATCACTGTAGTAAAGCTACTGCTCACCACGGAAGTCAGCTGCTGGTATTAAAAGTGCATGTTTCAGCCTGTATGTCAGAATTATTTAATGAAATAGAAGAGGATTTGAGAAGTCACTCAAAATGTGCCCTCATTTTTCTTTCTTCAGCACTAATCATAATTTGTATGGCAAAATGTACCCCCTCATTGTGTTCCTTTTTAAATTAAATGTTTTAAGTGTTATCAGTTTATTCTAATCAAGATGGCTTCAGGTGTGCCATACTTTTGTCATAAGTAAGACAGTAAGCACTCTAGTTGTTCTTAAGAACACTCTGGGACATTCTGTCATTGAGCTATAGGTGGGCTACATCTGAATGATATTTTGCTACATTTGAGCTCTTTTGTCTCTGGTGGCCATCCTGGGAGACTTATTTGTTATTAAGTTTCCTAATTTCCTCATTTAATGGCAAAATGAACCCCCTCATTTTGTTCCTTTGCAAATTAAATGTTTTAAGTGTTACCACTTTATTCCAATCAAGAGGGCTTCAGGGGTGCCATACGTTTGTCATAAGTAAGACTGTTAGCGCTCTAGTTGTTCTTTAGAACACTCTGGGATATTCTGTCATTGGGCTATACTGGGCTACATCTGGGTGAGGCTTGTGCTACATTTGGGCTCTTTTGTCTCTGGCGGCCATCTTAGGAGACTTATTTGTTATGGTGTTCCCTAATTTCCTCATTTACTACAGTCTCCTCAGTAGGAAATACTTTCAGTTTTTTACTTTGATTCCATCAAGTAGGCATTCAGATGTGTCACACATTTGCCATAAATTCGGAATGTTAGCACTCTAGTTGCTTATTAGATCACTGTAGTAAAGATACTGCTCACTAGGGAAGTCTGCTGCTGGCATTGAAAGTGCATGTTTCAGTCTGCATGTCAGAATATTTTAATGAAATAGAAGAGGATTTGAGAAGTCACTAAAAATGTGTATGAATTTTTCTTTCTGCAGAACTAATCATACTTTCTATGGCAAAATGAACCACCTCATGTTGTTCTTTTTAAATTAAATGTTATAAGAGTTACCACTTTATTCCAATCAAGGCGGCTTCAGGTGTGCAATACGTTTGTCATAAGTAGGGCTTTTAGCACTCTAGTTGTTCTTTAGAACACTCTGGGGAGCTGCAGTAAAACACGAGGGAATCAACGGACAGTCTCTACCCTTGGTGGATGTACATGTTTTACTGAGAATGTGAGACTTCGTTCTCACATGACTGAGAAAGATAATGTGAATTTACAGAAAATATGCTCTCAGTTTAGCTTATAGATCACCTTCTAAAAAGCATGAGAAAATAGTCAAACATGATTCATGATATCCCAGCAGAAAGCTTTTTCACATGGTAAAATCACCTTAGAACATACCACAATTCCTAAAATGAGTATGGTACCATCAACAAATGATTTATAATGTAACTAAAGTCTTAAAACCTTCTATTAACTGCAATGCTTTTTAATGAGGTGCTATCATGTATATTGGTCCCAAGATGGCTGCCAATACTTCTTGGATGAAGTGCTGACAGCCAATCAGATCTTGCGATGAGATGTGTGGTTAGGCTCCGCTCGGATATATATTGAAAAACTACTGAACAGATTTACACCATTTAACAAAAAGGGCTCTTTCTGAACCAAGGGCTACCTTTTTGCCAAATTTGGTGTAATTCCATTCAGCAGTTCGGGCTGTAGCCGTGTCTAAAGTTTCCTACGGAAAATTGCATGGGGAAAACACGTTTTGGGACTCTCCTTTTTTCTCGGCTCTCCCTTGACGAATCACCCCAAAACTTTCAAGATAGGAGCTGACCGGAGCGGGCCATAAGTTTAAAAATTTTGCGAAGATTCATCAATCGGCGCCAAAGTTATTGGGAATAGAATGTTGCAATTTTCCTATGGTAACTAGGTCCTAACTATACCTACTGGCGATATTTATATGTATTCACTGAAAAAAACAACATGTTATAGTTAGGAATTAGCATTTAAAAAATCGTAGGAATTCACTGAAAAAAACATAGGTTTTAGGGATGTTATAGTTAGTTGGACATTTCACTCGTACAAAACCATTGAAATTCCCACGTTATAACTCGCGCGCCCGCAATCCACTGCTGATGATGTCACATATTACATCATACATGACATGGTCATTGACATCACTGATGACATCTCAAATGACATCACTGATGACATCAATGATGACATCATCCTGTGAATGTGGTTAGCTTCGATATTTAAATAAGTATTATATATAAATATATAAAGCAATCTGTCTTGAAGACTGAGTGGATGTAAATGTGTCTGAATGGAGGATTTCGTAGCAATGTGACTGACTGTCTAAGTGACGAATTTAAAGTGTCTCACTAAATATATGGGCTAGTGATTAAACTGTGTGAATACCTGTATCACTCTATCTCTTGTTATGTAAACTACTACATAAGTTGGTTACTAGCTATGTGAAAGTCTATATTAGTTATGAATTAGTTAAGTGAGTATTTGTATGGGATAGTGAATGAATGTGTGTGGTTGGGTGGGAGGTGTGTGACTGTCCAAAGATGTGTAAATAGTTGATTTAGTAGCTATATGTGGTTAAGAATGTATGTGGAAACAGTTGTTTGGGTGAGTGAATCTCTTTATGGGTGTGGTGATGAGTAAATATGTTTCTCCATGATACATGTCCAACAAACTAGAAATATAAAAGGCAGTGTATGTGACAGTTGTTGTATATAAATAAGTATACATAAGACTCAGTAATTGTATGAGTGACGTATGGATAACTGTATACTTGTAATAATGATTTTATAACACCCTAAGTATGACTTACTATCTATATGAATAAATAAAATGGTGTTTGTGTAACTGTGTAGCTTAGTAAATATAAGTATGATCAATTGTTTGCATAAGTGAATAGAATGTCTGCATAAGTGAATAGGATGTGTGCTTGTGTGTAATGTTGATATATGTGTATAAGTATATTTAATAGTGTTCTGTAGATCTTTGTTAGCATGTATGAGTGAATATATAGGTTAGTGTTTAGATGTGTGTGTAGATGTAGGAATCACGGAGTGGGTTTTTAGAAACTGGTATCGGTGTATCAATGGTTTCAAATATGGTACTCCATTTTTTTATGAGTGTTGAAAGGTTATACTAGTGTATGATAAGATGTATCAGATTGTCACGTGTATGATTTCATCAGTGATGTCATTTGAGATGTCATCAGTGATGTCATCAGTGATGTCACCGACCATGTCATGAATGATGTAATAGGTGACATCACCAGCAGTGGATTGCAGTTGCGCGACTTATAACGCAGGAATTACAATGGTTTTTGTACGAGTGAAATGTCCAACTAACTATCACACCCCTAAAACCTATGTTTTTTCCAGTGAATTTCTAAGGTTTTTTAAATGCTAATTCCTAACTATAACATGTCTGAAACCTATGGTTTTTTGAGTGAATTTCAAAGGTTTTTTAAATGCTAATTCCTAACTATAGCATGTCTGAAAACTACGTTTTTTTCAGTGAATTTCAAAGGTTTCGTAAATGACAATTTTTAAATGGTTTTTTTCTTATATATTTGTTTGATACTGATTTTCTAATTTTTTTAAAACTATTTACTTTTAGATATTTTATTTTTTAAATTACATTATACATTACAAAATATACTTTCACAGAATGAATTACTTTAATTTAAATACTTTTTAAATAGGCAATAGAGTTTTAAGTACAGTAGTTACAGTTGTTGCAATGGACAACACAATTTCAAACACAATGCAACATTGAGTTGAATGGGAATTTCTAGTTAAATGCAATTAGTTACTTTATGGATTACTTGTCTAGTCACAGGACTGGATCCTAGATTCAGTCCTGCGACATCTCCTGTAAACAGTTGAGTAAAAGCGTTTTGGTTACAGTAGAGATTTTTAAGGAATATTATTGTCTTTTAAAAGTTGACACTTAGAAACTTTTTCACATAGAATCACCAATGTTATCCTATGGGAGGAAATTCCTTTAGCAAGTAAGTAGTGTTATCGTATTTTTTCTTACTCAATGGTAGATCCTTGATCCAGCACTGGTGCATCTCCTGTAAACAGTTGAAAGAATGTGTTTAAGTCATACAGGCGATTTTTAAGGAATATTTGTAGTTTGTGAAAACAGACAGAAACTTTTCTGGTGAAAACCAGACAATGGATTCCTATGGAAGGAAATGCAAGTTACTGGTAAGTATGGTTAAAATTATTTTTCAGGGTCAGTGCTGGGCTAAAAGATGCAGCACTGAGTTCTCTCCTGATAACAGGTGGGTAAATCGGAATTCGTTATTCAGATGATTTTAGGTAAATATTTAAAAGTTCCAAAACTCCACACTTAAAAGAATTTCCCAGTGAAACCAGTTAGACTATGGAAGGAAATTCAAGTTACTTGTAAGTATGTTTAGAATTACTTTTCATGATCAGTACTGGGCTCAAAGATGCAGCACTGAGGTCTCTCCTGATAAAAAGGGGAATAAATCGGAATTCGTAGTTCAGCTGATTTTAGAGGACTATTTGTACGTTTCAAAAATCATCACTTAGAAACTTTTCAGCTGAAAACCACACAATGGATTCCTATGGAAGGAAATACAAGTTACTGTAAGTACGCTTAGAATTACTTTTCAGGGTCAGTGCTGGGCTAAATGATGCCGCACTGGGTTCTCTCCTGAGAACAGGTGAGTAAATCGGAATTCGGCTGATTTTAGAGGAATATTTGTACAATGGTAAAGGAAGGGGGTGGGGCCTGAGGTGACATGTGTGCAAACACGTCCTGCGGCATGTTTTAAGTTGCGGGATTAAGTGCCCTTAAATTCTGAGATTCTCTGGGGGCCAACTAGCCCACCAGGTACCTCTAGTATGCGCCAGGGGGCTGCATTGCAGAGAGGTGTTTAGAGGCCACGCCCACTTTCACAACACTCTGCAACGCAGCTCCGTGGCACTTACTAGAGGTACCTGGTGGGCTAGTTGACCCCCAGGGACCCTCAGTATTGACAGGGAATTAATTCCCCAACTTAAACCGCGCCACAAGGAGTGTTTCCACACATGTGAACACAGGCTCCGCCCCCTCCTGTCACCACTGTGCAAACGCGCCCCGTGGTGCGTTTTAAGTTGGGGGATTAAGTCCCCTTGAATACTGAGGGGCCCTGGGGTGCAACTAGCCCACCAGCTACCTCGAGTAAGCACCACAGAGCTGCGTTGCAGAGAGGTGTAAAAAGGGGCGTGGTGTCAGATTACCTCTCTGCAACGGAGCTCCCTGGAGCATACTGGAGGTACCTGGTGGGCTAGTTGGCCCCCAGGGACCCCCAGTATTCAAGGGAAATTTGTTCCCCCTCTGCAAACGCGCCAGGGGATGCATGCAGAGTGGTGCAATGGGGGGGGCGTGGCCTCCGGCCGCAATCCTATTTTGTTGTTGTTTTTTTTAAGTAGGGGGGCTGTGTAGCCCTCCTACTTTTTCTAATTTGTTTAGCCCTGGGGACCCATCCTCCAGGGCCTGCCCCCAATTTTTAATTTATAAAAAAAAAAAATCGGGAAGGGAGCCGTGTGGCCCCCCTCCCAAGGCCAAAATTTGCCAAAGGGACCCATCCCCCGGGGCATGGCCGATTTTTTTTTTAATTATTATTTTGGAGGGGTGCTACCTTGCCTCCCTCCTGTGGCCAGTTGTGGCCCCGGGGACCCTATCCCCCGGGGCCGTTAATTTTTGTTTTAATCATTTAAAATTTTTTGGGAGGGAGGCCACTACTAGCCCCAGCGACCCCATCCCCCGGGGCTGGCCCACTCCGTTGGGGACATTGGGGGGGTCCCTAATCCCCCCACGGTCCCAGCAGCTTCCCGCTCCGGCGGGAGCTGGCATTGCTTCTCCACATGGGGAGCAGCTAACATGCTGCTAACATGCTGCTCCCCACGTGGAAAAGCAATCTGCTTTCCTATTTGGAAGAGAGAGCAGGTTTCCTGCTCTCTCATCCAAATAGGAAAGCAGTTTGCAATGGCAGGGTGGGAGCCCCGAGGCTCCCGCCCTGCCATTGCAAACGGAAGTGTCCCGGGGGTGGGCACCCCGGGACACTGCAGGAGCCGGTGGGGTGGCGGTCCCCAGGGCCCTCGAGAGCTCCAGGAGGGGGGCCACGTGGCACATCATTTGAGAAGCTCCGGGGGTTAAAATGTAGTGCCCCGGGGAGGTGGCGGTCCCCGGGGCGTGTGGGGGGGCTCAAGCCCTCCCCACACAGTTTTTTTTATTTAAATAAAAAGCCCCGGGGTTGGCAGTCCCCGGGGCTGCGGCGGGGCCCCATGAGCCCCCCCCGCATACATTAAATTAGAGCCCCGGCGGGTGGGGGTCCCCGGAGCTGCGGGGGCCTCAGAGCCCCCCACCCATTTTGTACAAGCCCGGGGGTGGCAGGCCCCGGGGCTGCGGGGGGGATCCGTGAGCCCCCCTGCATACATTAACTGGGGCAGTGTGGGGGGATTGGGACCCCAACACACTTTTTTTCTATTAATGCCCCCAGGATTTGCCCCCCCCGGGGGCAAATGACCTTATTTACCACGGGAGACGGCGTTTCTTTTTCTTTCTATCGCTAGGATGCGTGGATCCTACGCTCATCCCACGATTTTTAAAAAAATTTTAAAAATGTTTTTGCTCCATTTGTTTTTGGTTTCTTGTGCCTCGGTTCTACCGAGGCACAAGATGGCTGCCAACACTTCTTGATTATGACAGTTGTCAGCCAATTAGCATTCAGCTCATACACGGCAGGGTGCTTGTAGGCTGCGCATAGGGTACGCGGATAGTACACGGATCCTCCGCGCCCTTAGATATATATGTACATTTAACTGTCATTTTCTCAGGAACTACTGAACGGATTACACCAAATAAGCAAAAGGCACAAGTCTGAAATAAGGACTATCTCTTTGCCAAATTTGGTGTAATTCCGTTCAGCAGTTCGGGCTGTAGCTGCGGCTAAAGGTCCTATGGGAAATTGCATGGGGAAACCGTGTTTTGGGACTCCCCCTTTTTCTTGGCCCCCGCTTGATGAATCATTGTGAATCTATTAGGATAGGAGCAGACCGGAGCTGGCCAAAAGTTTGGAAAATTTTACGCAGGTTCGTCAACCGGCGCCAAAGTTATATATATAAATAGAATATTGCGGATTTCCTATTATCCTAACTATAACTATCTACTGACGACCGCCAGTAGTATATACATCTGTGAGCAAGGGCGGATGCCCGAAACGCGTCAGATTGTTTGGTTCAGCTCGTAAATAAATTTGTGCCTGTAAAAAAAGCTGCATTGGATCTGCGTGATTTCCTGGGTCGCTACGGTTGGAGCCTGGGAGGTTGCACTTGTTGGATATATATATATATATATATATATATTTTCGCACTTGTTTTCCTCTCGGCGGCGCGCCCACCATCCGGAGCCCATCAAAGGAAGAAAACGGAAGACCCAAAGTGCAGGTGAGTTTTCTTTATTATTCAGCACACCACGCCGGCATAACGTTTCGGCCTTCACAGAGGCCTTGGTCACATGATATAAATAAATATATATATATATATATATATATATATATATATATATATATATATATATATATATATAAATATCAAAGAGAAGTGACCCGTTTGCTGAAGTCCTAGGCCCGTTGACAGATGGCGAGCACAACACCGAGCGGATCACTCGGTAATCAATGCCACACAACAATCCTTCACAGGAAAGCCTGCACTCAGGATAAAGTTCACCGCAGTTTATTCAAGCAAACTTTGCTTGAATAAACTGCGGTGAACTTTATCCTGAGTGCGAGCTTTCCTGTGAAGGATTGTTGTGTGGTATATATATAAATATATATATATAAATATATATGCACCACAACCGTCTGTAAATCCAACAAGACAGCAATCACGGACACGAATTTAGCTGCAGCAAACCTCCGTTTATTTCACTCGGGTCTTTTGGCAAGTAGCACTCAACGCGTATCAGGAACACTCCCTTGTTCACGAGGGAGTGTTCCTGAAACGCGTTGAGTGCTACTTGCCAAAAGACCCGAGTGAAATAAACGGAGGTTTGCTGCAGCTAAATTCGTGTCCGTGATTGCTGTCTTGTTGGATTTACAGACGGTTGTGGTGCATTTGTTCGAGGCTGCCTGCCTCATCACGGACCGCCGCCATGGAGTGGCTGGGAAAGGCACGGTGAGCTGATAGCTCACTATTTTGACTTTATATAAATATATATATATATATATATATATATATATATATATATATAAGTTTGAAGCGTCAATTCGGAAATGCAATCCAAAAGTATGACAGCAGACCCAGAATTTTCGAAGGTGCTGATTTTATTCGTGCATGGTACCCCACACCTCAGCCATGACGCGTTTCGGGCCTACCTTGGCCCTTGATCACATGACGCGTTTTGGAGTGCAAATCAAACATTTAAAGTGACAGTGCAGTTACGTTTTGATTTTGTCATCATGGATATAGAAAAGTGCTTCGATATCTAGCAGCATGCCAACAATTTAAGGCAGAAACAGTATTAATATAAAATAACCTGTTAGTATAAAATGACATATAACAACACTAAAATAGTGCATATTATAAAAAGGGTAAGAGTCAGTAAAATTATAGCTAAAATAGCAATATGAATCAATACATCACTGACAAACTAAAAATATATAGTTTACCTATTTGTCATTGCGTCTGGAAGATTATTGTAAAATACAGTAAGCCTAAATAAAGGCTTATTGGGTATATTGATGAAAAGTAAGCCATCAATGACATTGCTGACTAATTAAATATCGAAAGCAACTAGTAACTAGCAAACAAATATATACAATTGATGAATAGAATGAAGAAACCTGTGCAAACCGCAAAAATGTGCAAAAAATGTGCTAATAAAATATATAAGTAACCATTTAAAAATTAATAAATAGAAAATTACTTATATATAATATTAAAATACAGGAAAGTTTTTTTGTTCATTGTTCTATGATAAATATTAACATGATCAATTAGTATCAAAAAAAGTATCCTAAAACAAACTAGAAAACACATAGTCAATATTTGATATAACAGATAAAATCCAATAACATACCAGCAATACCTGAAAAAATTATTAATGTTTACTACAGTGATACAACCCTGTTTTATAAACATGTGTGCAAATCCTCCCACGAATTCAAACCATTGGGTTGTTTACTGTCCAAGTTGAGAATGTAGTGGGTTTCCAGTCTGCGGAGAATTCCTTCTCTATTGCCGCCTCTTCTGAGTGGCAATACCGCATCTATCACATAATATTGGAGTGACTGGAGATCTCTATTGTGACAGGCATTAAAATGTCTTGCGACAGGGTAAGCCTCATCACAGTGAGTGATTGCTCTCATGTGTTGAAGTATCCTTCTGTGGACTGGGAGCTTTGTACTCCCTATGTACTTTAGTCCACAGGGGCACTCCAACACATAGATCGCAAATTCAGTTTTGCAAGTCAGGTATTTTGAAATAATGATCTGTTTATCTGAGAAGGGGGAGGTATAGCTCTTTTTGTTAACCCCATGCTGACAGGCTTTACAAGTGGTGCATTTGTAGAAACCTTTGCGGCTACTGAGCCAGTCGGTCTTGGCCAAGACCTCCGGACAGCTGCTAACGAGGCTATTCTGCATTGACCCTGACTTTCTGTAGGTAATGGTAGGGTACCTACTGGTTCCCATGTTAAGTACTGGGTCATTTTGAATTAATGACCAATGCTTGCTCATAATTTTTCTTATAGACTGATGTTGTTGACTATAAGCGGTAATAAAACGTATGGTATTATCTTCTTTCACAGGTTTGTTATCATGCCTCATGGCTCTAGTAATGAGGGCTTCATCCCTAGATACAGTCTGAGTACGTACAATAGCTGATTTGATGGTTTTCTCACTATATCCCCTTGCCAAAAAGCGTAAGCGAGAGGCAGATTGTGCTTCCTTCAGATCGCCTTCTCTACTACAGATGCGCTTGATACGCAGCATCTCTCCATAGGGGATGCTATGAATCAGGTGACGGGGGTGATGGCTGGTGGCATGTAATACCGTATTCCCTGCAGTGGCCTTGCGATGCAATCTGGTATGCATTGTCTGTCGGTCAATAAACACCTCAACATCTAAAAAGTTCACTGCAGATCTGCTAACGTTGGAGGTAAACTTAAGATTTAAGGAGTTAATGTTGAGATTCTCAATGAACTCTAACGCCAAACTTTCCTCCCCTCTCCAAATCAAAAACAAGTCATCAATGTATCTGTATATACATACAACATTACTACGTACAATTTCAGCAAACTGGACTCCGAGGACCTGCTTCTCCCACAGTCCCATATGCAAGCAAGCATAACTGGGGGAGAAGCAGGAACCCATCGCCACACCTCTTGTCTGCTGAAAGCACAACTGCTGAAACATGAAAAAATTGTTGTACAGACACATTTCAATCATATTGATGATCATGGTATTATGGGCATGGCAGTGTAATGGCCGTCTGTCCAAGAAATGTTTTACAGCTTTGATGCCGTCCACATGATTAATACTCGTGTATAACGATGTTACGTCTAGGGTTATAAGTAGAAAGTCCTCCTGCCATGAGATGTCTTTTAATTTCCGAAGGAAATCTCCAGTATCCTGGATATAAGTGGGCAAGCCCATCATGTGTTCCTGCAGGAAAAAGTCAATGTATTTAGAGGTATTCTCTAATAAACTGCCACAGGCAGAGATTATAGGTCTACCTGGAGGATTTAAAGGGTCTTTATGTAGCTTGGGTATGAAGTATATACTGGGTACAACTGGGTGTTCGTTCTTCAGAAATTTGAGTTCATCAGAGCTTAACAAACCCAAGCCTTTCCAAGCCACTAATTTCATATAGAAATTGTTCCAGAATAGTTTGATAGTGGCTATGTCTACCCTTTTGTAGCAGTCCTTGTCATTCAGATGCCGCCACGCTTCCTCCATGTATTTTTTCCTCGCCCAAATGATCACATTGCCGCCCTTGTCCGCTTGGCGGATAATTACCGATTTGTTGGTTTGTAGTTTATTTACGAGCTCATGGTATTGTTGGTCACGTTTGGAGTGGTGAGATTTGGTACGTGACACCTTATGATGTAATTTCTTGATGTCAGTGGTAACCAGATCATGAAAATAGTCAATATTATCTTTAACCAATATCGGACAAAAAGTAGATTTTGCTTTAAAATTTGTAAGGCCTGCTCCCACCGGGGCCAAATTTGTTTCCTTTGCTGACAGTTGAGTACTATCATTTTGTAGGCTAATCAAATCCACTCTAAGATTCATATCACCTGCTGTAAGAGCCGCAGGGCAAGTAACTGCAGCCGCAGTGTTGCCTGAAATCGTATCATTTGTGGATTTTGATGCAAAAAACTTTCTGAGTTTCATTTTACGCACAAATTGAAATATGTCGACCCTGGTTTGTGCGTACCTAAAGTTGCATACAGGGCTATATGACAAACCTAAGGATAAAATCTCTATCTCTGCCTTACTTAGTTCAACGTCAGATAAATTTACTACCGATAATGCATCTATTTGGGTTACTGATTTGGTGTCTGTTTGCGCTTCCAATAATTGTTGTTTTTTTTTTTGTTTTTTCTTTTCACCACGCCACTTGATTTGTCTGCGTTGGTGGCGTTTGAAGTTTCGGAATTTGTTGGTCTTATTGTTCTTGGTCTTAAAGAATCCAGACGGTCTTGTCTCATGCAATCTATTTCCTGTGCCAATGTTAATCGTCGAAACCCCAAATCACTGATGGGGTCCACTTGTTCATTTTCCGAGCCACTTTCCACCGCCGAGCTATAGTCTGAAAGTGAAATTGTAGAATCTGCCCTAGTGTGTCTATTTTCTTGCTGTTGTATGGACACTGTAGCTGGTTGTGTTTTTTTAGAGAAGTTCTTTTTTAAGGGTTGAAAGCGTCTCGCAAAGGTGAACACTTGTCCTCTTTCATAATCTTGTTTATCCCTTTGGAATTTGTACGCTTTTCTTTTACGTATAGATTCTTCCTCTTTATTGATTCGTAACAGCATATCCTCTTTAAGTTTATCATTGGCTACAGAATGTTCCATATCATTTAATTCCAGCTCAAGTGCCACTATTTGTTCCTCATATTGTGCTCGGTCAATTTCGGCAAATTCCACTAATACAGTCATAAGATTCATGGAAGATTGTAGATTAACTTTGGCCCACTTCTCCAATAGTGCAGGGTTAGGTGATTCATATGTAGGAACCAACATAATGCGCAACCCCCGGGGCACTCTGCCCACCTCCAAGTAACGTGTCAAGGATCGGTGTTCCCACCACTTTGCCTGTTCTCCTCTTTTTAGTTTTTCTAGTTTTTTTATTTTGTCGCGATATGTCGCGTTGGCCACATTTATTGTGGCCCCTTGATGGTTTGCCGGTGCTGCCGCCAAAGGTTCATCACTGAACATATCAGCTGCGGCATCCTCCCGACTCCGCTGCGCGCCTGCCATGATGCAATTGGGGGTAATGTTATTAGAGCACAGTGCAACGTTAAACGGACAGCTGTCCCCGTTGTCTTACCCGCACACTCCTTCACCGGGCTGTTTAGACGCCCCGCCTGGTCCCGGCTGGTCCGCTCCACTAGGGTCTTCCGACTCCGGTGTAGGTTTTCCACTCCAGGAACGTTGCGGTGCAATACAATTTGCCCGGGGGCTGGAACAAAGTAAAAATCCCGTCAAGAGAAAGTTCAAAGTGCTTCCGAGGTCACGACCTGGAAGCCTGGCTCGTTGTTTGTTCCGCCCTGTTGCGAAGGAGGGGTTCCGCTTAGTCCGAGAAAGCCACTCGGTAATGTAGAAGTTTGAAGCGTCAATTCGGAAATGCAATCCAAAAGTATGACAGCAGACCCAGAATTTTCGAAGGTGCTGATTTTATTCGTGCATGGTACCCCACACCTCAGCCATGACGCGTTTCGGGCCTACCTTGGCCCTTGATCACATGACTCGTTTTGGAGTGCAAATCAAACATTTAAAGTGACAGTGCAGTTACGTTTTGATTTTGTCATCATGGATATAGAAAAGTGCTTCGATATCTAGCAGCATGCCAACAATTTAAGGCAGAAACAGGATTAATATAAAATAACCTGTTAGTATAAAATGACATATAACAACACTAAAATAGTGCATATTATAAAAAGGGTAAGAGTCAGTAAAATTATAGCTAAAATAGCAATATGAATCAATACATCACTGACAAACTAAAAATATATAGTTTACCTATTTGTCATTGCGTCTGGAAGATTATTGTAAAATACAGTAAGCCTAAATAAAGACTTATTGGGTATATTGATGAAAAGTAAGCCATCAATGACATTGCTGACTAATTAAATATCGAAAGCAACTAGTAACTAGCAAACAAATATATACAATTGATGAATAGAATGAAGAAACCTGTGCAAACCGCAAAAATGTGCAAAAAATGTGCTAATAAAATATATAAGTAACCATTTAAAAATTAATAAATAGAAAATTACTTATATATAATATTAAAATACAGGAACGGCAACACCCGTCTCCAGAATGGAACAAAGCTTCAGAGGGGCGGCGCTGCGGCGGGATATCGAGTAAATCTCTCATAGGGACCAAAAAAGGCTACTGAGTGAGGAATACGGCTCATTCGAGCACCAAAACCTCTTCCCATGTTGATGTATTTTAAAACGACAAGAACACAATAAAAAAAAGCATGCCGTGACAAATTGGGAGAGTAAACAAGTGATGCGCGCTCTGTGCTGGGGGAGGGGGGGGCCATTAGCCTGTAAAAACTCGTGGCGAGATCAAAGGAAGGGTGGGAGGGACATTGGCAAGCAAGGGGTGAGGGGGTGTGCAGCCTGGTGAGCTGAAGTGGCAGCAGAGGCGGAGTGCAGCGCGCACGCACAAAGTATCTGGTGGCATATGGAAGATGTGCACAATGCACTGTACCTAATCCGCACTTTGGGTGCACTTCTGAAAGCCCCACTAAATACCTCGCTAACAAACATTGCTGAAGCAATGCCTAGGCTCGACCTAAAAACGTAGTCTAGCAAAGTTCTGCTCAGGCAGCCAGGTGCCTGCGCATTTAGCGCTTGTACAGCTCCTGATTGCCTGACCCGAACAAGGAGAGTGTCTGTCAGGCCAATCTTTGCTCGGCCTTACAGCCACTCTTCTTGTGTAGGGGAAAAAAGGTGGGGGGCATTGCACCTCAGCTGTGTGGACATGTTGCATCTGATTATAATGTTGCTTCTTTGGGACTAATGTTATGCTTGTTATTAGTTTGTTTTAAACTCATGTTGTAATTTTGAATGTTGGTGCACAAAGGTTAAATCTGCTTTTGCTATATCTTTAATTGTGACATGTTTTTATCAACAAATAGTGGTCATGATGGTTTCTTGTTGCCCTGAAAAGAAGTCCACACATGAGCTACAGTTACTTGAAATAACTGTAATTGTTGAATTTCAGTGGTATTTTAGTTTAAAATGTTACGTTTAAATTGACATTTTCACCTAACAATAACGTCAATTTAACCTTTGTTTTTTTCAGTCGTAAATGTATATAAATATATATGACAGAGTGGCAGTAGCGACTCCGTAGTTTAGTTATAGTTCAGACTGTAGGTCATGTTGACATGGAATAAAAAGAGAAAGTGAGAAAGGACCTAGATTGAACTGCCATGGTCAAGGCCAGTGTCGAAACGTGTTGGTATTTTTCTATTCTTTGCTGCTGGACGGATTTGAATGACATTTGGCAGGATAACACATTATGGTGCGTAATGATCCTTTTGTGTACTACTGGTAAGTGTATTAACGTGGTATTAGGTAGGGGCATATATTTATAAGTTTATATATATATATTTTTTTAAGGGTACGGAATACCACGGTACAGTCTTGGAGGGACCACAGTGCTTAAAAATTGAATTTTGTTTTTAGTTTAAAAATCCACTGTAACAGTATTTTACACATATAGTGTACTACAGTGTACTTTCTATTTTTAACATATTTAAATATGCACAAAAAGGTCTAAGGAGTTCTGTGATAAGACTAACAAATTACCGCGCTGCTTACATTTCTTTTAAAAAAATGTACAGTTCTCCCTAAACTGCTGGAAAAAAATATATAGAAACTTATAAATACATTTCTCTACCTAGTATAACTTTAATAAAGTGGTACTAGGTAGTAAACAACAATACAACCTACCTCTTACCTATATCTAAGACTGTAACACAGAATGTAGGAAAACGAAGAATGCAGTCAGTCTTGCTAAAAACTACAGGCTGCCTTTTACATTCGGTAAACACAGCCATTAGCAAATAAATACTGACTTCTCATCCACATGTACTATGGTATACAGCGGCAAAATATATAACTATGTTTTTTACAACTTGTAACTTTGACACTACTTACACTATTCACACATAAATTTACCATTCACACCTCAAAATGTACATTCCTAACACATTACATCTACATCCTTCCACACACTTTCATGCTGCATCTATTTCAATTATCACACTCCATTCTATGTCTCTCAACCCAATGCCACTCCATTCTGCACGGCTTCACTACGCTATTACACATTAATCCACTACACTGTACACAACTCCACTATAGGCCACGTCAATCTACGCTAATCCACTGTACACCACTCCACTCTACTCCACTTCACTCCCACCACTTCACTATACACCATTACAGTCTACACAGCTCCAGTCTGTAACACTTCAATCTATACCACTCCACTGTACTCCCCTCCACTATATGATTCTGCACTGTACTCTATTCCACTGTATGCAACTACACTCTACAACACTACACTCTACGCTATTCTACTCTATGCCGCTCCACTGTACATCACTGCAGTGTCCACCACTGCACTGTAAGCTATTTCAGTGTAGGCCACTCTACTCTACGCCACTAAACTGTACACCACTCCACTTTATGACAATCCACTGTACGCTATTATATTGTACACCACTGCATTCTATGCCACTCAACTCTTTGCTACTCCACTCTACCTCACTACAATCCATGCTACTACACTCTACGCTATTCCAGTGTATGCCACTCAACTCTGTGCCACTCTACTCTATGCTACTCCACTATTTGCTACTCCACTCTGCGTCACTACACTGTATGGCACTAATTCTATTTGCTTCTCCACTGTAGGCCACTCCACTCTATGCCACTCCTCTCTACAACACTACACTCTACGCTATTCCACTGCATACCACTCCACTCTCCGCCACTCCACAGTACTTTATTACACTGTACGACATTACAGTCTACCCTGCTCCACTCTATGGTATTTCACTCTACAACACTCCACTCTACACTGCTTCAGTGTATGCCACTGTGCGCTATGATGTTCAACTTTACGCCACTGTACTCTACGTCAGTTCACTCTACCCCACTCCAGTGTATGCTATTCTACAGTACGCCACTACACCGTACTTGACTCAAATCGACACCATTGCACTCTACGCTATTCGGCTTTATGCCACTACACTCTACCTCATTTCATTCTACGACAGTACACTGTACTACACTACACTCGATACCACTCCACTCCATGCCACTGCACTCTATGCCATACCACTCCACTTTACACCACTCCACTATACGCTATTCCACTCTTTCCCACTCCATTCTGCAACACTCCACTCTATGCTATTCTAGTGTATGCCACTATGATTTACATACTTCACCATAAGCGGCTTAACTCTACACCACTACACTCTATGCTACTCCTCTTTATCCCACTCCACTCTATGCCCCTGGACTATACAATATTACACTGTAATCAACTTCACTGTATGCCACATAACTATACTCTATTCAACTCTATGCCCCTTCACTCTACCCCACTCCACTGCACACCACTCCATTGTATGCCATTCCGCTCAATGACACTTCACTGTACGCAATTCCGATCTATTCCTCTCCAGTATACGTCACTACAATATATGCCACTCCATTGTATGCCACTTCACTCAACATTACTTCACTGTATGCTGTGTCCGAATGAGGTCGCACACTGCTCGTCCCATCAGCGTGTGACCCCGGAGCATGATGGTCGATGTAGTCGGTATCAGCGGGTGCGCTTCTACCCGAGTGTTGAGTCTTGAGGATGTTCACTGGTGTGCTTGCCATCCCTGGACACGTGTTTCGCGTTCATTAACGCTCATCAGCAGGGATTAGGCGTGTGCACGGGGTTGCTGCGTGGGCTGCCGAAAATATTCATAGGTCCAGATACCTCTTAAGGCACGCAGGTGCGTTGTCTCGAGGTCGTCACCTCCACCGGCTCAAGGGAGCCTGTATAAATAGTATGTCTGAATGAGGTCGCACACTGCTCGTCCCATCAGCGTGTTACCCCGGAGCATGATGGTCGATGTAGTCGCTATCAGCGGGTGCGCTTCTACCCGAGTGTTGAGTCTTGAGGATGTTCACTGGTGTGCTTGCCATCCCTGGACACGTGTTTCGCATTCATTAACGCTCATCAGCAGGGATTAGGCGTGTGCACGGGGTTGCTGCGTGGGCTGCCGAAAATATTCATAGGTCCAGATACCTCTTAAGGCACGCAGGTGCGTTGTCTCGAGGTCGTCACCTCCACCGGCTCAAGGGAGCCTGTATAAATAGTATGTCCGAATGAGGTCGCACACTGCTCGTCCCATCAGCGAGTGACCCCGGAGCATGATGGTCGATGTAGTCAGTATCAGCGGGTGCGCTTCTACCCGAGTGTTGAGTCTTGAGGATGTTCACTGGTGTGCTTGCCATCCCTGGACACGTGTTTCGCGTTCATTAACGCTCATCAGCAGGGATTCGGCGTGTGCACGGGGTTGCTGCGTGGGCTGCCGAATATATTCATAGGTCCAGATACCTCTTAAGGCACGCAGGTGCGTTGTCTCGAGGTCGTCACCTCCACCGCAGCAACCCCGTGCACACGCCTAATCCCTGCTGATGAGCGGTAATGACCGCAAAACACGTGTCCAGGGATGGCAAGCACATCAGTGAATACCCTCATGACTGAAGACTCGGGTAGAAGTGCACCCGCTGATACCTACTACATCGACCATCATGCTCCGGGGTCACACGCTGATGGGACGAGCGGTGTGCGACCTCACTTGGACATACTATTTATACAGGCTCCCTTGAGCCGGTGGAGGTGACGACCTCGAGACAACGCACCTGCGCGCCTTAAGAGGTATCTGGACCTATGAATTTTTCGGCAGCCCACGCAGCAACCCCGTGCACACGGCTAATCCCTGCTGATGAGCGGTAATGACCGCGAAACACATGTCCAGGGATGGCAAGCACATCAGTGAATTCCCTCAAGACTGAAGACTCGAGTAGAAGCGCACCCGCTGATACCTACTACATCGACCATCATGCTCCGGGGTCACACGCTGATGGGACGAGCGGTGTGCGACCTCACTTGGACATACTATTTATACAGGCTCCCTTGAGCCGGTGGAGGTGACGACCTCGAGACAACGCACCTGCGCGCCTTAAGAGGTATCTGGACCTATGAATTTTTGGGCAGACCACGCAGCAACCCCGTGCACACGCCTAATCCCTGCTGATGAGCGGTAATGACCGCGAAACACGTGTCCAGGGATGGCAAGCACATCAGTGAATACCCTCAAGACTGAAGACTCGGGTAGAAGCGCACCCGCTGATACCTACTACATCGACCATCATGCTCCGGGGTCACACGCTGATGGGACAAGCGGTGTGCGACCTCACTTTGACATACTTCACTGTATGCTATTTCAGTGTATGCTACTCTACTGTATGCTATTCCACTGTATGCCACTCCAGTCTACATCAATTCACTGAATGCTACTCTACTGTCTGCCACTCCACTATACACAATTCCACTCTACACCACACCACACCACTCTATGCCATTTTACTGTATGTCACTGTGCTGTACCTCACCCCACTGTACAGCACTCCACTCTACGCCACTATGCTATTCTGCTATCTAGCACTCCACTCTACGCCACTACACTCTACACCACTTCACTGTAAACTACTCCACTCCACTCTACGCTATTCTACTGTATGCCACTATAATGTACCTACTCCACCATATGTGGCTCAACTTCGCTTCACTCCACTCTATGCTCTCCCTCGGGTATTCGTTCACGCTCTAGAAATCTCATAAATAAATAAATGCTACTCGATTTTTCCCCTCCACTCTACCCCACTTGACTATACACTATTCCACTGTGTGCAACTTCACTCTATGCCACTCAACTGTACTCTATTCGACTCTATGCCACTCCACTCTGCCCCACTCCACTGTACGCCAGTCACTGTATGCCAGCCACTCCACTCTACGCCACTTCACTGTACGTCATTTCAATCTATGCCACTGCAGTGTACACCACTACAATGTATGCCACTCCACTGTATGCCACTTTACTCTATACTACTCCACTGTATGCTATTTCAGTGCATGCTACTCTACCATACACTTTTCCACTGTATGCCAGTCCAGTCTACGCCAATCCACTCTATGCCACTCTAATGTATGCCACTCCTCTATATGCTATTCAACTCTACACCACTCCACTCTCCACTGTATGCCCCACCACTCTATGCCACTCCACTGTACCCCACTCCACTCTACGAAACTCCACTATACACTATTCCTCTGTATGCAACTACAGTCTATACCACTCAACTCTATGCTATTCGAATCTATGCCACCCCACTGTACCCCACTCAATTCTGCACTATTCCACTGTATTCTACTCCACTGTACCCCATTCTAATCTACGCCACTCCACTGTACACCATTGCACTCTACAGCATTACACTTTACATCATTCCAATCTATGCCACTCTAGTGTATGCCACTCCAGTGTATGCCACTCCACTGTACGCTTCTCAACTCTATGCAATTTCAGTGTATTCTGGTCTACTGTACGCTCTTCCACTGTATGCCACTCCACTCTACACAACTCCCTTGTATGCCGCTCCACTCTTCTCCACTTCCCTGTATGCCACTCCATTTTATGTTGTTCCAATGTACACCACTCCAGTCTATGCGACTCCACTTAATGCTAATCCACTGTATGGCACCCCAGTCTATGGCACTCAACTGTACACTAATCAATTTTACACAAGTCAACTCACTATTCCACTGTATGCAACAATACCCTACCCTGCTCCACTCTATGCTATTTTACTCTACCCCACTCTACTGCATGCCACTCCAGTGTATGCCACTCCAGTGTATGCCACTACAGTGTACGCCACTCAACTGTATGCTACTTCACTCTACGATATTCAACTCTACGGCAGTGCACTATATGCTACTCCAATCTATGCTAATCCACTGTATGCCACTCCACTCTACACCACTCCACTATACGTCTACCACAGTCCACTGGATACTATTCCACTCTACCCCATTCCACCGTACGTCAATCCAGTTAAGCACAATCCACTATACGCAACTCCACTGTTCGCTACTCCACTGTACACCACTGTATGCTATTTCATTGGCTGCCACTCCACTCTATACTATTCCACTGTATCCCACTCCACTGTACGCCGCTCCACTCAGTGGCTTTGTATGACACTACACTCTACAACACTATATACCACTCCACTGTAGCACCCTGTACCACACTCTAGTCTACTCTATCTCACTTCACTGTACAACACTGTACTCCACTCTCTGCCAATACACTGCACTCCACTCTACCACAGTTTCAAACACTTTACAGCATAGCATACCACTCCACTGTACGACAGGCCACTCCACTCTATTCCACTTTACTCCACTGTACCACACTCAATGGAACTGTACTATACGAGATCCCACTCCACTATATCACACTTTAGCCCATGGAACCCTGTGCCACTACACTGTGCAACAGTTTAGCGCATTGATTGACACTCTAAGATATGCACTCTACTTTACAACAACACTCTCCTGTACTCTTTAAAACAACACTCTATTACAATCTAGGCCAGTGTAAGACACCACACTATTCTGTATGGCACTATACTGCACTGGAAACAGGCAGACTGATAGAAGAACAAAGATCAGGAAGCCCGTCTTTCATGCAAGGAAAGTGCTTCCTACCTGAACAGAGTTCGTCCACTGGAAGGAGCCCACGAGCTGCGAGCCGCGAACGGAAACGCCAGAAACGCCAACATCGCCGAAGCGAGACGGACGCTGTGGCTGCCTGCTCCTGTCTCCTGTCTGCCGCTCCCTAAGCCGCGAAAGTCGTGAAGTCCGTGAACGCCGAGAACGCCGAGCGGGCGGAGAGAAAAAGCTCGGACACGGGGAGGCTCCAGCCCGGTATACCCACAGTCGCGCTTATGCTCCACAGGCGGCAGGTGAGCAGCTGAGCGGCTCGGTGTTCAGGCAGCAGACGAGCGGAGCTGGGGGTAGAGTCATTCAGGACTGGGAGCCGAGGGGGGGACAGCAGAGCGCCAGAAGCAGGTTGGGGCTCATCTCTTCATCTTTCTTCAACTCACCCCCTGCACCTGCTTTACCTGCCACATTAAAGTTATCCCTCCCAACGTGGCCCCTCCACAGCCAGAGACCCGCTGCAGGGGTTTCTTGACGGGGACCCCTTGGAACACTGCCACGCCCGCTCCCCCACCACAATCAAGCGTCTATCAAGGAAAGACCCCATTAGAACTGTATTGAATCGACTCTGGTAAACTCAGCGGGTCAGAGAGACTGCGAGCGTGGCTGCCGTTAGAGGCAGCTGCGAAGTAAGAGCCCGGGGGCGGTGGCCTAGGCCGTCTGACTAGCTCCGACCTCGCCAGTGGTCCCCCCCTGTGTGCCCCGCTCGCTCCAGCTAGATCTTCAGTGGTCGCCAACAGAAGGGCAGACGCCGGGGAAAACGCCTTGCTGTTTGTCATTGATACATCGCAGCGACCACCTTGCTGCAGGGAAAGAAAAAGTTACAGCCAAAACAGAGAAAAACAATGAGGACTAGAAACTTGTCCTTATTGCAGGCACAAGAAAAGCCCGACCACACAGAACAGCCAGAAGACGGAAGGCAAAACTTTTCTACCCCCGAGGCGCGGGTGGCCTTTACTCCGGACCTGGGCTGTCAGAGGGGGGAACTCCGGGTGCGAACGGTGCAACACCGACGTCCCTAGGATTACAAACTGCGTTCCCTGCACTGACATCGTCGCAAGTAGGGCAAGATGGGAAGCGTCATAATCCGGCTCACTCTATTCTCAGCCCTGGGGCAAACATCTCTTCAGGAAACAGAGACATAAGAAGCTTCTTTTACCCTCTGGCTACAAGTCCAGGTGCACCAATCAGATCTTCAAGCTGCACTCCACCCAACAAAGCCACAGAGGACATCCCACCCTCTAGCTCCACTGCCTCACGGGCCCCAGGAAGGCCCCTGTCACCAATCATAACTATGCTACAGGGTGGCATACGTTCCAAGCCAGAGGCTCCGGGTAGGGTTGCACCCACACCCGACTTAGATAGACCAACAACGCCCTTACATCGCTCACGGGAAGATTCTCATTCGAACTCGATCCTAGATGGGGCCCTCGCGGCTGACATATCGATCAACACATGTAGTGCCCCCCCGGCAACCGGGGAGCACACGCCTGACGCAACCAGCCACACACATGAAATTTTTGAGGGAGGAACCATCACAGAAATACTGGCCCGGCTCTCCCCACCTGCGAACTTGATGCATCAGAGCCCCCGGGACCAAGATAAACCGACCTTGTCACCATCTTCAATGAGTAGAAGCTCGGATAGGGGGGAGAATCCCCCAGTGATCACAGACCATCTAACTTTGATCAATGAGACACTCATCTCTATGACAGGTGCGGCAATAATGCACGCCGACAAGCTTGATGCCCAGATAAATATCCTACAAACTGTCGCAAACTTAATATCTGGAATCGACTGTAAATTGGACCATCTGAACTCCCTGATTCGCAGAGCACAGGACAGTATAATGCACTGTACAACTAACACTCTACTCCACTTTATGCCATTCTACAACACTCTACTCAACTCTGTGCCATTCAACTACATTCCACTCCACAACACTCGACTCCACAATACTACAGTTGACGATATTCCACTGTACGACACTCAGCTGTTCTGTACGAGATGCCCCTTCGCTGTACAACACACAAATTCACTCTAATATACTCCACTCCACTATATGATACACCATGTCACTCCACTATATAACACTTTACTCCACAATACACAATGCCACTCCACTCTACTCCACTCCACTGTATGCCACTCCACAACACTAGACTAAATGACACTACACTGTGCGACACTGTGCTTCTGATATACTCTACAGCACTGCAATAAACAGCACTCAATTAAATGATACTCAACACTATTAATTGAAAAAAATCTTTATTAAAAAATAAAAACCATTTAAATTTAATGAAAACAAGGGTTAAAGGTAAGTTATATTTAGTAAAACTTTATGTATAATATATTTATACAAACTCAACTCAAACTGGAGAATTTACAAGGTTATAGTTACAGCTCAAATTTCTAATTTACGCACCACTAGATAGAACCTATATTTATAATTACGCACCACCTTGAATTTACTATACATCACGCACCACCATATAGATTCTTCTCCTTTCAATCATGACACTACAATACCTATCCACATAATACAAAAGAACCATAAGGGAGGCTCCAAGGGAAAAACAGTTTTAAGACCTGCAAGAAGTAGTTCCCCTAAACAGAAACATAAATCACACAATGAGCTTCTAGGGTCTAACAAAGCTTGGAACAAGCACAAGTGAGAATGAGGTATAAGTGTGTCTCTGTAGCAAGACCTTATTGGGGAGTGATCCCTTTTAGGATGAATGCCCTCACTCACCAAAGGTGACATGCTTCATCAATTGGGCTTTCTCCTCCCAGTGGGAAAACCTAGCCCCACTGAGGGCCACGACCACCTCTCTGAGAGGTGGGAGCTCTGGGATGTTTTTGTTGTTCACATAGCAGATGGGAATGCTAAAAACCCAAATGCGAGCAAACTAGTGATGTGAGGGCGCAGCGCAATAAGTAAGTGAAAAGTGAGTTACAACTGCCTAGAGCAGATGAAAAGAAACTTTATTGGCTCATCTGGGCTGGCAGGATTAAAACGCAGTGCTACGCAGTGTCTAATTAAACTGCTAGATTGAAAAGAAAGGTCGACATGTTTCAGCCATTGGCCATCTAATAAGTATGTGTGGCTTTCTTCAGGACCAGAAAACAAAGCTGCTGCTGCAAAGTGACACAAGAAATAGAAGAGAAGTTTCTAATACAAAACCAGTAATCCTAGGTTGGAAACGGTATCACTGGCACTCATCTAGAGGGAAACGAGACACAGAAACACACAATCAATCAAAAACTCATTGGGATTTCCAAACGTTTCGTGATGTACATTTGACTCTTGAGTCATTACATACAATAAAGTTCAACCAGGTACTCTGAGATTAAGTAACTCACCCAATTCTGTTGGATAAGTGAGCCCACCTCCACCAGTGCATGGAGAAATGGCGAGTTATAGTTAATGTAGTGCGGCGATTTATGCAATACTCGTTACATATTACGCATCACATCTCACATCTATACGCAATACTCGTTGCTATTATTTAGGAGCATGGGTGCTGGACCTAATAATGAACTCTTAGCCCTTCCCTTAATTTTCTTGAATTATTATAAAGCCAGCAGACAAAGGATGCAAAATGATAATAATGGACACTGAAAAAAACAAGGCTTACAGGGGCGTTATAGTTTTCACTTGTACATAGCCAGTGAAATTCAGCAGTTATTATTAGCTGAGCTAACTATAATTCCCCCCCACATTGCATTGCTTATGACGTCACATATCACATCTCTCATGACATGGTCAGTGACATCGCTGATGCCATCTCAGTTGACATCACTGATGACATCATCAAGTGAATATGTGTTTCGTAAACGTTTCTGAGACTTAAAGATATATACTAAGCTATTGCTTGAGTTAAATTACTACTTTCTGTACAATTGAGTGATACTATTTCTAACATATGTCATCTGAGTGGCTTTGTGGCTGTCTGTATGAGTGTCTGAGTGGGTATGTGAGTGGCTATATGGGTGTGTGAGTGGCACTATAGATCTGTCAATGGGTGTGTGAGTGGCTTTATTGGTCTGTCAGTGGGTATGTGAGTGGTTGTATAGTTCTGTGAATGGGTTATGAGTGGTTTTCAGGGTTTGTGAGTGGCTGTGTGAGTGGTTGTATGGGTGTGTGACTGTATATGTGAGTTGTTGCATGGGTGTGGGTGATTTGCTATATGGGTATGTGAGTGATTGTATGGGTGTGTGAGTAGGTGTCTGAGTAGCTGTGTGGAGGGTGAGTGGCTGTATGGGTCTGTAAGTGTGTGTTTGAGTGAGTGTATGGGTGTGTGAGTGGTTGAGTCCAACTGTGAGTGGGTGTGTGAGTAGTTGTGTGGATGTTTGAGTGGATGTCTGAATGGTTGTATGGGTATGTGAGTGGGTGTGTGAGTGGGTGAGTGAGTAGGTGTATGAGTGAATGCATGAGTGGGTCTGTAGATGATGTCATCAATTATTTCATTTGAAATGTCATTAGTGAAGATTCTAGCAAAAGCTAATTTTGATCCATTAGTGGTCAAGATTAAGGACGATCTCGAAAGGGTTAATAGCCGCCATCTTTCCATTATAGGAAGAGCCAATTTTTTAAAAATGAATACGCTACCTAGATGCCTCTACTTATTTCGGGCAATTCCGCTAGCCATTGATCAGAAAACGTTAATGCTGATTAACTCACTCATATTAAAATTGATGTGGCAACATGGGAAGATTCGGAGGTCACTTACATTATTATCACTCCCTTTTGATAGAGGCGGTCTTACTATACCTAATATAACTCTCTATCACTGGGCGGCTTTTTTAAAACTGCTTACTCCTATGATTAGTAATCCAAGTCTAGAGAGTCCGGAAGGCTTTGGAGTAATACCTTCAATATATGAGCTCCTCTTAGGTCAGGAGGCTAAGGGTTTACTCTTACGGAAGACTGAGGCAAGGAATTATAAGAACTTTAAGGGAGAAATTATAGCTAGTGCATGGGGAATTTGGAATAAAGTGGCCAAATATGTGCATATTGGGAAGATTAATCGATATACACCGCTCTGGCGCTCTAATGCCATTCAAGGTCAGGATATCATTCCTGTCGTAAGGAAATGGGATAACTTGGGAATTAAAACAATTGGTGAATTCTTAATAAATGACTTTGATACCACCTTTTTTGATTTGAAAGAAAAATATAATTTACCAAATGGAGATTTTTTTTAATTTGCTCAGATATTTGCTAAATTAAAAGCCAAAGAGTCCCTAATCTGCCTTTCTAAAATTGAAATTATGGATGCTATACCTAGAATAAACACCAGGATAGGGACTGTGTATAACATTCTTTTGAGCAAGAAACATGATGATCTTGATAAAGTTGAAAATAAATGGGTAACAAAATTAAACTATCCCAATGTGGACATCGATAGAGTGTTAGAGATGAGCCAGAAGTTATTTATGGCTAGCAACCTTAAAGCGCAACTTTATAAAACTTTATTTGACCTTTATTTTACTCCTGCTAAACTGTTTTCATGGGGTAATCGTGAGAATGATTTATGTCCTAGATGTACCCAAGGGCCGGCAACCCTTATTCATATGTTTTATAATTGTCCCGATTTGATGTTGATCAAAAGTATGATATTATCCTTTTGGGAAGAGGTATTTAGTCATAAAATACCAGAGTCAGAAACTTTGTTTTTACTAGGACATGATTACTCCTTAAATTTAACAAAATCTGAAGAAAGATTATTGTTTATAGGCACAGCGGTACTAAGGTTAATTTTGTCTGCTCGCTGGAAAGAAGCTGACCCGCCAAGTTTTCAGATGTGGCTAGCGCGCTTCCTAGCGGTCCATAGATATGAAGTTGCTATTTTTGAAACAAGAGGAGTAAAATCTAGGGCGCGCGGGGAAGCACTCTGGCGTCCAATTATTAACTGGAAAGCTGGCATTATTCCTAGTGGTATTGGTTGATCTAAATATTTGTGTATTTATTCCTTACGCCCTAAGTGTTTACTGTTTTTGTTTATGCTTACTTCTGTTTAAATAAATCCCTTGTCTGCATTCCATGTTATATAATTTATTTACGTTGTGTTACTGCCTTTATTTTTTGTACAATGACTCTTGCTTTTCCTGGTAAAAAAAAAAAAAAAATGAAATGTCATTAGTGATGTCATCAGTGACGTCACTGACCATGTCCTGAGTGAAGTAATATGTGAGGTCATGGGCAGTGCATTGCAGGGGCGTAAGTTATAGTTAGCTCAGGTAACTATAACCGCTGAATTTCACTGGTTTTCCACAAGTGAAATCTGAGCATAACTATAACGATCCCTGTAACCTTTGTTTTTTTCAGTGAATTTATATGTTTTTTTAAGTTCTCTTTCCTAACTATAACGTCCCTGTATCCTTTGTTTTTTAAGGAAATGTTTAAGTGTTTTTAAATGTTATTTCCTAACTGTAACCACTAACTTTGACACTGAATGTGTTAGTGAGTGCATGAGTGTGTCAGTGGGTATATGAGTGCCTAAGTAGGTATGTAAATGGGTGTGAGAGAGTATGAGTGGGGCTGTAAATGGGTAAATGAGTGCCTGAGTGGGTCTGTGAGTGGGTGTGTGAGTCTCTGAGAGGGCCTCTGAGTCAGTGCATGAGTCTGAGTAGATCTGTGAGTGGGTGAGAGTATGAGTGATTCTGTAAGTTGGTGCATGAGTGACCGACTGTGTCTGTGAGCGGGTGTACATGTCTGAGTTTGGCCGAGTGGGTGCATGAGTAAATGGGTCTGTGAGTGGCTCTCAAGAGTGCTTATTTCTCTTGGAATCCGGGGGAATCAGAGCCAGAATAATTTGTGGTTTGCACCGCCACTTAAAGAGCACCCACCCGTGAGTGATTTCGCATCAGGTGCAACTTGATTGTGAATATATAAAAATATATATATATTATCTACTGGTGGTCGCCAGTAGATAGTTATAGTTAGGACCTAGTTTCCATAGGAAAAGCATTTTTTTTTTTGCAATAACTTTGGCGCCGGATGACAAATCTTTGTGAAATTTTCAAAACTCTTGGGGCGTTCCGGTCAGCTCCTGTCTTGAAAGTTTCGGGGTGATTCGTCAAGCTGGGGCCGAGAAAAAAGGGGGGTCCCAAAACGTGTTTTCTTTATGTTATTTTGCATAGGAAACTTAAAATAAAGAGGTCGGAAAATCAATTTCCCATTGGAAACTTTAGACACGGCTACAGCTTGAACTGCTGAACGGAATTACACCGAAATTGGCAAAAGGGTAGCCCTTGGTTCAGAAAGAGACCTTTTTTTAAATGGTGTAAATCCGTTCAGTAGTTGCTGAGAAAATGAAAAAATAAAAGTTTCGATATCGAGAGGCGCGGTGGATCCGCAGACCCTCCCAACCACAAGCTTTATTCTAATTGGCTGTCAACACTCCAAACCAGGAAGTGTTGGCAGCTATCTTGTGACTCGGTAGAACCGAGTCACAAGAAAAGAGAAAAACAAACGTGAAAAACAAGAAAAGGGGGCAGGGTAGAAACACCCTGATGCCCTAGGCCTGCTCAGGGGGTCCCACAAGGATCCCCAGGACCCAAAAAAGCTTTTTTTTAAAAAAAGAATCGTCCGAATTTGCGCTGGGTGCGCAAATCCAGCTGAGAAAATGTAAAAAAACGAAGCGCGGGCTCCTGCGCTTTGTTGTATTGAAGCCCCCGGGTGGGCCAGGTCCCAGGGTCACTGAAAAAATGTGTAGGGGGCCCCAATCCCCCCCACACCGCCCCGGGGACCGCCACCTCCCTGGGGCTTGATTTATGGGTTGCGGGGGAGCATACAACCCCCCGCAGCCCTGGGGACCGCAACACCGGGGCTAATTTTTAAATGTGTGGGGCCTCCAAAGCCCCCCAAGCCCCGGGGACCGCCACCCCGAGGGCTTTCATTAATTATTTGTGGGGGGCACATGGCCCCCTGCAGCCCCGGGGACCGCCACCACCTGGGCTTGTTTTAAAAAAAAAAAAACTGTGTGGGGGGCTCGAAAAAAGCCCCAGGGACCGACATCTCCCCAGGACACTAAAATGCAAATTTGGGTGTCCATTATTGACCCCGCGAGCCCTGGGGGCCACCGCCTTGCATTTGTAATTGAAGTGAGGGGGGCCGCATTGCCCCCCTCCTGGAGCCCGTGATGGCCCTGGGGACCGCCACCCCCCAGGGCAGGCTTCTGCAGTGTCCTGGGGTGCTCACCCCGGGACACTGCTATTTGCTATGGCAGAGCGGGAGCCGTGTAGCTCCCGCCCTACCATAGCAAACTCTGCTTTGCTTCATTGAAGCAAGAGAAGGGAACGTGATCTTGCTTTAATGAAGCAAAGCAGATTGCTTTTCCACACTGGAAGCTGCATGTTAGCAGCTCCCCATGTGGAAAAGCAAGGGGGGTATTGGGCCTCCCCCCACGGTCCCCAAAGGAAAGGGCCTGACCCAGGGGATGAGGTCCCCAGGGCCAGAGTGGCCCGGGAGGGGGGCCACGTGGCCCCCCTCCCCAGTAAAATAAAAAATAAAACTAGGCTGAGCCCCCAGGGGATGGGGTCCCCGGGGCTGAAAATGGCCTTGGTGTGTTTTAAGTTGGGGGATTAAGTTCCCTTCAATCATGAGGGTGCCTGGGGTCCAACTAGCCCCCCAGGTACCTCCAGTAAGCGCCACAGAACTGCTTGCAGAGAGGTGTAAAAAGGGTCGTGGCCTCAGACCACTTCTCTGCAACACAGCCCTGTGGCGCTAACTGGAGGTACCTGGTGGGCTAGTTGGCCCCCAGGGACCCTCAGGATTGTAGGGGAATTAATTCCCCTACTTAAAACACGCCACAGGGTGCGTTTGCATAGTGTTTCTGGGAAGGGGCGAGGCCTGTGGGGCGATGCAGGCTTTTTCAAAATGTTTTAATTTTTAGAAGGAGGGCCGCGTGGCCCCCTTCCATTTAAAAATAAATAAATTAACAAATTAGGGGTCAGGCCCTGGGGGATGGGGTCCCCAGGGCCCAAAAAATAGGAAAGAAAGGGGGGCCACACAGCCCTCCTTCTAAAAATTAAAACATTTTGAAAAAGCCTGCATCGCCCCACAGGCCTCGCCCCTTCCCAGAAACACTATGCAAACGCACCCTGTGGCGTGTTTTAAGTTGGGGAATGAATTCCCCTACAATCCTGAGGGTCCCTGGGGGCCAACTAGCCCACCAGGTACCTCCAGTTAGCACCACAGGGCTGCGTTGCAGAGAGGTGGTCTGGGGCCACGCCCCTTTTTATGCCTCTCTGCAACGCAGCTGTGTGGCGCTTACTGGAGGTACCTGGGGGGCTAGTTGGACCCCAGGCACCCTCATGATTGAAGGGAACTTAATCCCCCAACTTAAAACACGCCAAGGGGCGCGTTTGCACAGTGGTGAAGGGAGGGGGCGGGGCCTGATGTGACATGTGTGCAAACAGGCCCTCTGGTGCGTTTTAAGTTGGGGAATTAATTCCCCTCTAATCCTGAGGGTCCCTGGGGGCCAACTAGCCCACCAGGTACCGCCAGTAAGTGCCACAGGGCTGCGTTGCAGAGAGGTGGTCTGGGGCCACGCCCCTTTTTATGGGGAGCTAGTTGGACCCCAGGGACCCTCAGTATTGAAGGGGACTTAATCCCCCAAATTAAAATGCGCCACGGGATGCATTTCCACAGTGGTGAAGGAAGGGGGCGAGGCCTGATGTGACATGTGTGCAAACAGGCCCTGTGTCACGCTTTAAATTGGGGGATTAATTCCCTGTCAATCCTGAGGGTCCCTGGGGGCCAACTATACCACCAGGTACCTCCAGTAAGCACCACAGGGCTGCATTGCAGAGAGGTGGTGCAAGCCCATGCCACTTTCTATACCTCTCTGGAATGCAGCTCTGTGGTGCTTACTGGAGGTACCTGGTGGGCTAGTTGTCCCCCAGGGACCCTTAGGATTCAAGGGGACTTAATCCCCCAACTTAAAACGTGCCACACTACCCATGAACTCATGCAATGACCCATGCACTAACTCTTATACTGCTACAATACCCTGAGCAGTACCCATGCAGTCCAGCCATTGCCCTGTTACTACCCATGCACTCCTCCAATCACCCAACGAGCACCATGTACTAATCCAATCAGTCCACCAAAACCCAGGCACTTATAAATTCACCATGCACTCTCCTTGCAGTACTCTAATCTTCCAGTCAGTACCCATGTACTCATGGAGTGACCGAGGCACTAACACATGCACTGCTATAATCCCCTGTGCACTATCCATGTAGACCTCTAACCACCTACACAGTACTGATTCACTCCTCCAATTACCCAGGTTGTACCCATGCACTCCAGAAATCCCTCTATCACTATCCATGCACTCCTTCAATCACCCATCCAGCATCATGTACTTATCCAATCACTCCGCCAAAACCCAAGCAGTTATAAAATCACCATGAACTGTCCTTGCAGCACTCTAATCATCCAGTCACTGCCCATGTACTCATGCATTGATCCAGGCACTAACTCTTGGCAAATACAGAGGAGGTCATGCTCATTACAGGGTTACCTCAATGCATAGTGTTCCCTAGTGTATGTACGTGTTTTCACTGTATTCTAAGTGTCTTTTAGCATAGCACTGGCTCCGGTCCTGGTTAGTCAGTTACCACCAGTACCCGTCACTAAAATGTTGGGGGCACAGGAGTACTTTCTGGTCCTCTGTTGGTTCTTTCTGCACATCTCTTGCTTCTTCCAGCACTTTTCTTCATCTTTCTGGACTTCGGTTGCCTCTTTCTGCATTTGTCTTGCTTCTTGCTGTGCTTTTCTTCCCCTTTGACTACATGTTCTAACTTTGTAGGCATAGTTAGAAATTAGCATTTAAAAAACATTGAAATTCACAGAAGAAAACATAGGTTTCAGGGACGTTATAGTTAGTTAGACATTTTACTCATACAAAACCATAGAAATTCCCCTCTTTTTAGTTAGTTCAACTAACTATAACTCGCGCAACGCACTGCTGATGATTTCACATATTACATCATTCATGACATGGTCAGTGACATCACTGATGACCTCTTAAATGACATCACTGATGACATCATCCACATGTAAATCTGATCCACCTCCTCACACTGTAATATAACCTTTGATACACCCACTGTACCAGTTACTACATACACACTCACTGATTCCTAAGTCTACATCCATATCCACTCATTCACCCATAGAATCACTCATAGATGTAGTCACTCATCAATACAACACTATCACAAGCACTCATACATCTATACAGACACTCACACAGCACCACTCAGCCAGAGTTACTCACACACTTAGTCAGTCATGCAAAGAATCAATCACACTTCCATTTACTGACCTGTACAGGTATACAAACACCACATCCGTTATTCAAACAGAAACAAATGCATACTTACTCTTTTCTACAATCACTAATACAAGTACACACTCATCCGTGCAGTCACTCTCACAATCACTGACTCTCATGTATAGTCATTTATATACTTCAACTTTCACATACACTGCTTTTTATATATGTAGTGACTTGCACATGTAACATTGAGTCATCCAATCTCTCACCAACACACCATATACACACTCACACTCACACAGCTGTTTCCACATGCCCTCTTGAACCCATATACACAGTGAATCAACCATGCAAACATCTATGCACAGACTCACACACATCCCAAGCACCCACACACACACCCAGGCACCCATACAGATACTCAGACAACCAATCAATAACTCATATAGATCCTCATTTAGCTACTCACCAACCCATGCAACCGCTTACACTCCAACTGACAAACTAAACTGTGTGAATGTCTGTATCAGTCACTAACCTGTGCATTCAGTAAGACACATGGAATCACTCACTTAAACAGTCAGTCACACACCTACTAAATCCTCCATCCAGACACTTATACACCCACTCATTCTTCAATACACCTTGGCATATATATAATACATATGTAAACTGTATAGAAACACACTTTCACTGGATGATGTCATCAGTGATGTCATCAGTGATGCCACTGACCATGTCATGAATGACGAAATATGTGACGTCATCAGCAGTGCATTGCAGGGGTGCGAGTTATAGTTAGCTGAACTAACTAATGGGGGAATTTCTATGGTTTTGTATGAGTGAAATGTCCAACCAACTATAACATCCCTGAAACCTACGTTTTTTTCAGTGAATTTCTAAGGTTTTTTAAATGCTAATTTCTAACTATAACGTGCCTGAAACCTATGGTTTTTCAGTGAATTTCAATGTTTTTTAAATGCAAATTTCGAACTATAACATGCCTGAAACCTATGTTTTTTTCAGTGAATATATCTATATATCTATATATATATATCTATATATATCTATATCTATATCTATATATAAATATATATATCTATATATATATATATATATATATCTATACATATATATATATATATATATATATATATATATATATATATATATATAGATATAGATATAGATATATATAGATAGATAGATAGATAGATAGATATATGTGCACAAATTACGCACCAGACACATGATAGCCTTCTCTGGTGGCTCAGTGGACTAAATCACCCACTGCAGGGGCCTGTGTTAGACCCCGTGGTCACAGGTTCAAATCCCAGCGGGTCCACTCAGCCTTTCATCCATTTGCAGTCGATAAAATGAGTACCATTGAGTTGGGTAACAATAAACATCTGTTATTCAGCGCCAGGATACCTTCGGGTAATCGTGTGCTTTACAAATACACATGTTATGAGATCTTTTTTTAACACACAACCAAGATTTTGGAAATGATGAAGTATTGACTCCAAAGTTGCATTTTCCTTTTTATCTGTCCCTTTACAAACACGTCCTGGAGACCTGTTTTGCCCCGAGTTTTGCCAAACTTTTTTTAGGCCTATGGGAAGAGGAGGTCTTTGGGGACGTGGAAGGCTTTCCAAAGACTGAACACGTTGTCTTGTGGCTTAGGTTCATCAACAAATTGTTCATTATCTGGAAGGGGACTGAGGCTGTGCAAGTTGCTTTAGTGACAACCTGAATCAGAATACCCGCAACCTCATTCTTTCCAACAACATGAGCAAACACTGTGTAGATTACTTAGACATGAAGATTGAAATAACGATCAACAGTATACAAACCAAACTCTTCTGCCAAGCCACTGCAGGCAATAGCCTTCTACACACCATCAGCAGCCATCCCGATATCTCAAATGGTCCATACCCTACGGGGAGCTGCTGAGGACTAAACATAATTGCAACACAGAGGAAGCATTCCTAACTGAACACGTCACCATGATCTCTAGGTTTACCGAGAGGCACTATCCATCCTTGGCACTCAAAAGAGCAATGGAAAGAGCCAATAAGATGACAAGGGCCAGCACTCTCTGTGATCCCTCACCCGCACTGTCAAAAGAAGGTGAGAATGACACTGGGATGATACTAACATATAATAACAACTGAAGAGAGATTCGAAATATTCTGTCCAAGAACTGGGACATCCTAGCAAGTGATCCTGTCAGAGGGCACACCATACAGGAGAGACCCAGAATAACCTATATGAAGGGATGGAGCATGAGGGATACTCTTGTGCACAGCAATATTAGAGTGGTCAGAAAGGTGAGAGAGCACAACCTGGAGGGGTTCTTTCCTTGTCGCCACTGTAAACCATGTAGGAAGAGCTATATGAAAAAGGATAACACCACACCCAGACACAACACCTGTAGAAAGATCATGTAGTTCCTCAAGTGCAACTCCACCTTTGTTATCTACATCCTGGAGTTCCCCTGCAAACTCAGATATGTGGGCAGCACTACTCAGGTGGTTAAGAAAAGAGTTCTGAAGCATCTGAGGGCCATCAATAACAAGAACCCTCATTACCTGGTTGCAAGACATTTTCATTACCACCCTTTCTCTGATAGCTCTCGTCTCACATACTTTGCCATAGAGCAGATCCACCCTAATCACAGGGGAGGGGACAGGGTGTTAAGACTCAGAAAGAGGGAATACAAGTACATTTTGGATCCTGAAACTAAAAGCCCTGGAGGGGCTCAACTTCGGTGAGGAGCTGGGGGTATACTTCAATGTAGAATAAACACTACCTTCCCTGGTGACTGAGCTCCTCTATACCTGTACATGCTTGAGTTCTGAACCCTGTAACCTTCTCTAGAATAATACCTGTCTCTCTGTACTTATTTATGTGTGCCCATACACCTCTACTTTGATCCATTGATGTCTATTGGAGACTATGTGTACATATTTTGATAGTAAGATTTTTTTTAAGTTCAACAAGAAGTTTATTGGTCAAAAGCAAGGTGTCAATACAAGGTACAAAAGTATTTTAAAAAGAAAAAATAACAATTAAGTAAAACAGTACATCTAGAATAATAAGAAATAGCCAAAATGGGTTTCTTTTTTGTGAGAAGCAAACAAAGGGCATGAAATGATCCTAAAATGAAACAGTGCATAAATAGAGAACAATTATAAGATAATGGAGAAACAAGGAACATCAAGGGTAATCAAGGGGGTTTTGAGATTTCTTGTTGGGCAGGCTGCAAATGAAAAGAATGTTTAGCACAAACATCAAGATATAGTGTGACAGGAAGCCATAAATCCATGTGTTTCGTCGCCATATGAATAGGAAATACAAAAGCAGTATCCAATCTATGATTATGACATACATTGTACCACCATGCCCTAAAGGAAATGTTTGAAACATTTTTCCAGTTAGCTGTGATCTGCTGGAATGCAACAGCCAGTAATAAGTCAACTACTTTAACATTGAGTGTGGTATCCTCCCAGCAAGGAGAAAGGCTACCCGGGAAAATATGAGTAAAAGAGAGCGGAGTGTGAGTGTGAAAGATTACATTAATTTGGGACCAGACCTGTTTCCAGAAGTTATGAACAACATCACATGAAAATAGCATATGAAATAAAGTGGCATGCAGGGAAGAGCAAGTCCAGCAAAGGTCCGGGGTTGTAGGAAGTTTCTTGCTTAGGTCAGATGGTGTGTAAAGAAGTTTATTGTATATGAAGAATAAGGATTGTGTCAGGGTTGCTGGTCTGGATGATTTACGAAGTTTAGACCATATCTTATTCCATAAAGATATTGGCCAGGAAGTGGCAAAGTCGCATTCCCATTGTTCTTCCACCTTAGTTTTAGGCCTAGTGGATGTTATGTTATGAAGATATTTGTAAATAGCAGAAGCTTTGGGTGAAGTGCGCAGAAAGGAGTGAAGCTGTGAGGTGGAAGAATTTGGAATGGGAGGGGTCTGGGATTGTGAGATTCGGGTGAAGGTGGACATTACCGCCTCCTTAAGTATGAGGTACTTGCGGGCAAAGGAGGCAGGTAGGTCAAAAGACCGGCGAAGTGTGGAAAAAGGTATAAAAGCAGAATGTGAGAATAATTGGGATACCCAGAGTAACCCTTTTTGCCTCCAAGACTGCCAGTAAAAGGGCTTTTTGTTGATTAATAGATTCCGATTGTGCCAAATGGTGGAGGCAAGGAGGTCAGCAACTGTGGTAAGGAGAGGAGGAGTGGAGGAAAGTAGCAATTTGGTCGTGAATTTGTGTAAGGGAGTGGATAATGAGAAAGGTTTACGAGTGAAAGAGAGATATTCAGCAAAAGAGAAGGGGGACAGTGAAGAGCGTTCAATCGTGACCCATAAAGGGCAGGGAGTGTCAGGATCCTGTAACCAAAAAGAAGCTTGTCGTAAAAGAAAAGCTTTTTGATAGGCCGGAAAGTCTGGAAAATTAACTCCGCCCTCTGATTTGGGACGAATTAGTCTGGCGAGAGACATCCGAGACTTCTTGCCGTTCCAAAGAAAGGAAGATAACATTGAATTGTTTCTTTTAAAGAATTTACAGGGGATTGGCACAGGAATGTTGGAAATAGTGTAAAGAACAATGGAAGACAACATCATCTTAATGGTGTCCAGGCGGCCCCCCCATGACAGATATAGGGGATGCCATCTGGTCGTTAAATCTGACAATTTCTGAATGCATTTGTTCATGCAAAGAGAAATAGTGTCCGAAATGGAGGGAGTGATATGTAAGCCTAAGTACTTGATGTGAGGAGAACTCCAAGTGAAATTGGAAGTACTGAAATCAGGTTTAAAAGTGAACTTCATTAGGGGCAGCATCTCACATTTATCATTATTAAGTTTATAGCCAGAGATTAAGGAGTACTCACGTACCTCATCCAAAAAGGCGGGTATGGATTTAGTGGGATTAGAGATGAAAAGCAGGATATCATCCGCGTATGCGGCAAGTTCGATGTGAGAATGCGGGGTTTGAAAACCATGAATGTTAGGGTTCTGACGGAGCCGAGAGAGGAAGGGCTCCAAGGCTAGGTTGAAAAGGAACGGGGACAGAGGACAAACCTGGCGAACACCTCTGCTCAAATTGAAGAAGGGGGAAACTAAGCCATTAGCACAAACTGCTGCATGTGGGTTGGAATAGAGAAGGGATATCAAAGAGATAAATTTAGGGCCAAAACCAAACCATTCGAGGGCAGAGAAAAGGTAAGCCCATTCCACCCTATCAAATGCCTTCTCGGCATCCAATGCAATCGCTGCAAGAGGATGTTGTAAGCGGGAGGATTTTGACAAAATGTTGAATAAAAGTTCGGTATTGTCGGTGATAAAGCGCCCTTTGACGAATCCAGACTGTTCCGCACCTAAGAGGTCAGGCAACAGGAGGTCTAACCTTGCAGCAAGTGATTTAGCAAATATTTTGTAATCAATGTTAACTAGAGAAATGGGTCTGTAATTCTTACAAGATTTAGCGTCCTTTCCCTCCTTAGGTATGAGACATATGTGAGCATCAGAAAAGGAGCCGGAGGAACCCCCAGGGTAACAAATGAGCCAATTAAAGAGTGCAGTTTTGGCAGTAATAGCTTTGAGAAATGAAGGTAAAATTCAACTGTAAAGCCATCAGGTCCAGGGGCCTTGTCTTTTTTAAGGTGTTGAAGTGTGGTGGATAGTTCGTGTTGGGTTATGTCTGATTCTAAAGAGGTAAGATCGAGAGGGAAGTGTTGGGGTTTATGTATGCTAGAAAAGAAGCTTGACAAGGATTGGGGGGAAGACTGAGTTTCAGAGGAGTAAAGGGTATTGCAAAAGAGAGAAAATTCAGTTAAAATGTCAGCGTCCTTATGTTTGAGATCAGAGTTGTTATCGTAAATAGACTCAATATTCAACTTATTGTGTTTAACTTAAAATTATTGGCCAAAATTTGCCCGGCTTTATTCTTTCCCCCATAAAATTTTGCACTTGACTTTAACAAATACAAGGGAGCATCTTCCGTAGATTTTGTGTTGAAACGCAGTTTAGCCGCAACAAGAGCTGTCCAACTATGTTGAGAATGGGAGGTAAAGTAGGCGTGTTCCAATCTCTTAATTTCCTGAAGAAGATCATTGGTAGATGTACGGGCAATTCTCCTTTTTTGGCAACGTAAGCAATTATAAAATCCCTGGCAGCCTCTTTAAAAGCATCCCAAATGGTATGCTTGGGCATGGAATGAGTGTCATTAATTTTAAAAAACTCATCAGAAAAGGCAGTAAATGCAGCAGTGAACTTAGGATCTAAGAGAAGAGCGTTGTTAAAACGCCATCTCCTGGGTCCGGCAGATTTAGGCAAAATGTCAATATTAATCAAGACAGGAGCATGGTCTAACAATAAGATGGGACCAATTTCAGCGTAAGTGAGAGTTCGGGCTATGGTATGGGAGACAAAAATGTAGTCAATCCTTGACTGGGAATGATGGGATGGTGAGTAGAAAGTAAACTCTTTTTTTGTGGGGTTGCAGAGGCGCCATGCATCAATGAGCTTGTGTTGCGAAATTGCCTGAGTAAAGAGTTTGTGGGGTTTGTTAGGAAGAAAGGAAGTTTTGGAGTTCCTGTCGAGGAAGGGGTCGAGAGATTGATTACAATCTCCCGCTAAAATGAAGTTGTCTTCCACAAATTTGGTAATGTGTGTAGACATTACACGCCAAAAAGTGGGGTCACCTCCAGTAGGGGCATAAACATTAAGGAGAGAGATTGGAACACCCTTCAATGATAATTTGATAAGTATCCATCTACCATCAGCATCTGATTCCTGAGTTATGAGAGAATATGAAAGGGATTTGCAACATAAAATTACCACCCCATTACGTTTACCATCGCCAGGAGAGGAATATACATTACCCACCCAGCCTCTTTTGAGTTTTGCGGATTCTATATCTGAAAGATGAGTTTCTTGCAGAAAAGCAAAATCAACATTTAATTTAGCTAGGTGAGATAAAATTCTTTGTCTTTTGATGGGAAAATTAATACCCTTAATATTCCACGTAACAATTCTTAACGACATTTAATGTAGTACATGAGATGATAGGCAAATCAGATACATTCCCAAAAAACCATTAAAAGCAAAGAATTGAAAAGCAATAGAAATTCTTATGAAGAGAGGAAGAGGGAAAATAAGAGCAATTCAATAAGGCATAGAGTTGTGAGAAGAGGAATAAGACGACGAGAGATAGAAAAGAAAAAACAATCATGGATAAGTGAAAAAAGAAGAGCGACACCCAACAAATTAGAAGAGCAAAAAGAGAATAGGAGAAGTAGGAAAACAATGAGGAGCAAAAATGCATTGTACAAGTAAAGAAAAAACATACCTATAGAAAGGAGAACAATAGGGAAGCCCAGACAGGAGAACAAGAGGGGGGGGGAACCACTTGGAGCAGGCGAGACAACAGGGGTCAGCTAGACGCGCGACCAGGAGTAAACCACGGACTAGGGTACATAACCTATGGAGACAGGCAAAAGAGAACAATGAAATTAAAATAAAGTAGCAGAAAAGATAGTAACACAATTGGTAACCATTAACAGTAAACCCGGGCACCATCAGGAACCTAAGAAAAACAGTAGTACAGGAAAGTGAAGAGCTGCAGAACATGAGGCAACAACCACCAGAGAAGAATGAGCTCAGGTGTGGGGGGAGGACGAAGAGCCTGAGGAGTCCATACTGGTTGGCGAACATGAGTTGATGAAACTTCTGAGATGAACAGGATCTTCAAACGCCATCGTTTTATTATTATGTGTAACTTTGAATAGGCATGGGTGGAAGAGGCCATAACGAGCACCCATCGATCTCAGCTCAGCTTTCATATCCAGAAAAGCCTTGCGCCTATTCGCGGTGGCTTCGGCATAGTCATGTGCAAGGAACAAAGATGAGCCTGACCATGTGATTTTTGGTGAAGCTTTAACAGCCGACAGTACCTTCAAGAGATCGGTGTATTCCAAAAAAATCCAGAATAACACCTCTAGGTCTTGACGAAGTTGAAGAAGAGGAGGGAGGTCGACCTAATCTGTGAGCACGTTGAATTTTGAGCAATGTGTCCTCCGGTAAATGCAACAACTCAGGTAGAAAAGATTTGAAGAAGGCGAGGGGGTCATTCCCCTCACAGCCCTCTCTCAGGCCGTAGATGCGTAGATTGTTGCGCTCATTGCGGTTCTCAAGATCCTCCACCTGCTTCTGAAGGGAAGAAATCTGAGAATGTAGATGGGGAATTGTAGCGCATGTTTCCTTAAAGGAAGAGACATTCTGTTCCACCGAGGAGACCCTCGTCTCCAATTGAGACCAGTTATCAGACATCAGTTGCAACTTAGCGTTGGTTTCCTCCATGAAGGGACGTAATGCTCTGATCTCTTCCAGCAAGAGTTCTAAGGAAACCGGTGAAGTAGACTTGGGTGGAGAAGGAGGGTCTTTCTTTAGTCTTTTAGAGTTTGTTTTCCCAGAGGGCACCGTAGAGGTCTCCATCTTGGTGTGCGGGTTCAGGGCGAGGGGTGCCTGAGAATCTTCAAACTTGGAGAATTCAGAGAAAATCTTCGAGTTTTTTATGAAAATATGTCGTGTTTAGTAGCAGACGAAAGCGCCAGTCTGGTAATGCCCATAGAAAACTCTTGGAGCAAAGATAGTGTCGCAGAGGCTATAAGGCTATCAAACGTGCAAAAAGTAGGGCCAAAGAAAGGTGGCAGCTGAGGGAGCTAGGCAAAAGACCAAATGGCGCAGAATGAAGAATAAACAGTCTGTCAGCGCAAAAAAAAATTGGCCGCGGAGATAACAGCACAAAATAACAGCCACAAAGTCTTGTTACCAATGAGACAAGAAGAAGCTGCCAGCAGACGAGTCAAACCAATGATGGAGCGAGAAAAGAAAACAACATGGTGGCGGTGGTATGAAGAGAAAAGGACGGACTCCCAGAAACGTAGGAAAATACCTCAGCATGTAAGGAGGTGGAAGCATGCGTCAACATTAGCCAGCTTGAAGCCTGTGAGCATGAAAGTCCTTGGTATTGAAGAAGTCTGGGCATTTGCAGGGCATTATAATGTGAAAATGTCATGGAAAAGCCTTCAGGTGAGTATTTACCGATGAGGCGCGTCATGCGCAAAAGAAAAAGAAAACAGAATGGCGGTCGCGGCAGAAACGGAGCCGCGACCGGACTTACAATGGGGCAGAAGTCGGCTCAAACTGCAGCTTTGGTAACATAAAGAGCTTCAAAGAGCGCCCGCATCCTTCCGACGTCCGAGTCCGTCTCCTATTCGGCGGTAAGTTGAGGGGAACCCCGGGACTCGCTGGTCATCACGGAGTGCTTCACCCCATTGCCGCCATACTCCCCGGGCGCTAAGCCACGCCCCCCTGATAATAAGATTTTAACATGATTTGTTTGTCATTTTCTGTTCCAGGAGGAAAAGAAGGGGCGCATCGTGGTATGACGAAGACAACAGCATGGGTTCCCTACCCTTTTCTTCAATGACACTGGTTGGGTAATAGACATTGGATAAGATATGACTGTGCACCTTTGTTTTCTTTATTTATTTTATTCTGTTACATTGCTTTTTCGGTTTTCTTAGCTGCATGTGCATGTGTTATGGGGCAATGCCCCCGGAAAGTATTCTTTCAGATCCACAAATAACTTGATGATATTCCAAGAATATCCAGGAGGTGGGGAGCTGGCAGGGACTGCGGGTGCCTTGAGGCTTCCCCACGGTCCCCAATGATATGGCCCCCGGGGGTAGGGTCCCCAGGGCAAGATGGGCCCGGGTAAGGGGCTTTTAAAAAAAGTTGAAGGCCTGGCCCCGGTTGATGGGGTCCTCGGGCCAAAATTGACTTCAGGAGGGGAGCTGCGCGGGCCCCCCTCCCTTAAAATAATAATAAAAAAATGCAAAGAAATGGGCATCCCCTGGGGCCGAAAATGGCCCAGGAGGGGAGCCGCTTGGCCGCCATTCCTTGAAAATTATTATTATTTTAAATGGCCAGTCCCCAGGGGATGGGGATCCCGAGGCCAAAATCAGCCTTGGGAGGCCCCCTCCCTTTTTATTTTATTAAAATAAAATAAAAATAGGGGTCCAGCCCCGGGGGATGGGGCCCCAGGAGTTCAAAAGGATCAAGGGCAGGGGGCCACACAGCCCCCTTCCTAATATAAAAATAAAAATTGGAAGCCGGCAACTCGCCCGAGGCCCAGCCCCCTTTCTCCAGTAGTCTGCAAATACACCTCCTGGCACGCTCTTGGTTAAGGGGTTTGAAGTCCCCTTCACTGCTTAGGGTTCTTAGGGGCTAACTAGCCCACCTGTTACCTCCAGTAAGCTCCACACAGTGGGATTGCTGAGAGGTGGTCAGAGGCCACGCCTCATTTTCCACCACTCTGCAAACATGTCTCTCGGCTCACTGATGGTGGGGTGATATGGTCCCCTTGACTCCTGAGGGCCTCAGGACTAAAGTGGACTTCATTTCCCAAGCAGCAGTGCACTAGGAGGCGCATTCGTAAATCAGTGGAGAAAGGGGGCATGGCTTCTGACCATCTCTCAGCAACCCAGCTGTGTTGGGCTTACTGGAGGTAACAGGAGGGCTAGTTGGCCCCCAGGGACCCTCAAGAGCCAAGCGGACTTCATACCCCAAATGGTAGTGCACCAGAAGGTGCATTTGCAGAATGGTGGAGAAAGGGGTGTGGCCTGCTACCACCTCTCAGCAATCCCACGGTGTGGGGCTTCCTGGAGGTAACAGTTGACCCCTAAGGACCCTCAGCAGCATAGGGGTCTTCATCCCCCAACCACAGCACGCCAGGAGGCATGTTTGCAGAGTGATGGAGAAAGGGAGCGTGGCCTGCTCTCAAAACTCAGCAATCCTGCTGTATGGGACTTACAGGAGGTAATAAGGGGTAGTTGGCCCCCAAAGACGTCCTTGTGGGCCAACTACCCCTCGTGTTACCTCCAATAAGTCCCACAGAGCAGGATTGCTGAGAAGTTGTCAGACGCCACGCCCCCTTTCTCCACCACTCTGCTAACATGGCTCCTGGCACACTACTAGTTGGGGGATAAAGTCCCCTCGGCTCCAGAGGGACCTTGGGGGCCAAGAAGCCCCAAAGCAGCGGAATACCTGGAAGCTGGTCAGAGGCCCAGCCCCCTTTCTCCACCATTCTGCAAATGTGAATGCTAGTTAAAAAACCTTAGAAATTCACTGAAAAAAACAAAGGTTACAAGGACGTTATAGTGAGTCAAACTGAATTAACTAAACCTTAGAAATTCACCAAAAAATACCAAAGGTTACTGGGATGTGAGAGTTAGGATCAGATTTTACTCATAGAAAACCAGAGAAATTCAGCTGTTATAGTTTGCGAAGTTAACTATAACTTGTCCCCCCGCAATGCACTGCTTATGACCTCACATATTACATCACTCATGACCTGGTCAGTGACATCACTGATGACATCACTGATGACATCAACTAGGCTAGCTGGATTCCGACTCTGGGACTCAATCGGAACTCAACCTGTTAGCAGCTGGTGGACGATTTCTGCCTCCATCCCTCCCAATTTTATCGCTACCTACTGCTGCAAAATACATTAGATCCCTATAAAGACAGGATTGAGACCCTTCCTGAATTCAACCCGCTTGAATGTAAGCTGGTGACAAATGCACTAGGTATTGGTGGGATATTTTGGCTCTACAAATTCCTGGTTCCAAGCACACCCGACCCCCTAAGGGCATTGAGATCTAGATGAGAGGAACATGTTGGTACCCTAGGTAATGAGAACTGGGCTGAGGCAATGATGGCCTGAGGGCGATATCGATGCAACTGCGCCTAATACAATTGAAATATTTTCACAGGGTATTCTATTCCCCTGAGCGCCTCTGGTGTATGGGTTTGGCCTGTGACCCAGTGTGTCTGCGCTGTGGCTCCTGTCCGAGTACCTTTCATCACACTATCTGGACATGCCCGGGGGTGCAAGTTTACTGAGCCTCGATCAACAGACACATGGTACAGGTGGTTGATATCGATCCTAAAATTATACTTCTGAGGATAACAGAATCCGTGGGAAACTCCAGGATGACCCGCTCACTCCTCGCGACTGCGTATTTTGTGGCCAAGAGGGATCTCTATAGGCACTGGAGTGATACACAGGCCACGTCCCTTCAGGAGTGGGTCCGTGAAATGGACATATTTGCAGCTCTGGAAAAACTGGTGTATAAGGCGAGGGGCATCCCACAAACGTTTCACCGACTCCTGGGAGCGTGGGTGGAGTAGTCTGACTCCTAATGACGTGCCCAAAAATAGTGGTTATGACTACTTAAGTGTTTGCAGCAGTGATGGCTGCCTTCAACTGTTGTTGTACATGCCCCTATGCAGAACACCTGAACTGCTTGATGTTTTTGTTGTGGCCCCATGGCCGGTGCTCGATGCTTGTATTGTATTGACTATGTTGATTCGGTATATAAGCAATAAAAATAGTTATAAAAAAAGAAAATGTGATATTTTGTGCACGAGGCCCAATAACTTCAGTCCAACTGCTTTATTTACGAGTGAAATGGACAATAACTCCCAGAAGCACTGGTTTGTTAAATTAATGACATAGGGCCCGATGTAGGTAAATCTTATTTACCGACTCTAGAATACCGAATTTTACCGATTCGGTATTCTAGATTCGGTAAATGAGATGTAGGAAATAATTTGGTAATTTTTACCGAATCTGTATGATTCGGTAATTACCGAATCGGTATTTACTGATTCGGTAATTGACATTGATTCCTATGGGCCTTGAGGCCCATAGGAATCAATGTCAATTACCGAATCGGTAAATACCGATTCGGTAAAATTACCGAATTGTCAAGGGGGACAGGGTGTCACTTTGACACCCTGTTGCACCCCTGATTCTGGCTTGTGTGCTATGTGACACATACATGGCCCTTAGGGCATGTATGTGTGCCACATGGCACAGGTGTACATGCACAGATGTGCATGTACACAGGAATTCGGTATTTACCACAAAATAGAATTTCGTGGTAAATAACAAATTCTTAAGTGCCTGTGGCACTGTTTTCAGTGCCACCTACATCTAGATTTACCGAATCTGTAAATTTACCGATTTGGTAAATTTACCGATTCTGTAAATTTTAGGCCCCCTACATCTCAAACACCAAATAACGGTCGGTAACGGCCGAAATGTAGGGCCAGATGTAGGTAATTTTAATTTACCACCTCTTAAATACCCATTCATACCGAATCGGTATTTAAGAGGTGGTAAAATAGAGGGGGGGAGATGTAGGTATTTCAGGTTCGGTAAATACCGAATCGCTAAGATTCGGTATTTACCGATTCTGTAAATACCGAATCGGTATTGCCCATTGATTCCTATGGGCCTTGCAGCCCATAGGAATCAATAGGCAATACTGATTCTGTAATTACAGAATCGGTAAATACCGATTTTAGCAAGGGTGCAGGGGGTGTCACTTTGACACCCTCTGGCACCCCAAAAATAGGCATGTGCGCCATGTGGCACACAGACATGCCCTAAGGGCATGTCAGTGTGTCACATGGCACAGGTGTGCATGCACACATGTGCATGCACACCTGGATTCGGTATTTTACCACCCAATTGGATTGGGTGGTAAAATACCGATTCTTAAAGCCCTGTGGCACTCTGACATGTGCCAGCTACATCTGCATTTACAGAATCGGTATTTTACCGAGTCTGTATTTACCGATTCGGTAATTTTACCGAATCGGTAAATACAGAATCGGTAAAATATCGATTCTGTAAATACATGCCCTACATCTCAAAATGCAATTACCGGTCGGTAACGGCCGAATTCGGCCGTTACCGACCGGTAATTGGCCACCTACATCTGGCCCTTGGTATTTTCGGCCATTACCGACCGGCATTTGGTTACCTACATCGGGCCCTAGATCTGCAACATGATGTACCTGATCATTGGGCAATAATGAAGGAAAGTGTTTTCAACTACATTCACCAGTAAATTTATATTTATGTTTTCCATGTTATTTCAGGAAGAGCATGAGTTTTTTCATTCCTTGTTTGGGATGAGTCAAAATGATTTAACAATCCATTGATTCTATTTTACCAATCTAAATGTATTTCCATAAAAAAGTCACCAACTCTGACGTTATTGAATGTTAATGACCTATGTTAAGGATTTAAAGGCTTAACGAGAAATGCTAAGTGGAAAGGGCTGCAAGATCGGAATATTTACTTCAAATAAATTAGTTAAAAGGGTAGCAAGGAGCAGGAATGAAAATAGAACATTCATTTCATCCTCACAAGCTGATAAAAAACCTGCAGTGACCACCCAGGCAGATTTGCATATGTATCAGTCATTTGGGGAATACTGATAAAGCTGTCCCTGTTTTCCGTGAAATCTGGGCTATATCCATTGCAGCATCTGTGCATCAGCACAATAGGAGCGCGCAGCATTTCATCGACCCTGTCCATTTGCAATCCCAGTGATAAAAGTTTGGCAAAGCTCCTCATTTCGTTCTTTTCATCTCCCTCTCTCTCCTCTGTTTCAACATGTTCCTCCCAACCCTCTATTCTCTTCCCTAACCAGTCCCTGTGTGCTATGGAGCCTTTCTCCCTCAGAAAAAATAAATAAACAGAGATTTGAATTTTTGAGGGTAGTTTATTTTATTTTGTAAAAAAAAAGGATAACAACTTTAAAAATGTCATAGCAAGGACATCTTATGTATGTGCTCATTGAAATCAACGGGCGTCTAGTGCTGAAAGGCCATATTGATGCCCCCATAGAATATCAGGTCGTATTGATTAACTGGGGATTTCAGTTTTATATTCGATATCGTAGATGTACTGCTGGTCTGCTGTTAGCTGCCTGCTCAATGTTCCATTTACAAAATGAAAAGAGTGAGATTTTGCCCCAAATAGGAAAGAAACGGCAATATTGTTTGAGTAGTGAGGTGACTGTGACTACTTCCCTGTAAAAATCTCTATTATTACACTCCCCTGGATTTATAATGAGATTTTTGGCAAATAGCATCCGATTTCCGCATGTTTTCCCCTGGTATTTATCCGGGTGAAATATCCGGGTGGAATACCATTGAGAAGTGATGTTCCTGTTACAGTCCAGATTTGGTAAGCTCTAGTTACCAGTCTATCGGAAACAACGGGCAAAAGTATTTATACATTTAAAAACACCTCCTTTAATAGCTTATCCGTCCCTTGCTGGTCATTTGATTTTCCACCTCGGGTTTGTGTTTCTGTGGTCCTCAGGTGCCTTTCTCCTCTCCAATTCCTCTCACCCCTTGGGAACCGGAAGTGGTGAAGAGAGTCTAGGCTGGAAAGCCTCTCATCCTGAGCTTGTAAGATGATTGAGTCTAGTCAATGGATCCATCTAGTGAGTCTGGTCACATACTTGGGTGAGATGGCACAATCACAATAGGTTTATTCCAATATTGCCAATCAATACCTTGTCTCACTAATATAAAAAGCAAACTATTTCACTGCCAACCACCCTTAATCTGTCATCCGCAAATACAAATTTGTGTGGGTTAGCAGGGTCTTTTACCCAAAAACATAACAGAGTGCCTTGAATCAAGGAGGCATTACATAGGTGGAGCATGGGACTTCCTGTGCATCCACCCATGCATTTTCACACAATCCCAGATATACTAAAGCCTGTAAACCTGGATGTGTACCAAAATGGTGCGTCTATGCAAGGATGGCATAACTAGCAGAAATATCTTTATTTCTTCTTGTTACTTACTCTTTGCATGACTACATTCTGCAGCATACATACAAAGACAGGTAAGCATCTAAGCAGTGCTACATTTGACCCAGTGGTTGATGGTGGGGACAGGGCCGGTCTTTAGCATGTGCGAGCCGGGCCCAGTCCCAGGGCAGCGACCTCAAGAGGAGTGCTGGACTCCCTGCATTTGTCTCCCTATGACTCAGGTCCAAAGAAATGTCTTCTTAAACACTTTTTCTGAAAGCTGCAGGTGCCCTTTGTAGGAAGATGGTTCTGTATACACTATACCAAAATGAGGTATAGTGTGCACAGAGTCCATTGGAATCCCAAAGGTAGGCAGAGGTAAAAGTAGATAGCACCTTACTCTCTATTTGTGGTAGTGTTGGCGAGTGGTAAGGCTTTATCCGAAGGTAGTGTTAAGCATTTGTTGTACACACTCAGGCAGCAAATGATGTCACACACTCAGAGATTTAAATCAGACCAATTTGATTTGTATAAACATATTATTTAGTTATATTTCTTTTCTGGAACCAAGCAAGCCTGGCACAGATAGGTTTCACTGCAAGTTGAACAACACAAGCAAGTTGAATGAAAATGACTTTATTACAGGTATGTAAACACTTGTGAATACAGTGGACATTACTGTTCATTTGATTACTTTATGGATTACTTTTTCTACTCTGTGTGATATGCCTGGATATCACACTGGGACATTTCCTAGAGAAAAGGTAAGTAGAGCAGTTTTTAAATATTTGCAGTTTTTCAAGCTCTTATACAAAACCAACTCCACACTTAGAACAATTTTCAAGGAAAAACAGTCAATGTATTCCTATGGAGAAAAATGTAGTTAACGGTTTGCAGGTAAGTACTTGTTTGTGGGAGCTGGTATTCTGGGGTTAGAACCAGGGTTCCCGCAGGGTCGAGGATGCATTCTTGAAACACCCACAGCGGCACTAGGGCGGCCGTGTGCAGAGTGCTGAGGCCTAATGTTATCCAATAGGGGATACGGGGGCCTCTGGTTGGCGACTGCTCACGAGCAGGCCATAAGGTTGTGTGAGCAAAGCTCCTGGTGTTAGGCTCAGGGCAGAGGGGGATCCGAGTTAGCACCCAAAGTACACCTGCAGCCATGCAGGGGTGGCTGGGATCAGGGTGCTGGTTTGGTGTTGGGTGCCCTGTTGTTTTCAATGGGGATTCTCCGGTTGCAAGAAAGACTGCAGGCTCGGGGACGAAGATCTTCTGGAGGTGACCACCGGTTGGAGAGGGAAGTTGGGATGCCTGGGGATGCTGGGACACTGTCGGTTGGGCCACCAAAGGTCATGGGACATCGGGTGCAGAGGTGTCTTTAGGCGTCGGGTTTTCTTACCAACTACGGTTGCAGTCGTAGGGGTGTTCCAGAAAGAGACTGCAGGCATCGTTTGGAGTGTTGAGGTAGGTCAGAGATCACCAGAACTCAGACCAGGGTCACCGTGTAGACCTCCTCGTGGTGTTGAGCCACTCAAACTCAGACTATAGGTGTCGGGTGCAGAGTGGTGCAGACTCTGGGTTTTGGCTGGGGCCAGAGTCTGTTGGTGAGCAAATCTGGTGCTCACTGGAGACAAAGTCTTAGGATTGGAAGGCAGGGCAGGTCCATTGGGTTCTTGAGGCTGCTGGCTGCAAGACACACAGGGATTTTGCTGGATCAGGTTTGAGGTGGGGATAGGCCGGTAGGGCTGAGGCCAAGTCAGTGGGCGTCCTCTTCTTCTTAGTTTAACACGTCTTCTTCGGTCCTACTTTTTCTCTTCTTGTTGTCGGATCTTGTCTGAGGAGGCAAGGTTCAGGGTTGTCCCTAAATACTAGATTTAGTAGCATTACAGTTAAGTAAAGTTTAGCACCAATGGGTCCTTTCCTTGGGGTGGGTAAGCCTCCTATTATGCCATCCTCTAGTTCGAGGGGGGCATATTCCTCACTCTGGTTGGCTGGTTCCCCCATCTGCAAAATGGCGGGGACTTGTGCTTCACCTCGCCTCCCCACCTGATGGTTGGGGTTGGCTAAGGTGGGCACACTTCCCTTCCTCACTTGGTTTTCCCGCCGATTCTCCCGTCCAAAGTGGGGGTCAGAACAGGTGGGGGGCAGTTTCAGGAAGCAGAAAAGGCCGGGGGTAGCTCACAAAGGCGGCAAGCCTTTGAGGCTTCCCTTTCGTGGACCCTGCCCATTCTGGGGGAGAAGCTTGGCACCTCCTGCCAGGATGTGCATTATTCCAGCAACAGGCTCTCGACCTAGGGGCCCAGAAACATGTCTGGCAGCTGGCGAGCAGCCATTCAGCCTGGACACTAGTGTTAGGTCGTTTTTCGGGGGACATCTCTAAGATGCCCTCTGAGTGCATTTTTCATTAAATCCCACACTGGCATCAGTGTGGGTTTAATGTGCTGAGACTTTTGATACCAAACTTCCCAGTTTTCAGTAAAGTCATCATGGTGCTGTCGAGTTCGTAATGACAGACTCCCAGCACCATGTACCCTTAATGGCAATACTGCACTTACAATGTCTAAGGATTGACTTAGACACTGTAGGGGTACAGGGCACATGCACCTGTACCCTCACCACTGGTATAGTGCACCCAGCTAGAGGGGTGGTTGACCTATGCCAGGGCAGTGGGTTGTAGGCATGGTACACAGGGGTGTGAGCCATATCGACTCTTCACTTTGTTCTGCACCAAAACACGCAGCCTGCAAAGGCAGTGTGTGTGTGTAAAGGTACAGGGCCTTGACTCGTAGACACTCAACAGGGGTTGAACCCCTGATAATAGCTTCACCCGCCCTCACCTGTGAAATGACTGCTAACATCGGGACTTCTTTTGGGCTGAAGTGTGCATTAATGAGCGCCTTTTTAGGTTTCGACTGCAAAAAGCTGCGCAAGCAGCTTTTGCGCAGGAGAAATCTTATGAGAACTGTAGTGTGGCTTTGGTTCGGCCCTCGTCATTGATTGGCTGGCTCCGTAAACGGAGCCTTGCCATTGGACGAGGGGCCTGTCCGTCAATGCCGGACCAGACACGGGGGCGTTCCCGAGATTCTTTTCCTTTTGCCGACGTCACGCGACGCCGGGAACGCCCCCGAGTCTGGTCCGGCATTGCCGGCACTACTGCGTCTCTTCTCCCCCGTTTCCCGCCCCGTGACTGGCCGGCCGGCCAATCCTAGCGCGGCCGGCCGGAAGTGCCCGCCCCCCGCAGCCCGGGGGAAGAAGGAAGACGGCAAGCAGTATGGCGGCGCCCGCGGGGCTCCCGTGGCCTGGAGGGAACCGCCGCCGTCGACGTTGCCGGTCTCCCATGCCGAAGAGGGAGACCGGAGAAGTGCCAGAGAGATTTTCGACGTTGCCGGTCTCCCATGCCGAAGAGGGAGACCGGAGAAGTGCCGCCGTCGCAAGGTGCAGGTGAGTCGATTGGTTTTTTTGTATTTTTTTTTCCCCTCCTCTCTTCCCCTGCCTTCCTGCCCCAACCTCTCTCCCCCTGTCTCCTACCTTCACTCGTCATGTCCTCCCCGCCTTCCTCGTCTCCGGCCGGGCTCCCGGCTGCTGCTCTGGAGGCCTGAGAGGTGGAGCCCTGTCCGGGGAGTTCCCTGCACCGGCATGTACGTGCAGACACGAGCCGGGCCTCGGGGGTCTGCTGGTGTGCAGAGTGCAGAGTGGAGCTTCAGAGTGAATTGGGAATGTTCACTGCGGGACAACTTAAACCCACAATGTATCAGCCAGGCGCAGGCCAACTGAGTAAAATATGCATATAGAACTGTAATAAGGCTGGCCTGCAAAATATTAGGAAGCCAATGGCCACGCATGGCTCCCCCTCGGCTAATTTGCGGGGAACAGATTGTAATAGCTGAGGCTTTCCGCTGATTATCTTATCCAGGATCAATATTGCTAAAATCCAACCAGAAGCTAAACAAAGTCAGTTTCCCTTCATTGCACTGGGCCTTCTTCTGAGTAACAGATGGCTGGATGGGAATGGCTGCCTCGCAAGCGCTGTCCGTACTTGGTTAGTTAACTAGTTGGTGTTTGTGAACTATACAGATGGAGGGAAATTAATGTTAGAATTGCAATTTAGTAGCGGACACGAGCAGCATTTTCTCAGTGTCTGTCACGGTACATTCTTGGATTGGATGTGGGACCAGTGAATACAGCGCTGCAGTGTTTCGACACAGCCGTAACCAATGTTGCGGCAAATGGAGGTGAATTGAGGTTCTCGCCTTCTCTTCTTTTGGCGGGTGTGGGTGTGCACTGAAAGTGACCAGCGTTGATATACCCTTTCACTTGTGTTTAACAGAGGGCTTTGGTGAATTTCAGTATCTGTGGATGTGAGCACCGGCTGTGTTGCTGGGTTTCTCTGTTCCTGGGTGATTTATGACCGAGGTGCACATTTCGGGGCTGTAAAATATGCACACAGGACGCTAATTGCCGCAATCGCTCTTAAAGTGTTGTTAGTGGGGTTTACAGTGAGTGCTCCCTGCTATTTTAAGGCATTATGCGATCCCGCTTGCGGGGGTAACCAGAGCTCGCCCCGGATACTAGGCATTCAGTTCTCGGTGGTGGAAGTTTGGGTCGGCCAGGCAGCTGTGGAAAAGGTTGAAATGTTTTTAAGGCTGATGTAAGACACTGCACCCTGTGGCTGGGTCCCGTGACGACAGGATGTTCGTCCGGGCCCTGTTGGGGGGGATGGGTGTGTGTATATCTCCGAGCCTCGTGGCCACGGTTTGTGCCCTGACCCGTGGGGAGCAAGCTGTTTAGTGGGCAGTATGAAAGAATTTAGTGGGCAGGCGAATGGTAATATGAGTGTGGGTCCACTTGTGCAGGGGCAAGGCATTCGTGCTTGGGACCTGAACGTGCTGGTTATCTTTGTGACCGGCTCTTGAAAAGCAGTGTGTGAATGGGGGGTGTGGACGCAATACCATGGTGCCTGGTTCCGTACACATAGAACCAGGCTGGCCCTTCGAGGCCCTAATGTACATGTGCCCTAGCCGACCATGGGGTGTATCACTGACATGAGGTAGCATGCGTGGGCCTGTGAGAGCGTGGTGCTTATGTGAGCGTAGGTTTATTTGTGCCTGGACCGTGCCTCAAATGCATGCGCTATTGGTATTGTAAATGACAATGCCATTTATTTATCTGTTTTCAAAACCAACACATAAATAAAAATGTTGTCATTTACAATGCCAATAGCTCCAACTTTTGCAAAGGCGAAACCGTTGCATTGTAAATGCTTGTTGTATGTTTATGGTCTGTTGCTATAATTAGACTACCATATCCTCCTACCACTGACCCCGAAGATGGCACTGTGTGCTTCATGTCCTGGATGTCAAAGCTTCTGGAATGGTTTGTGCTGTTTTTTCCTTAGAGATGGGGCAAACTCATGGCCACAGAGAGAAAACAGTCTGTCCCCCTAACTGGTGCTGTTATTTAGTACTCTTTCTCTCTGACTTCTTCCTCTGCTCCTATACTGTCTCACCTGAATATCTCCCCTTGCCTGCTATACCACCTAGCCTCCTGTCCTTTTGTGCCCATTGACTAAGCACTCCTTCTCCCCTTGTTGGGGAAGGATCCAATTCTTATACTCACCTTCCTCCTACTCCTCCCACATTTTCAATACATAGGCAATCAAAGAGGACAATTGGGGTGCACTGAATGTGGTTTTGCCCTGGGAGCTCTCTAAGCAAAGGCCAGCCATGGGTGTGGGCCACCGGCATTTGTTTACCAAGTGCAAGAGAGGAAAAAACTAACAAAGATTAAGGAAGAGAAAGATGGGAAAACATCACAAAGGGAGAAAGTAGAAACCTGCGAGGTTAAACTAAAAGGGCAGGTAGTGTCTGGTAGTGGATTAAAGATGCCTGAGGGGGATTTAAGACTTCCAGTCTTAGTATTCTTGGGGCCAACGATTAATTGCACCAGCCGTGGGATTCTCAGCAGAGCTTCGGGCACCGGCACTCTTTCATTTACAAATCAGGCACTGCCTCTAAGAATGTCTTTTGTGCAGGAAGGTATGCCTTACTACGCAAAAGCTACTCTGACTGCAAAGTAGACACCCTTGCGTCATGGTGCAAGGGTTCCTGCATTGTTGTTAGTCTGCCACAAGTGCATCAGTGCAAGAAGAAAGTATCTTTGTAAATATGGCACATTTTTGCTGTCTCTCTTTCATGCAACGCAACACAGCAAGTTGGCTTGCTGCATTAGCTGAAAGTTTAGTAAATCTGGACCTCAGTTGTTTGACTATTTAAAGGTGCCAAATTTGTTTCCTAAAATTGCTAAGACCATCAAGCTATATCTAAGTTCCCTAAATTGATCTGAATAAGCCCCCCGCTCAACAACAAACTGTGTAGCATTGGCATAGTTCTAGAATGACAGGACTTTACAGTGAATGATCTTACACAATGGACATATGTATGGGTTAAAGATACAGGTTGAAAGTATCACAGCCCTGAGGGACCCCACAATCAAGGATGAAAGTTGGCAAATTAAAAGGGCGTCATCTAAATTTGGTAACCTGGTTTCCCAGTTCCAAGGTTGGCACCTCTAGTCGCTAGGCCACATCTCCTCCCACAATAAAAAAGTAGAGGAGGGATGCAATTCTTCATGTGGCATGTGAGCAAAACTAAGGCCCAGATTTACTAAACCTTTGTGTTGTCCTTGTGTCGCGCAAGGCAACGCAAGGACAACGAAAAGGCTTCAGTTAGATTTACAATGCCACACTAGGGGTGATTTGCGCCACCTTGAATGCGTTTGTAAACAAATGTAACACAACACATTGGCTTGTGTTACATTTCAAGATGGGAGGCGTTCCAAGGGTGGATTATGGGCATTCCTGGGCAACTACCTATGGATTCCACGCAATTCCAGATTTACAAAGATTTGTAAACCCGGGACTGCGTCAAAATGGTACGCCTCCCAGAGGATGGCATAACAAGGGGAAAAATATTTATATTTTTTTATCCTTTTTATTTCCTCTTTCTATGCATGATGCATTCCACATCATGCATAGAAAGAGGAAGATTTCTCTTTGGATTGCTTTTGTGCAGGAAGATATCCCTTCCTGCACAAAAGCATTCCTGTCCATAACATTGGTGTAATGCAGCACTCAGTGTGCCAACACAAGGAGTCAGCAGAAATACTCCAGATCATTGTAAATATGGAAGATTTCTGACCTCTCCCTTTCATGCAATGCAGCACAGCAATTTCCCTTGCTGCACTGCGTCGCCTCAAATATTAGTAAATGTGCCCCTAAAGTGCTGTTGCCTGTATGGTCACCTCATAGATGAAGTGATCAGTTGCATAAATAACAACCAAGTCTTACAACCCAACCAAAAATAGTTACAAACAATTTTGGAATCTTGATCATTGACGAGGCAGGACTAGAATTAAAGTGTGTCTGTTGACCTTTTCACTGCAAGTGCTTATTTGATTTAAGGTGCACAAGTATCTTCTTATAGAGGTGTACACTCATGTTTGGAATCCACAAAACATCCATTTTTACAGCATACTGGTTACTAATAGTAATACTACTTTTCCAATTCAGCCATTTGCACATGTACATTAATCTTGCACTTGCATATATCTTGATGTTTGAATACTAATAATCCATTTTCTCAGGCATACTATTACACTAGTTCTTCGTGGGAGAAGATCTCCTGCAATGGGCGGTGATTAGCCATTCCATGGAAGATATGCCCTGCTAAGTTTGTGTTAACAAACTTTCAAAATTCACAAATATTTTTTCAGCCCATTCCCACCCTGGAAGCATTCAGAGGTTTACTGCTGTGAAGAGCAAGAGTAAGTCTACTGTCAGGTGGTATGGAAATGGAACCGCCCCAGAATTGGTGGGGTTTGACAAGAGGTTTCCCCATGGATGAATCAAATGTCTGAGGGAGAAGAAGAAGAAAATAGTATGTGCAAACGAAATTTTGGAAAGCATGTACCAATACAAAATTGCTCTCTTAGTGCAACACACTTCTGTAACTGCTTAAAAATGTGAGTACTCGTGGAATCTTTTGAGAATTCCAAAAATTTGATTTTACAGGGGTAATTCTGCAGTTGTAGAACTACATACTTTATGAATCAGGTCCAACAATAAATCGATCTATCAGTGTACATTCAAGTTTTGGAGTTTGCAAACATGAATTTTCAAAAATCATGGCTTTGTCCCACGTAACCACGCATAGGCCTTCACCGTGCATATGCGTGGTTAAGGCAGTCAGCGCTCTAGATGCAGAGCGAAAAGGTGGGGAGAGGAACAGGAAGGATCAGGAGAGGAAGGACCTGGATGCAGTCTTGAAAGTAGGGCTGTGGCCAGTGGGATGTGGGGGACAGAGTAGTTTCAAGGGCTGGGGCTCAGTTTAATGCTCAGAGCGGGGGAGGGTCATTTGCAGGGCTGGGGGACAGTTTAACGGCTCAGGGTGGGATCGCTGAGGTTGGCTGAATTTATTTATGCTGGGGTTGTGTTTTAGGGCTCAGGGTGGAGGTTCGGAGTAGTTTTTAGGACTGCGGCGGGTAGATTACCAGGGCCAGACTGGCAGTGTCTGATTGGTAACGCGGGCACTCGGGCAATGCCTGAGGGGCCGGTGTCCAGTTCCAGATGTGGCCTGCTTTTTTGGGAAGCCTGGGGGGGGCAATTTGGGCGGTTTCTGCATTGTTAGGATGCCGCCAGCGGCCCAGTGGGTGTCTGAGTGGCCTTTCTGGAGGCAGATGAGCGCCCATTACCTCCCTTTTTATCACCGAGCAGAGGTGTCACTCCCTTTCTCTCACTGGGCCGACCCATTAATGTTTGCATATTGAGCGGGGCAGGGAGCCTGAGCAAAAGTGGCCTCACTTGTTATCAGGTGTGTTTCACCAGCGTAAACTAATCCGCGCATTTTTTTTTTACAGCCACCCTTTTTAGGTCGAGCCTGTCCCATTCCGCAGGAATGGATAGGATCGAATTCATGTCGGCAAAATCCTCTTCAAACTAAGGGCTTTCAGCCCCGCGTTTTCTTGCAGTTCACGTGAACATGCACGAGCATTCACGGCCAGGGCTTCTCCTCCCCTAGCAGCACTCCTCCCATAGGTCGAGCCTGTCCCATTCCGCAGGAATGGATAGGATCGAATTCATGTTGGCAAAATCCTCTTCAAACTAAGGGCTTTCAGCCCGGCGTTTTCCTGCAGTTCACGTGAACATGCACGAGCATTCACGGCCAGGGCTTCTCCTCCCCTAGCAGCACTCCTCCCACACCAGCAACTCCCCCCTCCCACACCAGCACCTCCCCTCTCTCTCCCCGCAAACACAGCCTTGCCGTAGCAGCACTCCTCCCACACCAGCACCTCCCCTCTCCCACACCCAGCCTTCCCACTGCCAGCAGCTTCAAAGGGATCTGCTTCCCCCCACCCATCAATCACCCTCCCACGCCAGCAGCTCTTCCCGATTCGCCCCCTGCTCTCCGCACCCTGCTGCATCGAAGGCTTTTTTTTTGGGATCCATTTCACGTGAAGCCTGACATCTTGTTTGTCAAAGTGGTCGGGTACCTAGAGGATTATAATGAATTGTATAACTCATCAGGTCTGGCAACCCTTACTTCGTGCTCACTAATTTCTCAAAAGGGGCTTACTTGGCCGTTAACTGCTTAGAGGACGTGTATTCAAACCAAATGCGGGTTCTCAATGTGAAACGTCGTTGTTCCTGTGCGCGTGTGTGGCCTCCGGTGATTCTGCCCTGCAAAGTACATTTAAAGAAACTTTATATTTCGTTTATTTGCTAGCTTGCAAGCTTTTCAAAGAAGAGACGGTCATGTTATGTGCTTACTTGAAGGGACTTCTTTTTGTCCGTTATCAATGAATTCTCTCTCGTGCGTAGGCAAATTTTTTTATCGACCTTTGCCCGTTTGCAAAAATTCATTCTCTGCAACGTTAATTTAAATGCTGGTTACCTTCATAGCATCATGTATTATTTGTGTTTGCAATGCGGTTATTCTTCATAAAATAGCGCATGTGTGTTTATTGTGCCAGGTTATTCTTGCAACATTGTAGCTTTGCCGCTTCAATTATATGCGCGTTGTGCTCTATGCCTGAATGCTTGTTTATCCAGAGTATCGCGCTATCAGTTTTAAATGCGCTCCCTTCCCCACCGCGCTTCACTGATGCGAGGCGGGCGCTGTCTTAATTGAAGGAATCCGGTCTCATATAGTTAATAACAGCAGCCGCGCAGCTCAACCATCTCATTTTTTAAATAAATCACTTACATATATTACAGTTCCTCTTTGTTCCCCCCAAGTCCCCCATCTATGCCCTTTGTGTTTGTTTGTTGTTTTAACCGGAGCGTTGTGCTATCACTTTTAAATGCGCTCTGTACCTTTCTTCCTTCCTGTGAGAAGTTGGCCTGATGTGCAGTGTTCACTATTCTAGTGATCACCATATATCAGTCCAAACAACCCTTATTGATGATTGGTTGTAAGTCAACCTTATAGACCAGCTATCCTAGTAGCATGGATACGAGCAGTCTAAGGCTAAGACTCTAGAGGGCGTGTTAAGCCAGCTGTTTTACCATCACATTACCCCTTGAACACCCAGTGAAAGGACACCACACAAGTTGTTATGAAAATAAACGGTGTATTTATTTATAACAAGACTACCCTGGCTCTTTATGAGACAGGGAGCTAAGCACAACAACAAAACTCTTACGAAAATACTTAAGTTAGCACAGTATATACAAATGCCCGAGGGGCACGGAAAACCATATACTCTGAAAGTGGAATGCGAAATTACTAGCAGGTAAGTACAGTACTAATAGGCTTTGGAATCGCTAGGACTTGACTATAGAATCGTTAGATTACTTCTAGGAGGCCCAGGGGACTCGGGTGCAGAGTGTGCACTCTCACGCGGGATGCGGGACAAAGTCTATGATAGCTAGTAAAGTTAAAGTTAGTGTTCACGGGCGAACCCGACCTGGTAGGGAGAAAACGAAAGTGGATCCTGACCCTTGGATAGTGAGGCTATGCTGAGGCACCGAAATGCCGAAGTTACCTAGCCCAGGGGCTGCAGCTGCATATGTCTCAAAAGACGTCGGGAATCCTCGTTAACGAACCAGGAGCCTGGAAGAAAGATGCTGGCAGGCGACCAGTGAAGAGAGTTCGAAGTGATCCAAGCCTGGATCTCGAAGAGGGATGACACCTGAAAGCAGAGGGGACCAAGTTCGTGACTACTAGCCAGTAGTCAGGGGGCACCAGGAGGGCACCGGATGGTAGTCACCTCGACTAGGTGAGTGGGCGACGCTGTGCTCTGCAGATCTCACGGACCAGGAGGCGTTGTCGGCGACCAGGATGGAGGGGCGAGCTGTCCCACGATGGATGAAGCTGTCGGCGTCGAAGGACCCAGGATTGGGCAACAAAGCCTTGGCTAATTCAAGCCCACGCGGTGGGCTCAAAATGGCGTCTTGAGTGGACCAGGAGGGTCCGGGGTGCTCCTCTTCTGGAAGGGAGCAAGAGCCAGTCTGGAGCAACCAGACCAGCAGCAGTGATGTCGTCGGGCGTCGTTCAGAAGGCCACAAGCCAGCGGGCTAGTAGCCAAACAACGCGGTGAGCAGCAAAAAGCAGAAGGGCCCCACGCCGATCGTGGAGATGCTGGGGGGCTGCTCTTCGGTGCTGGAGCTGCTCAGGGTCGGGGCTTCTCGGACCCCAAAGCACTCGCCAGTAGATTACTCGGCGGGCTTGCTGTGAAGAAGTCGTGCAGTCTTGGCAATAGTCGGTCCCTTGAGGTCTCGTCGCACTCACGGTTCTCAGCTTGGCTGTAGAGGTGAGTAGAGGTCAGAGGTGCCAGGGAAGCCGGGTCTTGTCGAGCTGGGCAGTCGGATTCCGGAGGAAGGACTTGCAGCAGACCGCAGTGTTCTTAAGGTGGTGCCTGCGGATGCAGGGTGACTACTCCTTAGTCACAAGGGAGAATCTTGAAGAAGAAATCTTGATGTCCTTTCGTAGAAAGTCGTGTCTTGATTCCAAAGATGATCTAATTTGGAAGGGGGCCTGCTCCTACCTTTATCTGGGAAAAAGGGGCTGGCACGCGACTAAGTCCTGCCCTATGGGTGGGACCAGGAGGGGGGTGGTTACACCCCTCTCCTTTGGCGGGCTTTCCCCAGGCCAGGGGCTGGAGTGCCCCTGGAACTGGTTTCAGCCGGCCTATGCACAGTGAGCACCGGGGTGCCACTTGCAGTCACCTTCCTCTGTAGCCCTGCCTACCTGGAATACACAAAACCCTGTCTGGGACGGTGCTGGCACCGCCCCTGGCAGGAAACCCTTTGTCCTTGCCTCCTGCTCTGGGAGGACTCCCAGCAACAGGAGGGCAGACTTGTGTCTCGGTGGCAGCATCCATTTTGTGGATGCTAAGGCTCTGTCTGACTTTAACCGGGGTTACAGGTTACATACATGTCGTGTCCCTCTAGAAGGGTGGAATGCTAACCCCGTCGCCAGAATTGGCGAGGGGTTAGTATTCCAATTCGTATGACACCTTACTCGACATGTTTTGATAAAGCGATACCAGAGTTGGCATATAACCGCGAGGATTATAATGCACTTAAGAGTATATGGTATGCGATATCATGGAAACGGCTAAGGGATGGATCCCGAAAGCCGCAGACAGGCTCAGCTCATGCCAGAGCACTATCTCACACGATTCCAAGCACTCTGCCTCCAGGATTGTTAAGGCCTGCCATAGGAGTGACTGATAGGAGATCTGTGTGTCCATTTTAGGGTTAGATATAGGTATACTATATCTAAAGCAAAGGGTGATTACACCACCTTGCCCCAGCTGTCAAGCAGCCAGTTGTGTCAGATTTGGATGGCCAGCCAGGGGTGGCATAATACATGCTGCAGCCCCTGGTAGGCCCTGGGTACACCTATGCCCTGGGTACCTAAGGTACACTGTACAGGGACTGATAAGGTGACTCAGTATCCAATGGGATATGTACCTAGGGTACATGGAATCTATTTTAACAGAGAGAGCAGTGGGCCTGAGGTCCTGAATAGCAGGGCCTCAGGTCAACTAAGTCAGAAAACCAGCAAAACACCAGGCAAAAAGTTGGGGGCAACCATAGTCAGGGATCTACCTTCCTACACTTCCCCACTGCAGGGACGCCCGCAAGGCAGGCGCCTTCTTAATTAGTCATCGGGTCACATGCCCGCCCTCACCACCATCTTCTGTATACTTGTCAAGCCCACTATTAGAGGGACTCTGAACATTTGCAACCGGTGCTGTTAAAATTTCCTCTCTAAATCGAAGAGCAAACATGAACATGTTTACCAGACGCATGGGAGGGTCGAGAAGCACTTTAGTGCTGTTATATTAGAATATGAAGTGGAAGAACGAACACCTCCGTTGTCACTTGTGTGAAGGCTGCATTGAAGCTGTCAGCAACAAAAAGTAATGTGTGCTTTCCCTGCAGCCACTGACTAGGCTAGACGAGATTGTTTAAAGGTCTATGTAAAGTTGTGCACACACCCGGTACAGTTAACATCCCGCCAACTCTTAAAGTAAATCTTGTAGGGCAGAACAGCCTAAAGGAGGCACATTAGCCTGTGCAGTGGGCGGTTCGACTAGAATTTCCAGACACAGTCCACAGCCCTTTCCTTTTCAAACCGAGCTGTGAGTAGAAGTAGTTCGACCTTCCTTGGCTCCCCTTTTAAACCTCCCTCACCATTCTCTAATCTCCAGTGCCACCATACTCATCAAGCCACCATACTATCCACCACCTGCTTCGGACTGATGCGCATGCTGCGGAAAGTCCTGCCTCTTCTCCCTTTCCAGGCTCGCAGGATACTGGTCCAGGCCATTATCCTGTCTCGCCTGGACTACGGGAACGCCCTCTATCTGGGGGCACCGAGTAGCACACTTAAAACACTACAGGTCACCCAGAACGCTGCAGCGCGTCTGCTGCTGGGCCTTTCCCGTAGCCACTCAGGCACCATGGCCTTGAGAAACTTACACTGGCTGCCCATTCAAGCCAGAGTTAAGTTTAAAGCAATGTGCATCATGCATAAGGCCATGAGGAAAAACGCTCCCGCCATGATCTGCTCCTTAGCCACTCCCTACTATCCCCATAGATCTTTGCGGTCAAGCACAGCTTTTCTGGCAACAGCACGGAAAATTAAACGAGCCAGGTGGGGCGGACGCTCCTTCTCCCTCAATGCTGCCACTACCTGGAACTCCTTACCTCCTGCGCTCCGTAATGAGCCCAATCTGTTAAAATTCCGCAAATCCCTTAAAACTTTTCTTTTCTCCACATAATTCAGTAAGTTTCCCCAGAAGTAAGCAACTTTAGCGCTACGAGGCCTTCGGGTAGATCTGCGCTTTATAAAACCCCCTTTCATTTCATTCATTTCAGCTTATGTGCCTTTAAAAATGTATTTTGTTGATTAGGAATTGTGGCTTCCTCGCAGCTCGCAAAACCTCATTCTGCCCGCCCTCCCCACCTTTAGGGACAGAAATTGTACTCCGCTTAAGGTCTAAACACTTTCAGTGTGCAAAGCGGGAGATGCTCACTTCGTTCTATGCGTGTATAACTTTTCACATGGAAGGAAAAGCTGCTCTTTTTTGCCCTACTTGCTTTATGTACCATTAGTAATTACTTTGGTGCTGCTCCTTGATTTTTGTCATTTCCTAATTTAGCAAGAGTTCTGCTAAGTAGAGTTGCATATCACCCATCCGTTGTACAGCTCATCTACTGCCCCGTGCCTTCAGGTTACACGGTAGTTAGTCAACCCACTTTATTCACTGGCTGTCCGCACTATGAGTGAAAGCATTTTGTTTGATCACATGTGCACAGGAGCATGAGAAAGAGTACACTACAGTGCATGTGCTGGCATGTTGGAGCTCTGGCCTGCTCCTTTATTTTGTATATTTTTCCCACAGTTTTTTCCACATTGCAGGTTTGGAAAATAAGCAAACAACAAGCATTGGCATTGCCAATAGGTCTCGCCTTTGGGACCTTGTAAGTGTTTAGCCACGCAACAGTTGATGTTGTTGCATCAAGGATATTGTGCTGCATAACTAAATACTTAGAAGGTTCCAAAAGCGAGACCTATTGGCTATGCCAATGCTTGTTTTAAAATAAAATTTAGTAGAATCAGTGTTTTGCGGAAAGGCAATTTGCCAATGTGAGCCACTTTTTTTTAGCGTGCCTGGGCCGATTTTGAATCCCAATCCAATCCTGCAGACAGGCCGTAGCTGGCACCGGGCATTTCCCCAGTGGGCCGCCAGGGTGGGGCCGGTTTTGGGCCCCTGGGGGGCCGTATTTGTTACCGGGTACCGGCAATATCGGCCCCCTGTAAAAAATCGGCCTCACAGCTCAGCCGCACCTCCCTCTCCCCCTTCCTGGGAGCCGGCCGAGCAGTTTGCCAAGGCCGGTTTTGCCTCCCAGTCTGGCCCTGTAGATTACAGGAATGGGGCCGGGTTTTAGGGTTCAGGCCGTATGATCTTTACCACGCATATACCTTTACTAAGCATGCTTTTACAACAAAAATCGATGTAAAGGTATGCATAGTAAAGGCATGCAGGGCCGGACTGGGAACAGAAACCGGCCCTGGCAAACTGCTCAGCTGACACCCCCTGGGATGAGGGGGAGTGCAGCTGAGCAGTGTGCGAGGGCCGGTTTCGACCGATTTTGTTACAGGGGGGCCGATATTGCCGACCCCCGTAACAAAAAATGCCCCCCCAGGGGCCCAAAACCAGCCCCCTCCCTAGCGGCCTACCGGGGAAATGCCCAGTGTCTGCTATGGCCAGTCCGGCCCTGAAGGCATGTGTGGTAAAGACGCGGTAGTTGTTAAGACTGCGTTGTTTAAGCCTGCGTGGTTTAGGGAGTTGTGGTTCCGACCGGCTTCCCAGGAGTACAGCTGGAATTCTCTCTGAATTCCAAAAAGTCCACTAATTACTCCAAATATAGGTTGAAGCCTACAATACTAAATTTATAACCTTTTTTTAAAGACGTGTGCCCTAAAATTACGTCAGACCGCTCGTGTGCATGCCTAGACACACCTAGATAGCTGTTTGCGCTTAAAATCCTTTTTATGCACACTTTCAAGCTGTCTTGACTTCACTGTGGCTAACACTCGCCGGCATTTTTTTTTCTCTTCAGTCGGCAGTACAAAGTGAATGTCATGCTTGCCCGGCGCATCAGCTGATAGGGCTCTTTTTTGGTTTCTTTTCTTCCCACTGCCACCCTGCTGTTTGTTGACGGTATTAATAATACAGCCAGCAGGGCACCGGGCGCCATGCGGCCTGCCTTGTCCAAATGATTATTGAATAGCCCTGGAACTACTCAGTAAATTACTCTGTGACCCCAGGATGCAGCAGGTCACCGCTATCTCTCGGTTTGCCTCACTTTATTGCACTCACCCCCTGCAGTCCGACATTTATTAGCGCTGGTTTGTACTCAGTCGACTCCTTTCACGGCAGACAGCAGAACCCCTCCCAGAAAGCCATGACAAAGCAGCTCTGGTTAAACCTGAACTAGGGAACTTTCAAAGCCTCTGGGAAAAGAAACATCGCGTCGATTAATATGTGGGAATTACTATTACAGAGAACCGAGTGCGTCTATTTTTAGGTCTGGTATAGACATAGCTTTAGCTCTTTTGCGATTCTCACGGTTTCCAGGAAATTCAAAATAAAAATGTGTTCACATATTCACTTATAAAGGGACTTTGGCTCAGCCCTCGTTATCTATTGGTCTGTTAAGCTGTCATGCATATTTTGCCTACGCCCACCACAGCATACAGCATGGTGCAATGGCTCAGTCCACTTCATCCATTTTCTGTAATGCACTGTGAGTGCGTGCGTTTGTCCTGCTCACATGTACACAGTTACCTGAGAGAAATGCACTTCAGTGTCAGGCTGATGTGTTTGGATTTTTAGGTCACTCCTTCATACATGTTGTATATGTTTGCAAAAAAACAAAAACATTTAAAACATGCACATTCGCCAGGGTTAGACTTAATGGCTTTTGCAATGCCTGTTTGTGTTTTTTAGGTAAGTTGTAAGCCAATACTTTTTATTTATCTATTATATACTTACTTTTTCCCATTGAGGTTTGGGATGGTGGTCATTCCAGTATTTTGTTCCAGATTCAACAGGAGTGGGATTTCAGCACAGGGCTACCTTACTATTTATTATTTTTTAGCAATAACATATTTGGATCGAAATTCAGTCTGCTAAATTGAGATTGGCAACTTTTTCTGCGGACAAAGAGCTTCTTTAAGTAGAGATGGCCATTCTAACAGCTTTTACAAGTAACTAACTTTTGGTGACCTTTCCACTTATTGTTGTGATGGCTCATGCTTTTTTTTCTGACTGGCATACAATATCTCGTTACACGGGGAAATGTGTACATGCCTGTAGGTATCCCTGCATTTCTTCGTGAGCATGGACGTTTGGGACAGCCGTTTATATTTTTTTCAGGTTGTAAGCCTTCACCTGAGTAGACTGTAAGCAGCCAGAAGTTCCAAGGTTTTCATTGTAATTTAAATATTAAAGGATAATTTTGCTGCTCGACTTCTCAAGTGCAAATGTCCAAATAATTTGAAGGCTAACACAGTTTATCAAATGGGTGCTTTATTTGTACTGTCCTATCTGAAAGCAGTAATGCTGATGGCAGCATAACAGGTGAATGTTTGCATTGCACTTCGATTTTACTTATAAATGTCTTAGTTAAATGTAGCTCTATCAGATGGTGCTGGGCTCATATTTCTGTAATTTTGCACTTTAAGGTAGAAAGATTTTGGTTGGCATTAATAAACGGCTTGACCAAACCCCCCTATTCACATGCAGACCTTCCAAGACACTGGAAGTTTATTGCCAGAATTCCTATTGTTTTAGGGTGGAGACCACACACGTAGGTGAGAAAGAATGGAGACAGGGTTCCCCTTAAAAATTCAGTGAGGGCTTGGTTACAAAGAGGGTGCTGATGATTTCCTGAACACTGCAGGTTTGGTAGATGATTAAGTGTAAGGGGTGAGAATGCAGCTGCAAATATTCAGCTGAGGAACTTTCTAGGCAGGGGTTTTCCTTTTGTGTATCTGATTAATGTTACAGGAAGCCTGAATGACAGCCAGATGCAAGAGTTTACACATAATTGGGCCTGTATTGTGGATACCATTAGTGCTAATGGGGTAATCCTGTGTCCCTCAGAATCTGAGTGTTAGTATTACAACCTACAGTTGGTTCTGTTGGGTAAAAACAATTGCTTAGCATTCAATAATAAATAAAATGCGGGGGGAAAAAGGAGAGAAATATTTGCAGTTATACAGTCTAACATATCACTTTTTAGACATCCACCAAAACACACTAAAGAAAACTATTGCTTAATAAAATGTAACTTTTTTACTTTTTCAGTATATGGCTTTCACATATACAACTTCATTTACAAAAGACATAAGTAGAGTGACTTTCGTGAGTCAAGTGTAATAGAGTGACAAGGTGATGTCATAAGTGAAATACACAAAACATAAAAATAACACACATATATACAACGTATGAGTCAATAATGGACTGCCCTTTCACATTTTAATACATGCTTTCACAACAACCTAAAAGGGTCTTCTTTCTGGACTTGGGGTGAGGAAACTGATGGACAAGTGCTTGATAAAAAGCGTTGATGTTTCGACCCAGAGGTATGTGCAAGTCAACAAGTGTCACAGAGGATCTTCCTCAGGACTGAAAACACAGGAGTGGACAGTCGAAGCACCACAGCACAAGTCTTGTAGTGGTAAAAGACAAGGGTAGCGTTGATCAGCAATAATGATATATATATATATATATATATATATATATATATATATATATATATATATATATATATATATATATATATATATATTACCTACTGGCGGTCGCCAGTAGGTATATATAGTTAGGATTTTTTTGAATAGGGATTTCTGAAAATTCTATGTTGAATAACTTTGGCGTTGATGGACGGAATTGGCTGAAATTTTCAGGGAAATGGCACATTTTGTTTCTGAGCGTCCCCTGAAAGTTTGGGGGGGTTTCGTCAAGCGGGGGCCGAGAAAAAAGGGGGGTCCCAAAACGTGTTTTTAACATTGAGTTTTCCATAGGGCGGTTGGACTCACTTTTAGCTCGAACGGCTGAATGGATTTCCACAAAACTTGGCAAAATTGTAGGGACTGGTAGCCCGATGTGCCTTTGCTATGTCTCAAGATATATGCTCCAGTGGTTTTTACGAAAATTAACTTTGAAAAATATATATTGGGCTACATTGGGCTATATATATGTTAGAGCCCAAATGTAGCCCAATGTAGCCCAATGTGGCCCAAAGATGGCCACCAGAGACAAAAAAACAAATGTAGCCCAAATATCAGCCAGATGTAGCCCAACTATTGCCCAGTGACAGAATGTCCCAGAGTGTTCTAAAGAACAACTAGAGCGCTAACAGTCTTACTTATGACAAAAGTATGGCACACCTGAAGTCATCTTGATTGGAATAAAGTGTTAACACTTAAAACATTTAATTTGCACAGGAACAAAATGAGGGGGTTCATTTTGCCATAGAAATTATGATTAGTGCTGAAGAAAGAAAAATTAGGGCACATTTTGAGTGACTTCTCAAATCCTCTTATATTTCATTAAAAAAAATCTTATATGCAGTCTCCCAAGATGGCCACCAGAGACAAAAGAGCCCAAATGTAGCCCAAATATCAGCCAGATGTAGCCCAACTATAGCCCAATGACAGAATGTCCCAGAGTGTTCTAAAGAACAACTAGAACGCTAACAGTCTTACTTATGACAAAAGTATGGCACACCTGAAGTCATCTTGATTGGAATAAAGTGGTAACACGTAATACATTTAATTTGAAAAGGAACAAAATGAGGGGTTTCATTTTGCCATAGAAATGTTATATATATATATATATATTACCTACTGGCAGTCGCCAGTAGGTATATATAGTTAGGATTTTTTTGAATAGGGATTTCTGAAAATTCTATGTTGAATAACTTTGGCGTTGATGGACGGAATTGGCTGAAATTTTCAGGAAAATTGCACATTTTGTTTCTGAGCGTCCCCTGAAAGTTTGGGGGGGGTTTCGTCAAGCAGGGGCCGAGAAAAAAGGGGGGTCCCAAAACGTGTTTTTAACATTGAGTTTTCCATAGGGCGGTTGGACTCACTTTTAGCTCGAACGGCTGAATGGATTTCCACAAAACTTGGCAAAATTGTAGGGACTGGTAGCCCGATGTGCCTTTGCTATGTCTCAAGATATATGCTCCAGTGGTTTTTACGAAAATTAACTTTGAAAAATATATATTGGGCTACATTGGGCTATATATATGTTAGAGCCCAAATGTAGCCCAATGTAGCCCAATGTAGCCCAAAGATGGCCACCAGAGACAAAAAAAAACAAATGTAGCCCAAATATCAGCCAGATGTAGCCCAACTATAGCCCAGTGACAGAATGTCCCAGAGTGTTCTAAAGAACAACTAGAGCGCTAACAGTCTTACTTATGACAAAAGTATGGCACACCTGAAGTCATCTTGATTGGAATAAAGTGTTAACACTTAAAACATTTAATTTGCAAAGGAACAAAATGAGGGGGTTCATTTTGCCATAGAAATTATGATTAGTGCTGAAGAAAGAAAAATTAGGGCACATTTTGAGTGACTTCTCAAATCCTCTTATATTTCATTAAAAAAATTCTGATATGCAGTCTCCCAAGATGGCCACCAGAGACAAAAGAGCCCAAATGTAGCCCAAATATCAGCCAGATGTAGCCCAACTATAGCCCAATGACAGAATGTCCCAGAGTGTTCTAAAGAACAACTAGAACTCTAACAGTCTTACTTATGACAAAAGTATGGCACACCTGAAGTCATCTTGATTGGAATAAAGTGGTAACACTTAATACATTTAATTTGAAAAAGAACAAAATGAGGGGTTTCATTTTGCCATAGAAATGTTATATATATATATATATATATATATATATATATATATATATATATATATATATATGGAGGAACTTGTCGCACAGAACCGCAAACAGCAAGCAAAACAAGCAGTTCGAATATTCAGCAACAAAGAGCCGACCCAAATGGTGCTGGTGAACGGTGTCTTTATTTCATAAAAGCCAGCGCTGCCGCCATGACACGTTTCGCCTCCAGGGAGGCTTGATCACATGACAAACTGCGTACATCAAACCCGGCCATTTAAAGTGACAATGCAGTACCTCGTGTCATAGAAATGGAAAAAATATATATTCCAAACAATGCAAAACTTTTGCGGCAAATATATCCAGCGGAAAAAAGAGAATGAAGCTCAAGTGAGCTAACTTGATTCAAGATAAAGCACTAAACATATTTACAATCAATAAAATATTACAATTTGCAAAAATACACGATAGAAATATGTAAAAAATGCAGAACTTGATCAATATACAATACACAATTAAGTACATGATAAATTAATTCATCTATGTACAATGGTGTAGTATAAACATTCAAAAAATTATTTCCGCCATGGATAGAAAAATAAAGTATTTACAAATAGTGCAAATAGTACAAATTCAAATAGCAGCAAAAGTAATGACACGCGTAACATTTGTATAAGAATCAAACCCCAGTGGGCAAGTCACTGTAATAGTCGCAGGCATTAAAGTGCATATGTAAAGTGCAAGAAGTGCAAAGAAATAATTAATAGTGATTCCAAAGTTAAAATCCAACAGTTATATACTGGGTTAAAAAAGAGAGAAAATTTCATCATATGTACAACAAGTAGCAGGTTGGAACTAACTGGCATGGAGCGCTTTTGAAACAGTATTCAGTAAAAGCTCAAAAAGTAAGAACCAAAATTAGCTCAAATATCCGGACAGGCATGGACAGGCAAAGAAAGAAAATTAATTGATTGAAAAACATATATAGATAAAAGGGGACTAAAGACAAGTATACAGGTCTTCCCTATCGTTGAGGCCATTGGGATTCTTGGTGTTTAATTCCAGGATATATCTGGTCTCAAGGAGACGGAGCTTAGCTTCACGGTCCCCACCTCTACTCGACGCCTCAACACAATCAATTAAAAAATATAGGAGTGAATCTGGTACCCCTAAATGCTTGTCCTGAAAATGCCTGGCAACCGGATAGTTTTGATCATGACCAGAAATCGCACGTATGTGTTGGAGTATTCTCTTGTGGGCGGGCAGCTTTGTGCTGCCCACATATTGGAGCCCACAAGGACACTCCAACACATAAACGGCGTATTCTGTTTTGCATGTGAGCCACTTAGAAATGGCAGTGGGATGCTCAAAAAAAGGACTTTTATAATGTGTCCTGTTACTGCCAAAACGACAGGCCTTGCACTGGGGGCAGATCTTAAAGCCCTTCTTCAGAGCTGACCAGGTGGCTGAAACTTTAGGTTCCAAGGTGTTGCTTACTAAGGCTTTAGACATTGAAGGGGATCTTCTAAAGGTCAAAGTTGGTGTGGGCTCCACCAAGTGCCCGATCACAGGGTCACTGAGAACCAAATTCCAATTTCTGTTGATAATTTTTCGAAGAGCCCCATGTTGTCTATTATATGTTAGAATAGCCCTGGGAGTACACCTTTGAACATCCACAGTCACATCATTGGTCAATTGAGCACTCTTGGTTCTTGGTATTAATGCTTCCTGCCTACTCAGAGTTGGAACGTAAGATTGCTTTGGCCAAAATCTCCGCAGAATAGCCCCTAGCCAGGAAGCGTAATCTGCAGGCTTCTTGCGCAGCCGCGCATTCGGCATCAGTACTGCAAATTCTCTTAATTCGCAGCATTTCCCCGAAGGGAATACTGCGAATTAGATGTGCTGGATGTTGGCTAAGGGAGTGTAGGATGGTATTACCTGCACTTGGCTTCCTGTAAAGTCTGGTATTTAGTTTGGTGCCATCTACCACAACCTCAACATCCAAAAAACAGATGGATACAGTACTGAAGTTTGCTGTAAAATTAAGATTAATGGTATTCAAATTAACCAAATCAACAAACTTTCTGGCCTCATTCGCATCACCCCTCCAAATCAAAAAAACATCGTCAATGTAACGCAGGTATAACATAATGTTAGCAGTAAATATATCATGGTGCTGCCCGACTAGGACCTGTTCCTCCCACAGCCCAACGTGCAAGCACGCGTAGCTGGGTGAGAAACAGGCCCCCATCGCCACACCCCTGACCTGATGGTAAATTGCGCCATTGAAAATGAAAAAGTTTTGTTCCAGGCATGTTCTGGTCATCTCCACCAGCATTTTGTTATGAGCCGTAGGGAGGGGTAAATCTCTGTTCAAGTAGTGGGCCAAGGCCTTGAGTCCATCCTCATGTTTGATTGAGGTATATAGAGATGAAACATCCATCGTTACAAGAACCATGTTTTCTTCCCACATAAAGTTTTCAATCTTAGCTAGAAAATCGAATGAGTCTTTGACATATGAAGGGAGATTTTTAACATGGTTTTGTAAAAAAAAGTCAATATATTTGGACACATTTTCTAGGGAACTGTCAATGGCCGAAATAATCGGACGGCCAGGTGGTACATGGTTGTCCTTATGGATTTTGGGGAGTACGTACCAAGAAGGGATGACAGGGTAATCTTTCTTGAGGTATTTAAATTCCTCATGTGTGAGCAGGCCCGCACTTCTCCATACCTGTAATTTCTGATGTTGTGTGGTCCACGCATTCTTGACAATCTGTAAATTGCTCTTTCGGTAACAGGAAATATCATTTAGTTGTGAATCCGCTTCTTGTATGTATAAATCCCTAGGCCACAAAACCACATTGCCGCCTTTATCGGCCTGCTTGACGATAACATTGTGGTTTTGTTGGAGTTTCACAATCAGTTGTTTGTAGCATTGATTCTGCTTGGAGATGTGAAACTTCTGTTTGTTGGTGGCAGTATAGAGATATTTAATATCGCGGACCACACTCTCCTGGAAAGTATCAAGATTGTCATGGACCATAACCGGTAGAAAAGTAGATTTTGGTTTGAAGGGTGTAACCCGCTTGTCCACTTGTTCCAGAGGAACATCCCTTAGAGTTTCCATAGAAGGCTCATTTTGTAGGTCCCAGAGTGTGTCAAAGGTCGCTTGACTTTGGCTACCAATCAAAATGGGACTAGATGGATTGGCAGGTTCAATAATCTTTTTCGGATGTAATTCAAAAAATTTCTTTAGTTTGAGTTTTCTTGTGAACCTGTATATGTCCATTCTAGTGTCAGTATAGCTCATATTGCTTGGAGGGCAATACGAAAGTCCCAAATTAAGAACCGCAGTCTCAGCTGGAGTAAGTTTAATGTTCGAGAGGTTTACTACTGATTTTGCTTTTGCTTGCGTGTCTTCCGTTTGTTGCGATTCCAACGTCCCCCTCTGCCCGGGTCGTTGTCGTTTGAACTTCCGGGCACGGCATTTCCGACGCTGCCAGTTTGGGGGGGGTTACGTCAAGCAGGGGCCGAGAAAAAAGGGGGGTCCCAAAACGTGATTTTAACATTGAGTTTTCCATAGGGCGGTTGGACTCACTTTTAGCTCGAACGGCTGAATGGATTTCTATGAAACTTGGCAAAATTGTAGAGACTGTTTGCCCGATGTGCCTTTGCTAGGTCTCAAGATATGTGCTCCAGTGGATTTTGAGAAATTAACGTTCAAAACAATATATATATCTGTGACAGCGTCCCGGTTAGCGCCCCGGTTCGCGTACCAGACGCGTAACGGAACTTCGCGAGGAGAAGCGGATTGGCTCTCCGGTGACTGTCAACATTCTAAACAGTCCGGAGCGGCCGCCATCTTGTCTCTCGGTAGGATCGAGACACAAGAGGTGGAAATAAACGAAGGGGGAAATGAATGAAAGGGGGCAAGGTAGACCCCTCCTGACCCCCTAGGATTGATGTGGGGGCTATTAAAGCGCCCCGTGGGGCAAAAAAATAAAATACATTTTTTTTCGATTTTTCGCGGTGGAAGCGCTACCCGGTACGCGAACCGGGTAGCTCACCGGTAGCGTAACGGGAGTCCGCCATCTTGTGTTTCGGACGAATTTAGTCACAAGATGGAGGATAAACAATGTTGGGAATGGGTATAAGGGGGCACGGGAGACATATCCTGACCCCCTAGGTTTTCTGAGGGTGGCTGAGGAGGCCCATATATGTAAAAAAAAAAAATTCGCACGGTTAGCGCCCGGTCCGCGCACCGGGTAGCGTTCCGGAAAGCGTAACAAGGGGAAAACCAAGGGAAATATTAAAATAATATTTTAGAGTGCTTTGAGGTAGGGTAGCTCTGAATAGAGCTGTTGTGTTGTGTGGGTGATGTAAGTACCAACATGTAGGTACCAATGAAGAGTCTAAAATTCAATGTACACCGTCTCCTCTGTAGATATTTTGTATGTTCTAATATGGGTTATTTAAATGTAAATGTGTGGAAAAGCACTTCATGCTTTAAAGCAATTGTATTTTTGAACTGATTGTTCTTTCCTCTTAGTCCTCCTCTTTGTTTTTTTTTCCCCACACTCTTCTTCAGCATGATAGTTGATAAATTCGTTCCCTCAAAAAATGTATATACATAAAAAAATTATATTAAATACATATAAAATATATTTTTCCTTTAAAAGAAGAATACATTTTACAGCTTTTGATATTTGCTATTAAAAAACCATTGAAATTCACTGAAAAAACCATAGGTTATAGACCATATATAGTTAGGAATTAGCATTTACAAAACCTTGAAAATCCACTGAAAAAACCATAGGTTATAGACCATATATAGTTAGGAATTAGCATTTACAAAACCTTATTTTACTCACACAAAACCATTGAAATTCGCATATATAGTTAGTTGCACTAACTATATATCGCGCACCCGCAATCCACTGCTGATCATGTCACATATTATATCATTCATGACATGGTCAGTGACATCACTGATGACATCACTGATGACATCTCAAATGACATCACTGATGACATCACTGATGACAACATCCAGTGACTGTATGTTTCTGTAAAGTTAAAATATGTCTTACATATTGAAGAATGAGTGGATGTATAAGTGTCTGGATGAAGGATTTAGTAGGTGCATGACTGACTGTATGAGTGAGTGATTAAATGTGTCTCACTGAGTGCATGGGTTAGTGACTAAACTGTCTTAATTTGTGCATCATTATGTCTGTTGTTCTGTAAACTGCTGCATGTGTTGATCAGTAGCTATATGAGTAACTATATGGGTTATTGATTGGTTGCCCAAGTATTTGTATGGGAGACTGAGTGTGTGTGGGTGGCTGGGAGGTGTATGACTCTGTGCATAGATGTGTGAGCAGTTGATTCACTAGATGTATGGGTTCAAAAGTGCATGTGGAAACAGCTGTATGGGCGGTTGACTGTGTGCATGAGTGTATTGGTGAGTGAATGGATATCTCAGTGCTACATGTCAAAGTAAGTACATATGTAAAACACAGTACATGTGAGAGTTGACATATATAAATAACTGTGCATAAGAGCCAGTGAATGTGTGAGTGGCTGTATGGATCATTGTGAACTTGTATCAGGGATTGTATAAGAGAGTAAATATGTGTTAGTATATGTTTGAATAAGTAAGGTGTGTATAACTGTATAGTTGAGGAAATGGAGGTGTGATTGATTCTTTGCATGACTGACTAGGTGTGTGAGTAAATCCATGCATGAGTGACAGTCTGTGAGTGTCTGTTTACACTGAGTGTATCTAAGGTTATATTAGAGTCTGAAGAGGTTCATCGTATTATCACATGAATGATGTCATCAGTGATGTGATCAGTAATGTCAAATGAGATGTCATCAGTGATGTCATCAGTGATGTCATTTGAGATGTCATCAGTGATGTCATCAGTGATGTCATCAGTGATGTCATCAGTGATATCATTTGAGATGTCATCAGTGATGTCATCAGTGATGTCATCAGTGATGTCATTTGAGATGTCATCAGTGATGTCATCAGTGATGTCATCAGTGATGTCACTGACCATGTCATGAATGATGTAATATGTGACATGATCAGCAGTGGATTGCGGGTGCGCGACATATAGTTAGTGCAACTAACTATATATGCGAATTTCAATGGTTTTGTGTGAGTAAAATAAGGTTTTGTAAATGCTAATTCCTAACTATATATGGTCTATAACCTATGGTTTTTTCAGTGAATATATATATATATATGAATCGACAAAAGTGCCCTGTAGCATCTGGGAAAGCCCTCGACAGTGCCCTGCCATCCGACTGTCAGCAGCAGCATGCCTTCACGTTTCACCTTAATTCAGTTCGCCGACGCGTTTCAGGGTCAGAGCCCCTTCTTCCTGGGCTGCATGAAAGACTCTTGACATTACGTTTTTGTTATTTCCGGCATTATTTATTTCCAAACCCCCCAACAGGCGTATGCTTAGTGCAACGTCATACTGGTGCATTATGGGGCTTAGAGTCCATGAACTTGAAACATTATTTTCTTTAAGTAAGTTCAAGAGTTCAAACATTAATTATGCTTTATATTAAAACATTGAGTAGGCAGTGTTCCGATTTTGGCATGTTGAAATTACAAGTGAACACTGTGCCGCTCCGGTCCCCAAACAGTTTGGTGCCGCGGCCTCGCACAGCTGGTACCCGCAAATCCGTCACAGCAGGCGATGGTGCCTCCCCCACGACCAGGCTGCCGTGTAAAAATGTGAATCAACAAAAGTGCCCTGTAGCATCTGGGAAAGCACTCGACAGTGCCCTGCCATCCGGCTGTCAGCAGCAGCATGCCTTCACGTTTCACCTTAATTCAGTTCGTCGACGTGTTTCAGGTTCAGAGCTATATATATATATATATATATAATATAGTTTTTGGCGCGTTTAATCAATTAATCAATTGACTAATGTATTTAAATGATTCATGTACCGCTTACCCGCTGACAGTGAGCAAGGGCGTTCACGCCCGAAACGCGTCTGTTTGGCAGTGTGTTGCACCTCTGCACTTTATATGCAATAAAGGACGAAGAAATATCCTAAGAAAGTCTGGCTGTGGATTTATTCATCGTTGTCTGCGCGCTGGGTTTGATGTGGAAGCGCCGCATCGACTTTCCGGTTGGAATCTATATATATATATATATATATATCACCTACTGGCGGTCGCCAGTAGGTAGTTATAGTTAGAACCTAGTTTCCATAGGAAAAGCGTTTTTGATTTGCTAATAACTTTGGCGTTGTTTGAGGAATCTTCGCAAAATTCTTCAAAAAAAGGTTTATTCAGGTTAGCTCCTATCCTAAAAGTGTGGGGGTGATTCATCAAGTGGGGCTGAGAAAAAAGGGGGTCCCAAAAAGTGTTTTCTCCATGTTCATTTCCATAGGAAATTTTATTACAGGCTACAGCCCGAACTGGTGAACGGAATTACACCAAATTTGGAAAAACAGTAGCGCTTGGTTCAGAAAGCGACCTTTTTAGGTTGAGCCTAGAGAAGCGCCTGCTTGCTCGACTTTCAGTAAGGGATAAAAAAAGTGCTACCAGATGCTGCCACGGCCGGCCTAGAGCTTGAGTGTATGTGCTCGGGCGCGCGCTTTGCTTGCATTTCTCCGCGCTTCAATTCCCTCCCCCCCTGCATGCCTCTCTCTGTGCTTCAATTCCACCACAGATGCTGGCCTCCACCCCCCGCCCCCGCCTCTCTATACTGCAGCAGGCCGCGCGATCACTTTCATCAGTTTCTCTTTCGCGACATTCATCAGTTTCACTTTCGCAGTCCATGCTTGTTTCCCGCGCGGCCAATGCTTGTTGAATTAGTTTCCTAGGCAGGAATATTTTCTCTGCATGGCCAAAGACACTTGATAAGGTTTCTACCAACAGGGAAATAAATTACACATAAATGATACACCAGCAGTAATGAGACGTCAATGTCTACTCTAGAATATATCCTGTTCCTTGTGAGAATATTGCTGTGAGACAACGATCAATAATTATTTACTGTTGTTAATTCAATAGTGCTTCTTTTACGCATCACACGCAAAAGGTGGGCTGTGCGCTGAGATGATTTGTTATTTACAGAGCAGCTAACAGCAGGTTAACCCTGTAATCTCCTCAAATGAAGTGAGCATTCGGCAACTAAAAAGCTGCAGGCCCTCCTGGTTCTAGGAAATAAAAACAAATATATTACCATCAGAATTGTAGATTTATAAACCTTCTGCTTAAACAGGAAGAATGCTTTTCTGTATATTCAGATGAGAGATTTGGGGATCCTTCTAACTGCAGATCCTCAATGTAAAACCTGGAAGGTGGTTGCTTGCAGCAGAGACAACTAAACATGTGTGTTGTATTTTCTGAGACTACGTTTTCGCTTCTGCTTTCATAAGACCAAAGATTCCACACTGTTTCCAGTTTGAGTTGCAATAGTTGCAACTCAGGTCTGTTACTGTAGTTGCCGGGGCTTGTTTTTCATGATTTATATATTAAATGTGCACTTAATTAATATAAAGATTTTGCTTCTTCCTTGTCATCTCCAGGGCCAGCAAAGCAAGCCATTCTGGTGTATCGTCATGATTGTGGCACAACTCTAAAGATTACAAAATGTAACTTGATTGAGGTACAGCCAAGCATATATAATTATAATTTCTTTACCTGTACATTTGAATGTTTGAAATGTAATCCGTTCAGTAACGGACATAGTTTTCTTTTAATATGGAATGACACGATGCCACTTTCCTGTCAATATAGGGAGAAGCTAGCACATGATCCTTGGATTTAAGGTTTGGGAAAATCAGTATTTCTTTTCTGGGGCCTTATTTCTGGCAAGACCCAATTGCAGACCTCCTAGACACTCCCATAACCGGAAAGAATAGTACATGTGTTTGTTCTGGGCCGAAAAGAGGCAGGTGGCTCTGGCCACAGTGTGGTGGTGTTTTTCTCCTGATGTTACACAGAATTTACCATAGATGCTCATGTGTGCAAGCTCTTAGTCAAACAGCAATTTATGGAACTGACTCGATGTAGATTATAGAGCAAGGGGTTTTTCTTCTTGGTCATTTCTTCACCCAAACTATATACTTAAATGTAACACGGAAACGAGGTAACAAATGCAGAAAGGCACACCTTGCTAGTTCAAAGACATAAGAATAGGCCTTTCCAGATGTAGAGAGGTAGGTGGCAGCCAAACATATATAATTATAATTTCTTTACCTGTAAATTTGAATGTTTGAAATGTAATACGTTCAGTAACGGACATAGTTTTCTTTTAATATGAAGTTAAACGATGCCACTTTCCTGTCAATACAGGGAGAAGCTAGCACATGATCCTTGGATTTAAGGTTTGGGAAAATCAGTATTTCTTTTCTGGGGGCTTATTTCTTGCAAGACCTAGTTGCAGACCTCCTAGACACTCCCATAACCGGAAAGAATAGTACATGTGTTTGTTCTGGGCAGAAAAGAGGCAGGTGGCTCTGTCCACAGTGGGGTGGTGTTTTTCTCCTGATGTTACACAGAATTTACCATAGATGCTCATGTGTGCAAGCTCCAAGTCAAACAGCAATTTATGGAACTGACTCGATGTAGATTATAGATCAAGGGTTTTTTCTTCTTGGTCATTTCTTCACCCAAACTATATACTAAATGTAACACGGAAACAAGCTAACAAATGCAGAAAGGCACACCTTGCTAGTTCAAAGACATAAGAATAGGCCTTTCCAGATGTAGAGAGGTAGGTGGCATAACAAAGGTTATATGCAGGCCCGGACTGGCGCTTCCGGGCACCGGGCAATCCCCCGGTCGGCTGGAGGGTTTTGGGGGCCGGTTTTTCAGAAAAGGGGGCCGGTTTTGTGTCTGGGGGCCGGTTTTGCCCCCGCGGCGCGCCGGCGGCACACAGCGTGTGGTCACTCCTTGTTGAAATCAGGGCAGGGCCGGCCGGCAGCCCGAGCGAGCCCGGCACGCACTCGCTTATAATTTGCATTGCAGGCAGCAGGCCTGCACGAACGGACCCCCCCCCCGCCCCCCGCCCCCCCGCCCCCCGCCCCCCGCCGCAGGCCTGATTGTATGTGTGCAGACTGCACTCACTAAGTCGACTCGGGTCGGGTCCGTCAAAACAAATAGAGAATAGAGGAGGGCAGGGGGAGGTGCCTGTGCGCAGCGCGCAGAATTATGCCTGCCCCCTCCCTCCTCTGCCGCGTCTGCGCGCGGCGCGCCTCACTAGGGTGCGGCTGGTGTCATTTCTCCTCCTCCCGCATGCGCATTGGCAATTTAGTGCGCGTGACTGACGAGAGGAGCGATCAGCCTGCAGCCAGTCGGTGCGCACGTCCCGCCAGGCCCATAAATTAATTTTATTCCCCTGGCTACTAGCCCGGCGCCGCCTAGGCCTAGCCCGACCCCCCTGTGTGTCGCCCACCGTCCGACCCCTGCCGTGACCTCACTGACCGTCCGACCCCAGCAGCAGTGGCACAGCAGACACTGGACAGCAGGGCCACCGGCGCAGCCTGAGTGAGGTGAGTGACGATGATCATGACGCAGTTTTAATTTCTGCCCGCCCAGCCCCCCGAAAGTAAAGAGCAAGCAGCTTGCTTCTCCAGCGCTAACTTGACCAGGCAGGCCCTGGTGGCAGTGGACGACGGAGGAGGACAGGAGAGTCACAGGACTTGTTTGTTGCATGATGCAGGCCTGGTTGCATGGTATGGATGGTGGCAGCAGCGTGTGACGCCAACTAGTCGCATAGCTGCCAAGGTTTCAGATTGCTATGTGTGACATTTTCATAATTCCAGTGAAATTATGAGTGACATTTCAATGACTGTGAGTGACACTTTCTCGCAAGCAAAATCAAGCATTGAAGACGGGGCAAACATGTAAATATCAGCAATTGCACCCATTTGTGTTGGAAATAACCAGAAACTGAAGCACTAGTGGCCTTCTAAGGTGACCGTACTGTTGGACCCAGATCTGAACCACTCATTGACAGTGCGTGCTGCGCCCCTGCAAACAAAAGGTTTCTGTAAATTTGAGCAAAGGGAATTATTGTAGTAGGGTCAGATTATCTATTGCGAAACCAGCGTAATGTGCCTGCCACTAGTCACCTCAAGTACAGAATAACAAAATTACTGCTACAGAGGGGGATAAAGATAAACTGAAATGAAGGCGATGAGGATGTTTTCCAGATTGGGTCTCATCACTTGAAAGTACACATCATCGGTAGCTGGGGTGCTGAATGTATCTGAGGTGCAGACTCCACTACCGAAAATTTGAGCAAGTGTTCCTCTGTAATTTACTCTGCTCTCACAAACGTTACATTTTCTTAACAGCTCTAATAGTTTTACAAGTTCACATGTTATAAATGTTTAAAGTTGCACTTACTTATTTGGATTTGAGGCAGTACATGATCTCACAGCTGCAGGCAGCAGCCTAGTCCGAGTCACTGACCCCTAATACGGCGGGATCATGAATACACCACACTACGCATTCTGCACAGAGCAGCGGACCGAAAGTGCACTAGCGAGTGAAGAATAAATTGGTTATATTTAAATTCATGTTCAATGCTTGACATTTCATTTTTTAGTGTTCACTGTAGCAATGTCTGTGATTTATGATTGGGTATCCTGGTGCTCTATAAGGTAATCATTTACTATGCTTTAAAAGTTAATACAATCTAATATGTAATGAAAAATGTGTTGAACAATGCTTTGTTTTGGCCTTTGTGTCTCCCAAATTTTCTTGGGGGGGTTGAAGCTCCCCCTGGTCGTTGCTCACAGCGCTTGCTCCCTACACACCATGTGGGGGTTGGTCTCACTTTTACTTTGTTCTCTCTGATTCACTACTTGTGTCTATTTTTGGTGCTCTCTGAAAGAATGCCTATGAATACATATGACTGGGTGGGTAACCTGATGTTCTTTAAGGTCATCATCTACTGTTTACTGTGCTTTGAAAGTTGATACAATTTGAATATGTAATGAAAAATATGCTGTAAAATTCACCATTTTGGTCTGTCGTTTTTCAAAATTTTCTTGGGGGGAGAACCCCCCCGAACCCCCCTAGTGGCCTTCGGGCTCGCTCGCTGCGCTCGCTCGCAACGCGCTGGACGGGGGCTGGTCTGCTACGCGCCGGACGGGGGCTGGTCTTCCAAAATTTGCCAGGGCTGCTTTCAGTTCCCAGTCCGGCCCTGGTTATATGTGGATGCATCAAATACAGACCTTGGGAAAAAAAGCGCTGGCTGTCATCTTGACCCCAGCAGCCGACTGGGCAGGTACTAAGTGATGTCCCGTTTTTCAGCAGGAAGCTTGCTTAGATTTACCCTTTTTCTTTAACACGATTTGGGAGGGTGAGGGTAAGATGCAGTGATGCCAAAGGCAAAGCATGTCTCTAAACCGATGTATGTTTTGTTTCTTCTCTCTGGGCTATCAACTGGTACTGGCCCAATTAGAACTTTTAATGGTCTGGCTGCCCAGTTAGTAGATATCTGGTGGAGTGATTGATTCACGTCCCAAGTGAAGAAATTGTTGTACCAGCGTTAAAAGTATCTCCTGAGCAGTGCGTCCTACGAAGCATATTTGTTATGCTGAAATGGTTTACACATGAACGCCCTGGTGCGAGGTCGGGCACCCAGATTCGTGTGGCTTAAGTCCTTGATTCACCATGTCCTGAGGAGGCCAAGATTGGTCGGAAGGCCGAAACGCGACCGCGTCGACACACTATATAAAGAGGAGTCTGATGATACCAATGGAATCAATTTGGAAATTTATTTATTGACAAAATCCCTAAATTTAGGTTCAAGATTTAATAGAACCGATTGCGCTTGACTACCTCGTAGTGTAATTCCTGTAGTGATTAGGAGGACACTTCTTTTTGCTTTAACTTTTTGGGTGAAAAGGAATTACAGATTACGCATCATTTGTATCAATTTTGTTCACTATTCTTGTCTTTTTGTATATATTCGTTGTTTATATGTGTATATATGTGTGTATATTGTAAGTCTGAAAATAATGTGAATTTAGAGGATAAAGTATTTCCCTTGATTACTATAATTAAATTATGTAATCACGTCTTCAATGGTATGTGATTGGTGTCTGTTTCAATACAATATTGAATTATTGGACATTGTCCTTTGCATAGGAGAATTGACAGTCCCCTATTAGAAAAGGTTATAGATATCCATACTACCTTTTCCATTTTTGTATTTAATTGTCATCCTGACTCCAGAAGCCGACTGCGCAGCTACTAAGTAATGTCCCGTTTTTCAGCACGAAGCTTGCTTAGATGTGCCCTTTTTCTTTAACACGATTTGGGAGGGTGAGGGCAAGATGCAGTGATGCCAAAGGGAAAGCATGTCTCTAAACCGATATAGTTTTTTTTTTCTTCTTATCTCTGCGCTATCAACTGGTACTGGCCCAATTAGAACTTTTAATGCCCAGAGCCGGCATGTTTGGTCTGTATCAACATCCACTGCCAGACTGTCTCTCTATCAGCTTATTCAGTTATCAAGCAGGCTATATTGAAGGAATGAAAGGATCTAGAAACATTTCTCTGTGGCATAATTTGTTTGTGACCAAACTGTGATCAAATTGAGTTTGAAACATCTGATGTGTTGCTACCTGTCCTGCCGAGGGTCACATGGCTAGGATGCTTCACCAGTAAGTATGTGGAATCTGCTTACATTTGATGCTCTCTTCGCAGTCCTTGAATTTCCTAAAAGTACTGCCTTGGTGGTTTGCATTTCTCGGAGCTACTGGAGTCCAAAGAGACACATGTCCAGCTGCTCTCCAGTGTACTCTTTGATTGTGCTGCCTAACTAAATATTTATAAGGTCCCAAAAGCGAGACCTGTTGGCCATGCCAATGCTTGTTTTTAAATGGTGTAAATCCGTTCAGTAGTTGTTGAGAAATTAAAAAAAGAAAAGTCTGAAAATCAATTTCCCATAGGAAACTTTAGCCAAGGCTACAGCCCGAACTGATGAACGGAATTACATCAGATTATTTGGCAAAAAGGTAGTGCTTGGTTCAGAAAGCGACCTTTTTTTTTAAATGGTGTAAATCCGTTCAGTAGTTGCTGTGAAATTCAACAAATAAAAGTTTCGATATCTGGGTGTGAGAGGTTGGCCTGATGTATGATGTTCACTATTCTAGTGATCACCTTGTATCAGTGCAAACAACCCTTATGGTGGTGGTTGTAAAGTCAACCTTATAGACAAGCTATCCTAGGGGTAGCATGGACTAAGCAGTCTTAGGCTTAACTCAAGAGGGCATGTGAAGCCGGCTGTTTTACCATATGCAATCCTGTAATATCAAATGAAAGGACACCACACAAGTTATATATTATAAAAATATATGTATTTATTACTAGAATAATCCTCTGTACTCTTTATGAGTCCAGAGGCACAAGCGTTTAAACAAAATCACAGTTAAACATACACAAGTTGCACAATAATGGATAGGGCGGTGGCCACTCAAACCATATACTAAATAAGTGGTATAAGAACCACTTTACAAACAATGGTAAGGCCTAGGGCCTTGGAAATCGCTAGGACTACACTGGACTAACTGTGGTTAGGACGGGAGTAGCCCGCGGGATTCGGGTGCAGCGCTAAAAGCACACGCATGCACCAATGCAAAGTCAATGGTGCGTAAAAGTTACAAAGTTACTGTTTGGAAGTCTTCCGACTGGAATATAATTTAGCCACTTTAAACTAGGACACTAGAGGTGTAAACCACTACAGGAGTACCGGTGTTTGATCGTTACCTCACCCACAGGAAGCGGGTGCATAGGTGCCAAAGTGTGTTGGGTTTCGTCGTGGAGTTCTATGGAGCCTGGAGATGAAGATGCTGCAGACGGCCAGGAGAGAAGAGTCCGGTTGGATCCAAGGGTGAATCAAAGATGTAGAGTACCTGAAAGCAGAGGGGACAGAGTCTTGGTCACTAGCCAGTGACCAGGATGGAACCAGGAAGGAACCAGGCGATGTCGGGCGCAATCAGGTGGTTGTCATGAAGCTTGTCTCCGCTGCCACGTGGACTCGGAGGCATCGACGATGACCAGGGGTGGACCAAGGACTCACCCACAAAGACTCTCGCTGTCGGTGGTGTCGGCTTCCGGATTGGAGTCAACAGGCCTTGGCTAAGGCAACCCACGCAGGATCTGAAGATTGCTTCTTACTCGGACCAGCAAGGTCAGAGCAGTGGCTCCTTTTTAGGGGAGCGAGGGCCAGTCTGGAGCAACCAGACTAGCAGAGTAGTTTCAAAGATTCGTTGTCGTAGAGGCCACTAGCCAACGGGCAATTTACCGGACAGATATGTAGAGGAGCAAAATGCAAAAGAACCCCACGCAGCACTCCGTGAGTGTGGAGGGGTGGTCTTTAGTTCACGAGCTGCTCGGGGCTGGGGCTTCTCAAACCCCAATGCACAGCTTCGAAGGTGCCTTGGAAGCTGCATGGTCAGCACTTCGCAGTCTTTTCAAGATAGCCGGTCCCACGTCTCACGTCAACTCCACGGGTCACAGCTTTGCTGTGGCTGTGGATTGGGCTGTTGGATGTCTGGGAATCTGGTTCTTGTTGATCTCTGTTGCTCGAGCTCCAGCGGGAGCTGCAACAAAGCAAACTGTTGGGCGCTGGATGGTGCCTGTTTGCACAGGGTGGTCACTCCTTGTCCACAAGGGAGATTCTTCAGTCTTCCACGTCGAGTGGGATGTCGAAGGGTCCAGAGTTTTGTTTCAAAGTTTCAGTCAGGTTTATCTAAAGTCTATGGACACAGCTCCTACCTTTATTCCAAATCAAGGGGCTGGATTACCTGCTAGGTCCCTCCTATGGGTGGGACCCAGGAAGGGGGTGGTTACACCCCTTTCCCTTTGTCCAGTTTCACGCCAGAGCTGGGGCTGGAGTGCCCCAGCACCGGTTTGAACTGGGCTATGCATGGGGAGCCTTGTGCGCCCCAGGCAGTGTCTAGTTTCACTCGCCCTGCCTGCCTCAATCCACTATCTCCTGTCTGGGGTGGTGTAACACCTCCCTGTGACTGGATACCATTTGTCCAGGCCTCCCCTGCCGGAGTTTCGGTCAGCAGCAGGAGGCCAGACTCGGGTCTGTGGCAGCAGCATCCATTTTGTGATGCTGGGGCTCTGGTTAGTTTTAACCGCATTTAAGTAAAGTAACATGTCTTCTCCCTCTAGAAGGGTGGAATGCTACCCCCGTCGCCAGAACTGGCGAGGGGGTAGTATTCCCAAGTGTATGACACCTTACGCGACATGTTTTGATAAAGCCAAACCAAAGTTAGCAATAACCGCGAGGATTATAATGCACTTAAGAGTATATGGTATGGCAATATCCCAGAACAGCTATAAGGACATGGTTCCGAAAGCTGCAGACAGGCTCAGCTCATGCTACAGCACCATCTCACATAAAACCAAGCACTCTGCCTCCAGGATTGTTAAGGCCTGCCATATGAGTGACTTATAGGTGTGTATGTGTCCAGATATAGGTTTAGACATAGGTATATTATACCCAAGCAAGGGGTGATTACACGACCTTGCCCCAGCTGAGTGGTCAGCCAGTTGTGTCCGTTTGGATGGCCAGCCAGGGGTGGCAAAAGATATGCTGCAGCCCCTGGTAGGCCTTGGATGCACCCATGCCCTGGGTACCTATAGTACACTGTACAGGGGCTGATAGGTGACCCAATATCCAATTAGTTATGCACCTGTGGTACATGGAGTCCATTTTAAAGAGAGAGCAGGTAGCCTGGGGCCCTGATTAGCAGGGTCCCAGGCCAACTAAGTCGAAAACCAGCTAAACACAAGTCAAAAAATCTGGGGTAACCATAGTCAGGTATCCACCCTACTACACTGGGGCAGTGGTGGGTTTGTGCACCCTCCCGTCCACAAGCTTCACTGTGATTTGCTGCCACGTCCAGGAGCTTCACTGTGATTGGCAGCCATCTTGTGACTCAGTAGAGCAGAGTCACAAGAAAACAGTTGAAAAAAGATTAAAAAAATAAGAAAAGGGGACAGTGTAGAAACACCCTGACCCCCTAGTCCTGCTCAGGGGGTCCCACAATGACCCTCAGACCCCAAAACAAAAATGTCCGAATGCGCGCTGGGAACGCAAATCCGGACAAAAAAATGTTAAAAAATGAAGCGGGGCTCCCCCATTTCATTTATATGAGCCCTCGGGTGGGCCATGTTCCGGGGGCAATCCTATAATTATATTGCGAGGGCCTGTGGAGCCTCTGTAGCCCTGGGGATGGCCACTTCCCCGGGGCTATAAATTAGGTGCGGGAGGGTACACAGTCCTTCCGTAGCCCCGGGGACTGCCGACTCCCCGGGGCTTGTTTTGTAATTAGTGTGGGGCCTCCGAGGCTCTCTTAAGCCACAGGGACCGCCAGCCCCGGGGGGCTTTAATTAAATATGCAGGGGGGCATCATGGGCCCCCCAAACCCCGGGGCCACCAATTCCCTGGGGCTTTTAAAAAAGAACCCCCCTCCTGGAGCCCTTGATGGCACTGGGGACCGCCACCCCCCAGGGCCGGCTCATACAATGTCCCGGGGTACCCACCCCCGGGACGTTGCTGTTTGCTATGGCAGGGCATGGCTCTCACCCTGTCATAGCAAACCCTGCTTGGCTTCATTGAAGCGAGAGCAGGAAAATCTGCTCTCACTTCAACGGAGCAAAGGAGGATTGCTTTTGTGAAAGGGGAACTGCATGTTAACACCTCCCCTTGGCCAAAAGCAATGCCAGTTCCCTCATGAGGCGGGGAGCCTGCTGGACAGTGGGGGCATTGAGGCTCCCCCCACGTGCCCCAATGAAGAGGCAAGGCCCGGGGGTATGGGGTCCACGGGGCCAGAAGTAGACAAGGGAAGGGGGACCACGCAGCCCACCTTCCTAAAGATTAATAAAAACATTCAGGAATTGGGCATGCCCCGGGGAATGGGGTCCTCGGGGCGAATATAAATGAATGGAAGTGGACCATTTTTATTTAGAAAAGTTTGGAGTGGCGATCCTAACATGGTGCTCAGCACGGCCCCCTAGTGTTAACGAGCTGGGTGCGCGGCTCCCAGGGTGACCCCCTAGTGTGAACGCGTTGGGTGCGTGGCTCTCAGTGCGGCACCCGGGTACTTCACAGGTCTTCAAAAGCCCATTTACCTGTTAATGGGGCTTCGTTGTGTTTTCACCCTTTCTTAGAGCCCCTACATCTCCACTTTGCCTATGACTGGAAGAATTACCCCCCCCCCCCGAAATTTTTATCAGCCTACCCTGAGATTTGGCTCTAGTTGCGCCCCTGACTGGCGTTCGCCGTCTCTGCCCACTCCACTTATGCTTACAGAATTCTGTAGATTCTATCCGCCGTATGTCAATCATCCAGATGTGGGGCTGGGAATATCTTGTAGACAGGATTCTGGGCCTTTTATTACTGGTGTCCAAGGACCCAGCAGCTCGCTTTATGGGATCCAGTGGAAGGGACTCCGGGGATCCAACAGTCAGAAATCCTTGATCCAGAGATCAACAACCTGGGAGGGCATCCACTGAATGAGAATGCAGTATACCACCATGAGAATTCCAAGCTCCTGGACTCGGTTTTCTAAGCATCCGTGCGGTATTCCTGATAGTCAGTGGCCCAGATTTTAGTGGGTGGGAACCCAGGGTACTAGAGCATAGGCTGGGGGGATCCCGTAGCAAAGAAGGCAGGTGCCTCAGGAACCAGCGCGGTGCCTACTCACACTCCGTGGGTAGCGTCAGCTCTCCCCAGGCTTGCTTTGCAATCCTGGTGCTCTGCTGGTGTTGCCACTGGTTGGCAGCCAATTAAAGCCAAGCTCATGCTCGGGGGTTAGGCTCCGCCAACATATGTACTTATCCAATCACTCCGCCAATCCCCAAGCTCTTATAAATTCACCAAACACTCTCCTTCCAGTACTCTAATCATCCAGTCTCTATCCATGTACTCATAGAATGACCCAGACAAAGTTACATAACCAAGGACTTCCCCCACTGCCAGATGTAACATTGTTGCGTGCGCAGTCAACAGCACAATGTAATGTGGTAGGGCCCAGGGCCATCATGCATACATAATGAACACATGGACACAGTTAGATAGTGAAACTGGCTATGGGCACGAGCGTCCGGCCCCTTTTTATTACCAGGGTCACATGCCCAGTGACGTCTGTGCTGGATGCTTGTGGGGTGAGTGTAAGCCAGCCCTCAGGGAATGGTTGATGGAACTATAACAGTGATTATAGGATCACACACAGAGATTCAATCATAAAGGGTCCATGACTTGTGGAGCACTAAGGTAGGAGCACCAGATGTGAAATAACACACAAAAGATTCTATCGTAAAAGATCCATGACATGTGGTGCGCTGAGGTAGGGGCAGCAGATCTGAAATCATACACAAAATATTCTATCATAAAGGGTCCATGAGTGCACTAAGGTAGGGGCCCCAGAGATGAGCGTGCTCATGTGAAGAAATTGTTAATGTCCCTTCGGAATATTCCTGCTGCCTGAGGTGACATTGCTATGCCCGGTGTCTACAGCACGAATAATAAATGGTCCATGAGTTGTTATGTACAGAGTTATTGGCACCTGAAGAGCTCAGCGTGTGCGCAGCCAGCGATGATGGCGTGTCGTCGCAGGATAGGATTGGATTGGATATATGTGAGACCTTCTGACCGCAGTGTAGGCCAAAGACAGCGGGTCAGCAAGGGCCTACAACTATGTGGTTTTGACTTGTGGTGCACTGAGTTAGTGGCTACAGGGGGCGCTCAGTGTGTGCGCAGCCTGCGATGATACGTGGTTCGGGCGAACCGCACTGGGAGGAATGTCTTTTGCCTAATGAAATCTGCCCCAATAAGGCCACATGGCGATGACTTGTGGTGCACTGAGTTAGTGGCATCAGAAGTATTCAGCATGTGCGCAGCCAGCGATGACGCGAGCCGCATTGGGAGCAATGACCGTTGCCTACTGGACTGTGTCATCTGCAATCGCGACTCGATCTGAATTGTGAGCCCTGCTGTCCGCAGTGTAGAGCGAAGTCAGTAGTCCGCACAGACATCGAGGAATGCTTTTTGTCACTTCCTCGTGACAAAATCCCAGGACATACAGTACAATTCACTATGCAATCAATAAATAAAGACTGAATTTGAATTGTGAGCCCTGCAGTGTAGGCGTATGGAACAAAAGATAGAATATGTATGGAATACATTGTCGAAATATGTAGGTTTCAGGGACGTTATACTTAGTTGCCTACTGGACTCTGTAATTAATGAATCAAGACTGAATTTGAATTGTGAGCCCTGCTGACCACAGTGTAGGCCAGAGGCAGCGGTCAGCAAGGGGCCCACAGGCACGTGGCATTGAGTTGAGCTGCACAGTTAGTGGCACCTGAAGCACTCAGCGTGTGCACAGCTAGCAATGATGCGTGGTCCGGGCGGGCCGCACTGGTAGCAGTGTCTGTTGCCTACTGGGCTGCATCATGTGCAATCGTGACTTGATCTGAATTGTGAGCCCTGCTGTCCACTGTGTAGGCCAGAGGCAGCGGTCAGCAAGGGCCCACAGCCACGTGGCTTTGAGTTGAGCTGCACAGTTAGTGGCACCAGAAGCATTCAGCATGTGCACAGCCTGCGTTGATGCGTGGTCCGGGTGGGCCGCATTGGGAGCAATGTCTTTTGCCTAATGAATTCTGCCTTAATGAGGCTAAGTGGCAGTGACATCGGTGCACTGAGTTAGTGGCACCTGAAGCACTCAGCGTGTACCCAGCGAGCGATGATGCGTGGTGCGAGGGAGCCGCACTGGGAGCCTGTCTGTTCCCTACTGGACTGCGTCATCTGCAATCGCGACTCGATCTGAATTGTGAGCCCTGCTGTCTGCAGTGTACATCGAAGACAGTAGTCTGTACAAACATAACTCTGCGATGCTGTGCCGCTGGGTTCGCAGGGGGCCTGTGTCGAGGAGGCTGGAGGTCACGGCGGCGGCCTCATGGCAGGGTGATGGCCGCCACTCTGGCAGAGGCATTGGCCTTCTTAGAAGTGAACCATGCTCAGAGCCCCAGCCTATTTTTTCACACTCCTACACTGGAGTGGCGTACGTTGGACCAGCCCACATCGCTTCAGTTTACAGGGGGGATGACACAGCTACATGACCGAGATATTCCACACTGCCTGAGGTAACATGGTTGCGTCCAGTGTCCACAACACTACAAACACCAGCAGCATATGTCCACATGGAGAGGTCTGTGCTCTGCATAGTGAGGTCTGTCCAGCACATCACCAATACACTTGGCATTGTGTTTATTATTATTCAAGGGTGATTTGCCTCCTTCACACATACTTGGTTCCCACCTCTCCTAACATTCAGCTATCTTGTGGCTGAGGGGCCATGCTGTTTTGGGAAGGTCCACTGTCCTGTTCTGCAATGCTTCGGTGGTAGTAGAGGGGGAGGTCCTGGGGGTAGTGGCGGTGGGTGTTGTGGTCTTCTTGTGTGTCGCAGCTACATGATCAGTATCTCTATGACATGTCTTGGTCTTCAGATGTGGCTCTGGGCTGGGCTCCCTCATCCTGCTTTACACCAGTAAAAGGCAGATGTTAAATTATTACTGCTAACGTGGCGTATCGCCTGTTTTTGGATCGCATCGCAGATTTGGCTGGTCATTGAAAATATTGGGAAGTTTTCGTATTTTTTTGGCACGGGAACGCCTACTCTGCATATCATTAGCATTAGTTGTCACTCTCATTCATGGCGATGTTTTTTGCGGAAGCTATCACTGGAAAACTGGCAATATTGGCAGTTTGCACCAGGTTGAGAATGGGATGATAATTATTTTGCCACTTTTGCTGTACTAAAGTGCCGATAACTCAGGGATAAGTCCTTGAGAATACGCCCCATCATTTTTTTATTTTTTTTGTCCGGATTCACGCGCACAGCCGCTTTAAGAAAAAATAATCATCATCATTTTTGGGCCCTGGGGGGGTTTTGGGGATCCCCTGAGCAGGTCTAGGGGGACAGGGTGTTTGTACCCTGCCCACTTTTTTTGGTTTTTAATCTTTTTTCTTGTTATTCGCATGTAGCTACAACATAGTCCTAATAAACACAAGGGCTCGTTTTAGAGTCACCCTATAAGCCAACAGTGGGAACTTATCGCCGAGTTATCGGCACTTTAGCGCTGCAAAAGTGGCAAAAGAATTATCGCCCCATTCTCAAGTTGGTGCGCACTGCCACATTGCCCACAGGCTGACAGTCCTAACACAGCGTACAATCAACATCCTTCTGCAGACAAAGCTGTTGGCTGTGCTGCACCTGTTGGCCTCTGGTACTTTCTAACTAACAAGTGCCAGAGTCGGAGAAGTCTCACAGCCAGCCCTATTAATCTTCCTCACATGTCATGGATGCATGTCCACAAAAGCAAAGTAGGGCCCCTGTATCCGCATCACCCGCTCGTCCCAATTCGTAGTATTCCTGCACAACCAACACCAACCCCAGCCGTTGCTTGATGCCTCTGTGCTCCAGATCCAAGATTGTAGTCACTGAAAAGGGGGTGTACCAGGTAATGAAGTATATTAGTCAACAATAGTGGAAAAACAGTACTTTATTAGAAAAACATAAATTAACAACACAAAAAGATCCAACAACAAGTGAAATTCCCAACGGGGAACATCATCAGGGCAACTTGTGGATCAAAATAACTGTAGATCGTCCTGGAAATCCCAATACTTCGTATTCAGAAATCTGTTGGATAAATGAAGACAATGGTTAAGCGTTAGTATGGTCACAAATGTAATATGATACAATGTATTGCACTTGGACAAACCGGAGCATCATGCAGCCCAGCGTAATGTGCTACTGCACATCCTTAGAGGTAGTAAGTGCTATATAAATGCAACTACAATATAAATACAGTTTATAACTAAAGCTCCCTGTTTACCGTTTTTACTGATTTTTACAGATAAATTCAGACAGAAAACAATGTGTTTTCTGTCTGCATTTATTTTTAGAAGTGTATAAATACAGACAATTGTGCTATCATGAATTGTAGCTTAGTAGCCAAGCAAATAGACAGCATGGCAAATTAAAAAACAGTATGGAATTTCTTTAAATAATGGCATATTTCAACATATAGTTGTGGTATAATGCTAATATTTAGTGGATTTATTGTCAAATAATATTCAGCAGCTTAAATAGCTAAATCATAACAGTCATCTAAGTATGAGTGCGTCTATCAGTTAAATAAATATGGAATGTACAGTTTTACAACTCCATTTATTCACAAAACACAAACAATATACATAAATGCAGATAAAATGGCCAAAAAATAAATATGGATAAATACGGACAGAAATGCTAGAAAAATAAATACTATAAAACCGGGAGCCTTATTTATAACTCATACAAATAGTAATGCCGTAACATTCAGCAGTTGAACAATCAATTGTAGTTCATATACGTTGCATAATAATTCCCTTTCACTGCTTGACACTTACACTCCCATATGACACAACTGCTGCGGGTCATGTTCATCGCCAAATACTGTACCAGTCCACAGAATATAAACCTCCCACCACCAACTGATCAGGCATGGAATACCTGAAGAGATCTACCTCATGCTGCTGGCCAACAGAGGATTTTAATTTAGCCCACCACTGCAGGTCGCAACCATCTACTTCCTATGGCCGCTTCCTGACACGAGACAATGACAATCAGATATGGGATGATTTTAACAAAGTCCATTCCAGGTCATCTCTCCCCCATATAGTCCTTTAACCTATGCCTGCTTAGGACCATAAACTTTAAACAAATTATCTCTGAGTGGAAAACCCCATGCAGTAACCAGCTAAGTGGACTGTGAACATAGGAAACACCATGAAGGGACCTGCAGAGCTGTGCAAACCTGCTAGTATGCTCAAAACCTTAAACTGCCTAAACTGTATGCCTGTCTCTCACACATCTTCATCCATCACACTGCTAAGCATTGCATCCTATAAACCGATGACTGCACCTCAGTGTTCCTCTCACATAACATGCAAAAACTTCCCACAGATGATCGAAAAAATGACAAGCACCCCACATAGGGATAGTAAGGGTGATATTGGTATTGAGATTTGTTAAGCGCACTGTTACCCTAGGGTGTTCTGGCGCTAGCTCCCTGATCAGAGGATAACTAATAGCCTAGTTACAAAAGAGCCATGTTTTTAAAGCCTTTCTGAAGGTAAGCAAGCTCGGGGTAGCCAGAATGAAAATGGGTACCTCATTTCATGCCTTCACTGTGGCAATGAAGAAACTTTTTCCTCCCCAGTTAACTTTTTTGAATCTGGGGACAACCCCGGTTCTGGTGCTTGACAACTGAAGGGTCCTGTTAGGTACATATCAGTCAAACTTCTGAGTGAGATAAGAAGGCCATTGTGGGCTAGGGGTTCGGGCGGACCGGAATAACAGGCGTGGAGACCAGATGTAGTGAGCTATGTTGCAGCTTTCTTTATTGGTGATACACAAAGTCAGGGGTTGGGGAGTCCAAATAAGCAGAGGGTTTAGGGATGAGGGAAGAGTTCCGGGTTGTCCCAATCGGTGGATGTGAGCCGGTCCGTGAAGGTCCTTGATACTGGACGTCTGTAGTGCAGGTCTTGCTTTTCCCCGTAGGTTCCGGTGGTCCTCGGAGGGAAAGGGAGAGAGAGAACAGGGCGGTTAGTCCTCAAACACAGGACTGTCTCAGTACTGTCACCGACAACGGGTTGTGAGGGGAGAGAGACGAGCGTGAGGAACGGGAGGGAAGGGTCAGAGATTTGGAACGAGAAAGCGGGGACAGGAAGAAGGTGGGCGTGGTGGGGCTTTGGTGTGGGGCTTCTATACTATCGGGCCGTGACGTGGTCTATAAGTACATATATACAGTGCACATTAGTGATGCTACGGTGCGGGGATACTCTATTTACACTTATATACAAGTCCACCTGGGAGCCAGGAGACAGGGTACTCACATGCCCCGCCGCAACTCTTCTCCGAGTTGCGGCCGCTCTCCAGCCACCTCCTGGGGACTCCACCAGTCCTCCGTCCAAACGTCCTCGTCCTCGCCTTCGGTCTTCTCTTCTCCTCCGCCTCTGATACCTCTGTTCTCCACCTCCGGTTCTCCGTCCGCTGTCTCCTGCCACGAGTCCGCCGCCTTGAACGCTCTCTCCTCGCTTCCGCCGGCTTTTCCTGGTTCCGGGCCGTGATCGAGGGCGGGACTTCCGGGGTCAGGGCAAGGTGCTTCCGGTCCTCCGTCAATCGGGATTGGTTCCTGCAAGGGGAGAGAAAGGAGAGGAGTCCGTGTTGCCATGGACGCTGTACTTTCGGGTTCGGAGCCCAGAGAGTTCGTGCTGAGCCATCGGCTAGGTGAGGTAGGGTGCGTTTCCGTTCCACATCCCCTTCCCCTAGCTGTCTTTCTTGTAGGGGTTGGTGGAGGGTACCGGGAGAGGTAATCTGCATTTCCCTGCTCCACCCCTTTTCGATGAAGGGTTTGGAACCTGTGCGGCTGTAGGGACAGGAACCAGCGTAGGACACGGTCATTATGTCCCTTGTTTCTGGCCATCCATTCCAATGGGGCATGGTCGGTATACAAGATAAATTCTCGTCCGTCTAGATAATATCGGAGGCTTTCCACTGCCCATTTGATTGCTAGGGCTTCTTTTTCGACCACCGCATAGTTCATCTCTCTAGGAAAGAGCTTTCTACTCAGGTAGAGGATCGGTTTTTCTGCCCCTTTTTGGTCTTTCTGGGATAGCACTGCCCCTAAGCCCTGATCGGAGGCATCGGTCTGGAGGATGAATGGCTTAGTATAGTCGGGGCTGACCAGAACCGGTTCGGACAACAGGGATTGTTTGAGCTTGTTAAAGGCATGTAATAATGCGGGGGAGGGATGTCATAGGGCCTCTTCAGTTTTTGTGGCTTTCTTAAGGAGGTCTGTTAAAGGAACCGCGGTCTGGGAAAAGTTGGGGATGAACCTTCTATAGTAGCCCAGAAGGCCTAAGAAGGCCCTGAGATCTTTGCGGGTCTGGGGAAAAGGGATGGACTGGATGGCTTTTATCTTCTTATTCTGCGGTCTGATAACGCCTTCGCCTAGCAAAAACCCGAGATAATTCACCGTTTGGGCGGCCAAGGTGGTCTTGGAGGGATTAACAGTGAACCCATAGTCCCCAAGCGCAGAAATGACTTTCTGTAAGTGTCTTAAGTGCTGTTCCCAATCGTCACTATAGATGATGATGTCATCTAGATAGGCCCCGGCGTATTGGAAATGGGGTTGCAGGACCAGGTTCATGGCCCTCTGGAATGTGGCCGGGGCACCGTGAAGCCCGAAGGGCAGTACCTTGAACTGAAACAGTCCATCGGGTGTTGAAAAGGCGTTTTTCTTCTTATCTTCCTTTCTGAGGGGGATTTGCCAATAACCCTTGCATAGGTCAAGGGTGCTTATGTATTTGGCCTTGCCTATGCGTTCCACCATCTCGTCTACACGGGGCAAAGGGTAGGTGTCGAAGCTCGAGATCTTGTTGACTTCCCTAAAATCTATACAAAACCTTATGGAGCCGCCTGGCTTCGGCACCAGGACAATGGGGGAATTCCAGCTGCTTATGGAAGGCTCGATGGTGCCCATTCTCAGCATTTGGTCGGTTTCCTCCTTAATAACGGTCCTGCGTGCCTCTGGGACCCGATAGGGACGTTGCCTCACTGTTTTTCCAGGATCGGTTAGAATGGCGTGTTCTATGACAGTGGTATGGCCCGGTAGGGAGGAAAAAACCTGTTGTAGGGAGGACAAGGCTTTACGGAGGTCCTGTCTTTCTTTTTCCTGAAGGTCGGGATCGAAACAGACCTCATAAGGGAGGGGTTGCTGAGGGATTACATTGGACAGAACGGGTCGGGCCCCCTCCCATTTCTTAAGGAGGTTAACGTGATAGATCTGTTTTACACCTCGAACGGGGTCCAGATCCACCTCGTAAGTCACAGGGGTCACTTGCTGTAGGACGGCAAAGGGGCCCTGCCACTGTCCCAACAGTTTATGGTCCGAGGAGGGTATAAGCAGGAGCACAAGATCCCCGGGGTTAAAGGTACGTGGCTTTGTCCCTTTGTCATATTGACGCTTCTGGGATGCCTGAGCGGTCAGTAGGTTTTGTCTCACTATTTCTCTTATTTGGATCAAGTGGGTTTTGAGGTTGTCAACGTATTCCGGGAGGGGTTTCCTGCGGTCAGCCTCGGCCTCCCAGGCTTCTCGGGCCATGTCCAACAGTGTTCGGGGAGCACGCCCATATAACAGTTCGTAGGGGGAGTAACCAGTGCTGCTTTGGACCTTGCAGCGGATAGCAAACAAAGCTAGGGGTAGTATTTCTTCCCATCTTTTGCTGTCTAGTGCCAGGAGTTTCTTCAGGGTGGTTTTTAAGGTGGCATTGTAGCGCTCGACCAGTCCGTCGGTTTTGGGGTGGTAGGCAGAGGTTCTTATCTGTTTGATTTTCAGCCGGGAACATACTTGTCGCATGAGGGAGGAGACAAACGGGGTCCCTTGATCGGTGAGGATCTCTCTAGGGAAGCCAACATGTGCAAAGATCGCGATGAGGGCTTTAGCAATGTTCTGAGTGGTGGGATGGCGTAGGGGAACCGCCTCAGGAAAACGAGTGGCATAGTCGACCAGGACCAGTGCATACCTACATCCGCTTCTAGAGGGAAGAAGGGGTCCTATTAGGTCCATGCCTACCCTGCTGAAGGGGACATCGATGAGGGGTAGAGGTTGTAGAGATACTCTGGGTGGCCGATAACGGCTGTTCTTCTGGCAGACCGGGCACTCCCTACAGTATCGCTTTATCTGCTGATATACCCCCGGCCAATAGAATTTCTCGAGGATGGTCTGTCCCGTTTTCTCGTCACCGAAGTGGCCCCCTAACAGATGGCTGTGGGCCAGGAACAGGACCTTGTCCCGAAATGGACCAGGGATTATCAACTGTGAGGATTGCTGGGGCCCGCTCTTTCTATACAAAAGTCCGTTCCTCTTAAAAAAATAGGGACCTACTTGGAGAGGGTCTTCGTTGTCTCTGGCCCCATGCGGTCTGTAGGATGGGGTCTTCTTGTTGGGCGGCGCGGAACTCCCTATCGGTCTCCCAGGGATGATCCTCAATCTGCACCGGGTAGGCAGTTGTGTGGTTTCTTTTCTCTTTCTTTTTCTGGTTCTTAGTTTTGTGTGGCTTGGTAGGCATCCCTGTCGAAGTGTTGGTCTGGGGATAGGGTGCTTCGGCCCACCATTTCTCCAGGGAGTCGGTCGTTTCCTGAAGGAGATGAGGAAGTCCGCTATAATCACTGCCCAGGATTACTTGTTCTGGTAGAGTGGGTACAAGGCCTACCGTCAACAGGCTTCCTTGATCTGTGGGATGTTGAACCCGCACCCTGGCGGTGGGATAACATTTGGTGTCGCCATGCACACATTGTATAGCTACCGTGCCGGTCACTGGCCCTATAGAAGTCGGTAGCTCCTGAGGTCGTAGGACGCTTTGTCGGCATCCCGTGTCAGCAAGAGCCCTCAGAGGATGTCCGTCGATCCGTACCGGACAGTGGAAACGGGGAGGGCCCGTCTCAGAGGTAACACAAACGAAGTTGCGAGCCAGCCCCACCTCCATAGGTTCCTCCTTCTGGGGGCATACTCGTGCGATATGTCCATATCCCCCACAATGATAACACTGAGGTCCTGGGGGTGTTGGTCGGGGCAGAACCGGGTAGGGAAACAGGGGAACTGGGTCGGGTTTCCTGGGTATGGACGGCCTTTGTGGTCGGAGGTGACCGGTATGGTGGACACGGGGTGCGTTTTCCTCTTTCGCCTTTTGGACGTCCTGTGCACGACTAAAGGCGCTGGCGATTTCCACGGCCCTTTCCAGCGTCAGGCGGGCATGTTGACGTACCCATTTTTGGGTGGAGGGATGCAATGAAACCAGGAATTGTTCCAAATAGATCTTCGCCAGGATGTCTTCTTTTGAGGATGTGGCCGGTTTGAGCCAACGGTTCGCCAGGTCTTGGATGCGAAAGGAGAGGGCCCGGGGGTTCTCCTGCGGTCCTTCTTTTGCTTGTCGCAGACGAATCCTATACGTTTCATCGTCGATCCCCATACGCTCCAGGATACAGGTCTTTATCTCATGGTAGGGGGTTTGTCCTTGTATGTTTGCCTGTTGATAGGCCGTCTGCAGTTCTCCGGTTAGCAGGGGACCCAAATAGTGGCCCCAGCGATCGGCTGGCCATGCAGCGGCTTGGGCCAAACGCTCGAAATTCGTGAAGAAGAAGTCTGGATCCTCTCCCGGGACATACTTTTGTAGGACGACCGACGGAAGGGAGGCTATCGGTCTCTGTTGTCCCAAAACATCGGTCAGTCTCCCCATGGCCTGGTCTTGTGCTGTGCCTTGACCCTTCAGGACATCATGTAACTGCCCCCGATCATCCTCGGCAGTCTTGAGGAATTGTTCCATCAACTTCCCCATCTGCTCCTGGGTTTCAGCAAGCTTTTTAACAGCGGCCTCCATGCTTCCGGTGTATCCCACTTCTGACACCACCTGTGGGCTAGGGGTTCGGGCGGACCGGAATAACAGGCGTGGAGGCCAGATGTAGTGAGCTATGTTGCAGCTTTCTTTATTGGTGATACACAAAGTCAGGGGTTGGGGAGTCCAAAGAAGCAGAGGGTTTAGGGATGAGGGAAGAGTTCCGGGTTGTCCCAATCGGTGGATGTGAGCCGGTCCGTGAAGGTCCTTGATACTGGACGTCTGTAGTGCAGGTCTTGCTTTTCCCCGTAGGTTCCGGTGGTCCTCGGAGGGAAAGGGAGAGAGAGAACAGGGCGGTTAGTCCTCAAACACAGGACTGTCTCAGTACTGTCACCGACACCAGGTTGTGAGGGGAGAGAGACGAGCGTGAGGAACGGGAGGGAAGGGTCAGAGATTTGGAATGAGAAAGCAGGGACAGGAAGAAGGTGGGCGTGGTGGGGCTTTGGTGTGGGGCTTCTATACTATCGGGCCGTGACGTGGTCTATAAGTACATATATACAGTGCACATTTGTGATGCTACGGTGCGGGGTACTCTATTTACACTTATATACAAGTCCACCTGGGAGCCAGGAGACAGGGTACTCACATGCCCCGCCGCAACTCTTCTCCGAGTTGCGGCCGCTCTCCAGCCACCTCCTGGGGACTCCACCAGTCCTCCGTCCAAACGTCCTCGCCTTCGGTCTACTCTTCTCCTCCGCCTCTGATACCTCTGTTCTCCACCTCCGGTTCTCCGTCCGCTGTCTCCTGCCACGAGTCCGCCGCCTTGAACGCTCTCTCCTCGCTTCCGCCGGCTTTTCCTGGTTCCGGGCCGTGATCGAGGGCGGGACTTCCGGGGTCAGGGCAAGGTACTTCCGGTCCTCCGTCAATCGGGATTGGTTCCTGCAAGGGGAGAGAAAGGGGAGGAGTCCGTGTTGCCATGGACGCTGTACTTTCGGGTTCGGAGCCCAGAGAGTTCGTGCTGAGCCATCGGCTAGGTGAGGTAGGGTGCGTTTCCGTTCCACAGCCATATATTGCGAAGCGCCTTGTAGACAATACACAGAGATTTGATCTTTATCCTATTTCTTCCTGGTAGCCAATGCAGGTTTTGAATTACTGACTTAACTGAGCGAAATTTGAGAGTGCAAGATAAAAGTCTGACAGCAGCATTTTGCAACACCTGAATCTTTATTCATGTGCTGCATAAATATTGTGATAGCGCCGGGTTCCACGTTCTAGATTTACTTGGGAACCCCTGGGTGGTGGACCATTGGTTCCTGCTTAAAGGTGTGGAGGGGAGAAATATCTGGTCTAATTAGATTTCATAATTCCGATTAATTAAGACTCCAAAGAATCACTGACTCCAGGTTCTAAGTTTAGTTAGTTTATTACAAAGCCAAGAACAATTGGACATACAAACACCTCAATACGAGGGTGTAAAATTACATCGGGACTAATACAAAGCAAAGCCTATGGGCAAAGTTTAGATGATAAAGCATACAAAGAATAACCAGTTTGAGAATCAAGACACAGTAGATAACTGCACACACATCAAGATTCTTCTTCATTGGAGTTTCGTAAGTCCGGTAGGGCTGGGGACAAATCCTCCTCTTATTAGCTTTGACATGGCTGTTCGGTCCTTCTTCTTTTCTTCTTCTGATTTCTTGTTTGGGAAGCAATATTCAGTGGTGTCCCTAAATACTCGATTTAGGGGCATTACTGGTAGGTAAAAGGTTGGGACCAATGGGTCCCTTCCCTGGGGTGGGTACATGTCACGGTTCGCGGCAATGCCGCGGCCGGCCATCCCCGCATACACACACGGGAAGCCGGAATACTCACTTCCGGCCGGAAGTCGAGTCCCCGGTCTAGTCCCGGGCAGCAGAGCACAGAAGCACTTCCGGGGGAAACGCTTAAACATCGCGTTTCCCGCCGGCTCGGTGCTTCGGATTCCTTGCTGAGGTCCCGCTTGTTGGGACCTGCCCGTCTCTACAGGAGACAAGCCGCGCTGGAGCGCAACTCTGCATTTCAAGTCAGCGCTATTTAGGGGCGCTTGGTTGATCCTTCTCTGGGTAATCCGGGACTGCTCCTGATTTGTTTAGTAACCCTTAAACGCGCAGGAGCGCTTTGAGGGTGTTTAGTGAACTTGGGTTTTGTTTTGGATTAGTACTATCGGTTTCCCACCGCGCAGGAGCGCAAAAGAGGGAAACATCTCAGCCTGAATACTTAGGTTGATTATTGGGGATGCCACAGGTTGAGTGTCTATGTACAGTGGCAGCTATTCGCGCAGGAGCGCTTTCTTTGTTTAAACTGGGGTGCAACGCGCAGGAGCGCTTTCTTTTGTTATAGCTTTGGTGAAACACGCAGGAGCGCTTTCTTTAGTTTGAACTTTGGTGTAACGCGCAGGAGCGTCTTATCCTCGCCTTTCATCTCCGGAGCTGAACCCGTCTGGGGACCTGCCTTCCCGGAAGCATTGGTGAGTCCTCAGAAGGTTACACGGTCTGTGTGTGTATGTGGGGGGTGGTTCCTTTTCGGGTCTGACTCTGATCTTGCTCTTCCTTGGTTTCCAGTTGACACCGGAAAGCCCCGCCAGCTCCACGCTATCCTTTCCTCTACACCCTGGCTCCCATCCCTGAGACCCTCTCATCCCTGCTGGGTATTGCCTTCCACGAGGGTCAGGTGGGTACAGGGACGGGGACTCTTGTCGTCTCTGCGGAATCGCGTCACAAGCAAAGGTAAGACTTGTGGGGCACCTGACAGTACACCCCTTATTATGCCACCCATCAGTGTGGGTTTAATGTGCTGAGAAGTTTGATACCAACTGTCTCAGTTTTCAGTGTAGCCATTATGGTGCTGTGGAGTTCATAATGACAAACTCCCAGGACCATATACTCTTAATGGCAGCACTGCACTTATAATGTCTAAGAATGGACTTCGACGCTGTAGGGGTACAGGGCTCATGCACCTGTACCCTCACCACTGGTATAAGGCTCACAGCTAGAGTGGTGACTGATCTATGCCAGGGCAGTGGGTTGTAGGGGTGGCACACATGGATGTGTAACAACAATTAGAGAGAGAGGGAGACACAGGGACACTCTCAGTCCCCCAGGTCAATATATGTTAAACAACGGAAGAGTGTCAAAATAAATGTAAGCACTAGAATAGAGAATGGAGGAAACCACCTAATTTCATCACACTGGAAATCATTAGGGATTATCTAGAAGCCCTCACTCACCACCCTGGGTGGTGACATGCTTCATCATCGGGCCCACCAGGAGAAGCCGAATGCCTCCCTGGTGTGCTACAACGCCAGATTACTGCGGAGCTGGTTATTGTGACAGTGATGTGAAAAAATAGTGAATTAAAAATACCAAGAGGCTGTACCAGAACAAAAATGTATTCAGTGGTCAGGTCGGCATAGATAAAACCATATGTGTTCGGAAATCTACCAAGTATTATATTGGATATTTCCACTTAAAGTGGTGTCGACATGTTTCTACCCATATGTGTATTATTTACTGGGCTTTCATCAGGACCATATAGATGTGTACCTCGGCGGTGTGGGCGCGCTAAGGCCCACCCTTACCAGAGGACGTGAAAGTTAAAATTCAGTGAAAAAATGTGCAAAAAACAAACCAACAAGTAGTGAGGTATTTTCTCAAAATCTGAGGTACCTGTATAGTCTGAAAAAGAAAAGACATACATACATAGAAGACAAACACATAGGTATTAATGCGATCTGTCTGAGTAGTTTTTTGCAAGAAACAGATCTCTGAGTCGATGTGCTTACAACAAGTCCAGTTTTGTGACCACGGTGTTCATCAAATACAGTAAGTGCAAGAAAACGCTGCTCTGGAATCAGATAGGCGTGTGCACATGCACTATGATAGAGGATGACTGTTCAATTGATGCAATACGTTAAGAAAACGCTGGTCTGTAGTCAGACAAGCGTGTGAACATGCTCTATGGCAGGAAAAATGGCTGATAAGACATCACTCGTGGTTAGCGATCAATAGGCCAGAAAAAGCGGGCCAAAGGTGATGTAATCACAATAGAATTTGAAAAACTAGACATGTAAATAAAATAATAATAAAACAGAAGGAGGATTTCTCACTTGAAAGTTAAAAGATCCACGCCCCATAGGTCTCGGGAGGGGGGTGGGGGCGACAATGGCACACCCTGCAGGGGGACATTAGGATGGGTAAATACGAGTAATAATGGTAAAGGATTGGTACTTAGCTCAGTAGTAGCAGTAGGAAAAGGATCTTACGCCCTCAACGCCCGGCACCCGTTTTAGCACCTAGCGATACCCTGCAACCGGACCTCATGGATGTGGTCTCGGAGCCGGCAAACTCTGAAGTGGCGATGTCGGTAGGGGAGGGGCCGAGCGGCGGAGCGCTGTGGCCAGTCAAACCTTTGCCATGAAAACGAGGCTTGGAACTCAAGCCTCCTCGTGCTCTGTCGTCAGCGGGTTGATCACCCAGTCAGATTCGGAGGTGAAAACGAGGCTAGGAGCACAAGCCTGTGTCCTACCGTCCAGCTGGTGAACAAAAAACTATTTGAGTTCAATCGGTCAGGACAGGAATGTGACGGGTTTTGACATGGGAGGGAACTGATAATATCTAACGTATCAACCACTATGGTAGTAGCCTGATAAGTGGTAGGTCGTCACCTAATAAATGGCACAGTAAGATGGTAGTTGATCTCGATTAGGGTTATTTGAGAGGAGTACTGTAAGTCAGAAACATGCTGGAGTAGTGTTGACTGACCCCTATAAATAGTCAATTCTGTACAGAAAAAAGGTACAGCAAAAAATTCTGGTACAGAAAAAAGGTTGTTGGTTGTCACCTAGACAAAAAGAAGGGTTATCTGTTTATCACCAACCAAAGGGCAGAAATACACAGCAGCACAGTTGTGAGGCTAGCGTTTAAGTACTGAGGACCAAGGAATTTGATCATTCAGGCCATTGAGATTCGTCCCCAGCCTATATATCCAGCGTTGTTCTTTTTCAAAAAGAACACTACTTGTGTTTTTCTCAGTGGTGATTTGTTCGATAATGGTCCAGCGGAGATCATTGGGGGTATGATTGTGTTGAATGAAGTGTTCACTCATTCTGGTAGTCAGTTTTCGGCATCTAATGTTACTGCGATGTTCGCAAATACGTTGTTTGACTTTGCGAGTGGTCATTCCCACATACCTTATTTGGCACGGACACGTGATGAGATAGACCACATTGGTGGAGTTACAGTTGGTATGTGTTCTTTGTGTCCATGTTTTGCCTGGTTCGAGAGAGAGTAGTTTGGTCTGTGTAGTCAAATGTCACACACTACAATCCGAACATGGGTAATGTCCGGTGATTGGTGGTAAACCCCATGCATTTATAACAGATCTTTCATTGAGTGAGTTAGATTTCTGAGGTGTTGGACGTGTATGTACCAAGGATTCCTTCAGGCTCCTGGCTTTTTTTAATGAGAACAGGGGTTTCTCTCATGGTTTTCTGTTGGTCGTGATAATCTTCCAATGTTTATTGATGGACTTCTTCATGGCGTCTGATAGGCAACCATAGGTAGTGACACATGTTAGTGGTATCTCAGTTGGTTCCTTGATGGTTTCTTCCAGAAGTGCTTCACGTGGTTGGTTTCTAGCACGTTTATTTCCTTTCTCCAGGATATGTGATGGATAGCCTCTTGATTGTAGTTTCAGGGTGAGGTCAACAACAATTTATCAAAAGACAGACACTACAAAATACAAATTGCATAAAAATGACATTAGAAAAATCGGAAGAAGAAACCGGACGATGACCGAATTTACTTAAGCGTGGTCTCTGCACATTAGTTTTGATAAAGGTGCGGGCAGGGCGAGCGCTTTAGTTAAGCGTGAATGAATCTCGGGTCTTGCGCTCTCAGGCGTCCTGGGTCCTTAAGTGTCTGGTTCGTCTCGGCGAAAAATCACTCGAGTAAATTTGGTCATCGTCCTGTTTCTTCTTCCGATTTTTCTATGGTGCACACTCATACCATAGTTATGAGGTCCTGATGAGAACCCCCGCATTCAATTGGGGTTCGAAACGCGTAGACCGCCTATGCACACCATAAGGATGCTATCCATGAGATAGCTCTTTTTGATCTGACAAAATATTCTAAATTGACAAAACTGATCCCTCTGGTGTTCTTGTAAAAAAAAATTGTGACATTTCTCAAATTGTAAATATATTCTTCACGTATGTATGGTTTGTGAGAGAGAGTGAGATTCGAATGTGGAAGTTGATCAACTATGGTTGTTTGCTAATTCCTCACCAATGTGCACTTGTTCATGTAAATGTTATTTTTATGCAATTTGTATTTTGTAGTGTCTGTCTTTTGATAAATTGTTGTCAATTGTTTGGTGAACCCTAACCAACAAATACGTTTAAATTGGTTAATAATAAATAAGATTTATTCCTGACAAATCTGTCCACACACACTCAGTTCAGTTCTTTGTGTAGAGGAAATCCTTGTGCAAGTTAGAATTTGCAGTATTGGCTTTTGTGTTGTTGCTTATTAACAATAAGTGCTACAGCATTTAGAGGTCTTCCCTGGTCACCGTGCCCTTTAACATTTACCAGGGGCTGACCTGTGACAAGAGATGCCAATTGGGTTTGGGTTTCAATGCAGTTTTAGGGAAAGAACATAGGCCCTGGGTACCTGTTTAGCAGGAGCCCATGGCACACTTAATCAAAGCACATCAGCAGTTCAGAAGAAAGTGGGGGCAACCATGCAGAAAGATGTCACTTTCTTACAGTTACATATCCGTGGATTAAATTCTCATTAATCACTTGTAAACAAACATTACAATTTCACCATTTAGGGCACAAATACAATGTTAATGTCTCCACATTGCACAAAATCCTTCTATCACATCAATTTAAATGTTATTACATTTCACATTCTAATTACCATATTTTAGAACAACACAAGAATATATGCAGGTGCAAACTACTTGTGATTTTAATACACCCCTACTTATTGTGGCATGTTCCTAATAAAGTACAGACAGGACTGTTTGTCACCTGTCTAGGGCCATCAGCCTCTGGAAGCTCTTGTATACCATCTATTCTTGGTTGGTATCAAAAGAAAATAGAAATTTTAAATTTCATTGGAAAACCGGCATTGACCTTTATTAACAGGGTCCTTCATTTGTTAATCCCAATGGAACAATGGCTTTTATTAGGAGGAGCGATCCCTATTGTAGTCTTTGTGTGAGTGCACTAGTTAATATAGCCTTAGAGCTCGCCGTAGCAGGCTCTACCGGTCATTAAAAGCCCCCTCTAGCGTTAAAGGCCGAAAGCGAGGGCCTTTAACAAGGGAGTGGACCTTTAATTGCCAGTAGGGACCACTACAGAAGGCTCGAAGGATATTAGAAAATTCCATCCCTAGAGGGAAGAATTTTCTAATTTGTCAAATAACGGCCTCACGGAGCACAAGGGGATTGAAATCTCCTCAGGCTCTATGAGGCCTTTGTTCACAGCTGTTGCTGTGAACAAACATTGGAATGTTGATGCTCCGGGCTTTTACCAGCCATTAGAAGCCCCGAGCACCCTATTGTCTTCAACAAAGCTCCCAACATTCCAAAGTCCTAATATAGTCTCAGAGCCCACCGTGGCGGGCTCTACCTGCCATTAAAGGCCCGCTCCAGTCGTAAAGGCCTGAGCTGAAGGCAAGGGCATTTAACAAGGGAGCAAGCCTTTAATGGCCGGTAGAGCCTGCTATGGAGGGCTCTAAGGTTATTAGAACAGTATGCCCTAGAGGGCTGAATGTTCAAATTTGGAAAACATAGGCCTCACGTAGCTTGAGGGGATTTAAATCTGCTCGGGCTCCGAGAGGCCTTTGTTGACAGCAATAACTGTGAACAAAGGAAAACATTGGAATGTTGGAGCTCCGGGCTTCTACCACCCGTTAGAAGCCCGGAGCAGTCCATTGTTTTCAATGGAGCTCCCAACATTCTATGTTATATTAAGGAAAATACTTTCATTAGTAGAATTCAAGGTATTATCAGAGTCCTACATGGAGCGGTTAGTGAGAGTGAATGTATTGTCTACTTCATGAGAAAAAGCCAACACAATACTTAACTGGTTACAATCAAGTTCAAGATGGTTTATAAAGACAAGAAATACTGCACTGAATGCTATGCATTCACAAATAATGCTTTTCCTGGGCACATGAGGCTGCAGGTAAATAAACATATAAGATTATGACTGTGCCAATGCACTACATTTGCCACATTGGGTTACATCTATGAATATGGGGCTATACTTGCAGAAGAGTCTACAACTTAGCATATGTGGCTGCACTGTATGCCACTGAAAGCCTTGTGTGTATATTTACAAACAGAGTCTTAAGAATTGCAATATGCACAGCTGAAGCAGGGAATGGATGAAGAACATGTGTACTGTGCACAGAGTGTGATGACAGGCTATATACACCCTGTGTTTACCATACACCAGGCATGCTGAGCTTTTGTATGCATATGTGGCTGTGTATTTGCATAATAAAAATATAGCTATAAAGCATTGAGCTAATAGACAAAGTAAAAGTACAAACATACCTGTTGCAGTTAGGGATCTTGTAGTAAAGAAGCTGGAGACCACGAAGGAAGTACAGCTGGTTTATTGCAGGAAAGTAACAGGAAGCAACCACGACACAAGCTGGCCAGGCACAAACTGTCGCCACCTAGAACACTAGGAGGGAACAGAGCCAACTACATTCTGGAATGGAGAACACAGGTAAGGATCGTGGTACAGCATAGAAACAGAAGAAAGGTTAATATACAACACATCTCCTTCCGTAGAATAGAAAAGAAAACATGTCACAAAAGGAAACTTAACGCATAAAGTAAACATGTCATGGAAAGGAAACTTAACCAAAAACTTAGCCAAAACTAAAGAGAGTTAGCCGAACTAAAGAAAGCTAGAGATGTCAGCAATGTAAATTGAGCAATCAAACAAGAAAGGATCACCAGTGAAACTAAGCATTGAAATGGACACACGCCACCCCTCTAAAAAAAAAAACTAATCACAACAGAAATCATTCAGGTGTGCAGGGGGTCTACGGCACCTCTGAGGCCTGTAGGTAGACAAAGGAGTGTAGGAATCAGGAACGGGGCTGGAAGAAGAGAGAACGGGATCAGGAGCATCCCCACCCCCATCGCCCCGTACCAAAACATCTACAGGAGCAGACGCAACAGGAGCTGGATCCTGAGAGGGAATGAACATGAACCCAGAGGATGGGGAATCCTGGGCAGGAACAGAGGAGGAAGGTGAAACAGAAACAGGACCAGTGCCAGCTTTCTGATAGAGAGCGACCCTCCTTAAATTCCATTTTTCTCCATTAGAGAGAACTACATAATGAGGATATGAGGGAAATCAAAAATCCCATCTCAGGGGTTTGCACTAACACCTGATCCTTTAAAGCAGCATGAAAAAGTTGGCACAGAATCTGTAATCAAGAGAAACATATTTATTAAATTACAACAAGTGAGGCCATGTCACACAGAAGCCGCAGCACTCTGTATGAGATGGTCTGAGGACTGAAGGCCACAGTATCTCTTATATACCCTCACAGGGGCTACAAAAGGGCAGTACAAGTGCACATAAGAAGAGTTACACACATAGATGGTCATACAGAAAATGCACAGTCGACTAGTAGGAGGAGCTAACAGTTTTGCCAGTGCTAGCAAGCACATCCTGACAGTTACAGAATATTAGCAGCTGCAAGCACAACTGAGCATGTGCAAAGTAGGAGGAAGAGGCTAAATATACCGAGCAGAGAACAGCAAGATAGGACTGAGTACATGGTGAGCACATGGCCATCTAAAATGGCTGCCAAATACAAAATGGATTCCATAAAAAGACAAGATAGTCTCTAAATACAGGATGTCTTCTGCTAATGCTTAATCTAATCGCTGCTAAATTACGACAGACGACCCTTTCAGCATTAGCTGAAGACATTCCCATAATCCAGTAAGAACATAAAAAATATTTGTACATTCAATTTCACAATTTATCAATATCCTAATGTATTGCTAGAGGAGCATTTTCCAGTCTAAACATTTCACTAAGGGTATCAGCAGGAATCCAAGAAAAACGGGCATTGGATCATAATAAACATAGACAGTAGGAGAAAGCAATGGCCACTATTATAAACAGAATTATCATTTTTCTTGGCCTAAGCTAAAGCAAATCCTAAAATCATCTAGTAGACATTTTCAGGGCTCCTATGCATTTCAGTGACTATTCATTTTAAATTTCAGAATAGCTAACAGCTCATATCTAATAAAAACATTTTCCAATTGACTGTTACATTTTCCTTTTATGAGGGCTAGAACATCAAGCATATCTGGGACCAGGAGGACCACACAGGGCCATAGGAATTAGGGCCAAGAGCTGCAAAGGGCTGCTCTTCAAAAATGGGACAACTAAAGGGATACATTATTGACAAAAAAGAGGAAGTCCTTGGGGAAATTGAAGCCGCTGTACAACCAACCAGAGGGGGAGTCTTCTCCCTGTGTCCGTTTGAGCCTCACAGGCAGGCTCTTTGTTGTTTCCACGGTGGAGCTGCACAACTCGCAACTCAAGAATCACAGTCCAGTTTCCAGGAAAAAAGTCTCTTCTTTCAGGATAGGGCAGTCACCCAACAGGCAAATGCTCTTAGCGATCCTGTCCAGTGTCTCAAACAGTGCACCACTTTTCTTCACTTCAATCTAACAGGCACCAGAGACACAGCACTTGAACCCTAATCTCAAGTCCATCCCTAACTCCTGTATTGCTCTGCTGGCGCACTGCTCATTCGTTGGGGCTACACATTTGCATCCAGTGTACCCAGGTATCTCTTGACCAACAAACAAAGGTGCAAACTTGTATTCACTTTAGGACCAGAAATCAGAGGCCTCATTCTAGGATCTCTGAAGCAACCCTTGTTTCAGAAGGGGTCACCTCAAGCAAAACCTCCTTGCCATTCTGGTCGGTCTGTGACTCTCAGCTAGGCATGATCCACGATTTCTCCTTTCTGATTTGTGACCCCGTCTTTCGCTTAAAACAGTGGCAGGGGTACACACTTAATCACAGGGCTTCCGCCTTCACTGAGGTCCTAGTTGCCAGCAATTCTTGTGCTGGTTACCTTCACTTTGGTTTCAAGCTGCACTGGTGCTGATGCTGACTCCCCAGGCTGAATCTGATGTCCGGGCCCCTCTGGTAGTGGTTTATACAGCAGCAAATATCTATTGGTGGACAGAACAAATTGTCTTTAGACAAGGCACAGAAACAGTCTATCAACATAGTGCTAGAAAATACTTCCTAGTCTTGGGATGCCCCATATATTAGTAAGGCACCCAAGAACCACTTCCATCTATCTATGTGAGAGTAAAGAAAAACACAGGCTGGACCTATTGGCAAGTATACAAAAAACAATTCATTGCAGGGGATTTGCAAGCAGGTGGCCTGCAATCTTCAAAGGAGTGGCCATACACCATGGGACTATAGTGATCTAAAACAAAATACTGTCATTGTCATAGAGTACAAAGACAAAAGGTAGTAGGTAAAACAGCACCTCTAGCCTCTTCAATTGGGTTTCCATGTGAGAGCATACCCTCATCCATCTAAAGGTAGACAACTACATAATGGATGTCTTCACACATAGTGGCATTGTCTAAGGGGGTAAGCACACTTTCCTCAATTATTAAGTGCAGGTGTTCCTAAATTCCTTATCTAGAACACCTCAAAAAGAGAAATCACATAATACAGATTATCAGGGACATGTAGACTAATTGTGCGTCAGGTGGACTATACAATACAAAAGCTAATAGCAATGTAGAAACAACAGACAAGAACTAGAGTCCTGGTATTTCTATGATTAGGACACATCTGATCCCACCAAAAATTAAAGCAGCAGGGAAAAAGAACTAAAAACCAAATTAGAATAGGCATTTGAATTTGTCATACTAAATACTCGTGAAAGTATCTCCTATTGAGGTGGACAACTGATCTTACTATAATCTATCACTACCCTAACAGTCAGACTAGAAAACATCAGAGTAGGCCTAAAGACTTTTTTGAAAACCAGTTTGGTCATACAAAAGGGAATTACACATATTATAGAGGAACCTGATACATCACTGTAGTCTGGAAATGTAAACCTCTAAATGGTGAAAGAAAAACGAAAAAGAAAATAGGACTAGAACACAGCTAAAATCCCCAAAAACTAGGCACAATGTAACATCAATCAGGGGAGAAGCAGCAAAAGAAAAATCTATAGGAAGGACAAAAAATGACTTGGGTGACAATCTAGTTTGTGACATAATACCAAGAGCATGGGTGATACAGAAAAGTCAAAAATAGTACACATATTATAACTCTACCGCTGGCCACTACACCATCTACGGTAATCTCAGCTAGTGATCCCATTCCTTCCTTTCTCGGGGAAAATGAAACCTGGTTTCCTTTTAAGACAGAACATCATTTAACTAATACTATATAGAAATTAGGTCACCTTGCATAAGAGTCACAGATCTATAATTGCTTCCTTAGGTCCAATCAAGGAAATATAAATGTGAGGCTGCCTTTTCCTTAAGGGAAAAGAGCAGTAACGTGAGTAAAGGTGACACACTTTGCTGTATATATTATAACCACATAGGCATGCACTTGGTGAAGTGCTGTCTGTTCTTGCTCACAATATAACAATATCATATATCATAATTTAGTATCAGCAAGTTTTACCACTTAACAAGTTTTAACCACTGTTGCTCAAAGGATATACATAGTCATGTCATCCCTTCGCAACACAGCAAAACTTACAAAAGCACCAACATGGATCACAAACATACATAATATAGGACATGTCATGCCAAGCCATCAGATATACTTTGCTGTATACCTAAGCACAGAAAAACACAATAGCATGCAACACCATTTCATGCACTTTCTGCACAATAAACACTCCAATAACATAAAAAAAAAACCATTCGGGCCCATTTTAATTTTGTCAGACTTATACCTAAATAACACCTTCTTTTAATCCATCCTCACCCTTTTGACAGCAGATCAAGCAGTCAGTGAAGATCAGCTGTCAAATATAACTTACTGTGTCGCGTCAGACACACAGGAAAAGCAGGGAAAATTCATGGAAGAAATGCAAAAAACATAAAAATGCACAGATAATTCATTTCAAAGAAGTCATAAAAACACATCTTTGTTTCATCATACAGCCAATACTTCACATAACACGCAAAATCTCAAGTGGAACCACCCAGTTTTTGTAAATGTACAAAATCTCTTAAGCAAAAACTCTTTCACAGCCTCTGCGTGTCCCTTACACCAACCCCCCAGTTTAGGCCCTGCTGTTTATAAAAAGCTGTGTCAGGAATGCACTCTTCAAATGTCGACGTGAATGGCTCCTTTGCGTGACGCTTTTCCAAGCAATCATTTCACCATTTGTTGTCACATACTCCTAAGCCCCCACCACACTGACCTAAAGGTCAAAATCTGGCTGGAGCACCAAGCTTTCTTGTAACCTCACTGTGAAACTGACAAAGACAATAAGTCTCTGCAAGTCTGTGCAATAATCAACCCTATTTAAAAAAAGACATTTTAAATATATTACTTCTTTTAGAGAACTACAATTTATTTATTCTCAGAGCATTAACACATTTACTGTGAATAATTCATGGAACATAACAACACACCATACCAGCTTCAGAATAAATGTGTGTCACTGTGCCATGCAATGCTACACATTTTATCAACCTTAAATGAATGAATGGCTCAGTAGGCCCCGCTGAAATCAAAACTTTCAACCCTGATATTAAACATAAGCCTCTGCGCTGGGCACATTAACTCACTAAGCTATGAAAAAGCAAACGTGCACATTTGTATTATACTTGAATGTATGCATTCACTGAAGCCTAAGGCATTATAAAACTAGTTTAAATGGCAAGAAAGCCTTTTAAAATGGTCTATTTAACTCAATATCGGTTTTGCAATTTGAGGCACTTAGAAATAAATAACCTATAATTGTGTTACATATTAATCATCCTCAAAATGTTCTTTAGAGATTGCAGAAATCGGACTTAGACATATCTCATGTAAATCTTTAAAAAAAATGACTTCTTACGCCTGCGCCAAGTGAAGGTCCCATACATAAATGTCCTCATTATGCAGTACTGCACAACTTAAATTAAATTATAATGCTAGGAGGTCACAGTATGAGTATTAAGCTTTATGAATATCAAAAAACGATTTTAAAAAGCCCTTATTTTTTTCAAAAATACTTTTTTTTATGTCATAATTAAAAAAATTACTCTCCATATTTCGTTTTTATAATAATCCTATATTTAAAACCAAGCTGCATCCCTATTATAAATCTGCCCCTTGCTTATCTTTTTAGAGCAGTCATTCGCCTAAGCATATAATCTCAATTTTAAATGCACGTCAACTTCGCGCCACTTTTGTTTGAAAAGGACAATGATTTTAGCAACAGAGCCAGACATGTGCTGACGAGAAAAATGCTAAAAGAGAAGGAAAACCGAAATTGAAATGTCTGTCTGTGATACAAATAATTAACCTTATTTTTGTAAACCTTGCTTCCAAAATAACACTCTGAGATGCAAAGTTGCACGTTTAACTAAGGAAGAAGTCCTGGCTAAATAAACGAGGCCTGCGAAAATAACAGCTGTGCCCTTGACGGCAGGCCCTACCCAGTGTTAAATTTCCTGGAGGCAGCCTTACTAAAAACAGACATTCCAAGCTTTGAAATGCGTGTTTAAGAATACACATTTTAAGTTCAGAAAAACTCACTCCAGCTAAACTGTTTTGCCTGTAAGCATCTTAATGCAATGTATATTAAGTAAACACGCTATGAGTGTGTTGTCTACAAAAACACACCATTTCATTTTTCTGCTGTAGGCCTTTAATATTCCTAGTGAATAAGAATTTTAAGTTTATCCCTTAAACATTTAATAATTGTACATGTGCGCTATTCCTTACCCTATAACTTTAAGGAGAAACATATAGTTATGTTTAGCACATCACATAGGTCATTCCTGAATTTCTATCGAATTTTTCCCTAATATTAATTAATCTAACATTATGTTTAACAGACTGAAAACATCAAAAATAACCACAAAAATGCATTTGAGCTCAGTACAGACATAAACAGAAAGGGGTAAAACACAAAAGACACACAATACAGCGCGCTTTAGCCATGTTTCATAAATAGCGACAACGCAATGTACAAGCAAAAGTTACATGAATGGGAAAAACCCACAAACCAGCTAGACATTTAAACACACCTTTTAAACCATGGGTCAACACTAAAGCCAGAAACAAAAGACAGCCCGCAGACTGCATCCAAACCACCTATGTAAATTCCAGTTGTAAGTCATATTTACAAGGAGAAACCCTATTCTCAACAGTATTCTAAAAACTGAAGTAGAAATACCTTCAATTCACTAATTCAGGCTGGCAGAACACCAAAAACCGCTCTGCATCTCTTCATACATAAAATTGCACAGAACAAAGGATCCTCATGTGTATTATGAGCATATTTAAATTCCCTGGGGAAAAATTTCACCAAGGAAGAAATATGTTTTCATACCTAAAACCTATTTTAAGTTTTCCCTCTAGGGGAAGCCGGCTAATTCAATTCATATCTCACTATGGTACCTCTCATAAAACTACACATTTTACATGTGAGTTTGGAACAGGCATGCAAACAAACATAATGCAAAATATGCATTATCATAATCTAAAATGGCACTTAATCATTGCGCCGCTCATAACCATAAACGGAGAAACATCTCAACATTACCTGCCTACATGTGTTGCAACACATATATCACATAATCCATATCATAAATATGATCGATCATCCATACATATCCATATCCATATCCATAAGCCACAGCAAGCGTATCCTAAAACTGCCTTGCGAGTCACTGGCTACCATAAGCTCACAGTAATTACCATACAATGGTTCTTACCAAGCACGAGCGTCCAGATTCTATCTGCCAAGTTTTGAATGACCTAACAGTCTTTTCTTTTAAAATATTCACGCCAGAAATGTTCTCAGTCAGGGGTGCCATCATGTGGAGGATCAAAAATCAGTAAGATCAGAAGTAGACTGGGCTACAGAGACTAAGAACCCCCAGAATTGGTACCTCCTTTAGTAGAATCCTGCCTTGTCTTCCTCAGTAAATGTCTGTCTCCTGACCAAAAATCGCTCCTGCAGATAGTCACCGCTCTGATGAGCCCCAAGTTGGCGCGCCAAATGAGGGAAATCAAAAATCCCATCTCAGGGGTTTGCACTAACACCTGATCCTTTAAAGCAGCATGAAAAAGTTGGCACAGAATCTGTAATCAAGAGAAACATATTTATTAAATTACAACAAGTGAGGCCATGTCACACAGAAGCCGCAGCACTCTGTATGAGATGGTCTGAGGACTGAAGGCCACAGTATCTCTTATATACCCTCACAGGGGCTACAAAAGGGCAGTACAAGTGCACATAAGAAGAGTTACACACATAGATGGTCATACAGAAAATGCACAGTCGACTAGTAGGAGGAGCTAACAGTTTTGCCAATGCTAGCAAGCACATCCTGACAGTTACAGAATATTAGCAGCTGCAAGCACAACTGAGCATGTGCAAAGTAGGAGGAAGAGGCTAAATATACCGAGCAGAGAACAGCAAGATAGGACTGAGTACATGGTGAGCACATGGCCATCTAAAATGGCTGCCAAATACAAAATGGATTCCATAAAAAGACAAGATAGTCTCTAAATACAGGATGTCTTCTGCTAATGCTTAATCTAATCGCTGCTAAATTACGACAGATAGACCATCTTTACAAGAAAGGGACCACGGAATTTGGACAAACCATCCGAAAGGCGACCGGACTTTATTTTGACGAGATCACCTTTGGCAAGTTTGCTTGAAAAAGGTCGAGGAGGGAGGCACCCAGAATCCTTACCAGAAGGCAGACACACAGAACTCTTACCAGAAGGCTTAGGAACACCTTGGGCCCGTATAGGACGACTACTAGAAACACCCTTAGTAGCAGGTAGGCTCACAGAACTCTCACCAGGAGAACGCTTAGTAGGCAGACCCACGGAACTCTTACCAGGAGGCCTTGGAACACCAGGCACCTTACCCAAAACTGACTGACAAACCATGTCCTTGAGCCAAGAGGGAATAAGCTTGGTGCTGGGAATTCTACCCCTCATTATTTCAAAAGGGGATTTGGACTGAGGGGCATGAAGAGTGGTACAATACGCATACACCATCTCACGAACAAGGGAAGAGACAGAAGAACTGCTGGAGAGAGCCATCTGAACAGTGCCCTTCACCAATCTGTTAAGGCGCTCACAAAGGCCATTGCCTTGGGGATTGTAGAGAGAAGTCCTATGGTGAGAAATACCGCAACTAGCCAAAAAGGCCTGCATGGCATGCGAGACTAACTGAGTACCATTGTCAGTTATAAGAACACTTGGAAAACCCTCCATAAAGAATAAGGACTTCAGGTGTTTGATGGTAGTTTCCGTAGTAATATCCTTCATGAACTCCACGGATAACCATTTTGAATGGCAGTCCACAATGACAGCGGCAAACCTCTGTGAAAGAGGTAACGCGGCCATAGGACCTATGAAATCCAAACAAATGGTATGCCACGGGATCTCTGGAAACTGCAAGGCACCCATTTGGACCCCACAGCAACCTTCAGTCTCTTTTCACCCACTTTGCAAGTATGACAGTCCTCAACCCAAGAAGATACCATAGAGTCCATACCGGGCCACCAGAAGTTTAACTTGAGACGTTGTTGTGTCAGGGTTTGGCCAAGATGACCCTCATGGGCTAAAGAAATGAGTTTGGATCTCAAATCAACAGGAGGCACAAACTTATCACCACGCATCACAACATTGTCACTGCATACAGACAAATCATCAATGACTTTTAGGAAGGGCCGAACCGAAACGTGGACACAACTCTCCCTGCGGGAACCAAGTTTAATCAGCTGGATGACTTCCTGTAAGACACTATCCCGAGACATGGCATCCACCCACTCAGAACGAGAGAAGGAGCTCTCAGTCAGTAGAAGAACATCATCAATCCAGGCAACATTCTCATCAAAACCCTCCAGACTAAAGCCAACATCGGCACCAGACTGAACAGCCAACCTAGACAGACAGTCAGTCTGGAAATTCTTCCAACCAGAGATGTGGGAAATGTCAAAGTGGTACTCCTGGAGTTTGGAAGCCAATCTCGCCAACCTTGGAGAACCAAAAGCCCCCCCGCCAGGAGAAAGGATGCGGATAAGGGGTTTGTGATCCGTCTTAAGATTGAAACGAATGCCCCATAAGTAGGGTCGAAAATGGTGAACACCCCATGCAGCAGCCAGAGCCTCCTTCTCAATAACAGAATAATTCTGTTCACACTTGGAAAGAGTGCGTGAAGCGAAAGCAACCGGCCTGTCACCATCCCTATGAGACTGCAGCAAAACAGCGCCAAGACCATGAGCACTGGCATCCACCAAGATAGTGGAAGTCTTGGAAGTATCAAAGGGTGCCAGCACCTTCGCACTGCAAATAGCTTCCTTGATTTCTTTGAAACACATTTCTAGTTCTGGGCCCCAAGTAAATTTGCAACCCTTCTTTAACAAAGCCCTCAGAGGCAAGGTCTTCTCCGAGAACCTCTCCACAAATTTGGAGTAGTATTCGATTAAGCCCATGAACGACCGCAACTGGTCCTTGTCAGACGGGCAAGGGGCTAGGCGTATTGCGTCAAGAAGATTCTTCTTTGGTTTGACTCCGTTGACTGAGATCTCATGTCCCAAGTACTCAATGTTCTGGACGAGAAAAGAGCACTTCTCCTTACGCAAAGTAAGACCAGTGTCCCAAATTCTGTGCAAAACATTTCTTAGCACAAGGTTGTGGTCCGCCACAGAGTCTCCAAAAACCAAGATGTCATCTTGAAAGAACACCACGTTCTTCAGCCCCTTGAATATTTCACTGACAAGTCTTTGGAAGACACTCGCTGCCGATATCAACCCGAAGGGAAGGCGAGTAAATTGGAAAATCCCATCAGGGGTGATGAAGGCAGTAAGGTGTTTCGAAGATTCATGGAGTTTGACCTGATGGTAGGCACTCTTCAGGTCGAGCTTGGAAAAATATCTGGCCCATCAACAGCACTTCATGGGAATCCATTTTAAAAATGGCTTTGGGTCTGTTTTGTCTTGGATCATCACAGATAACATCGACATCGTCAATGACCAGGAGTCTATCAGGTTCAGTTACAGAGTCATCGACGTAGTCATCAACGATACCAACTCTCTGCCTAGCTTTTGCCTTGCACATTTTGGAGAAATGTCCAACCTTGCCGCACTTCAAACATTCCTTGTTTGTGGCAAAGCAAAACCTAGCTTCAGAAGAGTGGCTACTACTGCCACACCTATTGCAGAATCTACTTGTTGGTTGTTTCTTCGCAGGAGGTTTGGGTCTGTTTTTCACTACAGCAACATTGTCTCCACAGCAATGTTCACACTCCGCCACAGTACCTTTGTCAGAAACAACAGAGACCTCTTGATGAGGAGAAGACTTATGTGAGTCTAGGACCTTCATGCATTTGCTGGACTCCTCAATAACTTTAGCCAAGTCAATTGCATCTTTTAAGGTCGGGTTCTTAGCAGCCCATAACCTCTCTTGAATCTTTCTGCTTGAGCACTGGACTACTAGTTGGTCTCTAATAAGTTCGTTGTTCATAGCACCGAACTTGCACTTTATAGATAACTCTCTAAGTCTAGCCACAAAGTCATCTATTGTCTCTGAGTCTTTTTGGCGTTGTGTGTAAAATTTATAGCGGTTCATAATCAGGTTCTCCTCCTTGGCAAATCTGATCTCGAGACGATCAACTGCTTCCTTAAACTCATCAATATCTTGTGAATTAGCTCCTAGTGTGATCGGTAAGAATCTAAAAATTCTTTGCCCTTCCTTGCCCAGAGTACTCAAAAGGATAGCCTTTTTCCTTTTGGGCGAAAATTCCTGTCCGTCTAGCGCTTCAAGATAATTGTCAAACATTATATACCAGTCTTCCCATGGTATCTCAGGAACCCCAGGCTCGGGTAAAAACTGAGGAGGTAAGGTAACCACAAACTGTTGTGCCATTTAAAAGGTATAATAAAGTCAAAATAAGGTAAAATGAATAAAATTAGCACAACTAGGTTAGAGATGTGATTATAGTATAAGCATACCTCTGTTGCATGGAGATTGACAAAAGTCCGCAAAATGATGCTTTAGCGCTGTGACAGCTGTGACAGGAATGAGGAAGGAAGGGTTTCAGCGATGAAAAATTGCGTTCAAACAAGCTAAGATGGCCGTCACCGCAACTCGATCGAAATTGAGGCTTGGCAGACAAACAAAAGGAGCTAAGATGGCCGCCGCTAGGCAACAGCGAAAACGAGGCTTGAAATCCGCCTATCGAGGCTTGAAACGCAAGCTTGAGCGTTGACGGAGCTTGCCGATGAAGGGTCTCCTAGGCAACAAGCGCCAACAACAGGGAGACGATGACGTCGGAGCCACTGCCGTTGTTGGGGCTAACGCTGCACTCGAGTTTCAAGAAGTACTCACAAGTACGCCACAGGAGCACCATCAGCCGGATTTGAGGGGCACTACGTGGAAATAGGCGGAGTCCACACGCTGCAGGTTCGTTTCTTGTCGAGGATGTTCCGCTGTGTACTGCTAACTGGAACGATGTCTTCAACACATCAAGTATCAGCTGGAGGTCTACAAAGCTTGCTGGCCAGCGTTCAAGACGTCGCCAAAAATTGTAGTAAAGAAGCTGGAGACCACGAAGGAAGTACAGCTGGTTTATTGCAGGAAAGTAACAGGAAGCAACCACGACACAAGCTGGCCAGGCACAAACTGTCGCCACCTAGAGCACTAGGAGGGAACAGAGCCAACTACATTCTGGAATGGAGAACACAGGTAAGGATCGTGGTACAGCATAGAAACAGAAGAAAGGTTAATATACAACAGATCTCTTCATGTATTGTCCAATACCAGGGTGCAGTAGATTTCTTACTGATGGAGGGAATATCTCCGAGAAGGACGAATCTTCTGGTTCTTCCTGCTCTTCCAGAAGAGCGGGAAGAAAGGAACTTTACAAATTAACTGACAACATTATTAGTTAAGTTGGTGTTAGTGTTTTGTTTTAGTAGTACTCAGCTTATAAATATGAACTTTTGAAATATTCTGAAAAAATGACTTGAAATCATATTATTCTCAAAACCTCAAAACTCAAAAAATGTGCATGTTATTTATTTATTTTTATTTTAGTGTTTTGAGCGCGAACTTGACCCGTGAGGGTATCAGAGTGCTTTACAAGATATACAGAGAAGTACAAACAACGTTCAGGTGCAGAAATATACGTACAAAAACTGTACAAGGGGATGGCGATGTGCCGGGTGCAGGGAACATAGGGATACTGGTGATACACAATATGATTGCAATCATATTTAAAGTTGGAAAAAAAAAAGGAATAAAATAATAAAACAATAAAAGTAAAAATAAGGGACCCAAGAGTTCTCTGCGGGGAGAGTTGGTGTCCTGAGGGAGAGCACTAGTCTTAGAAACATCAGACTTGTGGTCTGGCATGGCAGGCATTAGACAAGGAATTTACCCATGAGGAAGGCTTTGGCCTCCTTCTTGAAGAGTGCAAGAGAGCGGATTCTTCTGATGGTGGGTGGGAAGGAGTTCCAGATTCTAGGAGCTGCCTCGGTGAATGCCGTATTATAGGTTCTTGTTTTCTGGAAGAAGGCGGGTTGGAGTAAGAGGTTTCTGGCAGACCGGGAATTCCTGCTTCCTCCAGATACCACTAGTTTTTGTGCCAGATAAGCAGGGAAGTTTAAGTAAAGAGCATTGTGTGTGAAGCATGCCAGTTTCAGCTGAATTCTGGCCTCTACGGGGAGCCAGTTCAGTGCTTTCAAATGTGGAGAGATGTGGTCGAATTTCCTGGTGCCGGTGAGTAGTCTGGCGGCCGCATTGAGGCAAGCTTTTAAGGGTGCAAGGGAGATCTTGGGTAGACCAGTGAGGGTGGAGCAATCATATTCCAGTCTGGAGATGACTAGTGCTTGCAATGCCATTTTTAAGTCAACAGCCTCAATGAAACGTTTCAGCTTCCAAAGATAGCTCAGATGGAATCTAGCTGCTTTAGCCTTTGAGTTGATGTGGTTCCGCATGTTCAAATTACAGTCTAGGATTATGCCCAGGGATTTGGCAGAGTCCACAATGGTTGGGTGACAGTTTAGGGCTGTGATGGCCTTGATCCACGTCTGAATCTCAGGGTTGGCTTTAGAAGGGGAGATTAGGAGAAATTTGGTTTTCTTTGTGTTGAGTTTTAGTTGGTTAGCGGCTAGCCACTGGACAGTCAGTTTCAAGGTCGCGTTCAGGGAGAGGATCTCCTCCAGCGAAGAGATATTGATGTATATTTGGGTATCGTCCGCGTACATATGGTAGGAAATGTTGGTGGTCCGAAGAACTTCAGTGAGTGGCTCTAAGTAAAGATTAAAGAGGGTGGGGGACAGGGTTGAGCCTTGGGGGACTCCAACCGTAACCGGAGAGGGAGCTGATATGTTGCCGTTAATGAGGAATCTCTGTGATCGATTATGGAGAAAGGACCTGAACCATTCTAGGACCACACCATCCAGACCCATCCTGAGATTGAGGCGTTCAAGAAGTTTATCATGATTGACCGTTTCGAAGGCGGAGGATAGGTCTAAGAGGATTAGCAGGCAGGTTTTGCCTTGGTCTAGGGCTTGGAGGGCATCATCCACGATGTGGAGCATAGTGGTTTCAGTGCTATGCCCCAGTCTGAACCCAGATTGAAAGTCATCAAGTAGGTGGAAGTTACTGATGTGCTGACTTAGTTGTTGCTGAACATATTTCTCAAGTACTTTGGCTAGTAGCGGGATATTGGAGATGGGTCTGAAATTGTCGGGGGAGGATGGATCCAGTGCTGTTTTTTTAAAATGGGGAGGACTTGGCCGGCTTTCAAGGGGTCCGGAATTGATCCCTGTTGGAGAGAGGTGTTTATTATTGTAGTCCAGCAAGGAACAATGAATTGGGAGACATCAGTGAGGCAGTTGGAAGGTAGGGGTCATTAAAATGATTGTTAGATTTTAGGGTAGAGAGGATTTTGGAGATGGAGTCTTCGTCATAATATTCGAAGTCAGACCAACGTGCTTGGTTTTTAGGAGAGGCCTTAGGGGGTGGAGCGGGGAAAGGGGGCAGGTCCGGAATGGGTTGTGAGCAGGAGGCGGTACTGAGTTCAATTCCTAAAGCTGTGATTTTATCCACAAACAAAGAAGAGAATTCCTCTGACGAAATTAGAGATTTGGGGGATTCTTTCGGTGTTTGACCAGTTCAAAAAGTTTACGGGGTCTATTCTTGGCGTTGCCCAGTTCAGATCTGAAATATTCTTTTTTTTAAATTGAGGATGTGCTTGTTGTAGGAGTTTCTTGCCTGGCGGAGAAGTTTAAGATGTGTCGCGGAGGGGTGTTGTCTCCAGTTTCTTTCACATTGCCGTAGGGATCTCCTCTCCATGTTGAGGGAACCAGTGAACCAGGGGTTCCTGTCTTCGACTTGTGTTCTTTTTAGCTTAAGAGGGGCAAGGTCATCCAGAATGATTGAGATCGTTGATGAGTAATGCTAATTTAGGTCTCTGGCCAAGGTTATGTGCGGAGGTGGGAGGAGGTCAAATTTGCAGCGAGCCTCCAGTTCCATAAGGTCAAGGGTTTTAGTGTCTCTGGTCCAGCGTTTGGGGATTACCTGTTGCAGTGTCTTAGACTTGCGGGTCCCAGGCAAAATGAAGGATATGGAGTGGTGATCAGACCAGTCACATGGTTCTTTGGAAATGAGCTTGACTGAGGATTTCTTAAAAATTATCTAGTCAAGGATGGCCCCTTTTGAGTGAGTAGGCTGAGAACAGGCTTGGGTTAGGGCTTGGTCAGTTAGTAGGACTTTGATAGCATTGACTCGGGGATCTTTAGAGTCATTCCAGTGCAAGTTGAAATCACCCAGGAAAATCTCTTTAGCATTGGAGGAAATCTTAGTTGTGATGATTTCCTAGAGGTGATCAGTAAAGGAGTCGTTGGAGCCTGGAGGGTGGTAGAAGATGTGTAAGTTGCAGAGATGTAGTGAGCTGCTGCAGATGGAGAGTACGAGGTATTCGCAGGAGTCAGTGGTGTCCGCCAAGAGTTCAGTGACAAGGAGGGAGGATCGATAGATGCAGGCAATGCCTCCACCTTTCTTGTGGGAGCATCTGTCTAGTCTAGCGATATTGTAGTTGGCAGGGACTAATAGGTCCAGGCAAGGGGAGGAGTATTCATTGAGCCAAGATTCTGTTAGTATAGCTAGGTCTACGTTTTTGTTCAGGATGAGGTCAGCAATATCAGCGGCATGCTTGACTGCTGAACGGCAATTGATTAAGAGACCAGATAAGGGGGGGTCAGGGGAGGTGACTGGCGTCTGGACGGTCAGGACTACCGGTGCGAGGTTGCTTTCCATCACACTTCTGTCATGGAGGCTAGGTGGCCTGTTGGGGTTGATTTTGACCGTGCTGATGGGGTGGCCCAGACTCGTGCTTTGCGGACAAGGGATGGCTTGGGCAGAGTTGTGGTCTTGGAGGATGGCTAGGAGTTCGTTTCCCGTAAGGTCTGGAGGGTTAGAAGTTAATGTTAATGTTAACTGGATTTGTAAAGCGCAGCTGCTACCCGAAGGTGTCCTGGCACTAAGGTGAGGTCCAACCCCTGGAATACATAAGTGGATGTAACTGGTTAGTTGTTAAAGAGACAAGTTTTAAGGGACTTCCTGAAGGCCAACAGATTAGTCGTGCTTCTTAAATATAGAGGAAGCCTGTTCCATGCCTTAGCTGCATTGGTGATGAAACTTCTACCCCCCCCATTTAGCTTTTTTTATTTGTGGTGTTGTTACAAGCTCGGTATCTGATGAGCGGAGTGTTCTTTTAGGTATATACCAGCGGAGTTGTGGCGGTGGTAGAGGTGTAGGAGAGTGCGAGAGCACGGGATTCCTCCTCTGAGAGTTGCCTGGAATGTTTGCGCAGGCGGAGATGTCTCAGAGGTAGAGGGAGTGGGTGCTTAGGAGGCTCGGTGATCGTGGGGGGGAGGAATGAGGTGACTTGAGGTTAGCAAGGGAGAGCTCGGCCAGGTGAAGGAGGTTCATAAGGTCCTGAATGGAGCTATGGACGCTCTGGGTTACTTTAGTCGCTCTGGAGTGTAGAGTTTCAAGATCAATAAGAGCTTGGGGTGCTAGCGGGCAAAGGGGCCAAGTTTCAGGAACAGGAGCAGTCCAGGCGGCATGTAAGGGTGGAGGGGAAGGTAGGTTGGTTTGAACAGATTCCGGGGTCTTTGGAATACCTAGCTCTCAAATTTGGTGGAATGCAGGTGGGGAGGAGGTAGGAGGTCTGGCGGTTCTATTGGGGTTGCCAGTGGGCGAGCTGTAACGGTGAGGGTGATCTGTGTTGGGAGTCATAGTGTGGTTAGTATGGATTGCGTCTGGGGTCATTAACTCCCCATGTACTCTCCATGACAACACTGGTGATGTGACAAATGACATCACAGACAACCTCCTTATTAACATCATGCATAAAACGTTTAGTACCTGTGGAAACACATTTTTACAAGAAGTATACTACTTTCTGAATGTTAACTCGGAATGTGAGCTATTTACAGCTCCTGGTTAACACTGGAACCCGGTTTTCAGTATTTACTGGTTTAGTACCTCATCCCCATTTCAGGCCACTCATAATCAGGACCTAAATGTATGTATGGAAATTGGTACGAAATTATATAAAGTGACATGTTTTCAAGAGGCTGAAACATGGAGGCAGATCTCTGTCAGTAGAAGGCCCCAGAGAGTGGATTCCTCTAAATCTTAGTTTGAGATCTTAATGAATTCACACAGGATTCAGAAAAGCCCTAAAAAAAGAGATTTCTTGACTTGCTTTCACTTGAACTCTTCCAGAAAATGGGTCGCATCAGATAATTATCTACAGGGGTTCAACTGGATTGGAATCCATGTGCTGTAGACTAAGAAGATTGCTTGTTGAACTCCTGTTGACTCGAGGTGTTTACCCTCAAATAAGACAGTCACAGCACATTCAGCCGTAATGATGCAGTAGCATGATGGTGTGGGTACCTTGTAAATAGTCACAAATGGCACCTGTTAGACCTGGCATCTATGACATGGGTCTCTCCCTAATGTTTTGCCTTCGGACTTCCTGTTTACTAACTTCGTTTTTGCTGGCTCTAGGACTACGCACTTTACCACTGCTAACCAGTGCTAAAGTGCTTGTGCTCTCTCCCTAAAACATGGTAGAATTGGCTTACACCCAATTGATATATTTAATTTACTTGTAAGTCCCTAGTAAAGTGGCACTACCTGTACCCAGGGCCAGTAAATTAAATGCTTCTAGTGGGCATGCAGAACTGATTGTGGCACCCACTTAAGTAGCACTTTAAATGTGTCTTGGGCCTGCCATTGCTGCCTGTGTGTGCAGTTTTAAACTGCCATTTTGACCTGGCAAAATAAACCTTTTGCCAGGCACATACCCTCCTCGCCTGAGCCAGTGCGCATGCACTGCTCTACGAGGCATCAAGTAAGGGCTTTTGAGCTTTGAACACACGCTCATGCGTGTGCTTTTTTTTCCTTAGCCCGCAATTGGCCTGTCCATGTGTCTTTTTTTAAAACACAGCACGCAATTGGTGCAAGGTGGGTGATTGTCCCACCTTGTTTGTTCGATGGCCTAGGGTCCTCGGGCGTGAGCTTCAATCCCATCTGTCTCCAATTATCGCGTTGGGGGTAATTGGAAACAGATGATGCTCGCTTTTTTTTTTGTTTTCCTTAACCTCGTGGTAGCTATAAACAGTGCCTCGGCGGGGTGGTTTCTCTGCCGCTTCAGTGTGTCTATCACCGCGCTGTTACAAAACAGCCGGCATGCGTCTTTTCATAAACTTACACACAGTCAGGGACCTTGCTGCGCTTCTGGGCCGCGGCATTAATTTACAAGAGACAAAGAAAGAAATAATGTGAGTTTGTTGTGCTCTTCGCCACCACTAGAGATGTCAGGCGATGGTTGGAGAGTGTTGTTCTTGTGACTCGCGGCACATTGCAGTCACTATCTGTGGAGTGCGCGTTGCTCTTCACTGCCCATGGGATGGGCAGCGCCAAGAGGCTTGCTTGGCACCTCCGTGTGCACTCCCGCTGTGCCCCCCAGTGCCGATTGAGATCTCGGACAGGGGTGTGTGGGGGCTCTCGTGGCTTGCTGTTGCGCAGAATGGGGCTCTACTATTAAGCCCATTGTGCCAGTTGGCCCTTATCTCCCCTCTGCCTAAAGTGCCTAGAATACCCGTTGCTGAGGCATGTGTGCTGCTGGCCTGCTGCTGCTACTGTAAGAAGCCAAAGTCGCCCCTCCTGGTCTCTGCCGGATGGTGTGACATGCAGAGGCTGTGGTCCACTGCTTGTTCAGCCACGCTGCTCCTCATCCGCCCCCATTTACAGAGGGCAGATGATGTTGGACATTGTTGCGCATCATGCTCTGAGGATATAGGCTCCATCAATCACAGACTGTTCTTGCCTTTGCTGTGTCACCTCGGTGCAGCAGCGATGCGTGCTCCCTCTTAAGGATCAGGGCCAATAGTGAGGTTCCGCTGTCGCATTGCACGTGGTTTTGGAGCTGGGCGCTATATGGAGCATTGTGTGGGTGGTTGGTCATCTCCAATAGTGGCACATGTGCTACAGGACTAGTATTAAAATTGGATTACTTGGTCCTGGATGCCTCCGTAGGGTAAAAAATGCTGCATCACACCCTCTCCTTAAATTTCGCTGGAGGTGTAGCGAAAGCAGGCCTCCAGTGCTGTTCATCCTAACGCTGAGGAGCCAGGCAATTTACACCGAGCAGGAATGGAACTGGCAGAGATGCATTTATGTAGCAGCTCTCTGTTGTTGATGGATGTTACTTTTTGCATGATCGTTCTGTTTACAATACACTTGTGGCCGAGATTACAAGTGCATTGTAACTGCATTAAGATATCGCTTTGAACACCAATACAAGCACTGAAGCGCATTTTGTAATGAGTGCTTAGCTGTACTTGATGTGAATCCACGAGAGAAGCACTTTTGTATCACGTGTGAGTCAACAGTGTGCCATGCTGACCGGTGGCTCGAGTCGCAGCGCTAAGCGGTGCGAGGCAGACAGAATAAGGAGACAGGGGGTGCTATTTCAAGTTGCATGGACTGACTGTTACCATATTCTCTGCAAGCCCCCTACCGATCGCAAGGACACCGAAGGATTTTCAGTTAATCTCTTCTGCTTTGTGCAGCGCTCAAATAAATAATAATTCTCTCTCTTCTATAGATTAATCAATGACTGTCTAATCTTCATGTGCCGTGAGTGACGTTCTAGCACTTCCGGTGTAACATAGTGGTGGAGGTTCCCAACTGTCCTCTTGCGGGATGCTAGCACATCCCTATTCAGAATCATTTCGGTATTGTGGCGGGTTCCTTATGCCAGGGCTTGGTTTCTTGCTTCATGGGTGCTTCCTAATGAAGTTGGATGCTTGCTTGGGAGTCTGGAATATATGTTGCTTGCCGTTGTGCAAGACTTTCTGGGTATAGCATGGAGTATTGGATGTTGGCTTTGAGGAGGAGGAGTTTGACTGGCAGGAATTTCCTCCTTGGACAGCCACAGTGTATTCCTGGTATAGCGAGCCATTATTGTAGTTAAATGTGAGTACCCTACACATACCACTAAATACCACATAATTACAATCTACTCAATGCACCTTCAACACACTGCACATGCCACTAAATAACTCATAATTACAAGACACATAATTACACTCTAATCAATGCAACTTAAATACACTTCACATATTACCACTCACTGTCACATATTTACACAGCACATAATTACACTCTAATCAACACAACATAAACACACTCATATATGTACACTCTACTCAATGCAACACACATACACTACACGACATACCACTAGGTACCATATCATTACACACCACATACTTACACTGTACTCAATGCCAAATTAATACACACCACATAATACCACACAATGCCACATAATTAAATGCTACATAATTAAACTGCACTCAATGCAACATACACTCCAAACAATACCACTCAGTATCACATAATTATATACAACATAATTACATTCATTCAATGCAACATACACTCCAAGCAATACCACTCAGTGACACAGAATTATATGCTACATAAATGCACTACATTCAATGCAACATACACTACAAATAATACCACGAAATGTAACATAATTACAGACCACATACAAGTACAAAAAAATAGAAGACATTTTTTCATTAAAATCTTTTTTTAATAAAGATTTTCAGTTATATATGTCATCTTCATTTCTATAAAAATAACAAAAATAATTAACACTTCTTATTAAAACTTTTCAACATAATGCAGAGCAGCAACACAACTCTACAACATAGCCAACAACTCAGCCTAAACACATAAAGTCCCAAAGGCGAGACCTAACTATGCCAATGCTTGTTCTTACATGTTAGTAACCCCTAGGTTAGGCCCTGAGTATCCCAGAAGGCAAGGTGCAATGTATTTAAAAATTAGGACAGGTATTTTTAAGTTTTACATGCACTGGTACTGAAAAACTCTTAAATTAATTTTTCACGTCTGCAAGGCCTACCTCTCCCATAGGATAACATGGGAGTTATCTTATTACATTTAATATGCTGTTGTTTCCAAATGGGAGCAGGTAAGCAGTTCATGTTTGGTGTCTTTGGAATTATAATGGAAAATCCTAACTCATAGTAAAGTTAGATTTTAAATTACAATTTTGAAAATGACACTTTTAGAAAGTTGATATTTTCCTGCTTTAGTTATGTGGTGCCTGCAGTCTGTCTCTGGGTCACATGACTGGATTTAGTTGACATTTGGGCTTTGTGTATTCCTTCTAGCAACCACACACAATTGGGAACGTTGGTGTACCTGGATGGGTCATAATTGGCAGCATGAGATGGAGGAACTGGGCACAGCTCCACTTACACTTGAATAGGCTGTGTTCTGCCTCCATACAAAGGCTGTATATGCCCTGTAGTTAGTCTGGAGCCAAAGTAAGAAGGCGGGGACCCTGTGCACTTCAAAGTCATGCCTCTAGAAGCTTCTCTCCACTTCAAAGGCACAACTGGATATAAAAACTGGACCTCAGACACTAACTCTTCATCACACTATTGGACTGTGGATACACTGCCATGAAGGACTGCTGTGCTGCTGAAAGGACTGCTACACTTCTGGATAGCTGCCCTGCTGAGCTGTCCTGCTGCCCTCCAGCCTGGGTGAGAAGAACTGGAACTGCATCTGCTGAACCCAGGACCCCAGAGTACTTTCAAGGGCTAGTTGGTGGGCCTCCCGACTTGAGTCGCAGGGATAAATAGGTCCAACATCCGTGAACCCAGCACATGGACTCTGTCATCGGTGACTCTACCCTGTCAAGTGATGCAACCCCGGTCCTGGACCCTTGGAGGTGGGCCTAATGTGTTCAGCCAGCCTCTGTGGATCCAGTGGAATCAATTAATCTCCTCTGCTGCAGGGCGCAATCCTGAACTGATGCTTCACCACTGCTGCGTGGATTGGACCCGTCACAAAGACCTGCATCACCTCCGCAGCCCACAACCTCTTCAGAACCACCCCTGCATGATGCATCTTCGGGGAAGGCCCTCCCAGCCCTCGTCGATGACAGTCTCAAGGATGACGTCGGACTCTACATAGCAGCCTCTTAGTTCCTCGGAACAGACACATCACCCCGACTGAGCGGCGCATCGCCCCAACTGCTCGACGCATCCAAGACGCCGAAGTTCAAATTGCAAGCCCTCATCAACGGGATCCTCGCAACCAACGCATCACTTTGGCTGCATACCGCATCTTCGACATGGATCTTTGCAACTCTTCGCAAATAAGGATTGAAGGTGCCTAGTTCAGTGGGCCTCACTGGGCCACTGTAGCTTTCCCACGCTTCATTGCCTGAATTGTGACTGTGACCTGGTCCTGCACGACCAGATATCCACAGTTGGCGCTTTGTGCTTTTTGACACTATTTTCACTGTAATCATTCAAATTGCAAATCTCCAGTTCTATTGATTGCATTTTTGTTGTTTTGGTCTTGTTTTAATTATTTTAAAAAACTCTATTTTTCTAACCTGGTATGGCATCCTTTTTGTGTGGCGTTTTTCACTTTTTTACTGTTTAATGTTTAAAGTGTTGCACAAATACACATTGTCTCTAAGTTAAGCTTGACTACTCTGTGCCAAGCTATCAGAGGGTTGAGCACAGGTTAATATAGGGCTGGCTTGAGCCTCACCCTGACAAGGATTGTGGTCGCTGCTCAACCACAGCTCACACCCCAGTCAACCAACAGCTCAATTTCTAATATTTATTTAATGAACTCAAGTGGTTTTCTTTACAGTCAGCAGTGATGCCTTTGATAATATCACATGTGATATCTTCAGTGGCAGAATTTGTGAGGTCTGCAAGGATATGAAAGTGGGTAGTAAGTGGAGTTAAAGTTGTGCAGCTACACAAACTTGCAGCTTTTTTGGTGGCAGAACCACAACCTTAATTTGTGCTCATGGTTAGCACCAGTACTCATATTTAGAGACATGGACCTTGGCAAATTAACATTTTGTAGCCTTGCGTTGCATCAAAATGGCTTTATTGGCATGCTACCTGGACTAACAAAACATAAACACCCATAGTTTTTGGTTAAAAAAATGCCTCCTTGAAGCAGGAGTTAACAAGGTGAAGTTCATATCACATTCGTGCTGATATGAACTGCACATACCCAATTACAAGGGAGCTTTCTGAATGAAGTATAGGCACAGGAATGCATACTGGTACTGGAATTCTTTTATCCCAGTACAAACCCTATGCACACATTCACCTCTGCACTATGGAGCAAGTCTGCGCGTCAATCAATGCAGAATATTTAGTGCGTCAGCTCAAGGGATGACAGCAGCAGGTAGCCAGTCTTAGTAGATGTGGTTCTGCACCTGTGTTTTTCATCTTGCACAATGCAGCATAGCAAAGTTGGGTACTGGCTTCGTTGCGTGAAAAAGTGATAAATCTGCCTCTAAGACTTATTTCTCATCATCAGACCTCAATCCAGAAGAAGAGTGAGGTGGACAAAGAAGGGAGACTTAAAGAGGCAGAGATTACAGGTAAAGATGACCCAAGTCTCTTGATATTACAGGACCTCTTAGCTGCGTTCAACATGTTGACTACCTCACACTCACCCTTAACCTGAGGTCTGAATTGGAGTTCACTGGGAACATCCTTAACTGGTTCAGCTCGAGCAATGCAGCTGCCACCAGTTTGTCCACCTGGGAGTTCCAGGTCCCTGAAGATCCCAGTCACCTGCAGAATTCAATCTTATCCCCTATCGTCTGAAAACTCCGAATGGAGTCCCTTGGGAATCTACTCGCAGACAACATTAAAATTCACCAATATGCCCATACTACAATTACATTTGAACGTCTCCTCTTGCATAACTGTATCTGAAAGTCTCCTCTGCTCCATTGCCTTATAAAAAATCACTCCATGGTGGCCATTTGGCATATGTACAAAAAGCTGTGAATGCTAGAAGGGATATAAATGCATTTGATGCAGCACAGGCGCAAAAACTAAAGTGCCTTTCTCCCAGATCACAAAGACGATGGCATTGTTGCCAGAGCATCATAGTGCCATGAAGGTGATTTCTCCTACTGTCTTAAGGAGTGAGTAAGGAAACCCCCTGCTCGCCATACTGCTAAGATTTAAGTAATGGGATAGGAGGTTTCAACTCCTCTAGCACCTACCAAGAAACTCTACCAGCTCACATAACAGCTCGCATCCCCAAAGGGACAAGTGGGTGTCTTACTTCTAAAAGTACAGCCCTGAAGAAGAACATCATCTAAAGTAAGGACCTTCATGAAGGTCGAAACGTATCGGCGCATAGAGAGGGCTGAGGAGAGTGTGGTGGCCATTTAATGGCAAGAAGGCGTCCACAAACAAGTGCTACCAAATACTGTTTGATAAGAAAGACCTGCATTAAATTCCACTCCCCAACCACTGATTTTTCATCTATAAATAGGAACTCGAAATTATACGTTGGACACTTTTATATGTTAGCCCGTGTGATTTTACGGCATGTGGTTTTACCACATGTGCTGAAACTGAATACTAAGAAGCCGTATGCGGTGACACCGCACATGGTAAAACTGCACCGAAATATCACATCTAGTAACACAGCTATGAAGCAATATGATTTCTATCAAGTCCGCCAGGCGGTTTTACCGCGTGGAATCAGGATTTGCCAATGATTGTTTTTTCCATCAGTTTTTAGCCTGTATATTTAACTTCCCACCTGACCCCCCCTCAAGTAGGTTCAAGATGCTTTTGAGCACAGAGTGCCCCGGCGCACTAGAATGTCACAGACAAGCCCATCCTTTCATCCCTTACTCCCCTGTAAGCCTGTTGTACAAACAAGAAATAAAGTGCTCTTTCTGAACTTAGTTTTGCTGCCCCTGCCCCCCTTTTCTGAAATGTATATCTACATCGGTTTCCGTCATCACACTCGCGCGCTATAGGGCCCCGGCAGCAGCCGGTGAAGTATTCCAGACCCCTGCGTCTTTCAGCTTCATGGCCCGGCCTTTGTGCAGCCGGGATGGCGGAGTGCGGGGGAATGAAAAGCCGGCGTCTGGGGCCCAGGCCTTTCACACTGAGCATTAAAAAGACCAGTTGCTTCCCAGAGCATCGCGCGCCCACATGAGAGAGGGGATTACGCAGCTACATTCAGCTATTCTAACAGCTTTTCTTTCTTAAGCCCTCAATACCCCTCTTACACTCGCTAAGATAATCACATTAGTTTTGTCATTAAAGGAGCCCTTTTTTAATAGAAAGTACCTAAAGCGATTAAACCACCCAGAGAGGTTGCATGCATTATACACGCCGAGGCAAACGGAAGGGATTTTCTGTCGCATCCCCCACTGTGCTCGGGGCCCTCTCCCCCAGCTCAGGAGACTGAACTAAAAGATTTGCAAATGATTATGGAAAACGGCATTTTCGTCAAGGTTTTTATTTATTCCTAGCATGAATAATAATAGGCGAGGTCAAGAAGAAACAAATAACAGGGTCGGTCAAATACAAGCAAAAATGCCACTAAAGATGGCAGTGTGCAGGCATGTTTCGAAGTAGTCACTGTGTGTGCGCGAGTGCATGCGAACCAGAAAGGGGGACCCGTGAGAGCAACGTCTACACCTCGGGGACACCACAAAGCAGCCGGTTAATTTAGTGCACCCATTTTGTGAGTGAATGTTTGTCAATTTTTTCACAAGAGAACTGCCCCACACCATTTATTGGTGCTTGCACTTAACATGCAAGGGCACAGTTGACCAGCAACATTTCCACGGGTGCACTTTCTATTCTGAATGTGCCTGATCCACATGGGGTTTCAGTCCGTTGTTGTGTTTTACTTCTGTTTTAGGGGTGATTTACTCATTAGTTTCCAGGCCTTATTTTCAAAGCATTTACTGAGAGTACTTGCGTTTTATTTCCACCTTATTTCCACATAAATTTCCAGACATAAGGCGTGCTTGCTCACGAAAAAAATCTTGTGACTGAAGTCTGCGTGGAAGCATATCATAATCTTACAAACGGGATGTGGTGGTGTTTCCGCAGTCCTTTGATGAGAAGTGAAGGGGGGGTAGAGGACACTCTTCAGTGGGGTTAGGAAGCAACCGGGAACCTGGGGCCAAATGTACAATGGAAAATTGCATGCACAAACAGGTTTGCGACCCGTTTGCGCATGCAAAAATCCTGTGGGCCATGTACTAACACTATTTTGTGACACAAAATAGTGTTTTGCGACTCGCAATTAGTCACAAATTGCAAGTTGCGATTTCCAATGGTCATACATCTGGCCCCTATAAAGCAGAGCATTATCATTGCAGAGGTACCCTAAAGGTAGGGCTTGAAAGGTAAGAAGGATGTGGTGGGGTACAGCTGCACGCACTGCACAGGCACCCCACCCATAGGGGCCCCCAAAAAACTGACCAGCAGGAGCATGAAGAGGACACTGGAAAGGGAATCACTCAATTTATAGCACATCAGTAGCCAGCTTCAGCCATACAAGACACCACCGCCTGTCCTCACTGCTGCCTGGGAGGTATTGCAGCACCTCACACTCAGAGATGACGCGCAGGTGGTGTCTATTGAAGCAAAGGGCGAAGGATAAGAGCGGGAGCCTGGTGTGCTGGAAGAGGAAGGATGAAATGCAATGGCACAACCTACATTTCTGGAGACCTCAAGCTGTAGACAGTGTTGCAGAGACATGTTTGGCCCAGTAGGCATAAATACAATTTACTTCGGGGTGCTATGTGTATTCTATTGTATTGTAATTGCATTTATATTGCGCTTACTACCCCGGCTGAGGCGTCAAAGCGCTTTTATAGTAATTACATGACTTTAGTGGACATGCATTGGCACTATCCCTGTGACACCCATTTGCGATTGTCATGCTGTGCATTGCTCTTAAGATTTGCATGTGCAGTTGGCTAGGTTTCAGTTGTCTTTTTTAGTGTTTTGAGGGCACGTGCTGTGCTCAAGGGTGTATCAGAGTGGGTATGTTGGCAGCGGGTATACCCAGGAGAGATGTACCCGAGACGTTGCATCTCAATGAAGTGTAGACAGTGGCTGTTCATATGAACCATAAGATCCTGGTGAATACTTCAGGCACCTTAATTCCACCTAATTTTGACATTACCAGTTAATTGGATTTTTCTCTTTTGGACCATAGACTATGTGGGAAGGCATCAAGGAAGCCCACGGTTGTTGGACATTAGACAGCACCTTGGTGTTCTGCAAGTTTCTGAAGATAATTTGTTGTTGACTAGCCTGATCTGATTTCAAGTTTTGATGGACATGATGAGACATATCAGCTACAAATTTACCAGATGAATTACAGCTTGAGCAACAATAGAACAAAGGTTTTGATAAACATCCGTTAGCTACTCTATTATTATGCCCCGCAGAATACCAAAAATGCACAGGTTATATCAGGTGCTGTGATTTTTCTGATCAAACAAGGCCTGTTTTAGACAAGGAATCATGTTCGTTTTATAGTTAAATTTGGAAAGAGAATCTTCAAATGCTGGGAGTTTAAATGTCAATCCAAACCCTACCATAGACATGAGAGAAAGGTGCCATATACCTCCTAAATGAGGCTCTCTAATTTGTAAATGGTGATCCTGCCATCAGGTTATCCATGGTTGAATTGACTCCTGGGCTTAATTAAGATTGACTATGTAAGGGGCAGTGAGAAGACCTCCTTCGGCCATTTGTTTAAACTTTGTTCTGCCATTTGTCAGGTCTACAGCAGTGCCTTTCAGCAAGTTGTGAGACCAGGCATTGCAGCACCCACGGCCCATGCAGGTAAGAGCAGTGGGGCTGTGGGGACGTGGGAGGGGGAATTTCGACTGATGATGATGAGGGGAAATTAAATAAATAATTAATTTGCAGCATGTCACAGAGTGGAGGCAATATAAATATGGGTGCTGAAGGGAAGATATCCAGGTGCTAAGAGGAAAATATGTTGATATGCTGGTCTGTAGTTGAGGTACTCACAATGTGGATGGCCTCATACTTCACAGCAGGCAGTCACTGAATGCAAATACAGTAGGTTTGAAGCAAACTGCGAAAGCACAAGCATGTTAACCAAGAGAAAGAAACGAACGAACTAAGTGATCCCAGTTACTGTTGCATCAGCAGCAACTTTGGTCCAGTATTAGGTGCCTTGTGGGCATCAGTGAGTTAACGAAATGCTGCACATTTGAGAACATAGGGTATGAGACTACTACAAGGTTGTATTCATGAGCATTTTCATCAGGGCTACAATTCAACCATGGGTAGCTGATTGTCAGACCTTGTTCGGGGGAATCACAGGGCAGACATGGGCTAATAGGACCCAAATGTGGTGATGGATGTCATTTTCTTCTAGTGTACTGGAGCCTGTCCTATTATGACTGTGCAAATTGGTCCTAGTATGTTGCTTTCTGCGCTTGACTCCCAGAGTAGCAAAGGCAAGCAGCCAAAGGCTTCTCAAAGTGGTATTATGGAGGGAAATAGCTCAGATTCAACAGTCAGAAAACATACCCAATAAATGTGTTGTCCAGCCCAGAGCTTATTTTAGCAAAAATAAGGAAAAGTTACACACCTGTAGACATATTTTTACGCCGTGGCACTCTTCATTGAAGTCATGAACCTTGAATAATTCCGATCATTGAATTTGGCAGCATGGTTCCAGAGATCACCCAATATGGCCATTTACATCTTCCAAATGATTGTCTGAACATTTTAAAGGAAGCTAAACGGCCATACACAAGAGCATGTTAAGCTTTTAAATGGAAACGTTTCTGCATATGGTATCGTACTAATAACCATGATCCTATTAAAGTACAGGAAGATATCATCCTCGTGTACTTCCTTCACTTGGCCAAGTATGGCCTGCAATTATCATCCATTAAAGTGCATTTAGCAACCATTAATGCATATTGAAAATCACCAATGCAACAATCTTTCTTCAAGAGACCTGTGGTCAAATATTTTTTGGAAGGTCTGAAGAAAGTCTTCCCTTCAGTCCGGAGACCTTCACCTTTTGGGAACAGAGCATGGTATTGTCAAAATTGATGCAACCTCCTTTCAAACTCATCTAGAAGTCAATGCGGCAACAGTTGTCATGGAAAACAGCTTATTTGATAGTCATTACCTCGGCTCGTAGAGTTAGTGAGGGCTGTATGACACAATCATGCATTCCTAAACCATGAATGCCTCAATCATGCGGTCTTTACAATGACTGCGCCCTTACCACACATGCCTTTACCACGCTTGCCTTTACAACAAATTTGGTTGTAAATGCATGATTAGTACAGGTATTCGTGTGGTTAACACCTTCAATGCTCATGACGAGCTGAGCTCGTCATAAGGCACGGTGCTCCGGTGCTCATGACGAGCTGAGCTCGTCATGAGCTGTGGAACGCTCACACGCGGGGATAATTCCCCTGCTGTGCTGAGCGTTCCACGGGAACGGGTGCAGCTGTGACGAGCTCAGCTCGTCATGAGCACCGGAGCGCCGTGCCTCATGACGAGCTGAGCTCGTCATGAGCATTGGGGCGCTGTGCGCACCCCCGCCCCCCAGCACAGTGGAGGAATTACCCCCCGCAGCGAAGGAGCTAAGAGCCCAACCCAGCCCCCTTGCCCTAAAATTCAGCCCTCCTGGGTTGTAATCTACCCGCCCAGCTCTATTAACTACTCTGACCCCCTACCCAGAGCCCTGAAACTCATCCCAGCCCAAAAAATTACCCCGACCCCAGCACTCCCACCCTGAGCCCTAAAAACTGTCCCCAGCCCTGAAAACCACCCCTTCCTCCCACCAAAGCCCTAAAATTCAGTCCACTGCCCTAAAAGCTACTGCAACATCAGCCCCCTGCCCTGTTCCCTTAAACCAGCCTCCACCCATAAAACCTACCACCACCTCCCCCCGACCCCGTCCAACTTACAAAACTTTGTCCTAATCCTTCTTCCTGCTGCGAGCCTTTCGGTTCCACTCCCTGCCCATCCGCTCAGACAGCTAGAGCGCCGACTAAAAATGCGTGACTAAGGCATATGCGTGGTAAACAAAACACGTTATCAAAGCCAGATCCAACCGGAGATTATTGTATTGTATTGTATTATAATTGCATTTACATAGCGCTTACTACCCCTGATGAGGCGTCGAATCGCTTTTTCAGCGGGTAGCACGCTACTCCGGGACACACAGAGGATTAGTGTTGAATTAGTATAGTGAAACATGCAAGTACATTTTAAGTGGTGGATGGGTTAGTCAGTTATTTGGATTTGGAATGATAGCAGAAGGATAGAGTAGGACAAAGGTTTGTATTTATTTATCACTCGCTTGTTGACGCATGCTATTCGGGGAGCCTATAAAGGATTAGTGGTGAATTAATATGGTGAAATATGAGGTAATTTCAGTGGTGGATATTAGTCTGTTACTTGGAGTGAGAAGGATAGCGGATGGATAAAAGGAGAAGAAAGATTTGCATTCATATAGCACTTGTTACCCCTGATGGGTGTTGAAGCACTTTTCTGGCGAGTAGCACGCCACTCCGGAACCAATAAAGGATTAGTGTTGAAAATTAGTATAGTATAAATATGAAGTAATTTGAGTAGTAGATATGTTATTCAGTTATTTGGGCAGTATATTAGTATAGTTGAATATGGAATTTGAGAAGTGAGCATGTTAGTCTGTTAATTTTTATTGAAAAAGGATAGTGGAGGGATTAAAGAGTGAAGGATTTTTTTCTTTTTTTTCAAGTCTTAGTAGTAGGAAGAGGCTTTTGGATGAGTAAAAAGGAGTTTTGGAGGGACGGAGTCAGAGGGGAGAGTTTAGAAATATTTGTTTTAGGGGATCGGTGTAGTAAAAAGAGGTGTCAGATGATGCAAGGAGGGGTAGAGCATGAGAGAGTCTAGAAAAGGTTATTTTGGCGATCATAGAAGTGGTATGGGGTTTGGGATAAATGAGTGAGTGGATGTAGAGGATATATTGATAGATCTATAGGATGAGAGATAGGGTAGTGCGTTAGAAGGAGTAGTAGAAAGAAGTTTGAGATGAGTCAGAAGGTTGGGCTAGAAGATATATTGAGCGAAGTATAGGCTGAGAAATAGGCTAGTGCATTGGAAATGCTAAATTAGAAGAAAGTGATAAATATATAGATCCATAAGTACATTGAAAGTATATAGATACATAAAAGAAGTAAGTATATTTAGATTAAATATATTGATAGAGGCACAGGATGAGAAATAGGGTAGTGCATTGGATATGCTTTTTCAGGAGAAAAGTAACAGACACCCAGATCCAAGTACATGGAAGGTACATCGATGTACAATGGAAGTATGTACATGTAGACCAAAAATGATTTTTATTTATTGGTGAATATTATTATTATTATTACTATTATTATTTTTTTTTCTTCGTTTTACATGTTTTATAAAGTAATACACAAAGATAGGTACATATCTATGGTGAAAACAAATGCTTATATACAGAGGGATATGCTGTAAATTTCTATTTCTGTATGGTGCTTATGTGGGGAAGAGCCAGATCTTGAGTAGTTTTCTGAAGATAAGGTGGTTATCGGTGGATCTTATGTTGGGTGGTAAAGAGTTCCATAGTTTGGCTGCTTGAACATAGAAGGATGTGCCACCCATTGTTTTGTTCTTGTATGGTGGGATTTTGAGGCGAGATGCTCCTTTAGAGCGTAGGTTCCTTTGTTGAATGTGTTTGGTGATTTTATTCCTGATGAAGAGTGGTCCTATTCCATGTATTGCTTTGTGGGTAATACAAAGCAGCTTGAACGTGGATCTTCTGGCAACCGGTAACCAATGCAGGGCTTTCAAAGCAGGGGAGATGTGGTCTCGTGGTTTGATATGTAAGAGTAGTCTGGCAGCCGAGTTCTAAATCTGTTGTAGTCTTTTCATGGTCGTTAAAGGTGATCCGTGGTAGAGGCTATTGGCGTAATCGAGTTTGGATAGAACAAGAGAAATGTTAGCTTGGACCTTGTGTGGAAATCCCAAATGAGGGAAAATTAGTTGCAGTGTTTTTATATTAGCAAAGCTTGATCTTTCTAGTTTATTCACTTGGACATTTATCGACAGCTTGGAGTCCATGGTCATTCCGAGGTTTCTTACTTCGTTCAATACTTTAGGCAGTGATCCCAGTTCATCAGGCCATGCGGCAAGCGGCTTGTAATTTTTCCAATCGCCACACGGGAGTATTTCAGATTTTGAAGCATTCAATTTGAGATGGCTCCAAGTCATCCACTGATCCACGGCTCTGAGACAGCTGAAAATTGGTGATTTTCCAATGTCTTTGGGGCATTCCAGTTGAAGGAGTATTTGCGTGTCATCTGCATAGTTGTAGCACGTGAGGTGAAATTTATTGATCAGTACTGGTAAAGACTTCATGTAGATGTTGAAAAGCATGGGCGAGATGATAGAACCTTGAGGGACCCCTGCTTTTGTGGAGTACGGTTTGGACGAGAAAGGTAGGGTGTGGATGACATTAGTTCTGTTTTGAAGGTAGGATGCGATCCATAACAAAAAAAGGTTGCCATCCAAGTAGCTTCTACCGCATACCGCTATCCACAATATATATTGGAACACGTACGTTTTTAAACACAAAAGAGAAGCTTTGCGATTTGTGCAACTTCCCATTTCCATACTGAAATTAATACATTTTAAAAGTAAGCAATTGCTCTTCCTAATACGTCATATCTACCAATATCTCATAACATACCGAAACCCTTGGATTATGTGAGAAAGGGTAGAGTGTCCTGTATTCCGGTGTCATCACCAGCATCTAAAACAGTATCAGCCCTTGCATCTAGCTGAAATGAATAAATTCACCTGTGGCATTTCCCGACGAAGGCGCTTAGCGCTGAAACGCGCGAAGATCATATTTCTGCAACTTCTGCTTTTAAATCGTATTGTATTTTTCATGCTATGTGTATAAAGCTCTGTTAATGTTATGTCATCAATTTAATTTTCTCTTTTTTAATCAAAGAAACGTTCGATTATGAATGTTATGTCTGTTTTTTTAAATTAAAATAATTTACTACATATGGTAATTATACTGAGCTCTTTTCTTGTACTTTACTTTAATTTAAATCAATCTGATTGTAACAAACTTTTTTTTCCCTAGGAATTTTACCTTTGATTGCATATGCGTGGTTAAGGCAAGCGTTGCTCAGCTTCCGAGGAAACAGCAGGCATGTTTTGGGCTGTGTTGTAAAGGCTGTTTCTAATTAGAGAGTTGCAGGCTGTCTTCTGTAGAACCTTTCCCCATGTGCCATCACCATAGGGTTGTTCTGCATACACACTCTTCCTTTTTACCTAATGTAGTATCAGATTTAAAAATTAACCAATCTATCACTCTGCATACCTTTTTTCTAAACCCCACAACTGCAGCGGAGAGAACTTTGTATTCTCTTGATGTGAAAAGGGTGCTGTGTTTCTATTTAGATAAGTCCAGGACTTCATGAAAATCAACCCACCTGTTCATAAATTATGGTTCCTTAAGAAAGGGATTTGCAACCTCTAAACAATCCATAGCTGGAAGGATAGTCTCATGCATTTCTCTGTGCTACCAAATTGCAAACAAGCCTTTACCAGGAAAACCTAAAGCTTGACAACGTATGGGTACCTGACAGCCTCATGGTGGTAGTTTTCTTTCAGCAGGCTCCTCTATGCGAGGTTTATGACTATTAATGAATATTCTACAACGCACAAGGAAAAGTTACATACCTGTAGACAGAGTTAATGCATCGTAGGAATCTTTATTGAAGTCATAAACACCCACCCTCCTCCCCGGCTGACAGGGTTTATTTGTATACTGTGCATCGCGTAAAAAAGAACTGACACTCACAGGCAAACTACCACTGCAGTGCATTGTGGGATGGGGTACATCTGGGGTCCTGCAAGGTGCAGGTCCCTTTTCTAAGCTTCTGAGTTATAGCCTATCAGGCAGTTTTTTCCTTCTCATGCTGTCTATTGTTGGTTTTGTGCAAGTTTAAAGGCTTTATTGATCAATATTTTCTGCTTTTTCTGTCCGCCGGCATTCACAAGCAAAATACATCTCTGACAGCCTACACTGTGACTATATGGAAAACCACTTTCAGTGATGATCACTCTTCAATGTCTTTTTCCTGGATTCCTAATATATATATTGAAAAAGGTGTTCCGGGGTCTACGCAAACAGCACATAATTATTCAAGGTTTATGACTTTCAATGAAGATCCTACAGTGCAGACAGTACTTTATTAGCACAACAAAATATAATACAATACAGTCCAGTGGTGCTCAATTGCAAGGCCATAAAGCCAGCTCCGATACCTAGTTAAGCTGCCTCCTGCTACGTCTCCCGGTCCCCATTCTAAGAGTGGCTATCACATGTTAAATGTTAAATGTCGTATACTTGTAAAGCGCACAGCTGCCCCAGCAAAGGGGCGTCCCGGCGCTGTATACCGCTGGGGAACCCGTCCTGGCTTTCCCTGTGGGATGGTCCCTACTTGGAATCCCCAAGGTGGAGCCAGGCATCCCCGGCGTTGATGGGGCCGTTGTGGAGATTAGGCAAGCTAATGCCCAGAGTTGCCGAGTGGGACCCCAGGTTAGAGTAGGCACCGAGGCGAGAATTGTCGAGTCTGCTGACCCTGGTCCACGACCCTGCCGCGTTGGGAATTGAACCCTGGTCCCAGGCCGACTTCTGCTCCCGGGTCTGCCGCCTCTAACCAGTGAGCCACACCACTCCACTCCACATCTATAGATCTACTCTAATATAGTCATAGACACAGATTAAGACAGGTGCGGCTCTCTACTATTTCAGAGTAGCTTGCAGGTCAGTTCAATAATTTGTACCCAAATTAAGGGGGTTGCTTAGACAGCAGCCACTACTCTTGTGGCAGAACCCGGTCCGTATGCTTATTTAGTCTTTCATGTGAGGCCCCATTATCTGCTCCTGCTTTCATAAGTTCACACGGCGGTGCTTCTTCGGGCAGGGGCAGCCTCCGGACCAGGAACAGCCTCTACTTTGCCAGCTCTTCCTCAGGGTTCACTCGGTGGGGTCAGTAGCAGCAGCACCAGGCCTTCTGTCATCCCAGGGGTGTCAGACAGCACAGAATGAATTCTTAGCTTGATTTCTGTATGCATTCGAACTTTGATGGCTGAAGTGAGAGGCCAAAAGATCCCTCAACGTACAAATTGGTTCTAGATTATCTGCCAAATGCAATCAGCAATTTCTAGGGGTTCCTTATGCCAGAAACATGGCTGGCTTCTCTTCCGGGACAGTTTCTCCTCCTACAGAAGCCGGGACTCTCGTTCTGTTTTGAGAGCAAGCAGACAGGCTTCTGGCTGCTAGCCAGCAATTTGTGTAGACTTAAAGTGATGAAACTGGTTGTCATGCAGACAGCACTCCTGGTCACAGAGCAGCTCTTTAACTACTCTGCTGAACACTCCCTCCCTTTGTCAGAAAGAACTTAGTACTGGAACAAAGTGGGGTGGTTTGGATTTCATTTTTATATACATTTTCCAGACGGTGACTGTGGCTCCTCTGTCGAATGTTTCCGAAACAGTTGGGATTGGTTCCCTTTCAAATGTTATTTTCTGATACAGCCTTTGTGCAAGTTGGTGGCTTTCGCAGCAGGTAGCAGTTGTGTTGGGTCCAAGCAAGAGTAACCGTCACAAGGCACAGTGAAGTGTGAGATCTTTATTCCTGGCTGTCACCAGCCTCCCTAAAACAGCAATCAAAGACAGACAAAAGTGCAAGGCCTTCCCAAAACCTTCCTTTTACTTTGAACAACAGAAACTGCAGTCCCACCCATCACCCTCATGAGCTACCAAAGGACAGTGATCAGGAAGAACTAATCAGCATCCATTTGCTAACAAGGACCTTTTTGAATTTTTAATGAGTGCCCTGTCTTCATCCTCCTGCACTTCAGTTTTTGGGTCTCCACCCTCCAGCCACAGGAAATCAGACAATATACTTTCATTCTGTGGGGAAGCTGTGCTCATCCACTATTGTGCATCCTGCTAAGCTCGGGGATTCCAAAATGGATCCCACTGATCCAGACTCCTAATACACAGTCCTACCACCATATATGTGTTGCATACAAACAGAACACACGTATGCGCTCAATACACATGAAATGTGAGCACAACATTCTGGGCTTCACATAACAGCAGAACTTTACAGGAGAGAGGTCAGTAGACTCCCATCTCTATGACACAGAAAAAAAGGTCTGGTAACACTAAGGATTCACAAAATATGATTGTTAGAAATGGGGATCTCTAGTTGGCAGGTTGTTACCCTGTCCAAGTAGGGACCCTTCTTCCTAGTCAGGGTAAGGGAGATACACTTCTAAAATAACCCCTGCTCACCCCCTTGGTAGCTTGGTACAAACAGTCAGGCTTATCTCTGAGACAGTGTGTAATGAAAACACTACGAAAGGACACCATATCAGTTTTAGAAAAATATCCACTATTTTATCTGTGCAAACAAGACCAAAAACGATAAAAATCCACCATACAATTCTTAGATGTATCAATAAGCAAAAATACACCTAAAATACAGTTCCTTGAAGTCCATAGCTATATCCGGAGCTATCCCAGCATCGGGAATAACAAATCCAAACAGTTTTGGCTGACCACGGCATCGCAGGCCAGCTATGGTGTTAGGAAGACCTGCAAAATAGTACCTTTAGATATTCAGGGTGTCGAGGACCTCGCGGTAAGCTTCGAAGAGCCAACAGCGTCAGGTGTCAGTTCTGGAGGTCAGTGCAGGAGTCGTTGGACCCTTGAAGTCACTCGCTATGCATATAGAAGTCAGTGCAGTTGAAGTCGAAAGCGCTGGCGTCGGCGGGCGTCGGGACTGAGGTGCAAGGTGCAGCAGGGCAGCATGCGGTGCCCTCAGGTCACGGTGCAGGCAGCAGCTCGGTGATGGTCATCCAGCAGTGTCGGTGAGACCCAGGCTGCGGTGCAAAGTGGGGTGACACAGTGCTGGCAGGTCAAGGTGCAAGCAGCAACGTAGTTGTTGCTGAAGCGCTGTCGTCGACTGATGAACGGGAGTCGATGGAGCCGGCATCGGTAGGTCAAGGCTGCGGTGTGGGATCGGGCGTATTATAATGTACGAACAGTTTACTCAAACCACGGTGCAAGCAGCGGCATCGATGTTGGCATGAAGCGTCGTCATCGGGGATACCAGGGTGGTGGTGTGAAGGGAGCCGGTGCGAAGTGCATTGCCCACAGGTCACGGTGCAAGCAGCAGCTTGGTGGCGTCGTCATCGCTGAGACCATGGTTGTGGTGCAAAGTGCAGCAGTGCACTCTGCTGTGCCTTAGGGACACTGAGTCTGCAGCTGCATTTTTGACAGCGTCGGTTTGCTTTTTCTTCTGCTGCAACAGAAAACACACCGTTCCCAGTGCTGGTAGCAGATGAACTTAAAGTCTTTGCTGTTCCTGAGACTTCCTAAACAGAAGGCAAGCTTTACCTCAAGCCCTTGGAGAAACTCAAGGAAAGAAGTTGCAGAAAGTCCAGTCCAGTCCTTTGTCTGCCAAGACAGAAGCAGCCAGTGCAGGCCAACACAGCAAAGCACATAGCCAAGTGGTAGATCCTCCTCTCTAGCTCTCCTTCTTGGCGGGTTCCTTGATACAAAAGAGTTCTAAATTTCTGGGGTCTGGGCCCCAATATTTAAATCAAATTTTCCTTTGTTCTATTGTGGCAAAAAGTCTTTCAGCTTAGTCCAAACCAGTTTTGACCTCTCTGGTCCAGCTTCTTGGCAGGAGGTGGAGACAGCATTGTGCACAGGAGACAGGGCCTAGTCAGGTACAAGGAAAACTCCTCCCACTACTCTAAATGCAGCTCAGGTTTATTCCGCTCAGCTCTGAGTCACCCAGGAAAGTCCCCGTAGTGGCTGTCTGCAGTGAATGCACATCCCCAGCCCCTGTCACTCCAAAACCAGACAACCAGACAGTCAATACACAACCCAGCAGAGGCGCATAGGATAGCTAAGCAAGAAAATGCCCATTTTCTAAAAGTGGCATTTTCAACTGCACAATTTAAAAAACATCTTTACTAAAAGATGTGTTATTAAATTCTGAGATTAGAAAGCCCAAACTCAATTTCTTTATCTTGTCCCTATGGAAAGTTATATTTGTAAGATGTTATAAAGCAACTCCCGTGTTGGCCTATGGGACAGATAGCCCTGCAATTGTGAAAAACTAATTACACTGTTTTTCACTATCAGGACATGTCACACACACCAGGACATGATCTACCTTTCACATGCATTGCACCCTGCCCAGAGGGGTACCTTGGGCCTACCTGAGGCATTCCCTACATGTAAGAAAGGGAAGCTTTGGGTCTGGCAAGTGGATGCACTTTCCAGGTCGACATGGCAGTTTAAAACTGCATGCTGACACTGCAGTGGCAGGTCTGAGATACCTTTACATGGCTACTCATGTGGGTGGCACAATCAGTGGTGCAAGCCCACTAGCAGCATTCGATTTACAAGCCCTGGCACACCTTGCGAACTTTACTAGGGAATTACCAGTTAATCAATAGCCATATATGGAAACACCAATCCATAAACACAATTTATGGTAGGAGCACTTGTACTGTAACACTGAACAGCAGTGAGGAAGTGCACAGGGGCACTAAACTAGCGATATGAAGTCCAAAGTACCATCAAAAACAGGAGGCCGAAAGCAAAAAGACTGGGGAAACACACCAAAAGATGCCAGGTCTTACAATGATACACTGCCAACACCACATGATGTCATGCACCCAGGGCAGAGACAGTAGTTCAACGCCCACTATAAGGGCACACTTGGTGCGCCCCTCCAGGTCACAGAATGTCATCTGGAACTCTCATTACCAGGGACAGGAGGAGGCCTCAGTGCACACTCTTGATAGTGTGACACCAGGGCCAAAGTAAAAAGTGAGGACACCAGTTGCACAAGCAATTCCGCAGTCAGGCCAGGATAGACCGGTTACCAAGGATGGGGCATTCCCATTGCATGTGTACTGTTTCTTGAATTTAAAAGCTTAAGAGTGTGTTGCAGAGGTCACCCAATTTTCAAAAGAATGACTCAAGAACATGGTTACAGCTAACCCCCAACAAATCTGTCAAAGATGCGGCATTATGCAATGCTGTGAGAAAGAGGATAGCTGCTATGTCCTTCACAAGAGCCACGGTTAAGCTGAGCAAGTCTACAGTCAAGCTAATGGGATGGAGGAAAAGTTTGAAACACTGCTCTCAGACTTACGAGGATGGTAGGCCCTACTATTGGGGCACTCACTGATCAAACTCAGCCTTTTGAAATTGTGTACAAGCTGCAAATGGATTAGGGTCAGAACTCTATTAAATAACCAGCAAAAACAGAGGATGCACAAACTCAGAAGCCAAAATAAATGATATAAATCAAGTGCATTTAAGGTTGTGCCACAACCTAGTAGATCTACTTGATACATCAGGAGAGTATGCTGTGCTTTCATTCATGATGGCCAGTCACCTACATCCCTCACTAGCACTCATGCTTATAGTCTTTGAGAAGGCTTTTGACAATATATCTTAGGAATTGATTTGGATCCTGCTATTACATCTGGGATTTGGCCACATTTCATAGCTTATTCTAAACTACTGTATAACATACCCATGGCACGTGTAAGAGTCTGAGGTACCCTCTCCGCCCCTTTTAAATTGAGCAGAGGCATGAGGCAGGGATGCCCTCTGTCCATCCTGTTCTACGCCTGGCTATTGAGCCACTGTCCAACACTTGCAGTTAAGTGGCCAGTTCTGCAAGTTCCTACTAATGGGATAGAAGATAAAGTATCACTATATACTGATGATCTTCTTTACACCAGTAGCCCCTACACACCCTGGTCCAAATGCCACACAAACTATAAAGGAATTCAGCTCAATCCCAGGCCTCACAGTGAACTGGGAAAATTCTAGACTCTATCCACTACAAACCAGAGGTGATGGAGGTGCATTGGATGATCGAAAGGGGATTGTTACCATCCATCGTAACTTTAAATACATGGGCATAAAGGTGGCAAGGGATGAGAGCCTGGTATATGCTGAGAATCAGCAACCGCTCCTAGATGGTATAAAAAAAAAAATACGTCATAGTAGGTGAGCCGCCACTATCTGTAATGGATAGAAAATCCCTGGTAGAAATGATAATTCTCCTCAAAATATTTTACCTGGCTGACACATTGCTTCCATACCCCTCAATTAAGGACTTTTATTTGGAAGGGTAAACATCCTTGGGTGGCTATTACTAAATGTTGTATATCATCCTATGATGGGGGATTTGGCATGACGTATCCCCACTCCTACTACCACCCAACACACATACTCATTATAAATGATTGGAAATATGGCCAAGCGAAGGATCCCACATATTGGGTGCAGCTATGGGCAATGAAAGATAAATTCCCATTGTATTCTTTATATACATAAAATTGCCAAACAAAGCACACCCAACTACCCGCACCATTCTCCAGACATGGAATAAAATATAAACTAATTAGGTGGAATAACTGATTGATGGGATGAAACTCCCCTCTTGGTGGGCAACCGTTTACCACAAGTCAACAATCTCCATGGCTTGAGAGAATGGGGCTTTCTTGGCATATTAGCTATATGTTTTGCAGCTGAACACATTATATGAAGGACCAGGGTGCCCAGGAACATTTCAAAAGATATGCGGACAAAGGAAGGTATAAGGAATTGTGTGAGGAAAATGAGAAATAGTGACACGTGTCTAAAAGAAGAAGTTTCCTTCCTTAAAACAATAAACCAGACGGAAGAATAGCAGTCAAACCGTGAAACAAGTAGAATAAGGCCTAAATCAACACAAATTAGGGATTGGAGGTACAGAGTGAAGTATGTTCAGAGATTTTTACAAATCGGTACATAGAGCAAAACCCGCTTCAGAGGGAGTACAATAGGCATGTATACACAAAATTGGGCTGCCCCTAGCGTGGGTTCCTACAGTTTCCCACAGAGTTACATTGAGATGCAGCACCAGTGGGGGCATTTCATAAAAAGTTTCGGACTGGCCTCAAACTCCGCCCGGTGTCATGCTTCATCATCGGCTGTCCTCGTCCTCTAAAAACTTCATTTGATAGAGGGCGGGCATACACCTGGAGACAGGGATGCACTTCTAAAGCTAAGTGGTGGCCGAATTAAAGTGAAAGGTGTAAAACCATTACATTTGTCGCTAGACTGTGTTTATTCAAGGAGCAAATGTATGGTATTAAAATAGGTGAACGGTGATCTGGGACGTTATTCTCCCTTCACCGTGTTCAGTGTGGTCAACATGTTTCTGCGTTCGTGTCCCCGTGAATATTTCACCTAATGGCCTTATAGTTAAAAACGTCCCCAGGATTTTCTGGGAAGATGGTCAGTTCAAGATTGAATGGTCACAGATCTCATGGAAGTGCACCAGAGATCTCCTGATCCTGATTGTCAATACAGCCAAGAGACTGGCCGATGAACTATTGGCTTGGATTTAAATCGCTGAGAGTACCTTAAGAATGCAGTACCAGGCCCCAGTTTTAAATCGAAACTTACGGATCTTAATAACGAGATCGCGGAACACAAGAAGTACCTCATGAAGCAGAAAGTTGTGAAGCTACACAAGGACATCAAACGCTTCAACAAAGAGAAAGTATACTCTTACCTTAAGACGGACTATGTTCCACCAGGTATTGGCTACCTCACGGATTCCAGTGCCAACTCTTCTAGGAGAGGCTCTTCCAGCAACAGTGACTCCAGTACAGAAAACTGAAGACCTAACCAACACAGGGGGAGAGGAGGTAGACAAGGTTATATCACCTAACCGCCGCCCCATTACCAGGGGATGGCTTTTTGGCAGTACCATGTGTTTCCACAAGGCCCACCCCAGTTTGGACCTCAATGCCCACCCCAGTTTGGACTCCAAGGCATGAGCCAGCCTTTTTTAGGCAGAGGTTGGGGCAGAGGGCGCGGACGAAGAAGAGGCAACCAACAGGAGAAAAGAGTGCAATAGGAGGAACCTCAAGGACGGACAGTGGAAACCAGGAGCCACACATCCAAAAAACAAACCTAGTGGTCAACCTGTCACCACGGCAACTGACTAACACAAAAGAGAATCTTCTTCAGAAGGGATTAGGATTTGTCCCTACACCTAAGGTTGACCATTTCAAACAGACGTGCGAACTACATCAGTTTTTTTGTGCAAAATATGCCTCAAAGCTTTTTTTGAGGGGAAGACCCGCAAACCTGTCAATGATTCACGTTTACATAACCCATCCACCTTTACCCCGCACAGCGGGATGGTGCCAAATGACCTACGAACAGGCAGTATTAAAAGATGTGAAAGCCCTTTCTGGACTGAAACATTTCAACAACATCCCAAGAAAAGAGATGTTGGCAATAGAATCCCTTGCAAACAACTCTACGATCATAGTGAAACAAGCCGATAAAGGTGGGACCACGGTCATAATGGCTACAACAGACTATGATACAGAATGCCTCAGACAACTGAGTAATAGGAAATATTATACACCCATTCAAAGGAACCCAACTGAGCGTCTGACTAGAACAATCACAAGATTGGTGGACTCTGCAGAGAGTCAAGGGTATGTGAGTAAGAAGGAGGCCTCCTTCCTCATGAAAAAGAACCTAAGACCCCTACTTCTATATACTACCAAAGATTCATAAGGGGGTCTCACCAGTACCGGACCGACCCATAGTCTCTGGAATAGACTCTGTCCTAGAACCGTTCCTACACTTTTGTGACCATTTCTTACAGCCGTTGGTTAAACTTGCACCATCATATATACAAGATACCACGTATTACGGTTGCTGGACCAATTCAAAGACACTGACAGATCAACTTCCTCATCACTCTAGATGTTGAGGCCCTCTATACTAACATCCCACAGAGGGCCACGCTAGAAGTGATTGAGGAAGTATTGAATGCAACCATCTGGGAGTCACCTACTCCGCCTGCCTTCATAATGGAATGTGCCACACTGGCCTTGACCGAAAAAAAATTTGAGTTCAGGGGCCAGCTCTACCACCAAACGCAAGGTACTTCCATGGGGAGAACCTTCGCTCCCAGTGTGGCTTGCCTCTACATGGCAGCATTTGAGGGACAACACACACTCCATGACTCTAACCCATACCATGACAACATCCAGTTGTGGAAGCGCTTCATAGATCAAACCCTGATTTTTTGGACAGGTGACTGTGAGACATATGGCGAATTCTTCAGGTGGATCAATAACCTCAATCCTTACCTGAACTTCACCATCACAGCATCCCCTTCTCAGATAGCTTTTCTGGACATAACAATTAAGATCGAAGGCGGCAACTTGACAACCACTATGTACAGGAAAAGCACTGACCGCAATAGCCTGTCACATTTCAACAGTCATCACCCCAAAGCACTCAAAGAAAACTTGCAGTTTGGACAGTTTCTAAGGGTGAGGAGAAACTGTAGCACTGGTGAGGAATATAAAAATCGAATCAGCAACACTCGCAAGAAACTTAACCACAAGAGACTACCCTCAAAAGAGTATCGCACTCTCTAGAAAATGAGCACGCAACAACCATAGAGAAAGCCTCCTGGAACGCAAAGTAGGAGAGAAAACAGATACTGAATTACTGACACATGTAACCACCTTCACACCAGCCTCCAACAAATTGACAAAAGTGCTGAAAAAACATTGGAACATCCTTAACATGGGCACTATGAGCTTTGAGCAACCACGATTTGCTTTTAAACGCTCGAAAAACATCAAAGATATGCTTGTACAAACCAGACCAAGGCAAAAAACTACAAATCAACAGACTGTGGCAACTTCCAACGGTCAGAGGGCACTACCCATGTGGCATGTGCAGCGCATGTGCCTTTGCCTAAGTACACAAAACCATAACATTGAATAACACCTTCGTCTGGGAAATGAGAGCGCACACTAATTGCAACACTGCAAATTGCATATATCTCCTTACATGCCCCTGTGATCTCTACTATGTGGGGATGACGACCCGCCCAATAAAATTGAGAATTTTGGAGCATCGCAGCAACTTTCGCTGCCACAAAACCAACACCAAAATGTGTGCCCACTATCTAGAAAAGAACCACTCTTCTGAATCTCTAAAGTGGGTAGTTCTAGAAGCAAACCCAAGAACATCGAAACAGAACCTCTTCACTAAGGAATAAAGATGGATACACAGCTTATCCTCAGATAGCAATGGCCTCAATGAGGAAATACCGTGGAGCTCGATTAAAACCTAGAACTGACACCCGCACAATATACCACATCTTCTATAAATGCCACCACATGCCAAGACTACGAACCATGTGGCTGTATGACACCTCAGCAGTTTATAGGGGACACTAAAGTAATCTCACATGTAGATCAAGGAGCCACCTGGCACTGAGATTACCACTATACTTATAAGCGAGGAGGAGTGACAAAACTCTACACCCCCACCACGTTTTTAATAGCGCTACGATAGAATTAAGCACCAGTACCAATGGAACGTTCACCTATTATAAGTGGGTAGAGGCTGGAACCCCTGAACCCTTTCATGCCTTGATTAAAGCCATCAATGATTTAGTGGTCTTGTGGCTTTTAATTAAGGCACACATCACTAGACTGTATTACCGCTTTTGGGTAACCATGATACCTTTGACACTATTCCCAGATTGGCCACAGGCAGCTCTACTCTAACATAACACCCCCGCAGAGACGGCAATCTTTGGCTACATTAGATTACCCAAATCCAGTCCCACAGACCATATTAACATTCCGAGTTCCGACCCCATGCCGAACACGCATGTGGTGACTAAACTGACACCCTCCATACCACATACCGGCTGCACTAACACCTGATATGGGTATGCCGTTTCTAGCAAATACAATACAAATATAATACATTTAAACATCACTCTAAGATGGCCGCCAGCCGCACTATGGTAGCTGGCTCCTGCTGTCGACTCCGACCCTGGTCACATGACATGACCGTGGGGTTAAGTCTATGGCCGCCCTGGTTCTCACTACCTCCCGGACCCAGTGGAGTGGGCAGGTCACTAGGAGCAGCACATGGCAGCCAATTGTGAGTAACAGACTTAAACTAACTCCTGCTTGTAGATTACCGGCACCTGTAATCTCCCCTAACATGTTCAACTTCTATGGCACCACCACTTATGCCATATCCTCTACCGTCTTCCTGTGTTACTCTGATATATGACAGTAGACGTTACCAGGGCTCCAATAGGGGTACCACGCGGATGGCGTCCCCCCTTTATTTTACCAGTTGGACGCCGTCCCCCCTGCTAAACAGCTGGACTTCACTCTTTGGCCTCTCTGGGACGAGATCGAAGCTCACAGCACGCTGCTCACCTTCCCTTTGGAGCGGGGAGGAGGTGTCAGACAGGGGCAGCTCAGTCTGACGGTGCACTGTGTCTTCGGTAGATGCCTCCCTGCAAGGAACCCGTGACCCCCCCACCTGCTCCTCCTCTGTGCCCGTCACCCCATCCCATCACTCGCTTGTACAAGCCCCTCTCACTGTATCCCAGAACAGCGCCCTCTCCTCGTTGGAGCTCCTCGTCGCCTCCTGCACAGAACCCCCCTCACCCCTTTGCTCGCTTCTACAAGACCCCTCACTGTATCCCAGCCCAGGGCACATGGGCTGATCACCCCCGGCTCCCGCCCCTTGCACATTTCGTGATGTCACTTTCTGTCGTGACGTCACTTCCGGTGACCGCGTCCCCCCACTTCTTTTTTTTGGACTTGTGCCCTGGACGTTACACACCCGTTTGATAAGTTTTTTGTAAACATGCCGTACAACCACAGCTCCGCCGCCAGTGTCCTATCGACTACCATGGCTCCTTGAGCTCTCTTTCACATACAGCCGCCCACCGCCAGTGCCCCACTGGCTATCACGGCCCCTTCAGCTCGTCTCCACGTACAACGGACGAGATGATACACTCCGTCTGCCGCTTTAACGTGTGCACGGGTGGTGAGCAGTTACCAAACCACCCACTCCAAAAAGCCCCATCGCTGCCATCACATCTACAGCCATCACATCTTCAAAACAGATGCATCCACCTGACATTCCCACATTAAGGGTGGAAGCTCCACTCCTACTGTACTTGGCTAAGCTACACGACTCTCTTAAGATACGAGCTCTAATTGTGACTGCTGCCTTCTCATTTACCGTACACTGAGCACTGCATGCAGGCCCACAACTCTATTTATAACTTTAGTTGTACTCTTTGAGCGAAGCGCAGCCGCTTCGTGTCTTGCCTTTGAAAATTTCCCCGCATGCTCATTACTCGATGGCCTGCCCCAAGTGAGGGTGTTGGCATCTATACACACACATTTGTGAGCTATACCTAATGCAAGGCAATGGTATTCAACAAAGGATGTAAACGTTGTGTGCTGAGTTATAACCTAGTTGAACCTGACGCCATGCTACTTTCGCTCCACCTTATATTGATTTCTCTTCACCTCACTGTACCTTGCAGTTTATAGGAACCAACCTTCTTTGACCTTCTCATTCCTACATATGCAGTCCTACACACATAGGAGCCAAGCCTTATGTGTGGACCACCGGGTACTGTTGACGCCTGGGTACTGTACTGAATTAGGTGAGTCCAGTTCCACATTTCTGCTGCTTCACTGGATTTCCACAGGGGCAATAAGTCACAATAGCTCACTGTGGGGGTTCACCACTTGTTTTTACGAATTTTATTGTCCTCCAGCGCAATGGCGTTCACCACAAATAGTAAAGAACTGAGTTCAGAGTCACCACAAAGGCCGTGTCTATAACTGTTTTATACCTTACATGCCTGTAATGTTTTCTTCTTTTCCCCCATTACAGGTAGATCCAGGTTACAACAGGTACATTTGCAAGTTGACACCTCTCCTACTTTGGTTAAACTGTGTTATCAATAGATTTTAGTGTAGATAGTTTTCTTTCCTTTTTCCCGGTCCTGAAGAATTGCGAGTACATTCACGTCACACGAGAAACATGTTGACCTATATCTCTTAACAACGGACACTCAAACACCAGACATTACACTCAGATGAGTGCCTTGTTCACTGTTTTTAACTAGGATAGGAGACCCCCAGAACAAAGTAATCTATGCCAGGTACTCCCAGTCCTATTTTAACTCACTATTGCACATCTAAACACTTCTGGCCCCACACCCGCACTTCACCATACGGCTGTTGGCTAAAAGATCTCCGATAAAGTGCCCCTTTTCAGGGAGCCCGTTGGGCATTGCACCACCGACCCACCGAGGAGCAGCCCATATGATGAAGCATGACACCTGAGAGGGTGTGTGAGGGCATTACAATCCAACAAATGGATTCTCCAACTGTAGACCCTATGTGGGCATAGCTGGATTCAGTCTTTTGTTGACTCTGTGACTCTACCATTAGAGGAACAGCATAACACCACTTCTTTGACAAGTAGAATAAGGCTAAAATCAACACAAATTAAGGATGGAGGTACAGAGTGAAGAAAGTAAGTTCAGAGTTTTTTTTAAATCGGTACATAGAGCAAAACCCGCTTCAGAGGGAGACCAATAGGTATGTATACACAAAAATGGGCTGCCCCTAGCGTGGGTTCCTACAGTTTCCTACAGACTTACATTGAGATGCCGCCCCAGTGGGGGCATCTCATAAAAAGTTTCTGACTGGCCTCACACACCGCCCGGTGTCATGCTTCATCATCGGCTGTCGTCGCCCTCTAAAAACTTCGTTTGATAGAGGGTGGGCACACACCTGGAGACAGGGATGCACTTCTAAACCTAAGTGGTTGTCGTGTGAAAGTGAAAGGTGATCTAAAAAACATTACATTTGTCGCTAGAGTGTGTTTATTCAAGCAGAAAATGTATGGTATTAAAAAAGGTGAACAGTGATCTGGGACGTTATTCTCCCTTCACTGTGTTAAGTGTGGTCAACATGTTTCTGCGTTCGTGTCCCCGAAGGTTACGTCGCATTCGTCAGGACCAAAGGGTTTCGAACTATGGGCGCTGCCTTTTCGCATATAATGCAAGAAGGACCTGCCACTCAAGGGACGAGGGCTGTGGGCGTCAAGCTAGCAGTTTGGTGTACTACCAATGTAAGTGATTCTGTAGGAAAAGGGAAACAAGAAAGACATACAAACCAAACGTGTAAGTATATTTATACGTGGCAAACTTTGTCATCCAAGCCAAGTCACACCTATTGCGAGCGTGGTGTGGTCTTTATGAGACACGTGGCAAGTGTACGTGTCATCATACAACCAATAAATTGATGGCAATCCATTTCTCACCCTAAGATACTAGCCTTTATACTCCATGGGAGGGCGAGGGTGGAAGGGCCTCCTTGTGACTTTCTGTAAAGGAGAGGTACAGATGGTAATGGTCTATTTGTGTATCCACAGGGCTGTGACACAAATTACTAACATGCAGTATTATGCAATAAACAAGTTGTATGCCCAGTGTGGGTAAGTCACACACAACCTTTCAGCAGAAGCTGAAACAAAACTTTCACTCTCACAACCATACATGACACTCATCCTCTTACTGTCTGAATTCAGCACTACCAGCCACTGTCTCTAAAGGCGTCCTCTTTGTCTCCCCGTCGGTGGAGAATGGTGACAATCAGAGGGTTTAAGTACTATGGTCAAGTGGTTAATTGATTGTCAAAAAATCTGCCAATTGGACAATTTCTCAGGGTACGGAGGAACTGCTCGGAGGGGGACACTTTTCAAGCACAGGCGGAACAACTAGAAAGCAAGCTCCTGGAAAGACACTACCCGAGTCAAATGATCAAACGAGCGAAGAAAAGGGCAAATAACAATAATCGGGCAGCCCTTCTGCAGACCATACCGAAGGAACAAACGGACCGTTTGGTATGCGTAACCACGTACACTCCCATTTCAAATAGAGTGCAGAACATTATTAAGAAGAAATGGGCAATCTTGAACAGCGGAAATCGGAAGTGGGAACCCCCACTCTTCGCGTTCAAACGGAGTAGAAACTTGAGGGATGACCTGGTACACTCAAAGATCCCCAATGATGACAATGAAAACCAGATGACCCTATGGAGCCAACCGAAACCAAGAGGCCACTAACCGTGTGGCAACTGTGTGTTCTGCCGCTTGACTACCACTACTAAGGAACTTGACGTTGAAACGAATAACCCCTGGAGACTAAAAGACTTCAGTAATTGTAATACGCAAAATGTAGTCTATCTACTGACCTGTCCATGCAATTTGAAATACGTCGGGATGACGACAAGGAAGGTGAAAACAAGGATCAGCGAACACCGTAGCACCATCCGGTGCAGGAAAACAAATACAAAACTGATGAAACACTTCACAGAAAAAACCATAGTGATTCCAATCTACGTTGGGTTATCCTGGAAGTAATGAAAAAACAAAAAAGCGACATTGGCAGACAGCTACACATCCGGGAACAACGGTGGGTGTACAAGTTACATACATGGGATCAAGGCCTTAATGATGATATACCATGGTTACAGTTGGCAAGGTGACCTTGCCTATCTCAATGTACAGACCCATCATTTACTCATGCAGATGTACACCATCGCAGAAGGGGCTCTGAGACCATGAAATTTAAAGAAAAAGGCCACACGTGGGCAGTCCACGTGAATATAGGTTTAGGTATTACCACTGGGTAGATAGCAGCTACCATTGCATTATCTAAAAACTCTGGGTGATGCTCAACATACTATGATTAACTGAGACATACCTAACTGTGTGACCATGCAGATCAAGGACACTGGCTCATACTCGGGACATGAAACTAAGACTAGAGAGCAGTGCACCCAGCCCCACTACTTTATAACCAACAACTGTCAAGGGAGAGACCGATTGGTATACTCCACGACTAAAACACCAACAAAACATTAAATCAGTAATCCACCGCACAGTTAGTGGAACATGATAGCGATCAATGTTTAATGTGACTTCAAGCATAGAGATAGTGACACATGTGCGCGTAGCCTGGATATTGTCTAGAGCGTATATCCTGCATTGATGAGTTTTGCTTGCAGGATGTGATGCTGTCTGGTAGAGGCTAACGCGCATGCGCAGAGCAGGAGCATTTGACCCCCGCGCATGTGCAGCCACGTTTTCAATCCCTGTGGTCACGACGAACGGTCTAAGTGTGCTTTATAGTTAGTAGCACCTGCGTACCTTGGAATCACTAGCTACTGGGCGGAGGTAACTCCTTCTTCACCCAATAGGAGCAGGCCTCCAGACCCATCACAATCGGGACACAGGATGCACTCCACGCGCTTCCAATTAGCGCGTTTCGACAATCTATTAACCACTTGACCATAGTACTTAAACCCTCCGGTTTGTCACCATTCTCCACCGACGGGGAGACCGAGAGGATGCCTTTAGAGACAACGGCTGGGAGTGCTGAATTCAGACAGTAAGAGTATGAGTGTCATGTATGGTTGTGAGAGTGAACGTTTTGTTTCAGCTTCTGCTGAAAGGTTGTCTGTGACTTACCCACACTGGGCATACAACGTGTTTATTGCATAATACTGCATGTCAATCATTTGTGTCACAGCCCTGTGGATACACAAATAGACCATTACCATCAGGACCTCTCCTTTACAGAAAGTCACAAGGAGGCCCTTCCACCCTCGCCCTCCCATGGAGTATATAGGCTAGTATCTTAAGGTAAGAAATGGATTGCCATCATTTTATTGGTTGTATGATGACACGTACACTTGCCACGTGTCTCATAAAGACCACACCACGCTCACAATAGGTGTGACTTGGCTTGGATGACAAAGTTTGCCACTTATAAATATACTTACACGTTTGGTTTGTATGTCTTTCTTGTTTCTCTTTTCCTACAGAATCACTTACATTGGTACTACACCAAACGGCTAGCTTGACCCCTACAGCCCAGTCCCTTGAGTGGCAGGTCCTTCTCGCATTCGATACGAAAAGGCAGCGCTCATAGTTCGAAACTCTTTGGTCCTGACGAATGCGACGTACCCTTCGGGGACACGAACGCAGAAACATGTTGACCACACTTAACACAGTGAACGGAGAATAACGTCCCAGATCACCGTTCACCTATTTTAATACCATACATTTGCTCCTTGATTAAACACAGTCTAGCGACAAATGTAATGTTTTTTTAGATCACCTTTCACTTTCACACGGCCACCACTTGGCTTTAGTATTGCATCCCTGTCTCCAGGTGTATGCCCACCCTCTATCAAACGAGGTTTTTGGAGGGCAAGAACAGCCGATGATGTGTGAGGCCAGTCCAAAACTTTTTATGAGATGCCCCCACTGGTGCTGCATCTCAATATAACTCTGTAGGAAACTGTAGGAACCCACGCTAGGGGCAGCCCATTTTTGTGTATACATATCAGATTGGAGGCTGGCTAGCCCTTAGGCCCGTGCCTCTAGTTCCCATCCTCAGCAAGGTCTGAGGTTAGTGTGTGTGGAGTACAATAGGTATGCCTTGGGCGGGCACAGCTCCCTGGTTTGGCAGACCACAAGCAAAAATACTTTGCAGTGCCAATGGCAATAGATGAGACTTTGAGGGCAACTAGTTATGTGAAAACAGGTAAAAAAATCGGGTCCAAGCGACTTTAAAGCGGACCTTTCTTTTTTTTAAAGATGGAACTGGGAGTTTGGGATCTGATGGAGAAATCGGTAACTCCTTCTTAAAATTAGGGGAAGTTACACGATCCTTGTCAGAGACTAAAAGATTATTTGTAACAAAGCCAGGGAAATACCTAGAACAAAGCATCCCATATTGCCCCCTTGTCCTAATTAATGTTGATAGTAAAATACACACTGTTCTACTGTTGCCTCCCTGAATGACAACACAGCTTTCATCAATATAGGGTGGATCTTCTTAAGGAAGGTGTTGGAGAATATGGGACTAGGGAAAAATATGATTGGATAGATAAGAATGAACCATCTGCCCCCTTGGGCCGCGTTCTGATAAATGACAAACCCACACAGTCTTTCTCATTGAGGCAAGATACCAAGCAGGGATATCTTCTCTCACCTCTATTGTGCGCCGTATTAGTGGTCCTCTTGTGGTTAACAAACCATCAAATGGTCAAAGAAAGAGTATAACGGGAGGAGGAAACAAACACAGAATCATTCTTTACATGGACTATATATTGTGGTAGTTGGGAAAACCTGAAACATCCCTTTGAGCAAATTTTTTAAGTGTCAGGGTTTAAGATAAGACTGCGTAAATCTGTACTTTCCTCAGAAGAAAATCCACATTATTGTGGGACTGAGTGGCCCAGAAATACCCAGTAGTCACAATTAGTAGGAAAGTGGCTACCATGAACAAACACAACTATCATTGATTATTTAAAGAAATAAAGGTCACATTAGATAGGTGGAGAGGGTAATATATTTTGTGGCTCAGTAGAATAGCCACAGTGAAGATGATAATTGTCCTAATTTGTGAATCTGGAGGTCCTGACAAACTGCAGAAGCTTCAAAACTACAAAATAAAAAGTATTTGAGGTGGTAAACAGGCTACTCGGCCCCACGGGGAGAGGAGTGTTGGGTTGCACAAATCTACAGCCTTGCTGTCATTTCAGCTCCGAATTCTAGATTTGGTTTAGCTAGCATATGAAAATTACTGAATCTATATACAAAAGATGTAGCATTTTAGCAGTTATAAGGGCCTTGGGGTTGAATGCAAAAGAGACCGAAAACACTGTATATCAACCAAATTACGTTTACGTGCCAATTCCTGCAATCATAGGATAAGGTGGCAAGAACACCACTTTCAATGCAACGTTTCTCCCCAATCCACATAATTCCAGATTCCTCTCCAGCTGCCAAATTTCTCTCCAACAGCTGATTATTCACTTTCTAGAAGTAGAGAGAGGTGGTGGACGACTGAAGACACTTTGCGTGTGGGCAGAAGATCAGTTCCTAAGAAGGACGTTTTTGACCCTGATCTTCCTAGACATGGAGTAAAAGAGACCAGAGAGGAAATAGGATATAATGGAGGACTTACTAACAAAATATACATTTCTTTGGTCCATTATTTAGAATTATCTACTCCGAGATTAGAGTTTCTGAAAGCTTTAAAATTTTATGTGGAGGCATTCTCCACTCACTATTTAATGCCCCCTCAGTACCTAATACAAACCTCCAGCATCTCCAGGCCCTTGGCTGGAGTGAGAAGTATAACCGGCACAAGGCATGTGTATGTCTGTGAGGCAGTCAACTTAGGTGAACGTTTAGGGGACATTCACCTCCTTTTGTGTAGGGAGGAGGCATCATTTCCATGAGGCCGGGGCTTCATTCAGAACAGTATTGTAATTAGTAAGTGACACATGGATCCCTGCTTTCATCAATCTCAGATGCTTACTACCTGGAAACTAGAAATTGTACAGATATTGTGACTCGGTCTTAAAAGTGTTACCTGAAAAGAGTTGTACAAGGCATATAGGGGCATATTTAGAAGCCCCTTGCGCCTCCGGTGCGTCCCTTTTAACCGCATGCGCGCTGCGGCGATTTTCGCTCTACGCGGCTTTTTTCAAAAAGCCGCGTTACATGACGAGCTCAGCTCATCATCAGCGTGCGAGCGGCGCAACTGATGACGAGCTGAGATAGTCATCAGCGCCGAAGGGGTTAATACGCAAGAAAGTGACATGCCCGCGGTGCAAAGGGCTTGTAAATAAGGGCCATATGTATCAAGCAAATTAGCATTCGCAAAGGCCGAAATTCGCATGTATGAAACATTTTTGCTGCAAAATAAGGAATCCCAAAATTTGCCATTCCTTATTTTGCGATTGCACTTAAGGAATCGCAAATTGTGTGATTCCTTAAATGCAATATATCAAAGAAAATATAATTCAAAAATGCCCATAAGGATTCGCAAATTTCCCCTTCATTCCTATGGGCCCTCCTGGCCCATAGAAATGAATGGGAAATTTGCGATTAGCAATTTGCTAATCGCAATTTAGGAATGTTAAGGAATCGCTAAAAAGAAGCGATTTCCTACATGCATACCATTTTGCGATTTCTAAATAGCGATTCCTTAAAAATCGCTATTTAGAATTCGCAAAACGGAATGTTGATACATATGGCCTACAAAGCTCCATAGATGGACAAATACGCGGTGTTTCGAGTACCCCATTTTTTCCAGTTAAGTAGTTAACTGTTCTGCAAAACTTCCGACAAGGCTCCTTGTTAAACTGCCTTCAGCAAGCAGACAAGGCCCGAACTCGTCGGCAAGCAGAATAAATGGACATACTAATTAATTTTCAACTAGCGCCGATTCACCAATTTATCAGCGTCACATCACTTCCAGTGAGCACGATTAGCGTTTCCATGCGAACATCTGGAAAATAAATAAATCGTTTATGCAGAAGGAACAAAGGATAAGCATAAAACTCTCAGATTTCTGGGCGACTGACCCAAATGTGGCAGGGATCCCAGACAAGGAAAATGACAGGCAGGACGGCGGCGTGGACAAAGCAGGGATGGCGCAGTATCACAGTCTGAGGCGGGACTCGCCAATGAAGAACACAGCGTGCCCCAGTGCTTACAGGAAACACAGCTCACACAAATACTACGATTAACTGAGAATGTTCCCTTTTTTTCTTAACTGAAGTTAACGCTTTATCCATGCCTCGGTAATAAAATGTAGTTTTATAGTTTTCAAAATGGAAAAGTTTTTTTTATTTAAAGAAAGAGTGCGTGAGAGTTGCAGGCGTCTCCTGGTGCACCCCCCCCCCCACACACACCCCTCAGAGGAAGAACACCTGAGGATCCCCTTTGTAACTGGCCGGAACTAGGTCACAAACCATTGATAGAATATCAGTTTGGAAGGATAGGACCAAACACGCCCTTCCAAATTTTATTCCCTAACGACTTCTAAACCCATTTTGCACTTTGGAAAAAACTTCTTTCGGAATCACAAAATGGGCTTGGTACATAAGAAGTCATTTAGCAGTTGCAAACCCAGTAATTTACCAATTCATAGAGTTTGCGACCGCAATATCATTTAGTACATCTACCCCATGGTGGCTTGTCGACTTCTATACATAACGCACCTCTCCTAAGATTCAGTCACATTCTTCAGAGAATATTTCCACACACGGAACAATCAATCAATCAATCAATCAATCTGGACATTTGTAGAGCGCACTACTTACCCGTGAGGGTCTCATGGTGCTGTGGGGGGGGGGGGGGACAACTGCTACTGCTCGAATAGCCAGGTCTTGAGGAGTCTTCTGAAGGTTAGCAGGTCCTGGGTCTGCTGTAGGAGGATGGGGAGGGTGTTCCAGGTCTTGGCGGCGAGGTGGGAGAACAATCTGCCGCTGGAGGTTGCTCTTCGGGTGCGGGGAACAGTGGCGAGGGCCAGGTCGGCAGAGCGGAGCTGGCGGTTGGGGGTGTAAAAGCTTAGTCGTCTGTTGAGGTATGGTGGTCCGGTGTTGTGGAGTGCTTTGTGTGCGTGGGTGAGGAGCTTGAAGGTGATTCTCTTGTTGACAGGGAGCCAATGCAGGTCTCTCAGGTGGGGTGTGATGTGGATGTGGCAAGGGATGTCGAGGATCAGGCGAGCATAGGTGTTTTGAATGCGCTGGAGTCGTTTCAGGAGTTTGGATGAGGCTCCTGCGTAGAGGGTGTTTCCGTAGTCCAACCTGCTGCTGACGAGGGCCTGGGTGACCGTTCTTCTAGTTTCTGTGGGGATAACCTGTAGATCCTGAGGAACACGCGGCGGGTGTTGACGCAGGAGGACGAGACGGCGTTGATCTGCTTAGTCATGGAGAGAGTAGAATCGAGGATGAACCCTAGGTTGCGTGCGTGGTCGGTGGGTGTTGGAGCTGTTTCCAGCGCAGTCGGCCACCAGGAGTCCTCCCAGGCCGAGGGGGTGGAGCCGAGGATGAAGACTGCCGTCTTGTCCGAGTTTAGCAACAGTTGGCTGTTCTTCATCCACTCGCAACGGCTTTCATTCCTTCGTGGAGGTTGGTTTTGGTGGTGAGGGGGTCCTTGGTGAGGGAGAGGATCAGCTGGGTGTCGTTGGCGTAGGAGATGATGTGGAGGTCCTGCAGTCGGGCGACGTGGGCGAACGTTGCCATGTAGAAGTTGAACAATGTTGGGCTGAGGGATGAGCCCTGGGGTACGCCGCAGATGATCTCGGTGGCTTCGGAGCAGAAAGGGGGAGGCGGACGCTCTGGGTTCTGCCGTAGAGGAGGGAGGTGGTCCAGTCCAGAGCCTTCTCTTGGATCCCAGCGTCGTGGAGATGTGTGGGTAGGGTGCAGTGGCAGACAGTGTCGAAGGCGGCTAACAGGTCCAGGAGGATGAGGGCCGCGGTTTCTCCGTTGTCCAGCAGGGCCCTGATGTCATTGGTGGCGGTGATGAGGGTATTTTCGGTGCTGTGGTTGCTGTGGAACCCGGACTGGGATGGGTCCAGGATGCTGTTCTCCTCGAGGTAGTGGGTCAGTTGTTTGTTGACGGTCTTCTCGATGAACTTCGCCGGAAACGGGAGCAGGGAGATGGGCCGGAAGTTCTTGAGGTCCTTGGGGTCAGCCTTGGGTTTCTTGAGTAAGGCATTGATCCCGGCGTGCTTCCAGCTCTCCGGGAAGGTCGCTGTCTCGAAGGAGATGTTGATGGCTTTCCGGAGATGGGGTGCGATGGTGGGGCTGACTTTGTTGAAGATGTGGTGAGGGCGTGGGTCTGAAGGAGATCCGGAGAGGATGTTGTTCATGATTTTTATAGTGTTGTCGTCGTTTATGTTGGTCCAGGCGAGCAGGGGGTTGGTGCGGATGGCGGCCATGGGGACAGAGGTCTTGGTGGTTGTCGGGGCGGTCGTGACATTGAAGGTGTCGTGGATGTCAGCGATCTTGCGATGGAAGAAGGTGGCTAGGAAGTCGCACAGATCTTGCGAAGGGGGGATGTCGTTGGTGGTGGAGCTGGGGTTGGAGAGTTCCTTCACGATGTTCAAGAGCTCTTTGCTGTTGTGTGCGTTGTTGTCTAGGCGGTCTTTGAAGGAGGCCCTTTTGTAGGATCTGATGAGGTGGTGGTGTCTGCGTTGGCATTTTTGTGGGCTGCGTAGCTATCTCTGTCTGTTCACGTTGCCATTCCTTCTCAAGCTTTCGGCACGTTTGCTTGGAGGCCTGGAGGTTTTCAGTGACCAGCTGGCTTTCTTGCTGGTGTGTCTGTTGGGGGGTTTCTTGAGCGGGGCGAGGGTGTTGGCGGAGTCGTCGATCCATTGTCTGAGGTTGCGGGTGGCGGGGTCGCGGGTGGGCTTCGGGGGAGGGTGGTGGTTAGCTGGTCTTCGGTGACTTTGCTCCAGCAGCGGCAGGGGATCAGTTGGGTGTGGTGGTGCGTGCAGGTTTTCGGAAGGTGAAGTGGATGCAGCGATGGTCGGTCCAGTGGAGTTCGGTGGTGTGGGTGAAGGAGATGTGGGAGCTTGTGGAGAAGATGGGGTCAAGCGTGTGACCGGCAGAGTGGGTGGGCGAGTTGTCGGAGTCCGAGGTTGGCGAGATTGTCGATCAGGGTGGTGGAGTTGCGGTCGTTGTTGTTCTCGAGGTGGAAGTTCAGGTCCCCGAGAAGAATGTAGTCTGTGGAGGCGAGGGCGGGTGTACTGACGAAGTCGGCGATGGAGTCGCTGAACTGTGGTCGGGGCCCTGGGGGTCTGTAGATGAGGGTTCCTCTGAGGTTGGTGTTGGGATCAGTGTGGATCTGGAAGTATAGGTGTTCGGCGGTGCGGAAGGTGTCACCTGTGTTGGTCGAGACTCTGAAAGTGTTCCTGTGGACGAGGGCGATTCCTCCTCCTACACTGTTGGTGCGGTCCCTGCGGGTGATCTTGCACCCGTCCGGGATGGGTATGGTGATATCAGGTGCAGAGGAAGGGTTCAGCCAGGTCTCCGTAAGGAAGGCGACGTCTGGGGAGGTTGAGTCGAGTAGGTCCCAGAGTTCAACGGTGTGTTTGCGGGCGGAGCGGGTGTTGAGAAGGATGCATCTGAGGTCGTTGGGTTCTTTCCTGGTGGGTGTATTTGCAGGTTGGATGCTGGTGAAGCAGCAGTTCCAGCAGGTGAAAGGTCCTTGAGTGCGTTTCGGGACGGCCAGGAAGCAGGTGTGTGATCGTCCAATGTTGAGTGCGTGGAGGGTGCTGGTATCGTAGTGGTGTCGGGTGTTGTGGTATTCGCGGGGGCCAGGGGTTCTGGAGCTGGGCGCGGTCCAGGCGTGGAGGGGCGCAGACGGGCTTGCCAGCAGCGCACCCACTGCATGCGGCAGCGCTGCGATCGCCATATAAGGGGAGGTAGGAGGGAGGAGCAGCTGGGAGGCAGGAGCGGGGCGGCGAATGGGCGAGCAGGGGGGTGGGGCTGCAGGGACGCAGTGGAAGGGAAAAAATGGGTGAGGAACGGCAGAGGGAGCAGAGGGCAAAACAGGGCACAGAAATCACGGGAGGGAAAAAGGGAACAGGAGCAAACACAGATGGCAAAAAAAGTCCAGAAAACAATACAAAAACCAAATACAGGGCATAGAGAAATACCAGAGGGAGAAAGGAAATGAAAGAAAACACAGGCAGCAAAACAGTCAGGAAACAGTACAGAGCCAGGCACAGCGAGCGGGCCTTAATCTCATGTCCGGCAACAGCAGCAAGCTGGGTGGGGTTCACTCACAACAGGTGGAGCTGCTGCGGCGGCGAGGGGAGCCACCTACCTGAGAGCAGGGTCAAGGGTCGCTTGAACACAGAACAGGAGAAGGGCATTGATGCAAATGCAACCTGCTCAAACTGTGCAACAAATAGTAAGGTAAGAGCATGTGTTTGGCCCCTTTATTTTCTCACATCAAAGGAAACAGGTTGCCATTCACAGCATTTTTTGCCCATCTAAACTGAAGTCCCGTATGCAAAATATGTTGTCTGCGGGTCCATTTGGCAGATCCTCGTTCAGAGACTCTGAGTCAGCAGACATTTACACCCACAAACATCTATCACAGAAAATCCCTGAGGATTAACTTTCTTTACTCTTAATTGAAGTTTAAAATGGTTTAATACAGATGATAGTCTTGTTCATATAGAGATATGCATAACATTTCCCATGAACCCAAGCACAGCATCAAGGTGTTCCTATCAGAAGCATGGGTGTCACATTTGTGCAGCGTGGATGCTAACGGAGTCTGATTAGTCTCCATGGCCAGGTTTTTAAATGCAGTTTTGTCCTTTGTCCAGGATCCTCTGGATCCTGATCCCTCCACTGTGAAATACTTACACCCCCCGAGTAACTGGTTTCGGTCTACAATTAGAATTCTCACTGCTGCTCTGTTGTTCAAGGGGGGTTGGTATCTGGGGGATCTATTGGGTCTTAGAACAGTGTACTCCACTCTGCAACATCTATGTCTACAATCTCATCTTTTCTCTTTCATTTCATTTGCAGTTTTTCTGCTAGTGTCTAATCTTGTATGTACTTCAACCAATTAGCTATGTGGGGTCTAGTCACTCATAATATTCCATGCTTGCAATAATCAGGCAAAGCATGGTAAAATGTTGCCTCATTTTCCCTTTTTTCGGTTTTGTAGTAGACCCAGCATGTATTGCATTTTTTACTTAGCAGGATCTTTTACTTCGCATGCTTAAGTTTGCATGCTTTTACTTTGCATAATTACTTTGCTGACTACTCACATCGTTATTTGGAAAAGGAGGCGCTTTAATTTCCAAACAATGGCGTGCAGCTCTGACGACGCCTGAAGCAGAAGAAGAGAGTAAGCACGGTGAAGCGAGGAACCACGAGGAGAGAGAGGTAAGTGGGGCAGTGTAGGTTTTTGGGGTCGTGCAGGTGGTTGTCTTTTAGGTTTTAGGGTTGTGTGGTTTAACTTTGCTTGTCTTCTGATCCCTATATTTGAATAGATATGTATTGTATATCAGCCACTACTTAGGTTTTGTTGCTAAAGGCTATGATTTTCTGTATTCCTTTGCGTTTGTTACAAGATAGTCGCAATTATTACGACCGAGGACTGTACCTCATGACCCGATGTTGCAGATTTAAACTAGTATTCTGTGTTGTTTGGTATACTAGGTTGTCTTATTTCTGTACAACACCTATGATTGAATTTTGCCTGTCTTTCGACACCTATATTAAAATAGGCACACCCGATTCATTAGCACGTATTTTTAGCTTTTGCTCTCAAATTATTTTATTTTGTATTCTTAGGCATTTGTTATTATATGGCTGGCATAGCTACGACTTAGGTCAGTTCTCATGATTTGATGTTTGTGAACTTTAAGAAGTATCCTAAATGATGGCATGTAATTGGTGTAATTTGCATCTTCTCTAATATTATCTTATTCTATTTTGACTGTTTAGCGTGGACGATTAATATTAAAAGATATTTGCACTAAGCCATATTTTTATATTGACCCTGCATTTGAACATTTTAAGCTAGCCGCTGCATTCGTCTTCACGATTAGTTCACTTGACTGGATTTTTGGGGATATAAATAGCACCTTAAAGATGGCACTCGTGGACCACGCCATCTGCACTCAAGGAGTATTCTCCCTGACGCGTTTCGCAGCTGCTGCACTGTAAGTTACCTTTGCGTGTTCATTTATTTTCGACCATGGGCTTGCTGTTTTATATATGAATATATGTGGTTACTGCGCAAGTTTTTACTACAATGTATTTGCGAACTAAAAGCATGCGCATGTGCAGTTAAATCTTGCGTAGTAATGGTTTTTGCGACGTAAAAACATCATAGTAAAAACTTGCGTGAATTGGCTAAGATTGGCTAAGATTGTAGCTAAAGTATATAATTATTGCAATAATTTGGGAATAAGGCCTTTTACTCAACCGCTAAATAAACCCCCTCCTGAAAAGGCTTGGAATAAGAATAAACAACAACAGCAACAGCAGAAGCAAAGGTCGCATGCTGGTTCACCGACACCTGATGCTTCTGAGCGTAGGTATGATTTACGTGACTGCTCTAAGATTAAGGCACCAGAGACTTTCAGGTTCCTGATCCTTGCTCTCCTCGTTCCTTGCAGGACTTGTCGGATCAACAGTTCGGTGGAGGGGAGCCACAAGACCGTAGACAAGAGGAGACCACGCAACAACGAAGTGATCCGCCATGCCAGTTTGACGTAAAAGCCAAACCGGCCCAGTTTCAAAAGGAAATAAATTGATGCTTTAACAGCGAAGTATGCCTCAGATGGAGAGAACCCTGCTCCTCGAACAGAGATGGGCTGTGACATAGTACGGGAGGTACTCCATCCTTGTCTGGAGGCGAGAGCAACCGAGACATTCATTACAGTGGAAACAGCTGATACAAGAGTTGCACCCCCTGATAGACTTTACGAGATAGTCCTCCAAATTGAAGGTGATATACAACGTACAATTAAGGGTGTCTTTTGGGACAACCTTACCTTGTCATAAGACATTTTGTTGGCGGAGACGGATTGGCCTCCTCCATTTGGTTTGGCTTCTTCCCGAGGGGAGGAGGTGATACTTCAGAGCTTTTCGCATTGCGTCTATGAAGAGGCTAAACAGGCTTTTGCATCAGAATGGGAATTAGCTCTTGCGCCGGCTGTGTATCGTAATCAGGTGGGCTGGAAGATATTTACTGGCACATGAGATCCCTTTGTGATCAATGGGACAGACACAGGCACAATACCCATTCAAACGACAGGCGAAAGCGCCCGTTAGTGGCATTTTGACCCTTTTGAAATATCAGGGTGTAATTGAACCCTCTGTTTCATCAATGAATAATCCTCTTTTTCCGATATCGAAACGATGTCGACCTTTTACCTTTTTACAGGCAGGTCGCTCGCCACGCCGCACAGCACCACCTGTTGTACCCGTGTTCTGAGCCCCAGCTGCCGCTGCTATCGAAGTTCGAGGCCCTCCTCCACCCGCAGGCTACCACCTGCGCGTCATCCCCGGTGACCAGCGGTAGGCCGTAGGTTTTGCTATTTTGATTTCTAACAGTAATTGCACTGTAATTTGTTCCATTTGTTGCAATTGCTTTTATTCTGTTTTATCGTTTTTCCTTCCCCTCTTGTACTTCACTGTGCCTGTGCCCTTTTCCTTCTGTATCCTTCGCCACTCGCCGTTCCCCCTCCTGTTTTTCCCGCCACTGCGTCCTTTGCGGCCTTGCCCCCACTCGCCCATTTGTCCGCTCCCACCTCCCAGCTGCTCCTACCTCCCCTTCTGATGGCGGGCGCAGACAGGGTTGCCTTGGGCGAGCTGGACTGCGCCCAGTGCCAGAACCCCTGGCCCACGCGAACGCCACGACGTCCGTCTCCGCTACGATGGCAGCAACCTCCACGCACTCAACACTGGACGATCACACACCTGCTTCCTGGCCGCCTCTTAGCAAACCCAAGGACCCTTCTCCTGCCGGAGCTGCAGCTTCACCAGCCTCCCAGCCACCAAACCACCCACAGAGAAAGGACGCAACTACTTCAGATGCATTCTACTCAACACCCGCTTAGCCAGGAAACACTCCATCGAACTCTGGGACCTACTCGACTCCACCTGCCCTGACGTCACCTTCCTGATGGAGACCTGGCTGAACCCCTCCTCGGCACCTGACATCGCCATAGCCATCCCTGACGGCTACAAGATCACCCGCAGGGAACGCACCAACGGAATAGGAGGAGGAATCGCCATCGTCCACAGGAACACCCTCAGAGTCTCGACCAGCACCGACGGCACCCTCAGCACCTCTGAACACCTGCACTTCCAGATCCACACTGATCCTAACACCACCCTCAGAGGAGCCCTCATCTAGAGACCCCCAGGACCACGGCCACAGTACAGCGATGCCATCGCCGACTTCGTCAGCGCGCACGCCCTCGCCTCCACAGACTACATCCTCCTCGGGGACCTGAACTTCCACCTCAAGAATAACAACAACACCAACTCCACCACCTTGATTGACAACCTCAAACTCAGGCAGCTCGTCGCAACACCCACCCACTCTGCCGGCCACATGATTGACCCCATCTTCTCCGCAAGCTCCCACGTCTCCATCAGCCACAACACCGAACTCCACTGGACCGACCATTGCTGCATCTACTTCACCTTTTGGAAACCCACCACGCACCACCACACTCAACAGATCCCTCGCTGATGTTGGAGCAAAGTCACCAAGGACCAGCTAAACACCACCCTCACCCGAAGCCCACCCATCGATCCCACCGACCCCGACACCGCCGCCAGCAACCTTAGACAGTGGATTGACGACTGCGCCAACACCCTCGCCCCGCTCAAGAAACCCTCCATCAGACACACCAAGAAGAAAGCCAGTTTGTTCACCACAGACCTCCAGGCATCCAAGCAAACCTGCCGAAAACTAGAGAATAAATGGCACCGCGAACAGACACCGGACAGCTACGCAGCCCACAAAAACACCATCCGCAGACACCATCACCTCATTGGATTCTTCAAAGACCACCTAGACAACAACGCACACAACAGCAAAGAGCTCTTCAACACCGTGAAGGAGCTCTCCAACCCCAGCTCCAAAACCAAAGACATCCCACCTTCGCAAGACCTGTGCGACTCCCTCGCCACCTTCTTCCATCGCAAAATCGCAGACATTCACGACAGCTTCAATACCACGACAATCACAGAGAGCTCCGACCTCACAGCCACCATCCTCACCGATCCCCTGCTCACCTGGACCAACATAAATGACGACGACACCATCAAAATCATGAACACCATCCACTCTGGCTCTCCGTCAGACCGATGCCCACACAACATCTTCAACAAAGCCCGCACCACCATCGCACCCCATCTCCGTAAGACCATCAACATCTCTTCAAGCCCGTGACCTTCCTGGAAATCTGGAAGCACGCCGAGATCAACGCCTTACTCAAAAGACCCAAGGCGATGCCAAGGACCGCAAGAACCTCTGACCCACCTCCCTGCTCCCGTACCCAGCGAAGGTCATCGAGAAGACCGTCAACAGACAACTGACCCGCTAACTCGAGGAGAAAAGCATCTTGGACCCGTCCAAGTTCGGGTTCCGCAGCAACCACAGCACCGGAACTGCCCTCCTCGCTGCCACTGATGACATCCCGATCGTACTGGACAACGGCGAATCCGTGACCCTCATCCTCCTGGACCTGTCAGCAGCCTTTGACAAGATCTGCAACCGCACCCTACGCACACTCCTCCACAATGCGGGGATCCGAGACAAAGCACTGACTGGACCACCTCCTTCTTCTCCGGCAGAACCCAGAGCGTCTGCCTCCCCTCTTATCGATCTGAAGCCACAGAGATCATCTGCGGCGTGCCCCAAGGATCATCCCTCAGCCCGACATTGTTCAACATCTACATGACACTACTAGCTCACGTCGCCGGACTGCACAACCTCAACATCATCTCCTACGCCGACAACACCCAGCTGATCCTTTCCCTCACCAAGGACCCCCTCACCGCAAAAACCAACCTCCACGAAGGAATGAATGCCGTCGCCGAGTGGATGAAGATCAGCCGCCTGAAGCTGAACTCAGACAAGACGGAAGTCCTCATTCTCGGCTCCACTACCTCGGCGTGGGACGACTCCTGGTCGCCGACCACACTGGGAACAGCACGACACCCACCGACCACGCACGCAACCTAGGGTTCATCCTCGACTCAACAATCTCCATGACCAAACAAGTCAACGCCGTCTCGTCTTCCTGCTTCAACACCCTCCGCATGCTCTGCAAGATATACAAGTGGATCCCCACCGAAACACGTAAAACGGTCACTCAGGCCCTCATCAGCAGGAGGCTATACTACAGCAACGCCCTCTACGCAGGAGCTTCGGACAAACTCCTAAAACGACTACAACGCATACAGAACGCCTCCGCACGCCTGATCCTCGATATCCCTCACCGCAGCCACATCACACCCCACCTACAAGACCTGCACTGGCTCCCCGTCCACAAGAGGATCACCTTCAAGCTCCTCACCCACGCACACAAAGCACTCCACAACACCGGGCCGACATACCACAACAGACGACTCGAACCGCCAGCTCTGCTCTGCCGACCTCGCCCTCGCCGTCCCCCGCATCCGAAGAGCGAACACCGGCGGCATATTATTCTCCTACCTCGTCGCCAAAACCTGGAACACCCTCCTCATCATCCTACGGCAGACCCAGGACCTACTCACCTTCAGGATTCTACTCAAGACCTGCCTATTCGAGCAGTAGCAGCACCCCTCCCCTTAGCGCCTTGAGACCCTCACGGGTGAGTAATGCCCTTTACAAATGTTGTGATTGATTGATAGCATAGTTTTGGATTACAGAAATTTGAACAATCATAATCGTACGTCTGCCGAACAGAACACCCACAGCCCTGCGTTGATAAATAGCACAGTCCGAAAAAAGCATAAAACCACTTTAGATATTTCAAATGGATTTTACAGTCACAATGTGGCTCCTGAACCATGACTGGACTGCATTTACTGCAGTCGGCAATCAGAAACTATTTACACGGTTGCCAATTGGCTATAAGAATAGTCCTGGTGTGTTTGCTGCGCATGTTGTGTCTCTTTTACACAACATTCACCCTGATGCTTTCTCTTACGTTGAAGACATTTATTTGATGGATGACAAATTAATACCGCATCTGGTGCGTGTTGACAGCATCATGTTGTCATTTGCAGACTTAGAGTACAGATTCAATTTTGCTAAGTCTCACATCGCCTACTTGGTGGTTCTCTTTTTGGGTTACGAACTCAACAATGAAGGGAGGGGGTTAGCCCTCCAATTTCTGGAGAAATTTGCTCAATTGCAACGTCCATCCACGCTTAAGAAGATACAATCTTTGCTGGGTTTTTAGAATTTCAGGAGGACCGACATTCCTGAATATGCCCAGCGTATCAAACCACTATACGCGTTGATACAACTCTCTTTTTCATCTTCTAGCTTGCTTCCGGAAAATACAACATTTCTTCAGTCTTTGCAGTTTGACCTGCTTGCAACCAACTACTTTTTAACTTGTGACAACACGACTATCTTAGTCATACGGATTGTACCTGGTACAGTGGTGTGAGAAAGTGGCTCTATATATACTGGACTAGAAGGAAGTACAGTGTGTACAGAGTCCACCAACCCCAGAGGTATAACAGAGGTTAAAGTCAGAACTGACTTTACTCTCCAAAGTGGTAGCTTGGTCGAGCAGTAAGGCAGTACCAGAGGACAGTGTAAAGCATTTGATGTACACACTCAGTCAGCAAAAGGTTTCACATACTCAAGGACTGAACTCCAGGCCAATTGCTTGTATATCCAAAGATATGGTTGTTTTATTTTTAGAACCAACAGTTATAAAAATATACTTTTCAAGTTACGAGTACTCTCATGTAAATACTTTGCAGAGGAGCAATAAGTTTTGTACATACAATAATCACAGGTTAGCTAATAAGCAATACAGTTCTGAAACACACTCTAGCATTGAGCTCAATGGGTTTTCATAGGAAAGTACAGTTGATTACTTTATGGATTACTTTGGTAGTTCCAGGACTAGTTCTTGGATTCAGTCCTGGGGTCTAGGCTGAAACCAGATTAGCAAAAACGTTTTAGTTACAGGGATGATTTTTCCTGAATATAAAGCTGTTTTAAAAGATCACACTTAGAAACTTTTCGAGATGATTCTCACAATGTTATTCAATGGGAGCAAATTCAGGTAACAGGTAAAGTACGATTGCGTTACTTTTATAACCCCGCACTAGTCGCCTAGGGCCAGCACTGGGGGCTTGACTCAAAACAGGTAGGTAATTGCGTTTCAGTATTTGGTACGATTTTTAAAGAATATTTGCAGTTTTCAAAAGTAGACACTTAGAAGAAATGTCATAGAAAAGCAGACATGGTGAAAATACAAGTTACTAGTAAACCCGCTAGGGATTACTTTTGTGGTTCAGTACTGGGCTGAAAGGTACAGTACTGGCTTCTCTCCTGATCACAGGTGAGTATTTTCGAATTCGGACTTCGGCTGATTTTATAGGAATATTTTCAGTTTTCAAAACTTCACACGTAGAAAATTCTCCAGTCAAAAAATGGGTCAATGTTATCCAATGGCAGGTAAGTGAATTACCGGTTTCCAGGTGAGTACTTGGTTGGTGAAGTTAGGGTTCTGGGCATAGACTCAGGGGTCCCCCAGGGTCAGATGAGTACAGTTAGTTCAGTCCCAGCGGCGCAGGGGCGGCCGGGTGCAGAGGTAGGTAGGCCCAATGTTATCCAACGAGGGAAAGGGGCCCTTCGGTTGGTGGCTGCTGGCGAGCAGGCCACGCGGCTCTGGGAGCTGGGCTCCTGGTCACTTGCTCAGGGCAAGGGGGGAAAGTAGGATAGGGCAAAGAGGTCACAGCCAGCGGCACTCGGGCGGCTGGGTGCAGGGTGCTTTTAAGCCATTGGGCGCTCAATGTTATCAAATGAGGATCTTGCAAAAGGAACAAAGGCTGCAGGCTCGGGGACGGTGACTCTCCAGGGGCGACCAGCACTTCAAGAGGTAAGTTGGGATGTTGGAGCACAAGTAGGTACCCCAAAGGGTGGCACAGGGGGCCGCGGGGCGCCGGGTGCAGGGGTGTCTTTGGGGGTCGGAAAAGCTTACCCTCCGCTGGGCGCGGTCGGGGTGGCGCCTGGTTCTGAGTCTGCAGGTGTCAGCTGGTTCGTCGAGGAGGGTCTTTGGGCACTGGACTTCGGGTCCCAGTCGCCGGGGGGACGTCCTCGTGGTCTTGGTTTGGGTTGGCCCGGCCCGGGCTCGGCTGGTGCAGAGTGGGCTGGTCCGGAGCTTCCTGGTGGGCACCAGGTGGGTTGTTGCAGCAGAGCCTCTGCTGATGGGAGTCCCAATCGTCGAAAGGGTCAAGGCAGGCAGGTCCTCTGGGTATCCCAAGGTTGCTGTCCGCGGAGGTCGCCGGGTTTAGGCAGGAGCAGGTTCCAGGATCAACAGGCCGGTAGGGCTGGGGCCAAGTCAGTTGTTGTTGTCCTGTTAGCAGCTGCACGGCGAGTCTTCTTCTTGAACTTCTTTCTTCTTTATGATATCGGCATCTGAGGAAAGAAGGTTCAGGGAGCCCCTGAATACTAAATTTAGGGGTGTTACATGTAGGGCAAGGGCAGGGACCAATGGGTCCCTGTCCTGGGGTGAGTACACCCCCTAGCCTGCTCCTCATGTGGGAGGGGGCAGGAGCTTAGCTGGGATTGGGCAGGACTCCCCATCTACAAGATGGCCGGAGCCCGGGGTTGTGCTTCACCTCGCCTCCTCCACCTGAGGGGTGGAGTTGGCACAGGTTGGCACCCCCCCTTCCTGACGTAGTTTTTCCCACCAGTCTTCCTGCAAGAGTGGGGGTAGGACTGGTGGGGGGCTGGTTGCTGGGTACAGAAAATGGTCTGGAGAAGCTCTCAGAGGAGGTATGCCTTTGAAGCTTCTCCCTGTCCATCCGGGGGGAAGAGACATAGCACCTCGCCCAGGATGTGCTTTGTTGCAGACCCAGGAGAGCGAGGGGCTCTCCATCCAGGGGTCCAGCAACATGTCTGCTGTGTGGCAGCCTCTGCAGCCACTCAGCCCAGATGTGGATTGTAGGTCTGTGTTTTTGGAGGGCATCTCTAAGATGCCCTCTCGTGCTTTTTTCATTAAATCCCACACTGGCATCCATGCGGGTTTAATGTGCTGAGAAGTTTGGTAGCAATCTTGTCAGTCTTCAGTGAAGCCATTATGGTGCTGTGGAGTTAGTTCATGAATGACAACCTGCCAGCACCATATACTCTTAAATGGCAACACTGCACTTACAGTGCCCAGGAATGGCCCTGGGTACTGTAGGGGCAAAGGGCTCATGCACCTGGGCCCTCACCTCTGGCATAGGGCACCCAGCTAAAGGGGTGACTGAAGTATGCCAGGGCAGTGGGTTCTGTGGGCATGACACACAGGGATGTGTGCCATGTCGACTCTTGCTTTAGTTTTGTACTTAGGCACTCAGCCTTCAAAGGCAGTGTGTGGGTGCCAGGGTACAGGGCCCCTAAGGGTGGCACAATAAGTGCTGCAGCCCTTAGGGGTCTTCTCTGGTCACAATGCCCTGGGGACCTAGGGTACCATTTACTAGGGGCTTACAGGGGCCAGAGATGCCAATTGGGTATTTTGTTTCAGCATAGCTTTTCTTTGTAGGGAAGGAACACAGGCCCTGGGTACCCGATTGACAGGGACCCAGGGCACACTCAGTCAAAGTACATCAGCAGTTCAGAAAAAAGTGGGGGGCATACCAAGGCAAGAAAGATGGCACTTTCTCACAAGTGGGTTTCACTTATCTGACGTTCAATGAGGGAGACTTGGTCCCCATTGCATACAAATCGCATTTGTACACACCAGCCGAGATTACCCATTGAGGAAATTCTTACAGCAGTACAGATAGCAATCCTGAAGGAACGCTCTCTGACTCAGGGGTAACGCTTTCTTATGGTATCCCCTGTTCCTACTCTAGAGGGGGTAACAAAGGCAAACGTACCGAATTCTATGTTCTTTCACATCGGCCAATGTCACTTTTATCTTTGACCCGTCCTTGCAGACGCAGGAGTTTTTACAGTATGAACAAGTTCATCATGCGCCACAGTTTTTGCTTCCTCTTTACCAGTACAAGTGTATAGTTTATACCAACGGTTCTGCACAGTTGGCCGTTGGTTCCAAGCATGCTTACTTGGCTGTCTGTGCTATTGTGGCCGGTTCTATGGTTGACGGTGAGTTTAAGTCTTCCTTAGTCCACTCACAGTCACTTGGAGACTGCACAACTCAGTTGGCTGAGCTGCGGGGTTTATTTTGGCTCTTGAATTTGCTGATCCAGATGTACCTACTCTGAAACTAAATGAAATGAAAAGATTTATAAAGCGCGGTAGCTGCCCTCAGGCGTCCTAGCGCTAAGTAAACAACACTTGCTAATGAGACAGCTGAAAAACATTTTTATTCGGATTTCTTAAAAAGGAAGGTTTTTAGATGTTTGGGGAACAGGAGTAGGTTGGGCTCGGATCTCAGATGGAGGGGGAGGGTGTTCCAGAGCCTGGCTGCGTTATACGAGAATAACCGTCCTCTGCATCTGGATCTCTTGATCCTAGGGACTATGGCGAGGAAGGAGGAGGCTGATCGGAGCTGTTTGTTCGGGTGGTAGGGGGTAATTAGGGAGTGATTGATGGCAGCCCCCGTTTTCCAGAATGCTCGGTGTGAGATATAGAGAGGCTTGAAGTCGATTCTCTCCCTGACTGGGAGCCAGTGAAGGCTTTTTAGACCGGACTTGGCTGAGAGGCAACGGGGCATCTGAAGCAAGGTTTGGGCAGCACAGTTTTGTATGATCTGGAGCTTACACAGGGTGGTTTGAGGGGCTCGTAGATAGAGGGTGTTTCCAAAATCAAGACGGGATAGGATTAGACCTTGGACCATGATCTGTCTTGCCCGAAAGGGCAGAAGGGGAAGCATCTTCCGAAGAAGCCTGAGTAGCCCGAAGTCCATAGCTGAGAGTTTGGCTGCCTGGCAGTTGAAACTGAGGGATTTATCCAGCCAGATGCCAAGGCTCTTTATAGAGTCTTTGGGTGTGGGGGGGAGCCATGACAGATGGGCCAAAGTGAGTTGATCGTGGAGGCATGGGGGTTGCCTAGGAGCATGAGCTCTGTTTTGTCTCTGTTTAATTTAAGACATGAGGAGGTCATCCATTTGCTGACTTCTTCTAAACAGACCCTTGGGTTGTCCTGTGCTTTATGTGTATCTGACTGATTGAGGGCCACCACTAGCTGAGTGTCGTCGGCATATGTGATGATTTTTATCCCGAACGGACCCACTATCTCAGCTAGTGGGCTCATGTATATGTTGAATAGCGTAGGGCTCAAAGAAGAGCCCTGCGGCACCCCACATCCGAGGGGCTTGGTGGGGGAGGTGGTGTCATCCTCGAAACCCTGAAATGAACGGTCGGTGAGAAAGGATTCAAGCCAGGTGATTGCTCTCCCTGACACTCCTAAGCTGGTGAGTCGGTGCAGTAGAATTTTATGGTTCACAGTGTCGAAGGCGGCACTTAGGTCCAGGAGGATAATTGCCACCGATCCTCCCTGATCCAAGATCTTCCTGGCCTCCTTCGTCACTGCAACCAGAACAGTTTCAGTCCCATGCATGGGACGGAAACCTGTCTGGGAAAGGTCGAGTAAGTGGTTGGTCTCGAGGAACTCTGTCAGGACCATGTTGACATGTTTCTCTAGGATTTTGCTCACCCAGGGTAGCAGGGAGATCGGGCGATAGTTGCTTGGGTTATCTGGGTCCAGATTGTTTTTTTTAAAAGAGCTTTGACCATGGCTCGCTTCCAAGGGGATGGGACAATGCTTGTGGAGAGGGAGGCGTTGAGCAAGTCCAGAATGGTGGGGAGAATGTTAGAGATAGCTGAGAGCACGGTGCGTGGGGGTGCCGAGTCATTGGGGGAGCCGGACTTTACCTGATGCATGATGGAGTCAAGCATATTTGAGTCGAGAGGAGGAAGGACTTCGAGTGTAGTTGGGGGTGTTGCCCAAATTCAAGTGGTATTGTAAGTGGGGGGTCGATATAAGTGGGGGGAAAGGAAGTGTAAATGCTTTGAATTTTTGGGAAGAAAAACTCTGCCAGGTCGTTGCAGCGGGTTTGCGTGTTGTGAGAGGGAGGGGCTTTTTCAGGAAGCTTGAGGAGGGTGTTTGCAATACGATATATTTCTTTTGGCTTGGCGGCAGCTGCGATTATTTTTCCTGCAAAGAAGTTTGATTGTGTTGTTTTGATTTAATTTTTGTAGTTCGGGGGAATACCAGGAGGCAGTTTTTAGATTGCGCTTAGGCTTAGTGCGGCTTGCAGGAAGTACTAGTGATTTAGAGATCCAGCTATTGTAGTTCTCTTTGGCTAGAGAAGGATCTTGATTTTTGGGGGGTCTGGAAATTTCCAGAGCTAATAGCCAGTTCTCTTGGGGGAGTTTTGACCATTTGCGTTCCTTACGTGCGGTTATGTTGGGAGGGGGGGGGGGTTGGAAGTTCCAAACAAGAGGGATCAGGAAATGGTCCGTCCATGGGAGGGGGAAGGCGAGCCCACTATGAGGTTTTCGCAATTACTGAAGACGGGGTCTAAAAGGTGACCTTTGATGTGGGTGGGTGTGTGCACAAGTTGTTTAAATTGCAGCGTGGAGAGATTTGTTGTCAATTCCACGGCGGAATGATCTAAGTTATCGTCAAAATGAATATTGAGATCCCCTAACCGGGTATACTTGGACGGGCTGAATGCTAGATTGGCTATGATGGTAGGAAGGGCATTATGAAATTGTTTCAGGGTTCCGGGTGGACGGTATATAAGTGTCCCAGAGAAGGTGCTGGAGGGGGAGAAGTCTATGGCAAAGGAAAGACTTTCACAGTCTGGGATCGAGTAAGGCGAACTACGGCACTTATAACAGTCCTTATAGATGATTGCTAGGCTACCCCATTTTCCGGTCAAACGGTCTTCACATAGTATCTGATACCCTTGGGGGAGGGCTTGCACCAGGTCGGGTTCTGACTATGTGGTCAACCAGGTTTCTGTTAGGTATAGGACATCTGGGCCGTGCTCCTCCAAGAGCATAGAAATTTCGATAGAATGTTTAGGGAGTGGTCTACAGTTTAAGAGGTAAATTTTTAGCTCGTTTTTTTGGGGAGGGACTGTGTAGACCTGAAAGTTACACTGTGAGCATGAGATGTGTGAATCTGGTGGGTTCCAAGAGTGAAGGCATGGGGCATGTGTTGTTCCTCTCAGATTAAGGAGAGAGGTGGGGCTATAGCTCTTAGTGTGGGCGGGAGATCGGGCAGGGGTTGTGGCCCCGGCCGGTCGCGGATGGGCGCAGACGGGCTTGCCTTTGGCACGCCTTCAGCGCGCCAGTGGCACGCCGCTGCGCGCGTCTGCTGCGCCTCTGTTTGGGCATGTCTTTTATGGAGGGGCAGTCTAGAGCGCTGACCTGCGCGCTGGTGGGCGGAAATGGCTAGACCTGACTTCTAGCCGGTGGCATCTTCTTCCAATCAAACGGAAGAATCCTCGCTGGACCGGGGAGGGACACTAACTCGAACTGGCAGGTGAGCCAAGTGAGTGGGTCGAGAATTGAGGTAATTTACCTTTTGTAAGGGCGGATTGCCCAGTTAAAATGCGTCGCCAGTGAGTTTTAAAGAGTGAATCGGAGGGCCTTCCCCAAGCGCTTCTCCGTTGTTGAGCAGATGGACACTATCTCACCCTAAGTGCCTTATAGTGTGTGATTCTTTCTATTGTTTACAATCCTTCAATGACAATCTATACTTTTGGTCTCAAAACGATTATAAAGACTCTAAAGGTAGCTCAATAAAGCATAAGACTCTTTGGGCTTAAGTGGCAGCTCTTAAGGAAAGCTTGCCGCTCACAAATGTTATTCACACTCTTGGCCATCAGCGTGTGGGAGCACATGCGGTCTGTAATTCTTTGGGTGATGAGGTAGCCAAATCTTCAGTTACCATGTGTTCAGTACCAGCAGTTACAAGGTCCATGACTAAAATGTATAATTAAATTCTTGCAGCTATAGCTGCAACGAAGGATGGGACTGTGTTCACACAAGGTTTCCCTTCCAAGTATTCATATCATTTATCACCGGAACAAATTCCCCTTGTTTCCATTCTGTCCATTGGGAATCGGCGGATTCCCAACGAGGACCGCAGGCTTCCTTTGATCGTAGCCGCTCATGAGGGCAAGGCATCTGCGCATGCTGGAGTATCAGAGACAGTGTCCCTCTTGCAGCAGCGTTATTGCTGGCGTGGTCTGTATAGACAGACTCATAATTACGTTCTTTCTTGTGACATTTGTCAACAGATTAAACTATCCACAGTTGCATGTCCTCCTGCCACGCAGCTATACATTTCAAATCAGCCATTTGGTTGTATTCACATTGATCACTGCGGTCCTTTGACATCAAACAATGCCTAGTAACACATTTTGGTTGCTGTGGATTTGTGCACTAGATTCCTTTGAGTTTGGCCTCAACTTAGTGCTGACGCTCGAAATGTCATTAGAGATTTGTGCGTCTTTATCGGAACATATGCTTGTGGTACCTTCCACTCTGACCAAGGTCCAGCATTCGCCTCTAAGGCTTACAAGGTTGCGATGAGGTCACAGGGGTACTATTGCCATTTTAATCTCCATACAGGCCTGAGGGCAATTTGGTAGTGGAACGAATGAACCGTGACTTATATGGGGATCAACGTGCACTAAATATTCTTCCAAGAAGAACTCTGGGTAGGCGGACCCCATACGAAATGCTCTTTGGCATCTAAATGTTTGTGCCAGACCTTGATTGTCTAGACGTTGCGGCGGCAGCCGCGACATTTGGCGTAGATAACCATTGTGCTATGTTACAGGAGATACAAAAGACTCGACACACTCTTGCAAAACTGAGTTGTACTCGTCCGAAGATACAGCGGTGCTGATCCCAGTCACAGGATGGCTTCTTAGAGTTGCTGATCTGGTCCGGGAGAAGATAGAGAACAAAAAAGAGTCTGGTCCCCTTCCTACTGTGCTCCAGTCCCAGTTCTTTGATTAAAGGGTACACATAATGTAATTTTGCCTCAACTGCCAGGACGCAAAGAGAATCAATACATTTCCACTGAACATGTCAAGTTACACCATTTGGCTGATACTAAATAGTATGCCTAAAAACGTTTCACGGAGGGATGTTATACTTCCTTTGCATCAGGAACGCGAAGTGGAGACCTCAATTGATGTGCTGCCGATTTTGTCGTCAACTTCAACTGTTACTCCTCATGAATATACCTCTCTGGGGCGTGGCTTAGAGGCCAATGCAAGCAGTAGCGTGAGCGCCGAGCTCCGCTAAGAAGGTCCCGTAGTTATCCTGAACAGGGACTACCTCGTCCCCCCTACGGTCCTCCGTGATCGGTGACTGTGGGGGAACTACGTGGGAGAAACTTGACCCCCCAAACGGCGGGAATAGAGCCGCTTTGGCAACTACCTGGGCCGCGCCCAAAACTAGCGGCAAAAATCAAAATGGCGGCAAACCGGAGATCGGCGGCTCCTGGGCTGCGCTGACGGAGAGCTGATAACCTGCCGCGAGGAGCTGCGGAGCGCAGAGAGGAGTGCGGCCCCTTACGGCAGCAGCCCGGGAGATCATTAAACTCTGCCTGGAATTGCGGCAGGGGTGCTCTGTGTGCCCTTCCCCCCTCCCCCTCAGCCCTCGGAGAGAGCGTGGCAGGAGAACGGCGACGGGACAGCTCCGCGAACTGGGCGCTGCTGAAGGATCGGAACTGCTTGACCCGGCGCTGGTGAGTGGGGCCGGGTGGAACCCGCGGCTACTAGCTGCGGAGGCCGGTGAGTGGCCCTGGGACCGCCAGGCGCTGCGAGCCAGCGTGCGGGCGAGAGCGGGAGCCCTGAGGGTTGATCTGCCGGCTGGGCGGTGACGGCCGGGGAGCTGTCGGACGGAGCATAGCCTGAGGAGCCCAAACGCTGGGGGCTGGCCCCGAAATAATAGAGAGCAGTCCCTGGGGGTGCACCAGCGCACTGGGAGGCCTGAGAACGGACTGAGGAGTACCACCTCCGGAGCCACGTTGCCCCACAGCCCAGTGGGGATCGGTCCGGCTGGCGCAACTTTGAAAGACGAAGCAGGCTGTGGGGGCTAGAGCAGTGACACTCGCTGACATTGCACGCCCTGGGGCGAGGAACACTGCGGCGGCCAAGAACTATTGGGGACCTGCAGGTGCGGGCGATTGTACCGAGGAGAGGCACGAGGCCTAAGAACAGGCTCAGAAAGATTAGCATGACACTGGTGATCTTGCCCTGCTGCTGGAGCTAGACTGCGGTGCACGTTAACGGAATAGCACTGGGGCATATCGAGGGTGAGGAGCTGACCTAGTAGTACAGTGGACAGTGCTGGCCCGTCCGGAACGCACTGCAGTTGCACCTCAGTCATGAACAGTGAGATCCTGTACCTTGGACCCTGCGGGAGCGGCCTGGAGATCTTCGATATGGGCAAACTCAAAGGAAGAAAGGATGGGGCGCAACAACTGTCTGATGCCGAACCCCCGCCCCAATCTGACCAGGAAACACATGAACTCCCGCAAGACCCTGGCCTGCAGCAGCAGCTACACAAGATCTTGATGGGCATCGCGGACTCTCGAGCTGCCTTGCAGCAGGACATTGCGCAGGTGGCAACTGGCCTTGGGGGCGGACCACTCTAAACTGGTCGACAGGGTGGAGCAGGTGGAACCTGCACAGACTGCATTGAGTGCGACCGTGACGAATGTCTTGGATCGCATCGCAGCCCTGGAGAGACGCGCCAAGGACGCAGAAGGGAGAAATAGGCGGAACAACATCCGCGTGGTGGGCCTGCCTGAAAAAGCAGAGGGGCCGGACATGATACGCTACCTGGAGGACTGGCTGAGATCGGTGGTTGCTCCTGAGGGCCTATCTACCTTTTACACTCTGGAACGGGTGCATCGAGTCCCGGTGAGACCACCGCAGCAAGAGCGGCCTCCCCGACCGGTGGTAGCGTGCCTACTGCACTTTCGAGACAGAGACTTACTGCTCCAGAAAGCCCGCACGGAAGGTCCGTACCATGTGGGTAACAGTACAGTCACTCTGGATTATACCTTCGAGAGACAGCGACGCCGAGCATCCTTCCAGGCGGTCAAGAAGGAACTACGGGCGGAGGGGCTCCAGTACTCCCTGTTGTTTCCTGCCAAACTCCGGATAGTCCTGGATGGGAAGACTTGCTTCCATGAAACGCCAGAAGAGGCGTGGACATGGCTGGAATCTTATCGGGCTGGTAAAGATGGGACGGAGCGACAATCGCAGAACATCGCTGAGCCTTCACAACTCCGGAAGTCACAAAGGATACGGCGTCGACGACGGGGCCTGCAGAAGCCATCTACTTCTCAGACCGAAGTGGACCGCAGAGGTGCTTTGGAGGCGTGTCGGCCATATCTGGTGACTTGCCGGCGACTCAGCTGCTGGAATCAGACCCGGAGAGGGACAAGGGGTGCTCGGAGGCTGAGTCAACGGCGTCCGACAGTGTAAACTTGCCGCTGGTCACGCCTGGCACGGCAGACGAACTCCTGGATGAGTAACATTTGTACTTTATGTGAATATTGTGGGGCAGTTGTAACTGAGAACGAGTGAGGGGACAGCACTCAGATCTTGCTAGGCTGTTCCATGTGGCTGGGAATAGGGAGAGGAGCTCCTGGCTTGAACCTATGATGACGCAGAGGGACAGTGGCTAAAAGTTGGAAGGCACCGGTCATAAGCAGGAGGGGGGGTGATGATATTAAGTTTCATGGGACCTTCGCGATGCTGTTTGGGTGTTGCTTTATTTGATTGTTTGCTTGCTAGGCTCTATCCAACCCCCACCGGATGGTTCCCAGTTAGTACGCCTTTAATACTTTAAGGGCGATTGTTGGGTTAGTTTGGACAGGATTGCTATGTTAGTGCCTGTTCTAGGGAGGGAGGGCAATGCAGAGGGCGGTTTGGGACTGTTGAGACAAGGGGATGTTAGAGTTGGGTATTGTGACTCACTGGCGTGGTTAGGGAGGAATAGCGTTTTTTGGTGCTCTGTTACGAAACAATGAATCCATCACCTGATGTAAAATGCATGACTTGGAATGTAGGGGGACTACACTCTATGCAGCGTAAATATAAAGTTCACTCGTACCTGGTGCGTAGGGGCGTGCAAATAGTTTTCTTGCAAGAAACCCACCTGACCAGAGCTGAGGGACTGATGCTGCAGCGTAGATGGCGGGGGCAGCTCTATTATACTACCTACTCAGCGTATGCGAGGGGGGCACTGATCTGGGTCAGGGCCGGGGTCCCCTTTCCAGTTGACAGACCAGCTGATCGACCCAGAGGGCCGTTATGTAGCCGCTAGGGGATGCCTGCATGGGAGAGGTGGGACCCTTTGTAGTGTTTATGCCCCTAATGCGGATCAAGCAACCTTCTTTGCACACATGTCAGATGCCTTGGCTGACTATCTCAAGACTCCAGTTTTGTTGGGAGGGGACTTCAACTCCATTGCAGATGTGACCATGGATAGATCCCATCCCCCATTACCAGCTGCTCCGATCCATAAACTCTCGAAGGTTAGAACTCAATGGCAGGATAGTTGGGGACTTACAGATATATGGCGCGCGCAGCATCCCGATGAACGGGATTACTCATATTTCTCAGCTCTGCATGATCTGCACGTGAGGCTTGATGCGATTTTATGTAGCGCTGACCTTGCTCCCCTAGTATTTAAAAGCGAATATTTATCGCGCACCATCTCGGATCATAACCCGCTTCTGGTGAGTTTCTGCTGGACCAGGGAGCGCCCAGCAGTCCCGAATTGGCGTTTGCGACCGGAGCTACTAGAAGACTCGGCTTTTCGGACTGACCTAGAGACAGGGATAGGGCGGTATTTTAGTGAAAATGAGGGCACCGCTAAGACAACCGCTATTGAATGGGACGCTTTCAAGGTGGTGGTCCGCGGTTTCTGCATAGCTAATTGGGTGGGAGTGCGGACGACGCTGCTACGCGAGATAGACACTGCAGAGAAGAATCTCAGGAGTGCTGAACGGAATCACTCTACTAACTCGGAGACACGAGAGGGGGTCTTGAATTTGAGGGAAGCAGTGGCGGCGATCTTGGAACGCTTACGATGCTTCGACCATAGAGCCTATTTGGCCCGAGCACACGCTGAGAGGGACAAGGTGGGTACTTTATTGGCATGGCTGGCCAACCCCCTCCCTAGGTGTGCTCATATATTGGCGCTGACATCCCCATCGGGCCAGTTGGAATACACCCAGCAGCAAATATATGTTCGATGTTTTGACTATTATGCTGACTTGTATAGTAGCCAGCTGCAGGCCGGGGACGCAGAGGTGCAGGCTTTTTTGGAGCATTTGGAGCTGCCTACCATTGACACGGAGGAGGCAGACTCTCTCGGCCGGGATATTGCGCTTGCTGAGATATGATGTGCTGTTAAACAGCTGGCCCATAACAAGACTCCAGGACTTGATGGCCTGCCCATTGAGTTTTTTTCGGCTTATGTTGATATCCTGGTGGGATAGGTGTGGCGCCGCGGCCAGGGCGACTGACGCTGGAATCTGGGGATCAAGGTTCGATCCCCGGCTCCGGCGGCAGGGTAGCCCAGCACCATGTGACTCTGGGCAATAGCTTGCTTAATCTTCCCGACGGCCCCCAGCGCCTAGAGACCCTTACGGGTGATTGTGCGCTTTACAAATGTGGATTATTATTATTATTATCCTTGCCCCTAGATTGCTATTGGTGTTTAAGGAAGCCAAACGACTGGGTGTGCTGCCATCCTCGACTAGGGAAGCCATTATCATCCCACTACTCAAGCCAGGGAAGGCCCCTACGGACCCCTCTGCGTATCGACCCTTATCTATACTCACCACTGACTATACAATTCTGAGTCGTGTCCTGGCCACCCGGCTACTTCCACACATGCTGCGCCTGGTTCATCCCAATCAGGCTGGGTTCATTCCTACTCGTAATACTGCGGGTAACATACACAGGTTGATACGCATTTTGAATGCAGACCATGGTGCAGACAGCCGGGCGGTGGTCCTCTCAGTAGATTTTGCAAAAGCATTTGATACCTTGGAGTGGCCCTACCTTTTCTCGGTTATGAGAGCCATTGGGCTTGGAGAGGGATATGTCCGCTGGACTGAAATTTTGTACTCGTCAGTGAGCGCCAGAGTGAGGGTGGGAGCGGTCATCTCTTCCTCATATCCGGTGGGGCGAGGCACCAGACAGGGATGCCCGCTCTCCCCGCTATTATTTGCCCTGGCGATAAAGCCATTGACTATTTGTGCCCGATTGGGACGAGAATGTCAGGGCCTATGCCTCCGGGGCAGGACGCACTTTATTTCACTATATGCGGATGACCTCTTGATGTTCTTAGAGAACGCCGGGGAGGCATTGGAGGGGGCGCGAGCCCTCCACCGCAGGTTCGGGGACATCTCTGGTTTGAGAGTCAATTGGGGGAAAACCTGTGTCTTTCCGGTGGCCCGAACAACTGGCCCGCCCGCGACTGCACATGACGTCACGTGGGAGCCTCATTGCCTCCCTTATCTAGGGATGCATATTTAGCATATTCACCATAACCTGGATGATCTGTTCGACTGTAATATTGGGAGGGCTATGAGGGGGCTTAGGGGCAGCATGCAATTTTGGGGCACATTGCTGTTGTCAGTGGCAGGCCGGGAAACACTCTTGAAGATGGTGGCACTCCCCCGACTGCTCTATTACTTTCGCACATTGCCGGTATGGATACCTGTGGCCCTTTTCCGGCAGCTTCGCTCTATGGTGGGCAGCTTTATCTGGGGGAATGGGAGGAGACGAGTGGCGTTGGACACACTGATGCGCCCCAGGGCAGTGGGGGGTTTCGCCGTCCCAGATTTCGAACTTTATTACCTGGCTGCGCAGTTCCAGGGCCTTACCCAGGCAGTAGCACAGGAGTTTAGGGGGCCTGAACGAGAAGTTGAACCGGACGTGCCACGGCACGTCCTGTCCTTTGTGGTGTTACACCAAAAACTACATGCAGACTCATTGACAGTAGAGGAATGCACACTGAGGCTTTGTTGGAAACGGTACCACAGCAGAATAGGAGTACGGCGCCCTTATGCCCCAGAGATACCACTGGGCATGTGTACAGCACTTCCGCATGGCGGTGATTGGTCGGCTCTTGCATAGTGGAAAAACCTTGGGTTGCAGGTTGTGGGAGATTTATACGGAGATGGCGTCTTATTACCTTATGATGAGTTACAGGAGAGATTTGGGCTCCCACGGGGTCACTACTTAATCCATGCCCTGACTGCTGCCGTTCAGAAATACCATGCCAATATGTTACGATGTCGGCGGGCACCTACAAAGCTGTCACTTGCTTATATGGCCATATGCTTGAGGAGGGGTTGCTACCGCTACAGAGGCTCTGATCCCACTGGGAGGCAGACATGGATAGGGAAATTCCTGACTCGGCTTGGAAGCAAATAGTAAAGAGGGCATGGAAAGGCACTAGAAATGCTAGATTTAGTTCATTTCTTCATATTGCACAGGGCGTACCTTACTCCGGAGAAGATCAATCAGTATTTTCATGTAGATGATGCACTGTGCCCCCGCTGTAAATTGAGGGGTGCGGGTCTTTTGCATATGCTATGGGATTGCCCACAGTTGGGTACTTACTGGGAGGATATCATTGCATTATTGGGTGAAATTACGGAACGACAGGTTACTCCAGACAAAGGAACCTGTCTCTTACACTAGTCCCCCCACATTAGCAAGACAACATTAACGAGCAGGTTTCTGGATTTGGGATTGGTGTTAACCAAAAGAGAGATTATGTCCCATTTGAAGAACCCGGGGGGAGGGGGGTCCCAGTTTTACTAGATGGAGAGCTGCGCTGCTTACATGGGCGGGGAGCGAGAGTGTGGTTCGCCTACAGCAGGCTCAGAGATCCCACAATGACAAAGCATTAGAAGCGGCGCGGGCATGGGAGGCCCTGGTTGAGGAGCTGAGGGCACCTGAGGCAGACTCTGACTCGGAACTGAGTGCACCCACTGGGAGTGGTGACTTGTAATGTGATTCCCCTATAACGTGCCCCTGCGCCTCCACTAAAGTCATAGTATCCCATATTGTTGTGTATCTAGTACCAGGACAGTGCTCAATTGTTGTGACCTATAGATTTACTACAAGGGTTGGTTTAATAGACACGCCGGTGAGTCGGGGTGGGTGGGGGGAGGGCCGAGGGAAGGTAGTACAGAGTGACTTATTATTGATTTGGTTTTATGATGCAACATATGGTGATGGCACAAGTACCCTGGAGATTGTGTTGCATGCTTCGCAAATGGAGCCAATTGATTACAATTAGTTTTCTTTAATTCCTAGTTGCTTGCTTGATTGTTCTGTTTGGGAAGAACTGCTGAATGGCATATATTGTTCTGCACACCATGATATGGCTGAGCTTCTTTGTAACCTGGATTGGTCACCTTGTATTATTGTTGTGTAAAGAAATCAATAAAAAAAATATTTTTAAAAAAATGAATATACCTCTCTGCCTCTGGAGCTTACTGTGGTAATTCCTGAAACTGTGCTCCGGTCATCTTTGATCGACCCCCGTTATTTCTACTAGGAACTAGTGGTTATTTCATGGACAGAGACAACTTCTCTTTTAACTTTTTTTATTCTTCATCTAATTCTACTGTGGAGGAGACCGCCAGTCATATTTGCATTTTCTTTTCCTGGTTCCGGAAAACGTATCTGGTTCAGCCTTGGACCTACATTTGGATGGTTCTTACGATGGTATTCCTCTTCACGTGGATTGGGTTTGTGACTGTTTTTTTCCTTTTGATTAATGGTCATTATTTACCTGAACGCTCTGCCGTTCATTTGGTTGATGGAGTTTTGGCCCCCCTCACGTCATCTCATATAATGAAAAGGGATCAAACCCACGTTAACATTTCAGCCTTTCCAGTTGTTGATGGCATTGTCTGGGATAAAGTTCCGTATGAAATCTACAGCCCGACAGAAACAAGTTGAATGCCATACGTCTTTCGTGTCTTTTTGGGTGATGTTATCACACCTGGGATGCATTCAGACTGGGATGTTAATGCCGTACATTCATTGTATTCAGATTTAAAATATTACACCGCTTTTTAAACTGAGGATTTGTATTTAAATTCTGCCAATTATGGTGATTTATTGTGTTTGCAACATTATGGTCATCATTTTTTTACGCACGTCCAACACAGTCAGAAATCAGGTTAATTATACGCAATGGGAACATTGCCCTGTTCCATTTTAAGGTAGTTCCCAAACACAGAAAAATAAGTGTGTCTACTTTTCAGGCTGTAATCGGTCTGACCCGAGATCCTATTATTATTATTATTATTATTATGCAAATTGAGTGCAGGAACACACAGGAAATTCATGCTGACCCATACTAAATTGATATATATTCTTCGGCTTTCATAACCAGTTTGTCCTTAAGAGGTTGTGATTATTGGAAAGACCCGATTGATTTGAAATCAATATGGGGTACCAAAGATTGGCAGGTGCAGGGAACTGAATCAGTGCATTGTGCAGGTTTGCTACCATCAAAGCTAATATTCCAAACTACATGTTTTGGTTTAGCTACTGCAAAAAAATGTAATTCTCCCTCATTCCCGTCATTAGCAACTTATGACAACTGGCAGCAGTATACAAATTATTCTCTAGAGGACTTACACGGTATAGTCCACAATGGTACCCTTAATTTGTCCACAATTAATCCCATGGGCCGGTAATATGGCCCCTCAGGACTAATGCTTGCCAGGCAAGTTTTTCAAATTCTTCCGAAGGATTTACTCTCAGTAGACCAGATCCTCGTTTCCCACACTCACATTTGGTTACAACCTATTCTGTGGGAAAATTATGTCAGCAATGGTTGGGACAGTCAACTTTGTCGTCTGTGAAACAATATCTCTAACGTTTATCTGGCTACACTGATCTGGCAGATTTCCTTTTGTGTCTAAGGTCCCCTCGCCTGAAACCTTTTGCATATGCAGCATATAATGAAATCTGGAAACTGTCCCAAATGGAGGCAGCTTTCAGATTGCGACAACTGGATCAAGACAACTTGCGTAAAGTTTTAGATGTGGTCGACAACAGCATTAATACTTTTGTCTTCTCGTATTTACACTTTGGACAATATTGTTTCATCTGTTATTGACATTGTGCAGAATGATGTATCTGTTTTATATCATGGTCAAAATCAATTGAGCTCTGTAATGCAATTTGGCTAGACTTCGCAAACATTGAAAAAGGGAAAAGTGCCTTGGAATTATTTAAACACAATTGCCCTGTATTTGCCCTTTAATTTGACAGATAAACAAAAACTTATGTTCATGAAAGATTCAACATACACACTGTTACAAATTGAAAAGTTAGAGCAGCTACCACCATCAATTGTGGAGACTGATTCCTTAGTATGGTTAATACACAGGGTTATTCCTTTGACCATTTCCCTCTTTCAATTTATTGCATGCATGAAACATTATCCATTCGGTAGATTTGAACCCCAGGGTAGTACTTTCCTGCACGAATTGTGGTTGTTACCATTTACTGTCTACGTGAAGATAAAGACGTTTTCCTGATAGGGGAGGACTGCGATTCTACAGTGGGACATGCTTTAGTCTGTACACAAGTTCAACTTCATGGCACTTGCGCCCAATTTGGCCTATTTTCTAAAAGGAACACCAGTCCCTTCAATACTTCCCAGGCTCACATTGCTTTCTAAAGGTAGTTATCTTATCCTGAATAACCACAACTGCTGCGGATTACAGGCAGGCATACAGTATATAGTAACTGTTTCCGAACGGGTTACTTGTTGCAGCAATGTTCTTTATCCACCCCTGCATGGGATTGTAGATGACTCTCTGTGGCCTTCCATTCCCACTTTGAAAACAGACTTCAATAAACTAAGCAGACTCAAAGCGCTATTGTTTCAACAAGAAGTCGCTCTCACTTCTGCTCGAGAGACCTTCGAATTGCAGATGGGATTCAGTCACTGCTGAATACGAATCGACCACTACATTTTGGGGGACTGATTCACCAAATCTTTAATGCGTCTGATTCTGAAAGCCTTGCACATTTTTTTTTAACTTGTAGGTTGAGGCCTTGTTCCAGCTTTTCAGATGATTTTTGGAGTAATACTGGCCTTTATCCCTTATATTTTTCAAGCGCCATCAGAGGTTTTCCACTTATCCTCTTGCTGGTGTGTGGCGTGCTTGTAATCCTGCTCCTGTTACATAATGGCCAATTGCGACTGTACCATGAACGAATGCAACAACTTTTTGGATGCTTGCCACTCGCAATGCTGAGTGTGAGCTACAGGCTTACTTTTCGCTTCGCCTATTGCACTTGCCTGCAACCTGTGTTCCATTGCCAACGGTGCCCCTTCTATTGGGCCTTGAATATCTGCCTCTCCAAAACGTTGAGCGCTGACCCGGATTATGATCTGTTGATGGGTCCCTTGCTGACCCACGACTAGGACTGTTCTGGTGATGCCGGTATGATGCGTGTGTCTGCACTTGGAGTATTGGCATGTTGGAATACCTGTGAGGCGGTCCAGCGCCTCTTGCAGGAGATCTTCATCGACTATCACACCAGTCGCCCTATTCTGCTATTTGAAGCACTGGATTAAGAGGAACACAAATGTTAATTCGCTCTGCTCAATTGGATGACATCCCTCTTATTTGTGAACGACAATGATGCCATTTTGGAACAGCTTGCATTCCACGGTGCAAGTAAACTTTTGGATTTGTCAGACTAGCCCAAACTAGCCTATTTTTGGGTCAAATATTTAAAATGTTCCTTTTCAATAAACTCTATTTTGGTTAAAATGGCTGTATTTAATTTTTAGGCTCTGCTTAGTATTGAATACTGTTTGTCTATGCACTACAACCTGGCCAAGAGAAAGGTGTCACGTGGCCGCTGGGGACATTCTCAACATCTTTAGGTTAGGATGAGCCCAGAAGCCATGATGCTGCTTTTGTGCACCTCACTACATGCCTTAATTTTTCCACAACTCTGTTTATGCCTTTCACATGAGAACTTTCTGCTGTGCTTGTTCTCTGCCTGTTCCTAGAGTTTAGTCGGAACATTGTGAGCAAGGTCGATAAGCAATGCCCCTTGTTATTCTGTTCTGGTCAGGCCATAGCACCTTGACAAAACATTATGATATATGGACTTACTGCAATGCTAAAGATATTGGTGTTATGCATCTTTATGCTTGTTGTGGCACGTATACTGCATTTAAGAGCAAGCTAGGTAAAATAGATATTTTAAACTATCTTCGTCTATCAGTCAGATCTTATTGTGGACAAGTATGAGAGTGAGAGCGAAAAGGTGAGTCTTGTTACCGCGATTACTAAGAGATCCGGGATTGTTGTATTCTATGGTGTCTAATCATTTGTTTCTCCGTTTGTGGTAGGAGAGCAAGTAGGACACTATAGCTAGTCGGTCCTGGGCTTGTGGGCACTAAGGTGGTAGGAAGGCAGAACCCCTATGTCCCATAATCCTGCGGATAGTTCTGTGTATGTGCAGAATCCCCACAACACCCTGTTTACCTAAATATCAAAATCTGTATGTTTTCAGCAACACACCAACCTGTAGCAGCAATTCACTAACCTAATGCAAATAACATAGCACTAATAGTTTCTCCAATGCCTCCAATTCCTGAATGCAACAATACTGTATCCCACAAGAAGAGTAAGCTGCAAATACCAATATTATCAAAAAGTAGTGGTACCAATTTGTATGCCTGCTAGCTTTTTTTCAAAGTCTACTCGGCAGTGACTCAACAGCCAGAGCAAAAGACAATGGAAAAGTATATTTACCTTGCTTGGTCTCCTCCTTAGCCCCAGGTTTTAGTTACCGCAAGGTGGGTTCCATATAAAGCAAAAGTATCTACTTCTTAAACTAAGGATCAAACCCAAAGTATATCAAACTAACATCATGTACCTCCAAATGTAATTGTCAAATGCCTTTTGTATATATAACATGGCTAATGCCAAGCCCTCCTCCTTACAGTTAAGTTGGTGCATGATGGGTGAAAGTCATCAGTGACTGATGGTGGTGTTCCTTTGAGGCATAAATCTACACAGATATGGATGTACCAGTTCCCCAGTTAGTTTTAGTTGTCTGGTGGCCAACGTTCTGCATTGTATGATCATGTATTTGATAATCATTGAGAGGGATCTAGAAGATTTGCATTCCGACGGATCTCTGTCCAGCATAGTGAGTACAAAAAGACTATGAAAGATACAGGTGCTCTAATAGTCTGGTAAACATCCTTGTTCTACTTGCCTCAGGTCAGACCTCCATAGGCTTGATATATTTGATCCAGATCTGCCATCATGCCTTTGCTGCCCTGAGCTTTCCCTATATTCAAATTCTTCAGCTTCTGTAGGTATTTTCAACGATAAGGCAGGCTCTCACTGTTCTCTCTAACCAGTTTCGTGGTTATTCATAAACATTCCCAATGGTCTTTTGCCTCCAAATTGTTCATCTGCGTCTTATTAAGAGTTGTCAGAGAACATAATCAGTTAAAATGTGGTGGATATCTCATCACCTTATAACAAATGCCACAGGCTATAATGCACTTGTAATATAGCAGACAGGACATGTGTCATATTTGTGATGGAGTATGCCACTCTGCTAGACTAGGCCCTGCTGCGCTTGGCTGAAGGCCAAATGCAGTGGTTTATGGCTGTGTGGGGTTGGAAGCACGTGCCTGGCCACTGTGCGCAACCAAAGTCTGTGCACAGTGGCCACCTTCACAAGTGGTGAAGTGATGTGATAATAAATAACAGCACAAAACACAACATCCATAAATATCAACAAACAAAGAAACCATTGTCTATCCATTGGGATATCACCAATTATATCAATGGTGAGGTAATAGGTTATGTAAACACTGAGGTAATTGATTCTGTAATTTCTGATGTTATGTATGGATGTGTGTGTGTGTATATATAAATATGTATATATATATATATATATAGCCAAAATCACAGTTGCCTGTTAGAGAAGATAACACACCACTGGTAAAATTCTGCCCACTTGGTTTATTTCACGGAAACAGCAGCAAAACCATGGAGCAGTCCACTTGACATCGAGGTCCATCCCGACGCGTTTCATTTGCACTTCATCCGGGGAGTAGGACTTGAAAGCACCACAGCTGGGCAATGTTTGGCGGCACAATTTAAGTTCCAGAAACCCGCCCCAGTGGGCGTGGCCCACACCGTGGCCCCTTGGTTAATGTAGTCCCATGCCAGTACTCTCGAGTGAGTTGCCTTCTGTGTGCTTCAAAAATAAATACACAATAACATCCAAGTGGATCGTGGCTCAAGCTGTCATGTCCAAGGGGCCACGGTGTGGGTCACGCCCACTGGGGCGGGTTTCTGGAACTTAAATTGTGCCGCCAAACATTGCCCAGCTGTGGTGCTTTCAAGTCCTACTCCCCTGATGAAGTGCAAACGAAACGCGTCGGGATGGACCTCGATGTCAAGTGGACTGCTCCATGGTTTTGCTGCTGTTTCCGTGAAATAAACCAAGTGGGCAGAATTTTACCAGTGGTGTGTTATCTTCTCTAACAGGCAACTGTGATTTTGGAATTCATCGAGGCCCGCCTGAGCCGCTGAAGATAGCCCGATGCTCCCTGCATTCCAGTAATTCCGCTGACGCGGGATCACGTTTGGCGCTGGTGCCGTTTTTTCTAAAGGCACACAGACAGTGGCAGGACATGACAGCTTGAGCCACGATCCACTTGGATGTTATTGTGTATTTATTTTTGAAGCACACAGAAGGCAACTCGCTCGAGAGTACTGGCATGGGACTACATTAACCAAGGGGCCACGGTGTGGGCCACGCCCACTGGGGCGGGTTTCTGGAACTTAAATTGTGCCGCCAAACATTGCCCAGCTGTGGTGCTTTCAAGTCCTACTCCCCTGATGAAGTGCAAACGAAACGCGTCGGGATGGACCTCGATGTCAAGTGGACTGCTCCATGGTTTTGCTGCTGTTTCCGTGAAATAAACCAAGTGGGCAGAATTTTACCAGTGGTGTGTTATCTTCTCTAACAGGCAACTGTGATTTTGGATATATATATATATTCACTGAAAAAACATAGGTTTCAGGGGCGCCATAGTTAGTTGGACATTTCACTTGCACAAAACCTTAGAAATTTCCCTGTTCTAGTTAGTTCAGCTAACTATAACTGGTGCGTCGCAATGCACTCCTGATGATGTCACATATTACATCATTCATGACATGGTCACTGACATCCCTGATGACATCTTAAATGCTAATTTCTAAATATAACATGCCTGAAACCTATGGTTTCTTCAGTGAATTTGAATGGTTTTTTAAATGCTAATTTCTAACTATAACGTCTGTAAAACCTATGTTATTTTCAGTGAATATATATCGTCTCACAGAGGGAGAGCTACGCGCCGTCGGGCCTGCTAGCAGAGACACACCTACGAGCTAACCAGATGGCTCACAGACGTAGAGCTGTCGGCCCGATGGCTCCCTGGCGCACAGCTGAGAGCCGATGCACTGGTTTCTGAAGGCATAGCCCGAGCCGTAATTGATTCTGACCATGATATAACCCACATACATCATCCTCTACAATATCAACAACACACGAAACAATGTTGTGTAATGGCATTTATTTACTCTGGAATAATGAAAAATGCTGCTGTATCTTAAAAGGTATTCCACACATTATGACTGTGTCACAACATATAGTTTGCTGTAAAAACGTACTGTTTCCTCCCTCACAGGGCAGTTTCGATATCACTGATGACATCATCCTTGTGATAGAGTGGCAGACCTTCTCTCACCCTAATATAACCTTTGATACACACACTCAAAAATAGAAACTAAAATGTTCAGAACAATGGAGATACCAATACCAGATGCAACACACCTATTCAGTAATTCCAAGATCTACACACACATCCACTCATTCACAAACAGTCCTATACAGTCACTCATACATGTACTCACTCATCATATGTACTCATACACCTATGCATCCTATTACACACAGACACTCATCCATAGAATTACTCACACACAGTCATACATGCAAACAAAGTATCAAACATCCATTACATTGCATATACACCATCACACTTACTGCTACAGAAACTTACACATACTTACTCTCTTAAGCAATCACTTATAGAAACACATACTCATTTATACAGGAACTCTTTCCAATCTCTCACTCTCACATATACTCACTTATATACACCAATACTCACATATACTAATTTAAAACATATGTAGTTACTCATAAAGACACTATTGAGACAGTCATTCATTCACTAACACGCCCATACACGCACTCATCCATCCATACAGTCTTGCGCACTTGCCGTCTTCAACACATACAAACAGTGAGTCCCTCACTCATGCATCTATGCACTACGGTAATACCCCCCACCAAACCATACAGACACTTAGACACTCATACTGATACTCAAAAAAACAACTAATAACCTATATAGACACTCATGTAGCTACTCACCAACACATGCAGCCACTTATACACAAAGTGAGAGACTGATACAGATATTTATATATTTAAACATTACTCACTAACCCATGTATTCACTAAGATACACAATCAATCAATTTTTCAACGAAAAAAATCATTCATTTAGACACTTATATACCCATTTATTCTTCCATTGACCTTGAGATATACATAAATAAAACATATTTAATTTTCAGAAACACACACATTCACTGGATGATGCCATGAGTGATGTAATATGTGACGTCATCAGCAGTGCATTCCGGGCGCGCGAGTTATAGTTAGCTGAACTAACTATAATGGGGGAATTTCTATGGTTTTGTACAAGTGAAATGTCCAACTAACTATAACGCCCCTGAAACCCATGGTTTTTTCAGTGATTTTCTAAGGTTTTTTAAATGCTAATTTCTAACTATAATATGCCTGAAAACTATGGTTTTTCAGTGAATATAATATATCTGGTATACCTTAAGTTGAGGAAGGAGCTAAAGAGAGATTTGAAGACACCACTTATCAATCAATACAGCCTTCTTTGGATCCTATAATCTCGCAGCACATATTTTAATGTAGCTTATGGCTATTTCTTAAGGATATGGGCACAGATCTAGGACATCACCTGATGAATAATCATGAACTCATCAAGAAATATGTTCAAACATAGAGATGAGATCACAGTTTAAGTAAGAAATAAATTGCCACTCTCCAAGGAATCAGAAATATTTGTTGACTGTCATTCAGACTCTTCAAGGCGGAATAATGATCTAATACAAATTTCGATGGATGCAATGCCACCATGGTGCAGCTGCTGGTAAAGGACAGAGATCCGGAAACGCAGCATGATGGGAACAATCTTACTACTTGCTGTGGTGATTCTGCGGTCCAACCAGCTGCACTTAAACCATTATTTCATTCTTGTAGGTCCTACCTGACCCCAGCAAGACTGAAAAACCTCAAAAAACAAGAAGCTAATGAGGAAGCAGGTGTGGATATGAAGGGAAAAATGGCATTCACATGTTGTCAAGCAATCTCAAGACTTCAAGGGAAATGCGAGCCAAGTTCTGACAAATCTCAAATGATAAAATAAATGTAAGCAAAACCTCCATTCTCGTGGCTGCAATGGATAACCATAAACAATTCTCTTGGTCAAAGAGGAAGCGTTCTTTCATTTCAATTGTGTCTAAGATAGATCCAGAGGGGGGGGAGCGGGGCGCTAGAGGGCGCACGGCAAGATGGCTGTGCTATAGAGAGGCTCCGCCAGCCGTCTTACTACTCCGACCAAAATCCAGCAATTAGATGTGGCAGCGCACGAAATCCTAAGAGGTACGGTGCCAGCAAGGTGCCCGGGCACTGTTGTGTCACCTGAGCAAAGTGCGGCGAGAAGAGGTATCGTGCAGAGAAACTGTGGCCTTGAAGTCAAGATGGCGGCCGAGGATCACCACTGAAAGTTGCGATCGTTTCTGCTGGTAACTGAGGCTGCTGAAAACACAGCCGCATTGAAGTGGAGCTAGGCCACTGCTCGGCTGCCTGCGCAACATATCAGAAGGCGGAGAGAGGACAGGCATGGGTGATGGCAATCAGGCACCGGTCCTGTCAGGACCACTGTGAGTGACGCTAGGCGACACGAACGGTTAGCGGGATTCGTGGATTGGGTTGTCTCCACCCGCATGCTAGGTGCTATCTGGTGGACCTCTCCGTGCGCATAGTGGCAGATTGGGGGGCCGGCACCTGGATTACTGCACGTCCTTGACACATTGGTTGCGGGGGTGGTTGTGCCGCTGACCTCGAGGTCGGATAAACAACACTGTGTTACTGCCCACTATCAAAGTGCCCCGCGGTGGCTTGGCAGGAGCTGGGACACGCAGGCTAGTGGCGAAACAGTACATTGGACAGTTGGGCCACTGTGGAGCATGAGACGGCCTATGGCTAATGTAATAGCAGTGTGAGTGAGCGGCTGAGTCCTGCACACTGGAGGACCAATCTTGGTATCTTATTGCCCAGTCTAGTAGCCATTCTACAATGTAAGAATGCGCAGGCTATGTGTGCAGGACGTAGGACTCTGTGACGGCCCTTAGTGGTAGAGATATCATCAAACAGACCCCCTGAGTACCATCCCAAGTTATGGGGCCGTTTTTGCGATGTGTGGGCCGCTGTGCTGGTCTTGGACTGGGTGGGAGCCGATTTCCACTCCTGCCGGTGGGCTGAACATCATGGGCAAGCCGGAGAAGACACAATCCAGCCTTACATTCGAATTGCGCAAAACGGGCAGATTGCAGCATAAGCATACTGTCACGATTCGCTCCCTGCATTCTCGTGCCCACCACCAGGGGGCTGAATTGTGGGGCTCTCCAGTGTTCGAATAAGCTACCTGACCCTCCCCTGCATGCATATCCTGACTTCCAGGCATTTGGACATCATTTAGGAATTGACATCCATTCCCAATTCATGCCGGGTAAGTGGAAGCCTGTCTGCTCATGCTAGAAACTCCATTACCTATAATTCCCTGCTCACTGCTTTGTCTCCACCCCTGCAGGCCAAGGATGGGTGGAAGAATTCAGCTTACCTGTGGCTGGCTGCTGCTAACCTGCTCACACCTGATGTGTATGAGTACTATGAGCTCTTTCAAGACCCAGTTCCCTTCAGCCCAGTGTTGGTCATTGTAGCTGTTTCCGGTGAGACCGATCTTTGTTTCCTGAGCTTTTGATGTTCCTTGATTCCTGAGCTATAGGTATTCCTTGCGCCTGAATTAGTACTGCCTGCAGTGCTACCTTGGTTCCTGAGCTATAGCTATTCTTTGTGCCCGAGTTGCTACCTTGTTTCCTGGGTTCCTGAGCTATAGTTATTCCTTGTTCCCGTATCTTGGCTTCAGCTATTTCTTGTTCCTGATTTGCATTGCTTGCAGTGCTCTCTTGACTCCTTGTTTCCTGAGCTGTAGCTATTTCCTGTTTCCCTGAACCAGCACTGCCTGCAGTGCTACTTTGACTCCTGAAGCTTTAGTAATTCCCGGTTCCTGAACTAGCACTGCCTGCGGTGCTACCTTGACTCCTGAGCCTTAGCTCAATTCTTGTCCCTGTCCCAGCACTGCCTTCTATGCTACTTTGATTTCTTGATTCCTTAACATGCACTATTCTAGTATACCTTTGTAGCCTCCCCATCTGTATATCCTCTTCCAGTCCCCGCCTGTCTTCCCATTTCCTTGGTTCCAGTTCCTGGTTTGCTTTCTATTCTGTTGTCTTGCTTCTGTTGCCTTCTATGTTTGTTACCTGCTTTCTGCCAAGTGTACCCTGTGATTTCCCTCCTTTCCCATTAAGCACTCCTCCTTGCTAGCTCCTTGTCCATTGTGCTTGTGTTTAGTTCTTCCCCCTTGCTGTTACTGCCTTGCGTGTTCCTGTTTGATCCCCAGGATCCGTGGGCACAGCTGACTACCTAGGTGGTGTTTCTTGTTCACTGTGAGTATTGTCTTTGAGGTACATTTATAACATCAACATAGGCATAAGCTCCACAGACCCTGTCTTTGCATGCATATCCTATATGTGGGTATTTGCAGTCAGTATCTGTAACTGCAATTGTGGGTGAGAAACTTACTGTGCTTCAGTCTTACCGTGTGGAGCTCTTGAGTGCTTCACCCCACACTCCCCTTTATTGTTAATGTTGTTTCATATATATGTCTTGCACATTCGTCCTGGGTGTAGTTATTCTGAATGCTAAATTGCCTCGTGAATGCCCCATCTGTCTGAGTCTTACCCATCTTGTTCACTTGTACAGGCTTCCCCTTTGGATCCCTTATTCTCATCTGACTCCCTGTGTGATCCTGGGCAGCGCTGTACTACTCTTTCTGAGCACTGTACATTTTCTACCCAGTTCCCAGTCCTTCCCCAAGTCCCTGACTGTGTTCCTGACATAGTCCCAGACAGTCCCTTACACACTTCAGACTCGGAAGCCCCCTCGGTAACTGCCACAACTCTGGAATCTACACTCCTGGCAATGCAGCACAGCCTGCAGTCAATTGATGGTAAGATCTATGCGCTAAATCTACGCCTGGATCATATGGCGGCGAAGCTTAAAAAGCAAGGCACCAGGCTTGGCGAAGTTGAGCAACGAGTATCCACGGTGGAGGATGACCTGCACACTGTCTCTGATAAAACCCTGAACAGGGAGAAGGTGCTTGCAGTTATCCAAGTGAAGAACGAAGACGTGGAGGCAAGGCACAGGAGGAATACATTAAGAATCACTGAGCCAAAGGAGTCGACCAACGTCGGGAAAATTGAGCTATATGTGGAGGGGCTGCTCAAAGAGATTTTTGGCACTGACAATTCATACCCTATGCTTATAGTGGAGCGTGCCCACCGCTCTCTGGTGGCATGCCCGGACACCCCCCCACGGCCCATCATTGCGCGGTTGCTAAACTACAGTGATAGGGACACAATCCTCTGCCTGGCCCTGGAAAAAGGAAAGTGGAACATGGCAGTCATGGAGTATAGTAAATGCATTGTTCGTTTTATCGTTTTGGTACGTACAAGTGTATGGGATTTTGTTGGACCAGGTGACACTATTAAGTTAATAACATGGAAAATGCTTGGGCTCAATAACCCCAAAAATATCAGCAATGTGCTAGCTTTCTTAGACAGGCAGGATGTACAGGTTGTGTTTCTCCAAGAGACACATCTCACTAAACACACGGAACTAAATGTGGGGTCTCGTTGGGCCATGGTGTGTGTAGCGTCCTCGTTCTCCTCCTATTCTAGAGGCGTTATGATTGTGGTCAAGAGATGCACTCCATACACTCTAATCAAGTCTGAGGCGGACGAGCAGGGGAAGGTGCTCCTGGTTCTAGGCAAATTAGGTGACACGATGGTGCTGATTGCAAACACATATGGGCCCAATATTAATGATCCTGCTTTCTTCAATGATATATGGAGGAGTGTCTCTTCCTTTCTACCCTCTGTTGTGGTCTGGGGTGTTGATTTAAACATTTGCTTGGACCCCCCACTGGATCTCTCCACTGATGTGTTTGGGCATGGAAAACAGGCTGCGTAGGTCCTGGGGGAATTGATGGAGGCTGAGGGGCTCATGGATATGTGGAGGTCTCCAAATCCGTGTGGGAGAGAGAGCACATTTATTTCGACAGTGCATGGCTTGTGGCCCAGGTTGGATTACTGGCTGCTCCCTAAGGAGGCGGCCCCCTGGGCTGTCTCAATAAAGCATTTGGCTAAGACAGTCTCTGACCACTCCCCGGTGCTTCTAGAACTGAAGGTGCCGGACTGTGCCAGGCCTCAGTTTCAATGGCGGCTACAGCCGTCCTCCTTAATGGACCCAGTGTTCCGGGCCAGAATTGGAGCGCCGATCAATTACTATTTTTGGGAGAATGAGGGCTCAGCGTACAGTGTAGGCACACTTTAGGAAGCCTTCAAAGTTACCATAAGGGGGGAGTGTATAGGTGCCCAGGCAGGTGTAATAAAAGATCTTAGGAACAGAATCAGGGCCTTAGCGGATAAGATTGGTGAGCTAGAACATGAATATGAGCTGAACCCCTCATCCACTACACTGGCCCACATAAGAGAGTTGGTTTCTGAACAGGATCAAACAGCAGATCAGGAGGTGCTACACAGATCCAGGATATTTAGGGCACGGTACTACGGAGAGGGTGGGAATACCCAGGCGCTCATTGGCACATACGTTATCACTACCCAAGGGACAGGAGTATATTGTTGAACTGATGGATGAGGATTTTGTTGCCCGTCACTACTCCAGAGATTAGTAAGGTATTTATCGATATCTACTCCAAATTACACAAGACCAGACAGAGAGTCCTTGACGACGCAGTTAATAAGTATTTAGATGACATTGCACTAGGGTGACTATCCAATGGGCAGCGCGAATATTTGACCCAACCATTTGATGTTGAGGATGTCAAGGAGGGTATAATGGCCTTACCTACCTGTAAGGCAGTGGGACTTTATGGTCTGCCCAGTGAATTTTATAAGACCTACATTCAGGAGCTGGCCCCACAACTATTGAAGGTCTTTGCCAAGGCCTACGAACTGGATCATTACCCCCATTCCTCATGGAGGCTTTGCTTGTTACACTTCTAAAGCCAGATAAAGCCGCTAATACGTGTGAAACATATAGATCACTGTCCCTCATAAATATAGATACCAAAATTTTAGCGAAAATGATTGCCTGTAGTTTACAAACTCTGATTCCCAACATGATCCCCACCGATCAGTCGAAATTTGTTCCCAAGCGTTCCACAGTACATAATCTCCGTGCAATTTTTGCGGTGTTGCCCCACCTAGATCCCGAGACCCCTGCTGTGGCAGTGCTGTTGTATGCAGCGAAAGACTTCGACTCGCTTCAATGGGGGTATATGTTCGTAGTCCTACAAAGAATGGGTATGCCGCAGTTTTTTCTGAAGTGGGTACGGTTATTGTACGCAAAGACCGGTTGCGAGTCAATGGCTGGGTGTCTGATACATTCTCAATTTGCAGAGGCACAAGGCAGGGCTGCCCTTTCTCTCCTATGCTTTTTTCTCTGGCGTTGGAACCACTGGCATGCAAAATGTGTGAAAAACACGCAGAGGCTGCATTGTGGTTCAGGCAGCGCCCGCTGGTTATCTCACTCTAAGCAGACGATATGCTGCTACAGGTTTGCGATCCGTCTACACATCTGGCATCTTTATTAAGTGAATATGTTGTGTTAGAGAGGCATTCCGGGTTGGGGATAAAGTCTACGATTTTCCCACTAACAGACTGTACTCAAGAGATTGCGCTGGAATACCAGCTCTCCTGGTCCATAGATCCCGTGAAGTACCTTGGTGTTTGGGTACATAGAGTCCCTGAGACCGTGCTAAGTATGAATTATGGACGGGCTGTCACCACAATCACTGAACAGATCTCCCGCTGGACACACCTACCGTTGTTACTGGCAGACAGAATTGCTGTGGTGAAGATGGCTGTGCTTCCTAAACTCCTTTACTTATTTGTTAATATTACAATAAAGTTAAACGTAACATTTTTTAAGACGCTGCAGTCCTGCCTATTGTCGCTGGTGTGGGCTGGTCAGCAGCATAGGTGCAGCTGGAACATGTTAACATAACCCTTTGAGCGCAGGGGTTTGATCTGCATTTATATTATCTGTGCGCACAGGCGCAATTTGCGCACTATTGGTATATTCCGCAGAAATATTTGCTGCATCAAGATGTGGAGGCAGACACTGCATAGCCAATGCCGCTAACTGCTAGGATTCTATACAGTCATGAGGGAGGCAATAGGAGGGTGATTAACCATGTCAGCTGTACTGCTTGAGTATGAAGCGCCCTTGCTGCAAGTGCGGGGAGGGACTATATATATGCACCAGACATGCCAATCCCGGCCCATCTGGGAATCTCAGTGGAGCAGGAAAGTGGGGCTCTAAATGTCATCCAAAGTGCAGGGATTACTAAACTAGGGGACGTGTACCAAAATGGCACATTCTCAGCTCTAACTGATTTTCAGGTTGGTCAACCATATGAAGCAATGCACAGCTTCACATATACCAGCCTGCGTGTGGCAGTGCGCTCCCTATACCCGGAAATCCTTCAAGAACCAATTGGGTTGAATGCCCTACAAGCGGTGCTAAAAGGGGGTGAATGCGAAGGGTTGATTACCAGAGTATATAATGCTTCCCAAAGGGGAAATGAATCGTTTGGTATCTCTGCATTACACAAATGGAATAATGTCCTGGGGGTCCCTTTGACCCGGAAAAATTGGGAGGCCTGCTGTAAATTGACTGGGTGCCTGACTGCTAATTGTAATCTCCGTATTATTCATTTTAAATACCTGGACCAAATATATTACTCCCCCGCACAATTGTTGAAATTTGACCTGCGGGAGGATGCGAGATGCCCCAGATGTCGGCAGGGTGGAGCAGACTTTATACACCTAGCGTGGGATTGCTCTGCTATATCCAGTTTCTGGCAGAGGGCAGCGAAGGTTCTCACAGAAATGAAACTCGAAAAAATTGTATGCACGCCAGAGTTATGTTTGTTAGGGCTTTTGAACAGAATCAAACAGTGTAATCAACGTATTGTGGCTATATCCACCCTGCTTGCCAAACATGCTGTCGCAATGCATTGGAACACCAGGGCAGTACCCACTTTGGTAAAGTGGATTAGACACCTTGTTTTCTGCAAGGAACAAATGAACGCCTATGCTGAGGAGCTACCAGTGGCCTCTAGGCCACCACGTATCTGTTACGGCACCCTGACCTGGCATAAGTGAATGTGATTAAGTTAGACATCTGGGATGTAGGTCTGCTATAAGATCTAAGAAGATTCACTGCTATTTGCTGTAACACATGGTATATTGTGGAGAAGTGTGGCTCAATGGTTAGAGCAGGCAGACCTTGATGCAGAGCTCTGGCCAGGGACCAGGGTTCAATTCCCGCCTCGGCGGGTCTCCGGCTCATTAATTCCCCTGACTGGATATTCTCGCCTCAGTGCCTGTTCTGATCATGGGTCCCACGCTGCAACTCTGGGCAATAGCTTGCTTAGTCTCCACAACGGCCCCAAAAGCGCTGGGATGCCTGGCTGCACCTGGGGGTGCCCAGGAGTGGACATTTCCCAGGAAAGCCAGGAAGGGTTCCTAAGCGGTATACGGACAGCGCCGGGACACCTCCGGTGGAGGTAGCTGTGCGCTTTACAAATTCCGACATTTATATTGAGTTTTACCTGATCTGCCTTTCGGTTTGTTGGGACAAGGGTGGGGGGTCCGGAGGGGGGGGTGGATAAAAAGTATTGCTGTACATTATGCAGCTCTTTTATCATTGTTTGCAATATGATTGAGACTCTCGCCACTGTATGTACCTGGCAATTTAATAAATAAAGTTTAAAAACTAGATCCAGGAGGGCCAGAAACATGCCGGAATTTTAGGATAACTACTATATAAAGTAGTTCCATTTAGATTCACAGTATGTAGATGTATCTTATGCTGAACTTCTGGCACGTATCATGCCCTTTCCTACTGGACCGAGGTTAGGCACACGTGGTCTACGGCATCTTAGAAGTTAGGCCCTAAATCACCAGGAGCTTCATTCAAGGGACCTCAAACACAGAGATCTGTTGAAAATAATTAATTTTGTAACGGAGCTAGACCAAGAAGCCAACCGATTGAACAAAAGGAAGAGAGAGGTTGTCGCTTAGTTTTCACTTACGGTACTGGGAGTAGGAACACAGTGGGCGGCTAAGGCGCTCGACCTCGGACCTGGGGATCTGGGTTCGAGTCTCGGTAATGACGCCAAACCTACTGTGATTCTGGGCAAATCACTTAATCTCCCCGTGCCTAAAAAAATGAAAGTGTGGGTCCTCATGTAAAAAAAACGTAACTTGTGCTATGTAAAGCGCTCTGATACCTGATTCGCTTCGGGTCTAGTTCGCGCTATATAAAACTCTAAAAAAAAAAAAAAAAAGAAAGAGAGAGAGAGGGAGAGAGGGAGAGAGAGAGAGAGGGGGAGAGGGAGAGGGAGAGAGGGAGAGAGAGAGAGAGAGAGAGAGAGAAAGAGAGAGAGATATAACTAGGCGGGATGTCAGGTGACCAGATCTCTATCTAAACCACCTTAGGTAACAGAGATAGATAAACCTTGTCTTATGACTGGATCTACCAAATAGGACTGGAGAACCAATGTGGCCCTCTGTACTGTTGTCCTGCTTATAACAGGGGCGTCGCAGAGGGGGAGGGTCTGCCAGCAACATGTATTTAAGAATTTTCTTTTTTTATCAACTCAGGAGTCATTACTAATAAAGCCACAGTTCACATGCCCTTACCACTGGGTGGTGCCGGATGCTATGTTCTCTCATTTTTTTATTATCTAGAAACAGGTGCTGATGGCACTTGGCACAATACAAAATAGGCATTCAGAGGGTCTCACACTAAATGTTGGCTCCAGGTGTCACAAAAAGTCTGGCAAGTCTGAATGTAGCCACTATACCACACCTGCCCTGCCTCGAGAATATCCCAGCGTCTACTAGTGGAGTATTAAGAAAGTCTGTGCATTATGATCGAGGATCACAAATACACTTGATGAGTGACATTCTAGAAAACATCTTTGAACTTTAGCAGTAACTCTATTCGTAGCTTATATTGCACAGCACTGTGAGATTCTTCTTACCTGTCTCCCATTCCTGAACTGACATAGAAACTTCCACAAGTCAGAAAAGACAGAAAGAGAAGCATGCGTAGATGTTTGCCTGTGTGTCCACGCATGCTGAATCAAGAGAGAACACATGCATAATGCTCAAACACTAAGCAACATTCTTCAGGGGTGATCTCAACTGGAAGCAAGAGGGTTCCAGTATCTTGTATGAGTTTCAGAACCGAAATCGGTGTAACTAGTTGAAAGCCAAGCTTGTGATGGTCTTTTCACATTCTTAAGTTCAAAGCAGCTGGTCAAAGACAAAGATGACTCACTGAAACGTAGAATACAAAAAAAATCTCAAGACTAGAATTGTAAAAATATGGGCTTTAGGTATTTAATTGTAGGATGATCTGGAACCAGTGCCCTGTTCAGAACAGGAATAGTATAAAATATTAAGGACCACAAGCAGAAACATTACAGTACATTTAGAGAGAAAATCTTGTCTTCTTTAGTCACCCACTGTTTCATATATTTTATCTCCATCCCTCTTGCTCGCATTACACTTCAGGATGATGGAATCGCAGATCTAAGTGATGAGCACCCTCTTGAATAAATACGACAACCAAGGTTCTGTGATATCCTTAGTCACCCCACCTGAAGACCCTAGATCCATTCTGCCATTCCTAAAAGAACTTCATCCAAATCCCCCTAAATCAGAGATCTGTAGAAAATAACCAGTTTTGTAATGGAGCTAGGCTAAGAAGCCAACCGAGTGAAAAAAGGGAAGGGGAAGGATGTAGTTTTGTTTTCACTTGTGGTACTGGGAGTAGGAACACAGAGGGAGACAATAGGCTGGATATCAGGGGAGTAAATCTCTATCCAGTCCACCATGGGGAACATAGATATATAAGCTTTGACCCATGATTACATATAACAAATGGGAACTGAACAGAATTTGTGGCTCTTTGTATTTTTCTGATTATATAAACCAATTACTAATGTAAACAGGGCATCCAAAGGGGGTGGTGCTTCAACAACATGTATTTATGAATGTTTAACTGAAAGAAAGTCAGTTGTCCTTATTAATAACGAGGCAGCTCACATGGTCATAACACTAGATGGTGATGTGTGCCATTTTCTCTCATTTGGTATACTTAAAAACTGATGCTTATGGCACTTGGCAACTAACGCAATGTAAGCATCCAGAGGGTATCGCACTAAATGTTTGCACCAGCGCTTGCAAAAAATCTGAATATGGCCACTATACAACACCTCCTCTACCCATCTCTGCCTCTGCAAATATCCTAGATTATACTAGTGGAGTGATAGGGAAGTTTGTGCTTTATACCGGAGGATCAACAAATACACTTGATGAGGTATAATCTAGAAAACATCTTTGAACTTTAGTAGTAACTCTATTCTAAGTTTATATTGCGCAGCACTGTGATATCCTGCTGCCCCTCCTCCCATTACCCAAACTTTCATTCTTTTCTGACTTCTGACGTTTAATGTCAGAGAAATATGCATGGATGTGAGCCTGTGTGTCTATGAATGATGAATCAAGAAAAACACATTCATAATACTCAAACACTAAGCAACATTCTTCAGGGGCGATCTTAAATGGAAGCAAAGGTTTCCCAGTATCTTGTAATTTCACAAATCATGGGTCGTATTTATGAGAAAATGTCAGAGCACGGAGCTGCGCCAAATTTGGCAGCGCACTATAGTGCAAGGGTCCCTTCATTCAGGGAATGATTTTTTATGTGCAGGAAGGTGCAGCACACATAGAAGTAGCAAATCATCATTATTTAATGTTTGTTTATGTGCAGGAAGGAACACGGTACTGTACATAAACAATCATTACTGGTATTTTGCTCTTTCTATGTGTGCTGCAGAATTCAGCACACATAGAAAAAGCAAAAACCAGGAGAAATAAAAGTATTTCTCCATGTTTCTCCATTCTTACTCAGGTTCTTGCATGGCATTAGTTTATGTTACTGCCTCAGAATTGCATCTTCTTGTACATTTTGGGCAGCTTCCAAAGCAATGGGTGTTGCAGTGGAACGCCCACAGCCCCACCCATTGCACACCCCTTTCACTCTAAGTGATGCGTGTAAAGGGGCCTTATTTACAAGGCGGAGTTACGCTACAAAAAGTGGATTAACGCTGCTTTGAAAATATAGAGAATGGCATATCGCCACCAGAATGTTGCTAAAAGTGACGTTTGACTGGTGATATCCCCTTGTAAATATGTCCCGAAATTTGTGTAACAAGTCGAAAACCTGGATTGCGATGTCCTTTTCACATTCTTATGTCCAAAGCAGCTAGTCGTAGACAAAGATCAAATGACCCTGTAAAAGTTAACATTTAAAAAAAAAAAATCCCAAGACTAGGATTGCAAAAATATGGACTTCAAGTATTTAATTGTAGGATGGTCTCGAGCCAGTGCCCTGTTCAGAAGGGGAATAGTATAAAATATTGAGGACCACAAGCTGAACATTACAGTACATTTATAGAAAATATTTTGCCTTCCTTAGCCACTGTTTCATATTTTTTATCTCCACTTCTCTTGCTCGCACTACTGATTCAGGGTCATCAGCATTGCGGAATCGCAGATCTAAGTGATGGGCGCCCTCTGGAATAAATACGGCAACCAAAGTGTCTGTGATATCTTTAGTCACCCCACCTGAAGACCATGGATCCAGTCCGCCATTACTAAAAGAAAGAGAGAAAAAATTAACAGATGGATGGATTTTTAGAAACTGCAATTTTTGACAGCATTAACACAATCCCATGGGTGTCTTTTCATGTTTTACCTGACCGCATGCAAAAAACTATTAAAAAATATAGTAATATATATATATATATATACACATAAATATATATATATATATATATATACACATATATATATATATATATATATATATATATATATATACACATAAATATATATATATACACACACACACACCAACATACATACATTCATTCATATGGAGTTAGCCTCTTCATCCATCAGTCTGTTCAACTGTCATTAACATTTTGCTTCTGCTCTCCCAGCATAAAGTGTGGAGCAATGGGTCAAGCCCACTTTAGCCACTTGCTTGCTTACACTGTGAATGACGGCAATCAACCCACATGTGCACATCCTCCTAAAAAGGGAGGACAGCTTGGTGGCAGGGCTCACAGTGCCAGTACTCTACTTTGCCAATGCTTTTTTTCAATTATATAACCCTACTTTTAGGCATCTTTGTGTGCTTAAATTATGTCTTCGAGTTACATTAATTCAAAATTATAGCGCCTTTTCTTTTCACCACTAAGAACTATTTCTGGGAAACAGCCTTTACAATGCGGCCAGAACCACACAATACCATTAACATGCATCCATTACAATGCAGGCGTTTTTACCACGAATATGCCTTTACCACGCATGCGTTTACAATGAAAATCGAAGTATTTTGCAGGTAAGTGTATTACCGATTATATATACATATTAGGGCCAGGACATTTTTAGGGTTTAGAGGTGGGTGAGGGTGAGGGTATTAGGTGGCTAGGGTGTTTTTAGGATGGGTAGGTGTTTATGGGTGGAAGGGTATTTTTAGGGTTTAGGGTGGGTAAGGGTTTTGAGTGGCAACAGTATTTTACAGTTTAGGATTGGATTTGGGTGTCAGGGGTATTTTTCGGGATTTGGGTGGTTATGGGTTTTTGTGTGGCAAGGGTATTTTTAGGGTTTAGGGTGGGTAAGGATTTTTGGTTGCAATGGTATTTTTATGTTTGATAGTAGTAAGGGTTTTTGGGTGGCAAGGCTAATTTTTGGGGTTTAAGGTTGGTAAGGGTTTTTGGATAGCAAGGGTTTTTTAGGGTGGGTAAGGTTCTTTGAGAGGCAATGGTATTTTTATTAGGTCTCGGCCTGCGAAAGACGAGCTGGCAAGATTTAATGAGATAGAGGGATTTTCACTAGCCAGGTTAAGCCCCACCCCTCTTTTCCATTGGCTGGCGTCACCGTTCGTGCTAAATGGTGGCCAGCCATTGGAGAAGAGGTCCTAGTGACGTTCTTCTTTCTCTTTAAGCCCCGTCCTTTTCAGAATGGGCTCCTTGACTTACTGCTGGCATAAAAGGTTTCTTATCTTCTTTATGGGTCCAGATGGCCCCATAAAGAAGATAAGAAAGCTTTTATGCCAGCAGCAAGTCAGGCCGAGCCTGTCTGTGTGGGACGGCTCCGAAAGAGAAAAGTCTCTGTCTGGCGAGCGCTTTTTGGCAACAGCAGCCTCCCGGCAACACCTCAATCTTCGCCTCCTCTGCCATCTTTTTATGTCAGCTGCTGTTTTAAGCAGCTCGGGTCTTCCCGTCGCCCCTTCCCTAGTGCCAGCAATGTTTAAATAAGTTGTAGCCCAGAGCTCTTAAAACCAAGGAGGGGGTTTGAAACTGAACAAAAAAAGGTGCAAACTTAAAAGAGAGGTAAACCATTTGCGTTATGGATATGGAAGTGCATTGGGTCAGGTGGAGCCTGGTGCCAGTGAGAGAGACAGCAGTGTGAGAGAGACAGGAGTGTGAGAGAGACAGCAGTGTGAGAGAGACTGGCCCTCTTACATGTCTCATCTCTCCAAGGGTCATTTAGGTTACTTTTGCAAGACTATTTTCTTACTATTGTCCTTCCTTTATGTGACTTGTTCCCTCTTATGGTGATTTCACAAACAGTTCCTTTTGGTAGTCCCTCAGGAGGGAGGAGGCAGTGCCTTGCGGATGTTGGCCATGCAGGGCCGGTCGTCACACTCTGCTCTTTGGCACTGAATGCAATGCCCAGCAGCTTTTTTAGTTTAGGAGCCTTGTTTGTGTTTTATTAGCCATCCTCTCCCTGATCACTATTTTATTTTTGGCTTGTCGACAAGGAACGGCGTGGACATCATCGGTGTAAGGATTGTTTGAGTATTTGTCCAATGGTGAGTGGACATATAACGTAAAAACAGATTGACGTTTTACAGCAGAGGGGACTTGTCTGAAATAGTTTTGCTTGCTTGTTGTCATGCTTTGGAAAAGCAATTTGTGCACAACACGGTAGCCTCTGAAACATCAGACATCGACTGAACAGTACTGACACCATCTTTTTACTGAACAACAAGTGCCTGGAAGGGGAAAAAAAAACCTAACTTTGTTTAAGCAAAAACGTTTTTTATTTACTTTATATATAACAAGTAGTCTCTTCAACATCTCGTGTATTTCATGGCCTTTTAATTCAAATGGTAAAAGGAAGTAAAAATGTGAATTTATTTCAACTATTTTGCGGCAGTGATCGCCACTAGGTGGGAGCATTACCAGTCCATAATGTCCTGATAAAGAGAACGCCTTCTGCAATGGTGATACCTGCTCATCGTCACACGTACGCCTTCCCCCAATCCCTCGCCCTAGGCCTGCTTCTATGCTGTGTGAGGCCGGCACGGCGTGAAACCTTGGCCACTGACTCATTGTGGTGAGCCCTCCAGTCCTGTGTTTATTTGTAAGGGGCAGCATAGTACCTTAGTTTATTATTATTTTTATTATGTCATGCTATAGTTGGCTGCTGAAAAACATGAAACCCTAGCTAGACACTGTACCAGTTGATATGCTTGCTCGTCATCCTTTAAATTCACGTCATTTCACAAGGCATTAAGCTATCTCGGTATCGGAATCTCAACATATTTACCATAGCTTCTGACAACATAAAGCTAAAAATATATATATCTAATACTTAGAACATATTACCGTATCCAGTACTCCTTCAAATGTCTACTTGTTTCTTGAAGCACTGGCCATTGGCCTCAGTCTTTTAGATCTCTTTAACCTATTATGAAATCGGGACTACAAGCACCAGAATGCACAGAAAACAAGCATTTGTAAAGCAACAGGTCTCTCATTTGCAAGAGTTTGAGCTATTGGCAGTGTAAATGACAATGCCTTTCAATCAATCAGCCAGGGATTTGTAAAGGGCACTACTTACACGTGAGGGTCTCAAGGCGCTGGGAGAAGGGGGCATTTCGGGCAGCTCCGATTCATCTGAAGAGCCAGGTCTTGAGGCTCTTCCTGAACGCTTGCAGTGTGCGGGTTCGTCTGATGATGAGGAGGAGTTTGTTCCAGGTCTTGGCCTCGATGTAGGAGAAGGCTCTTCTTCCAGTTCTGACTCTGCGAATGCGAGGGATTTCGGCAAAGGCTATGTCCACAGAGCGGAGGTTTCACTTGGGGGCGTAGAAGGAGATTCTTTCATTGAGGTATTGGGGTCCGGTGTTGTGGAGGGATTTGTAGGGGTGAGTGAACAGCTTGAAAGTCACTCTTTTCAACAGTGAGCCAGTGGAGGTCTCATAGGTGCTGGGTGATGTGGTCTTGTAATGGGATGCTGAGGACGAGTCTAGCTGCGGCATTCTGGATGATGTGGAGTTTTTGGAGCAGAGATTTGTAGAACCCGGCATAAAAGGCGTTCACGTAGTCCTGTCTGCTAGTTATGAGTGCGTGGGTGACGTTCATTCTGGATTCGGGGGATCCATTTGAAGGTTTTGCGGAGTATGTTGAAGCACGTGGTAGATATGGCGTTGATCTGTCAGTTCATGGTGAGGGAGGAGTCGAGTATGATGTAGAGGTTGTGTGCATGATCTGTGGGTGTGGGAGGGTTGCTGAGGGCGGGGGGCCATTAGGTGTCATCCGAAGCAGAGGGGTCAGATCCAAGGATGAGGACTTCCGTTTTCTCTCAGTTGAGCTTCAGGCAGCTGCTGCTCCTCCAGGATGCAACGTCATTCATTCCTTCCTGGAACCTGTGTCTGGTGATGCTAGGTTTCTTGGTGAGGGAGAGGATGAGCTGGGTGTCAATGGAGTAGGATACCATGCAGAGTCCGTGTTTTCTGACAATGGTTGTGAGAGGAGCCATGTAGATGTTGAAGGGCGTGGGGCTCAGTGAGGATCATTGGGGAACTCCGCATCTGATCTCTGTGGATTCGGAGAGGAAGCGCGGGAGTCTGATTCTTTGAGTTTGGCCAAAGAGTGGGGGAGCGGATCCAGTCTAGGGCAGTTCATTGTAGGCTGGCGTCGTGGAGTCTGGTGGCTAGAGTGCGGTGGGAGACAGTGTTGAAGGCGGATGAGAGGTCTACTAGAATGAGGGCTGCTGTGTGGCCTTGGTCAAGGAGAGTTCAGATGTCGTCTGTGGTGGCTAGGAGGGCGGTGTCGGTGCTGTGGTTGCTGCGGAATCCAAATTGAAAAGTGTTGAGGATCACGTTGGATTCTATGAAGTATGTGAACTGGTTGTGGACGATCTTCTCAGCGACTTTGGTGGCAAAGGGGAGGAGAGAGATGGGTCTGTAGTTCTTGAGGGCCGTCGGGTCTGTGGAGGGCCTCTTGAGGAGTTGTGACTTCTGCGCGTTTCCAGTTGTCTGGGAATGTGCCTGTTTCGAGGATGCAGTTGATTGTATGTCAAGTTCAGGCGGCTCTGTGGAAGATGTGCGGCGGACCAGGCTCAGTGGGAGGGTCAGAGGTTTCCCTGGGGGGTTTGGTGAATTCCTGTATGATGCTGAAGAGTTCCTTAGAGTTGAGTGTGTTGGAGAGGATCCTGTCCTGGATGAAGTATCCTTCGTGGGCCTGATGAGTTTGTGGTGTTCTGTCATGGCGGTTATGTGGCGGTGCGTGCTTCCGAGATTTAACTTTTCCTCCATGCTTTCTCGAGTCGTCGGCACGTGCGCTTGGATTCTCGGAGGCTTTTGTGGTGGCTGTCTTAAATTTATGCGCTGTTTTTAAAACCTAAATAAAGGCATTGTCATTTACAATGCCAATAGCTTAAACTCTTACAAATGCCACACCTACTGCATTGCAAATGCTTGTTTGTAAAAGCGCCCCATGCCGCACTTTCACTTTAATGGCAGTCACACCGCTTTCTTTAGACGTGGCTTATCTCCAGAAATGTACGAGACCGCCATTAAAATTAAAGCACGGTATGGGGCCCTTTTACAAAACTAAGCATTTGTTTGTCAAGTTGACAAAAACATTTATTTTTATAAAAGCTCCCCATACAGCGCTTTTACTTTAATGTTTGCCACACCCCTTTCTTTAGACACGGCTCGTCTAAAGAAAGGTGAAGCCACCAATAAAGTAAAAGAGAGGCTTAGAGCGCTTTTTAACAAAAAAAGTATTTGTTAAGCAGCATAACGTATGCAGAAGTGCTGAGCTGTGCAGGGAGCATTTTCAAAAGATCCAGCGCAGCATCAATGATCGGGTGTCGCTCTGTCAAGAATACAGGTTGGGTTAGGGAGAGCCTGTTGAACCTGCAACAGTAGCTAGAATAATACATTAAAAAAAATAGTGCTCACAGATTGTACATAAAACAGACTGTGTAACAACACAGGTAAAAAGTCCAGTCCTCATGGAAGGTTACAAATGCGGTAATAAGGAGGGACTACTAAGCCTATTCATGAATCAAAAGCAACCATTTAGAAAGGACAATAACAGAAGCCAATTTAAAAGATTTTCTGAAAATGGGTGGAGCTTCAAGTCCATACCTGAATACAGCAAACCCCGCAGAGCAACGCATGAGCTGCCCAGGCTTGACCTAAAAAGTTGGGCTGGCTGAGCTACTCAAGCACAGACTCCTGCAACCTATGTCTAAGGGCTCCCAGTTACTGCAGCTATATCAGACAAGTGATATGTTTGAATCGCACACTTTCCACACGTAACAGGGTCAACTGACCCAAGAGGTGAACAAATATACTTCATCTCATAGGAGTACACCAAACAGGTCAGACTATAAACCAAAGCAATCCTATGTTCACTGTGAAAATGCCCAACATTCCATTAAGACAGATTTCAAAACAAAAACAAACCCTAAATTTCAAATGTTAGCAACACCTTAAATACACGTTGTGCACACAATTGCACCTTACATTGTACACAAGGGCGGCCTGTGAAGTGACATCAGATAGTCTTGTTTCACTTAAATATGGGTGTTGAAGGTTAGCATTACTGACCTGTGGCAATCTGTTTGCATCTTGCACCATAGATTTATATATTGCAGACACTTTTGTCTTCAAGTGTTGTGCAGGACACGTTACACATTGTTTTTCTTTGAAGAAGTATTTTCGGTCGTGGGAAAAATCATGATACTCACTTTAAAGCCACACTGCACCAGGACAAAAATTCCACCTTAAATTGTGTGTTTCTCTCTCGTTAAACTTAGTAATACAATCCACACAAAAACATTCCAAACCATGCAACATAATTTCGATCAGCATGATTTCACTCAACGTCCCACACTTCCACACCACAGAATTCAACTCTACACATTTCAATTCCACACCACATGATTCAACAACAAACCACACAATTCAACTCAACAATACAATTACACAACACAAATATAATCCTCCCAACAGAATTACACATCATTCCACAAAATTCAAAAGCACACTACAAACTTCAACTCCACTACATACCACTCTACAACACAAAATAACATTCAACATATTTGCACTCCATAACACAGAATCCCAGTACACTCAATACCACATAATTACTATCCACATAATTCCAATGCACACCATCCCACATAATTCCACCACAGAAATCCATTACACACCACACAATTCCACAACTAACAATTCCTATCCAACCCACTTAATTCCACTCAATACCACATACATCCACTCAAAACTAAAACACATGGGTAAATAATATTACTATATACAACGCCAATAGCTCTAACTCTAACAAACGAGAAACCTATTGTAATGGATTATATGCCTTATGGCTAAACACTTATATGGTCCCAAAGGCAAGACCTACTGGCTATGCCAATACTTTTTAGAGTTTAGGGTGGGTATGGTTTTTTAGGTGGCAAGGGTATTATTAGGCTGTAGGGTGGGTTGTGTTTAGGGGCTGGGGGTTAAGAAGTAAAATAAATATATATATGGGTGTGTATCTTAATATAAATATACAAATACATACATTTATATGTATGCACATGTTCATCTTATATACATTATATATATATATGTATTTATGTATATTTATTTATAAGTTTTTTACTTACCTGCAAAATACTTACATTTTAATTGTAAAGACATGCATGGTAAAGGCATATGTGTGGTAAATATTTTCATGGTAAAGATGCACGCATTGTAATGGACGCTTTGTAAAGGCATGCATCATACAACCATATTTTCCTATTGAGAAGGACTATATGTCCAGGGACACTAGGTTCCAGTCCTGGGCTTTAGAAATCACTGGTTCTAGGTGTGTTAGTGTAATTCAGTGATACTCAAAGTATGGCCCAGGGGCCGCATGCGGCCCTCCTGACCTTTACGTGTGGCCCTCTGGTCAACAGCTGGACGGGCTGCTGTTTACCCGACAGAGCACTAACATTAAAAAATGTACATAAACCGGAAATAGTTTATTTAAATGTTAATTGCAGTTAAAGACAGGAATTAACGAGAGTCCAGAACTGCCTAACTTTAGGAACAATTTAATTTATAAAGACATCTTGCAATAAGCATGTAAAAATATGATAAAGTCTCTACTAGATTCAACAAGCATTTGCAATGCAATAGGTCCTGCATCTGCGAGAGTTTGAGCTATTGGCATTGTAAATGGCAATGCCTTTTATTTATGTATTTTGAAAACGTGCAAGCAGTGCGTAAATAAGCACTTTATATTTATAGTCCTTGCTTACGAGAAGCAAGGCTGGCCGTAACTGCACCTCTTTTATTGCCAGCCTTGCTTCTTGTAAGCAACAATTATAAGCACATAGTGTGTTTATGCACCACTTGCAGGTTTTTAAAAAACATAAATAAAAGGCATTGTCATTTAGAATGCTAATAGTTCAAACTCTCGCAAATGCAAGACCTATTGCATTGCGAATGCTTGTTTAAAAATAGCCACCTACCTCCCCCCTCCTCCCCCCCTGCAATACTAAGTGACAGAAGAACTTTGCATACCGAGGGACAGATGAACAACGCACACTGAGGGACCTATGAACCAAGCACACTGAAGGACTGATGAACCCTGCACACTGAGGGACAGACGAACCGTACACACAAAGGAACAGACCAACCAAACACACTGAGGGACAGATCAACCATGCGCACTGAGGGACAGATGAACCCTGCACACTGAGGGACAGACGAACCGTGCACACTGAGGAACACACCAACCAAGCACACTGGGACAGATCAACCATGCGCACTGAGGGACAGATGAACCCTGCACACTGAGGGACCGACGAACCCTGCACACTAAGGGAGAGACAAGGGACAGAAGAACCCTGCAATACTAAGGGACAGTCGGACCTTTCACAGAGGGACAGACTAATGATGCAACCCCTGCACAATAAGGGAAAGACGGCCCTTGCACCCCCTTGTACACTGAGGGATAGGCAAACTGTGCACATTGAGGGACAAACGAACCATGCACGCTGAGGGACAGACACAAAGAGACCCTTTCAAAATGTTTTACACCTCTTCAGAGCTTAAGATCTCGGGCTATGATACAAGAGCAAGGATACTAGATGTAAACCTCTTAAACATAACTTCAAACCTGACAAAATGTTTTACGCACTTTCAAAGTTGAAACTAATGAAAATAAACCAATAACTATTTGTTGCATTGCCTTGGCTCATTCAATGTATTCTTTATATGATTAGTCTGAAACGATCACTGAATTTGTTTCCACTCGAACCCCTAATGAATTTGATTTTATTTTGCGCTGGCAAAGAAGCAGGCAGACGCAGCACCAAGGAGGCATTTCGAGGCATAACGACCCTAAAGTCATGGTTATGAAATCTTTGCAAGACTGCAGGTGCATCAGTTACATTTAATTTCAAATACAGACACCACATGGAGGGAAAATGTGTAAAGAATATAGGAGTGCTTCTTCGAAAGTATTAAAAAATAGTATAATGTATTGAAAATACTCAGCTGGCCCCGACGAACAGGAACACGCGCTTGCTTTACATCCCCATGAACAGGCATTAGCTGCGCACAGCTAAAAAGATTTTTTTGCGAAAAAGTAGAGACAATGGGCCATATGTATCAAGATACCCATTTGCGATTCTCAAATAGCGAATTTCAAGAAATCGCTATTTGAGAATTGCAAATGGGTATGTACAAAATCGCATTTTTTTTGCGATTCCTTAAAATCCCTTAATTGTGATTAGCAAATTGCGCATCGCAATTAAGGAATACTTTCCCATTCATTTATATGGGCCAGGAGGCCCATAAGAATGAATGGGAAGTTATTCTCAATTTGCGATTCGCAATTTGCTAATCGAAAATTGAGAATAATTTCAAGGGTGCAGGGGCAAATTGAGAATAATTTCAAGGGTGCAGGGGTGTCCAAAGGACACCCTGTTGCACCCCTGAAATATGCATGGGTGCACATGTGGCGCACATACATGCCCTAAAGGCATGTATGTGCGTCACATGGCACTTTGAAAAATGCAAAAATGTGCATTTTTCAAAGAATTCGCAACTTACCACCAATTTGCGATTACTTAAGGGCGTTTTGCTGATTTTTTTTGCTACATACATTGCATTTAAGGAATCACAAAATTTGGGATTCCTTAAATGCAATTGCAAAATAAGGAATCGCAAATTTTGCAATTCCTTATTTTGCACCAAATTTTTCTTAATACATTCCATTTAGCAAATTCGCATTCACAAAGGCCGAAATTCTGCAAATTTTGGCCTTTGCGAATGCGAATTTGCTTGATACATATGGCTTTTAATGCAAGCTTACCGCCCCATATACAGCCATTCTGATCTACAGTGCCACTTTTTCCGACTTAAATACTGGAAGAAAGGCCACGTTCTTGTTTGGACTCATTTCGGAAATAATGAATTCAAGAGCAATATTATGCAAATATTCTCTTCAGCAGCCTCCGGTGTGAGTGTGTTTGTTTAGACAAAGGGCTACAATGCCTTCGGGTTGGGTTTGCGGTATTTAATTCATTAAAACAAAAAATTAAACAAAAAGCTTTCAGAGCGAGCTGCAACGCTTTTAATATGTAGCAGACGGGTCACCATTTTAAACAAGCAGCAATAGTCGGTGTTAGCAAAGCCTGTGCCACTGTCATAGTGCATGTACTATTGCCAGTGATCGCATGAGCGTGGCACAGACTATGCTAACACCCACTATGGCGCCAAGCTGCAAAGTGAAAGCGACACCCATGTATATAAAATATTGGAATGGCGGCACTTGCGATTTAGATTTAAACATCTTAAGCTAAAGCGCAGGTGCCCCAATTGCTTCAAAAGTAAAGCAATGGGAAAAAACGATTTTTTTTCGATTGCTTTACTTTCATAGCAATTGCGGCACCCGTGCTTTAGCTTTAGATGTTTAAAGCTAAAGCGGGGCTACTGCCACTAAAAGCAAAGTAAAACCAAGATGGGAGAATGGAAGAGAGGCCATCACACTCTGTACTGTGTGATGGCCAAATAAAATGTTCTCAGAGTGAAATCGCCAGAAAGAGAACTAAACAAACAAAGGAGGGACTTTGCAAGAAATGGACCAATAAGAAGCTAGCATTTCTGAATCCTGCAGCTAACAGCCGATGGCAATGGGTGGGTTTGCCAAAGCCCCACAGGGAGATACAACAGGTCATCGCTAATGCTCATCCTAAAAAAGATAATTTCATTAACATGCAGAACCTTTTACGTCAGTAAATCAGATTCTATCAGTGCATTGAGAAGTATTTTTTTTAATGGGATCGTTTTCAAACATGAATTTAGAAACATTCATGCTTCCCCACCACCTTGGCAACAATGACAATAGTGAACTAAGAGGCAAGTCAGTTGCAATCATCCATGAACATTATTAAATTAGAGCGCACATTCTGAAGTCATGTATTTTGAGGTCCTCTTATATGTGAAAATGGAAGGAAAACGAGGGAAAGTAATATAAAACAACTGTCTAGGATCACACAATTTGGTCAAGCAGGAAAGCCGGCATTGTTCCCGGGTTTTCTGTTTCCACATTGTGCACTTCAATTCAGCCAGTAGATGTACATGCTTCACTTCCCCTATACCCACTATACCCCTCCCCCCACTACCCTCTCCTGGGCCTTGTGTGGATCTCAGTCAGATCAACAAGCAAACATTTTGGCCCCGTGAAAATGTTTGCGAGTACCCATGGTCGAATTGGTTCAGTTTAAAACAATCACAACTCAACATTTCAGGATGCATTAGGCTGTTAACTGGTTCCATGCTGAGGACGGAATGGTTGCACCCTCAGCCAAGTGGTCGTGTGCTGAGGACGGAACTATTTCATCCTCTTCACACAATAAGGAAATTCTTCTGCTGTTTTCAGCGTAGGGGTTTCCTTTTTCAGCCTTGGGAGCTGAAGAGCTTCCCCAGCCGCCTGAGGCATTTCTTTCGGCGTACATGGCGCAATGACGTCATTACATTGAAAGTGAAAGTGAAATTCGCCGATCGGCTCATTTCACTTTCACTGCCTACGTGCTTGTGGTGCTATGTCAGCCCCTGAGCACAGATAGGGGAGGTATCACTGGAAAGGGAAAACTCCACCCTTTCCAATGGTACCTTTCCCTAGTGGATCCCTGCTTGGGCATCACCACAGGAGGGCGATCCCCAAGCAGGGATCCACCACTAGGCACCAGGGAGGGGAGAGCGTCCCGATGGGAAACAGCCTTTGCTCCCCCCAAATGTTTATGGGCATATTTAGTCTTTCTGCTCCCCTGGGGGGCAGATGGGGGCTATAGCCCCTGATCTATCCCATGGGCGGGGGTCGGGGTCAGAAAGCCCACTAGGCACCAGGGATTATTGCTTTTTTATAAAAGAGGGGTGGAATCGGCCCACAATGGGCATGCCAATGCCCCTACCCCTGAGACACTAACATAACAGCCTTTTTGCCCCCCGTGGGGGGCTATATGGAGGTTATTATCCCTGATCTGCCCCCCCAGGGGGAAAGCCCATTAGTAAACAGGGGTTATTTTATTCCGAAAGTGTAGGGGTGGGGGCTGCCCTAAATAGGTATGCCAATGCCCCCACCCCCAAACACCAATGGGACAGTCTTTCTGCCTACCAATGTTTTCCTACCCAGAATCTCCTGCCAACCTCAAATTGAGCTAAAAGAAAATCACATTTTCCTCACATATCTGTGTGGGTTCACTGCACCGGCACAAATTTCCTAACACTCAGCGTGCCCCTCGGTCTCCTGAGTAAAATAATACCTCACTTGTGTGGGTGGGCATAGTGCCTGCGACAGGGACGGGCCAAAAATGTATAGAGATTTAGGGGATATCACAGCGAGTTGATAAGCACAATTTGTTTTATACGTTATTAGGATGACTCTGCTTTGGGCACCCACATAAGTGAGGTATCATTTTACTCGGGGCACCAAGAGTAACGCTGGGTGGGAGGAAATCAGCGATGGCGCGGTGATCCCTCACAGAAATGTAAGGCAAATGGCATTTTATTTTAGCTAAATTTGAGGTTTGCGGGGGATTCTGGGATACAAAAAATTGGGGGGATCCATGTAAGTTACACATCCCTGGACTCCCCTGGGTGTCTAGTTTTAAAAAAATGTCTGGGTTTTGTTGGTTTCCCTAGATGGCCGACAAGCCGGGACCAAAAATGCAGGTGCGCCCCCATGCAAAACCAGGTCATTTTGTGATACATAATTTTGATGCCTCCACAATACATTTTGGGCCCTTCCATGTCGCGGGCACTTGGCCCACCCACACAAGTGAGGTAGAATTTTATCAGGAGGTCTGTGGCAATGCTGGGTGGTATCCAATTCGTGATGGCCTGGTGATCCCACAGCTTTCCCACACAGAAATGTGAGGAAAATGTCATTTGTTTAGCTAAATTTGAGGTTTGCAGGGGATTCTGGGTAAGGAAACGTTGGGGATCCACGCAAGCCACAACTCCCTGGACTCCCCAAGTGTCTAGTTTTCAGACCAGTCTGGGGTTTGTATGTTTTCCTCGATGACTGCCAAACCCGGTACCAAAAATGCAGGTTAATGCCTCGGAAAACCAGGTTGTCTTGTGATCGGTAGCTTTCTAGTCCCTTTCCTGTCGCGGGCACTAGACCTACCACCACAAGTGAGGTACCATTTTTATCGGGAGACTTGGGGGAATGCTGGGTGGGTAGAAGTTTGTGGCTCCCCGCAGATTCCAAAACTTTCTATCACAGAAATGTGAGGAAAATGTGTGTTTTTAAATAAAGTTTTGAGATTTGCACGGGATTCTGGGTAACAGAACCGGGTCAGGGCCACACAGTCCACCCCATTCTGGATTCCCATGGGTGTCTAGATTTCAAAAATGTCCAGGTTTGTTGTTTCCCTAAGTGCCGGTTGAGCTAGGGCCCAAAATCCACAGCTAGGTACTTTGCAAAATATGGGTCAGTTTTCAGTGGAAAAATGTGATGTATCCATTTTGCATTTTGGGCCATTTCCTGTTGCGGGCACTAGGCCTACCCGCACAAGTGAGGCATCATTTTTATCTGGAGACTTGGGGGAATTCTGGGTGGGTGCACGTTTGCGGCTTCACACAGATTGCAGGTCTTTCCATCACAGAAATGTGAGGAAATTTTTTTTTTTTTTAATTAATTTGCGGTTTGCCAAGGATTCTGAGTAACAGAACCTGGTGAGAGCCACACAAGTCATCGCATCCTGGATTGCCCTGGGAGTTTAAAAACATGTACAGGTCTGCTAAGTTTCCCTAGGTGCCAGTTGAGCTACGGACCAAAATCCACAGCTGGGTACATTGGAAAAAAGAGTCAGTTTTCAGTGGAAAAATGTGACGTGTTCACGTTGTGTTTTAGGCCCTTTCCTGGCACTAGGCCTACCCACACAATTGAGGTACCATTTTTATTGAGAGACTTAGGAGCCCAGAGTAGTAGAACAAGTGTTATTACCAATTGTCCTTCTATGCATTTCTGTCTCCCAAATGTAAGACAGTGTGAAAAAATAAGTCATTTTGAAAAATTACCTCTAATTCACATGATAGTATGGGTACCCGCAAATTCACAGATGTGCAAATAACCACTGCTTCAAAACTCCATTTATTGTTCCCATTTCAGAAATACATAGGTTTCCTTGATACTTATTTGTCACTCATTATATTTTACCAAATGAATTGCTGTATACCCGGTACCCAATAAAAAACCACTGCAAGGTACAGCTCAGTTATTGGCTCTGGGTACCTCGGGTTCTTGGTGAACCTACAAGTCCTATATATCCCCATAACCAGAAGAGTCCAGCGGAAATAAGGGTATATTGTTTTGAAAAACCTGCCATAGTTAGAAGTTGTTACAGGTGAAAACATAGGCGAAAATTGCTGTTTTTTTCAATTTGCTTTATTTCAACTGTTACTTTCTTTAGGAAAACCATGAAGGATCTATACAAATGACCCCCTTGCTGAATTAAGAATGATGTCTACTTTTCAGAAATGTATAGCTTTCTGTGATCTATTATTGGTTTCACACCCATGTCTACCACTTACTCAAAGGAGGTGGAAAGCACAAAAAAATGAAAATAGGCTATGTTTTAGTAAAATGCCAAAACTATGTAGAAATTTAGGTTTTCTGACAAATGTCTGCCTGTACCTGACAGCTGGGAAGATGGTTATTTTAGCACCACAAATACTTTATTGATACCATTTGTAGGGGAAAAAAACAGTTGATTTCTTCTGCAGCACATTTTCGTATTTTTTCCCCAAAACTTTTGCTGTATTTTGGCTAATTTTTCGGCCCCCTCCAGAGGAATACACAAACCCTGGGTACCTTTAGAATCCTCAGTATGTTGGAAGAAAAGGATGCAAATTTGTCATGGATACCTTATGTGGACAAAAAGTTACGCCCGCCTACGAGCGAACCATCCAAATAGCCAAAAAAAGGATTAGTACGGGGGTGGCCTAGCAGCAAAGGGGTTAGGTAAAGCCAGTTTCTGATACATAGTTCCCTCCTGTCATGGAGTCCACTTGCAACCTTATCAAAATGAGTTTTTTACTGATGTAAATTTCAAGAACAATGAAAACCCCCCAAAACAGGTGATGGTCGAGTGCCAAATAAAAATGGATATTGTCAACTGTGCGACCTCAAACTTCATGCTCTAAACATACTCACCTAAACACAATATTGCTGTGGGAACAAATATTTTTGCCACCATATTCTGTTGTAATCCATGTAAGTCGCGGGGTCACACCCCATTGTTTGAAGCAATCATCAGAGTAGCTCTTAAAGTCCCACGGCTGTGGTTCGAACATGTCATTAATACCATCAGAACAAATTGGCATCACCATTTCTGTGCAAGCCTGAAACAAATTGCAGATCAGACAGTAAAAGTATGGTTTTGTTTCCAAAACATCTTGTTCTCTTTTCAAAATATTTCAGCGGATTTTCAGGGGTATAAAAAACAAACATAGTGTATAGAATTTTTGCATCCTATGTAAGATAATGATGACATTTTAATCAGAGCCAGGATTATAATGTAGGTATGGATGATCATGAACAAAGCATTGTGATTACAAGCAGTACATAAAAGAAAAGGGGAGGGGGGAGTGGAGTGGAGGGGGTCAAGGAGGAAGGTAAGGGAGGTATGGGATGTACTGAGTGGCATGTGATGGGGAGGTGGTAAATCAGCTTAGTGTAATGTGAGGGCTGTGTTGTACCCCTTACAGATTCCACTTATAAATGCCCATTTCAAGAAGGTGTTATGATGGTGACTAAGATACATGTTTAACTCATGGGGCCTGAAACATAGCTTTGGTCTATGTGGGTGAGTTGGCAAGGTTGATTATTATGGTGGCTTTACTTTTTGAATGTATAAGTCCTGTTTATTCAATAGTTTGTGTGTGTATTGGGAATTCAAGTGGTTGTTGAACAGTGAGTTATCTGCTCTTCTTGAAAAGCAGACCCCGCCCACCATATGTATGGTGGGATAGATTTTGAAATGATTTCCACTCACATAGGAAATTTTGGATTCCTATCATTAATAGTTTCAGAATAGGCATGAGGGACCTTGGACCCAAGGTCGCTGCGTGGCAGTTGAGTTTTCCCTAGAAAATATGTATTTTATTATGTTCGGATTTCTTCCCAGAAAGTTCTCAACATTTTGCAGTGAAACAGCATGTGATTGACAGAGCCTAATGCATTGTGACAGTACCAGGACTGACTGTACTCTAGGAGGCCCATCTTAAAGAGTTCTTCAGGTGTCTGATAGGGCATATGTAGTGTCCAGAATTTGCATTGGGAAATAATGGGAGATATTTTGTTCCTTAGGGATAATTTCCAAATGTTTCTCCAGGCGTAGTCAAATTCAACTGTGGTGCAAGTTGTTGTAGAAGGGCCTCTTCATTTATTTTGAATCTCTGAAGTTAGCCTATTATCAGCGTTGCTAGACTTTAGTATTCCGTAACTTTTAGCTGCTGTGTGAGGTAGACTGGATAGCTTTGTAAGTAGGTTGATGGGGTCTGATTCTTGTGGTCTATTGCATTTATTTATGGCTTTTATTAGTGCGGTTATTTATGCTAGACACAAGTTAATGAGTTCCTCTCCAATTGTGGCTTTCATAGCTTCCAATAAGGTTTCAAGAGAGCATTATTTTCTTGGGAAATATTGATAATGGCACTGTTAATTTTGTCTTTTAATGTTTGGTCTCGGAGTACCTCCTCGTTCATTCTCCATTGCTTTTCCTGGGTATATTTTGGGATGTGTGTAGCTTGAGGGTGACGCAAGCATAGCCCGATACTAGTATTGATTTGATGGTGGGATTTGCAGCCTTCAGTGTGAGAATATGTTTTGTATGTAAACAATTTCAGAAAACGTGTTATGAGGGTAGGAGTAGAAAGTGAACTTGTTTAATGTTGGGTTGTATAGACAACATATGTTATTTAAGCAGTGTTTTTTGCACAAGTAGCTCAATTGTGTGTGATTTTTGGGGTCTATGGTTAAATGAGGAGCTTCTTTCTAACAGGGTACCCCAAGGGAAGTTTAAATCTCCTGCTAGTATTACTGCTGAGTTAGTTGGTAGTTCATATAGACTTTTGTTTAAGGTGATCCAAAATGGAAGGTTATCCACTGTGGGTGCATATATATTGACTATATACAAGGTTGAAGTGTAATTACTGACTTTTGTAACAAACCATCACTGACAAGGAAATAGTCCATGACAGAAAGTCCTGCTATTTTTGCTAATAATGTGACAACCTCCTTTTGTTTCTTATATGCTGGGAAGCAAGTTGTACTATAGATCAAATGATGGTGTATTGTATTACATTCTTGACAACCAATGTTAGTCTCTTGTAGGAGTATTATATCGCCTTTAAGTTTTGCACAGCACTTTAGAATTTTCCTACGTTTAACAGGGTGGTTGATATTCTTTGTATTGAGGGAGAGAACTTTTGACATTCCATTGCCTATGTTACTGGGGATATGATTTCAATTCTAGTTTGGTGAGAGATTATGTATTATTTAATAGGTCCCAGATTCGGAGAGGGATAGTATTTGTGGGGTGGATAGCCCTGTTGTGATCAGGAGTTGAGATGTCGAGGTTTTGGTGCTCTGGGTTTATTCGTAGGGGAAGTGGATGGATTTCCATAAAAGTTCTGATATTAAGGCTTGGGAGACTTATGGTATTTGCAGTGTTACTGGAACATAAAGTACTTGTATTATAGGTGATGTGGTAGCAAAGGTGATTATGAACATGACTGTATGAACTAAAGTCGCACAGTATTGGGGGATGAATAGTCAGCAGATTTGGCAAGGGAAACCCAGGTGGTAGGCGGAAAAAGGGAAAAACCTACATATATAACCCACATCCTACCCAGCCCTAATCGTTCTGGAGAAAGATGGGGAAGTGGAGCCACTAGAGGTCGAGGCCCATGCAGCTTTAGAAAATGGGGAGACGCTGCCAAAAGGAGAGAGCGAACAACATTGTATGAGGAGTTTAACTTCTTGGAAGTGTTTAAAACTCGATCAACAATAAATAGAAATATTAAAATTATCATTAACATGTCAACATTAACTGTATTATCAATCACAGTGGAATTACCACAAGATGTTGGAGGTAGGTGTGAGTTTTTCCAGCAAGACTGATACCCAGGGTGGAACGGCAGAGAAGACTATTGCACTTTAGTAGTATAACAATGGCACATCGGTGGCATACCATTAACTTAGCATAAAATTACAAGTGAAACATTACCTATAGCATTTAGCGCGACATGCCAAATAGCTTGACACAACATGACATGTAGTACAACTCGACATGCAACACAACTTGCGCTATATTATGACGTATCATAATTCACTCAACAGATCCCAGTGATCTATGCCGTTAAATCACGTATATCAGTACATATCAGTATAACAGTATATAACCTAGCATAATATGGTAGTAACCTTCAGTGTACTACTTTTACTGTATCACGGTGCGAAAAGTCTAGTAGCAGAGATATAACTTCAGTCTGGCATATTATTCATCTTACACTACACATTAAACATTTCTTCTAAGACATACAAAGACTGATGTGCAGGATCTTTGAGACTATCTCGGAATCAGTGGTGTCCGCTGACTGTGTATAGTTACGACTGAGGTAATTGGTCAGTAGTCGTCTCCTTGAGAGTAGAAAGCTATGGACCAATAGTTAGAGGTCGATTGGCACCAAGACATGCATTGAGAAGGTAACATAGTAGAGTTAGTAAGATAGTGTTATGGTAAAAAGACATGTTAGTCATGCTTTAATTTGAGTCCTGATAATGGATGTAGAGTTTTTACTAGCCGTAAAGATCATTAGGGCCTAACAGGCCTATTAGAGCCAAAAGGGGCTTATTAGCTATGGAGGTAAACTTGGTAATGTTGCCTGTTAGTAAAATAGCATACTGTAGGGGTTGTTAGGAGTCGGTACACTATTTGGGTTTTGTTTCCCACATATTTATGTGAGCAACATGGTTAGTGAAGCAGTTAGTAAGACATTAGTGTGAGAGTACAAGACTGTAAGAGTACATTTAAGCAGAGACTGCATTACGAATTCCTTATAAGTCCATTTCCTTTTGGATCAATTTGCCTAAAAAGGATTGAAGATTTTCCGGCTCAAAGAATGATGTCTTCCCATTGTTCATGAATTTCATTTTTTACGCCCCTACAAAGTAGAAGGAGATATTCATTGCTTTCATCTGGTTTCTCTGGATGAGGGATCTCTTCCTGTGGTTACAATTTATTTTGCGTAGTCCTGTGACTCTTCCATATAACACATTTTATGGTCCTCTTTGGTCCAAAATCCTTTCTGTGTGGTCATAGCGTAGGGGTCTGAAGCTCATTGGTTGGGGTGTTTTCAAGTTGTCCAACATTCTGGTTGCCACTCTATGGGCCCTCTCAATTTCAAAGTCCCTCTTAAAGTATATTTTAAGACCTTGAGGTATCCAGGTTTCCAGATAGGACAACACAGGAGACGTACTCATTCTCAGCGTTTTCCGGTTGGCCAAAGATTCTGAGATTTCCTCTCCGGTCCCTGTCCTTGAGGTTCATAATCTCTTTCTTAAGGAATGCAAATTTTTGGGCGGTGTTAGCGAATTTCTTTTGGAGTGACGAAGTCTGGCCCTCCACTCGGCCAACTCTGAAGGTAATGGTTTTGAGCTCTTTCCTGAGGCATTGCATTTCTAGTTGTACGATATCAGTCTTTGTTTTTGTTGACCTGGTTAGGCTATGGAGAGGGTTTAATTTCTCTAGTATCAGATCCAAACTTGTTCCTTGTGTCGGATCTATTTTTAATCAGTGAGTTAGGCATTGAAGGTTCCAACTTTGTTCTTATTTGGCTGTCATACAGCGAGCAGGTAATGCAGCAGGTGGGTAATAATCTGCAATGTATAATGATCAGGTTGCCCATCAAAGATGAGAAGTTAAAAAAAGGCCGCTGCTTCAGGACCCGCCATCATGATCTTTAACACAGAATGAAAGGCGATTAAACTAGACGCGCTGAAAATTACGCATCAACGCCCACTGCTGTTCTCAGGTGGAGAGAGGATCACTATTATGCGTACCAACGGAGTGCTGAGGGAAACTTACAGTGGCTACTTGAGGTCAGGGAGACCGCAATCTGTATTCAGGTGAGTGTAATGAAGTTAAAATGTAAGATCTGGCTCCATCTGGAGCACTCGATATTATGTGGAAAGGAGCAGCATCAAAGCTACGTCATATCACGCTTCGGCTCTGTCTCTGTTGAAGTGGAGTAACAGGGATAGGCAGCAATCTTCTCCGCACTAAAGCCATATCCCCCTCTCCAACACATCTTGTTTAAGTCCACTAGTAGAAAGACAGTCGGATACCATCAAGACCCATTACTGACTTGGTGTGCCCTTAAAGTCCTAACCTTAGTAATTAGTCAAACCCTTCACTGAACCAATGTGACAGAGGTAGAGGTCTCTCTCAGGGTTGCTTCTATAAGCTAAGACAGAGGCACAACCTCTTTTGATGATCTTCTTTGATTGGCTTCCTGCCCAGAATGGGAACATTTGTGCATCTTTCAAAAAGACAAAATAAGAGGACATTTACTATTTATACATTGAGAAGACTAGAAAGAAATAACTTTATTTTCAAATTATTAACAAATTCTACCTGTAACTTTGTATGAAATACTTTAAAGTTGAAAAACCCTCCGGGAATTGTAGAACTCCTTTACTCATAGCTTGGTCTACTGTGACACAGGTTTTCTACACAGTGGTCAGGGTCATGGGATTGTGACATTTATAGCTCCCAGTTTACCACGAGTACTCTGAATTAAGGCCTCTGCTTGCTTCTCCAACTTGACATTTTTGCTTCATACCAATGCCTGTCTGGTCCGAACCAAGAAGGGTTAATCAAGCTATTCTCATCGAAGTCACCCGAATTGTGCTACTGATTCCCTCAAACGAGTATTCAGAATCAAGTGGCAATTTGGATAAATCTTTAGCATATGTAAGAGGGTGCCTCTTGCCAACACCTTCTCCACGCCAAAGATGTAGGGATTGCATAAGCAATATGCGCTCTGGGTGAGTACAAGTAACTGCAAAATAGTTTGTGGAAGGTAATCGGATTGCTGTTAGACCTTGTGATTCCTAGCTAAAATTTCTTTCACTTTCTCTACTTCAAGATGGACATCCATTTCTTATTTGCTGGGTTACCAGATGTCCATATTTCCCCTAAATAAGGTGTGTTTTAGACCAACGCCTTGTACACATTTGCTAATGATTTCGTACTTCCTGAGAAACAGTGTCAAATATAGATACAGTTCAAGAAACTTTTAAATTTGTGGGTCTACTGGAAATCAGTGTAGGGTCTAGATACACCTCCAGAGTACAGTATTGCATTTACCGTACAGAAGCTAATTTCAATATTTCCAAAACATGTGTTTCATTCTATGTAAACACTATTATTCATCCATACTGTCTCATTGTACAATGCTGATGGATAATACTTATTACACTATTTGTATGTTTTGCCAATGGACTAGAATGGCGTTCCAGTTTGGAAACTATGGCACCAGACATTACCATTCCATTCAGTCTGTGGAAGGGCTTTCTGGGTAAATTTGCAAACTTCATCTAAAAGAGTTTTCGCATCCTCCTATATGTCCTGCCTTATTTGACAGAATAGTGGTTCACATGATATTTTGGGATTTTCAGACCCCGGTTGACTCAAGTCTTTGTGAAACATTGTTAGTTTAGATTTAACTGTGGCTCCCAGCATAGAAATGATTTTATTAGCCATTCTATTTTATTATATAAGCAAAATAGGAAGACTGTAAATATATGACACCACCCATCGCCCTGTAGAACCTGTAGCTGAGTGATGGGGAACCCAATCGTTGTCCCATAATACTAGCATCAGTAAAGAAGTGTGGAAAAAGGTATGTTGGACTAAATAAAAGGGTCGTCAACCATCCAATGATACAATGTCAGCAACATCCAATGACTTATCACAGAAGCACAGGATAGTGGGTGAGAAACACTAAGATGACAAAGGGAAAAGGAATAAAGGGATTTAAAAACAAAAGTACTAGACCTGGTTCATTCTTCCCTACAGTTCCTGTTCCCTCAAATTTTCTTTAACAACGTTTATTAGTTCTATTTTCTCAAACGTTAGAAAGATAAAACTGTACCTGATAACTCCATCCTTTGTCTCCGAGACTCACCGTCGCTGCTTGAGATATATTCAAACATTGTGTGTTTCCTGAATAATTGTAGTAAACGTTAATAGCTTGAAAAATATTCTGCAGTAATGCCTTATCATCTAGTCTGGGATTGGTCAGAAACTTGCAAACCACCTGCATGAAAAAAGACATCCACTTTAAATTTCGCATTATTCTTTGTTATGCTTTAGATTTTAAAACTAGATAAAATGTAGCAAACAAATAAAAGCATACAAGTAGACAAGTGATTGTATTTGTTCGGAATAATCAAATAAACGGTTTCTTGTGTTTGGGAAAAGCCCCTGAAGTTAGTCAGTGCAGAGTTCCCAAAATCATGTACTAAAAACATAATTTCCCTTTGAAACATACCACAACATACGCTGGACCGCCATGTTGTTCTCTAGCTAACCACTTTTATGTATCTGTGACATGGGCAAAAAGGTGTTTATGCATGGTAGACTACCATATATTATGTCGTGTTTTGAGTGAGGTCGCAAACATATCTAGCCAGTTTCAGTGGTTTTACGCATTTGAGCCACAAACCGAACTCAGTTTTTTTCCAGTGAATTTATTTTTTACTCTGTACTTAATTTCCAAACTCTGCTGCACATGCCCCTTCTTCGGTACGAGCTGTGCATGCGGGCAGTTTATCCCTTCTGATAGAGGACATTTCCTCACAGATTGGACCTAATTGAAGAGGTGTACGGTCTAATTCAAACACCCTGGAAGCCTGCAACCCTGGACTCTCCTGACTTTGACGATTACTTGCGATACAGACCATTTATATCCCGAAATCGTTAAAGGCAGCACCACAAATTCTAGTGCTTTATGTCCTGATGATGGTCTTAAAGAATGGTGAAATGCCATTGACACATACCGGCAGAGAAATTGATAATTATTGTGTTTTGATATTCTAAAATTGTTTTTAATTGATTTATACAAAATAAATTGGATGTATTCCTTTTTTGACATTGTTACTTTCCTCTTTGTGCTTCACCTTGTGCCATTTTCTATATATCACCACCACTTTATGTTCACTTTGCACTTTATTTAAGCACTTTTATAATGTATACTGGTGCTGTCTTATATGCATTTGTGTTTAAAGGTCAACAAGGGCGCCCAAACGAGTCAGCACAGGACCTCAGGGAACATATTTTTGAAAACAACAGTGGTCCCATGCACAAGAAATATTCACGCAGCAATCAATATAGACACAATGGATACTATATTCGTTATGACATGTCCAGCCGGACAGAGGTCGCAATCTTTTACTAGGTAGAAATAATGAGAAACAAAATTCCTTCAACAGTTCTTCGTAGTGGGGCACTAGCCTGTACCCTAACACATACAAATTGGCATGGTGAAGAAAATCACAAACAGAGCAGGGCTTTTAGGCAAAAAGCTACAGATTCCTGTGGTTGATATTTATAACAGAAATTCTAGTGGCACCATTACAGCTATATAACACATAGTATACGTTTTTTGTATATGGTGCACAGAGAAGTCGACGGCGTTTCGATCCCACTATATAATCATGGGGATCATCATCAGGACACTAATAATGCCTAAATAATAAAATCCTCTATAGCCTATGAAAAAAAGGGGGGAAAAGGGGAGAAAATACATAGAGAAACGAATTACTAGATCGGACAGGGTTGACAAGCAGGTACCATTGTACCAATGATGGTGAGAAAATTAAACCATGCACAGCGTGCAAACAAGGTGATCCTGAGTGGTAAAAATTATAATGGCGGCGTGCAGTGCCCCAACGTGAAATTGGCTGAAACAATAAGTAGTGAGAAAATGAGGTGACTGTGGCCCAACTTGGCATGGGCGAAGCGGCGCGAAGATGGCAAGGCAACAGAGTTCGTGCAATGATCACTGTAGCTAGGGAAGGCTGTATGTGTTAGGGTACAGGCTTGTGCCCCACTACAAAGAACTGTTGAAGGAATTTTGTTTCTTATTATTTCTACCTAGTAAAAGATTGCGACCTCTGTCCAGCTGGACATGTCATAACAAATATAGTATCCATTGTGTCTATATTGATTGCTGTGTGAATATTTCTTGTGCATGGGACCACTGTTGTCTTATATGCATTGACATATTGAGACTGAACTACTACTGCTCGACTTCTAATTTTGTGGCTACATCTTTCATTGTGATGAGTTTCCACTGTATTTTATGTACTTTTCAAATTAGGTGAACCCCCTTGGGCCAATTTTCCTTGTTACGTTACTTCCGCTGTGCGCAGCATGGTTAAACGTCTATTCCCTAGTGTGCATGGCCTTCAGACCACACCAGCAGAGGTTGGATACTGGGCCTGTACTGCACCCAACCCCTGCTATGCGCATTCTTCGCTTTGTCCATAGGGGATTGGGCGCAGAGCCTAGGCTGTGGCCAGATGTTTTACCTAACCTGCTGGGGGCTTCACTGCACAGTGGAGGTTGGGCATAGGCGTCTGATCCTTCTAAGTAGTGATTACATTCAACTAGAATTCACTTTTCTGGCAAGTTTTCAAGAGGCTATGCTGCTGTTTAAGAGCAAAACCAGTCTGAATTCCATGTGTTCCTGCCAGAGGGACGTGGCATACAGTTCGGGCTGGACTGTACCAACTAGAGCACGGCCAAGACTGATCTACAAATGGCTGGTCACTGTTTGGAGTGCAAAGTGGGTGAAAATGATGAACTGGAACACAACATGTGTGACTCCCAGGCGCTGTGATTAAGTCAAGAATCTCTTCCATCACTTTGTTGCAGCGGTTTTCGAGAGAGGCACATTCCGTGTCTGGTTTGATGCTTGAATTAGAATCTTGGTTACAAATAGTTAACAGTTGCATATAAGCAACTATATGTTTTTTAAAACTATAACAAAGGTTCACTTGCAATACACAAACCTTCCAGAATGCAAGGACAAAGACCTCACGGTTGCACACAATACCATTATGTTCCAGGAGAACATTAACTGAGGTCCTCATTCAGGTTGAAGAAATCAGGAAGCACTTGTAAAGGAAGATGCTAATATGTCTTTTTATACAGAACAACACCCAATCCACAGAAACATTAAAGGCTCTTTGGCACATTTATCCTTGCACATAAGTATCAAAGACCTTTACCTGGCTCCAACTACAATCACACCTCACTTTTAATGTATACCTTGAACAAACTCTACAAATGTTACACAAAGACCAAAAAAACAAAATCTGGCAGAGGCATTCCCAGAGCTCCATAAAAAGGCATCCAGATTATACAGTGCAGTAGTAATGGTAAAAAGAACTATACAAATGCCAACAAAACAGCATACATCCACCACTGGATGAATTGCTTGAAACCAGCATAGTCCTTGCTTATCACAGTGAACTAGGCTTTCTGGCTACCTCAGTGAACCAGCATTTCTTGAAAAATAAAAAAGGGCAAATGCTTCTCAAAGGAAACCGTCTGGTAATGTTAGGGAACGGATTTCGCGATACCATTCCGCCAGACTTTTTTTGTTGATGCCCTTAATAATGCTAACTCCCCTGGTAGGATAATCCCATTAATCCGGTAATTAAAAGGTCTCTTCCTATAAAAAGAGCTTAAACCTTTCGCACCACCCAGAAAGGCAGCATAAATGATAAGTACCAAAGCAGAGGCATTTTCTGTTGCACATCTGATTGAAAGTTGTCAATGTTGGTTTTTGCAAATATCTGACGGAAAGGCTTTGTTAAGTATGGAAAATTACAGCCTTATATTAAATTCATATTGACCTCTGTTCTTCTGCTAATCAGACAGAAGATTAATGTTCGATTCTTTTTGACAATCTTCTCATCAGATCTCGAGTATTCTCTTTAAAAAAGCATTATAAAAAACAAATTAATCAATATGGTAAAATCAGGATCTCCATTGGACCCAGCTATGGACGTTGTTTTCATTAATATATGTAAGTATATATCTATATGGTATTTCTTGAATGCAAACCTAGCCAAAAGTTAGTGGATCACTGTACATGGTCAAAGACAAGCACACAGTCAAGTAGTAAAAGTAGAGAAAACTGGGTTGTGGATGGTTAATAAATTGTGATGTAGTGTTCTTTACAGAGGTAAGTCTTAGACGCTTTCCTAAATTAGAGCATTCCTGCTTGATACATGGATGTTGTTCAAGATCCGGGGTGCATAGATAGAAAAGACCTGCTGTCTTTTTTTTTTTTTTACACTTATCAGTTTGCAGACTAATGGTGTCCTGACTGCGGATTTACAGAAAACCACCAGAGTGAGAATCTGCTTGTCATTTGGAGTCAGGTATTACCACCGTCCGGATGCAAGACTACGAGGGCTTGAACAGCAGTTCTGAAGTAGCTTTCCGGAAGAAACAATTAGACTTTCTTTAGAGGAGAGAGCTGGTACTAGGTAGTCATTTTTCAGGCATTGTTTTCCTTGAGGGTCAGATTGGCGTCCTGCGTGAATACAAGTGACATGGCAGTCAGTAAAAGTTGGGAGTCGAAATCAAGATTCAGGTCATGGAGCCGGGTTTGTACTGAATCTTATTTGTTTTCCATATTTTGTTTGGCGAAGAACAGGGATTCGGTCTTGGTTGGGTTTAGTTTCAGGTAGGCACTGGACATCCAGATCAGGATAATGTGCAGGTAGTGTTTGAAGCGTTCGATGTCTGAAGCAGGTGATTTTAAAGTAGAGGTGTGTACCATCAGCATATTGCTGAATCTTGATACTGTTATCTGTGAGTAGAGGTCATGTAGAGGTTGAAGATGACGGCAGGCAGGATAGAACGGTGGGAAATCCACAGGACATATGGATCTTTTGTGAGCTGGGCATACCCATGTGAACACGTTTTTCTGAAAAGGTGGGTGAAAAACCCACGAAGGACACTGCCAGTGAATCCCATTCCATCCTACAGTGTGCATATGAGGGTGGGATGGCCCACTGTGTTGAAGGAAGCTGAGAGGTCCAGAAATATATGAGGGCAGGGGTCATCTTCATCTGTGGTCAAGAGAGGAGTGTCTACAATGTGTAAGGGTAGTGGTCTCAATGCTGAATCAGAAGTGATGATTATAATTGTGGTTGTCATGTTGTAATATATATATCCGTTGAGGATTTAGCCTTTAAAAACGAGGATACCTTGTAGCAGTGTAAGCACTTGCTCTTGTACTTTATATAAATATATAATTTGGTGTGGTGTCTATACTGCACTATGAAGTGCAAGCACCTCATGCCTGTTCATAACGTCTGTTTCCACTGCCAGAAAAAGGATCACACTGATATGTGTTGTATTTTCTTTATTCCCGTTATGTGAAAATGCTCATCAGAACCATGGAGAACTATATCTCTGGGTTTTGGTAGAATGAGCTAGCGGTTTATCTGGTATGTACTGGAAGATTGTGTAACTATGCCCAACAGTTCCAAAGTCTGACTACCAGCATAGCGTGACTGTTTTGCTTTATGTTATGTCCTTGCTAAAACTCACGCACACCAACGCACGTATTCTACTTCTTCACCAGCCGTAAATATACTTGGCAGAACTGTGGATTTTGACATTATTGAGGGCTATGTGCTAAAATCTGTAACTAATATAATGGCTATCTCAGACTATTCAAAGGCAAATTTGTTGCAGTACTGATGTGTTTTGGAGAGCTCTTTAACCCTTTACACAGAAAGCATGTTCCCTCAACCCTGCTAACTCGAGTACAGATAACAATAAAAAAAAGATGTCGCAAACCCTGGTAACTCAAGTGAGGAGAACAATAAAAGATGTGGCCAACCCTGCTAACTCGAGTAAGGAGAACAATAAAAAAAGATGTGGCCAACCCTGCTAACTCAAGTAAGGAGAACAATAAAAGATGTGGCCAACCCTGCTAATTCGAGTAAGGAGAACAATAAAAGATGTGGCCAACCCTGCTAACTCGAGTAAGGAGAACAATAAAAGAAGATGTGGCCAACCCTGCTAACTCAAGTAAGGAGTACAATAAAAGATGTGGCCAACCCTGCTAACTCAAGTAAGGAGAACAATAAAAGAAGATGTGGCCAACCCTGCTAACTCAAGTAAGGAGTACAATAAAAGATGTGGCCAAACCTGCTAACTCGAGTAAGGAGAACAATAAAAGAAGATGTGTCCAACCCTGCTAACTCAAGTAAGGAGAACACAAAAAGAAGATGTGACCAACCCTGCTAACTCGAGTAAGGAGAACAATAAAAGAAGATGTGTCCAACCCTGCTAACTCAAGTAAGGAGAACAATAAAAGAAGATGTGTCCAACCCGGCTAACTTAAGTAAGGAGAACAATAAAAGAAGATGTGGCCAACCCTGCTAACTCAAGTAAGGAGAACAATAAAAGATGTGGCCAACCCTGCTAACTCGAGTAAGGAGAACAATAAAAGAAGATGTGGCCAACCCTGCTAACTCAAGTAAGGAGAACAATAAAAGAAGATGTGTCCAACCCTGCTAACTCGAGTAAGGAGAACAATAAAAGAAGATGTGTCCAACCCTGCTAACTCAAGTAAGGAGAACAATAAAAGAAGATGTGTCCAACCCTGCTAACTTAAGTAAGGAGAACAATAAAACAAGATGTGGCCAACCCTGCTAACTCAAGTAAGGAGAACAATAAAAGATGTGGCCAACCCTGCTAACTCGAGTAAGGAGAACAATAAAAGAAGATGTGGCCAACCCTGCTAACTCAAGTAAGGAGAACAATAAAAGAAGATGTGTCCAACCCTGCTAACTCAAGTAAGGAGAACAATAAAAGAAGATGTGGCCAACCCTGCTAACTCAAGTAAGGAGAACAATAAAAGATGTGGCCAACCCTGCTAACTCGAGTAAGGAGAACAATAAAAGAAGATGTGGCCAACCCTGCTAACTCAAGTAAGGAGTACAATAAAAGATGTGTCCAACCCTGCTAACTCAAGTAAGGAGAACAATAAAAGAAGATGTGGCCAACCCTGCTAACTCAAGTAAGGAGTACAATAAAAGATGTGGCCAACCCTGCTAACTCAAGTAAGGAGAACAATAAAAGAAGATGTGGCCAACCCTGCTAACTCGAGTAAGGAGTACAATAAAAGATGTGGCCAACCCTGCTAACTCGAGTAAGGAGAACAATAAAAGAAGATGTGTCCAACCCTGCTAACTCGAGTAAGGAGAACACAAAAAGAAGATGTGGCTAACCCTGCTAACTCGAGTAAGGAGAACAATAAAAGAAGATGTGTCCAACCCTGCTAACTCAAGTAAGGAGAACAATAAAAGATGTGGCCAACCCTGCTAACTCGAGTAAGGAGAACAATAAAAGAAGATGTGGCCAACCCTGCTAACTCAAGTAAGGAGTACAATAAAAGATGTGGCCAACCCTGCTAACTCAAGTAAGGAGTACAATAAAAGATGTGGCCAACCCTGCTAACTCAAGTAAGGAGAACAATAAAAGATGTGGCCAACCCTGCTAACTCAAGTAAGGAGTACAATAAAAGATGTGGCCAACCCTGCTAACTCAAGTAAGGAGAACAATAAAAGAAGATGTGGCCAACCCTGCTAACTCAAGTAAGGAGTACAATAAAAGATGTGGCCAACCCTGCTAACTCGAGTAAGGAGAACAATAAAAGAAGATGTGTCCAACCCTGCTAACTCAAGTAAGGAGAACAACAAAAGATGTGGCCAACCCTGCTAACTCGAGTAAGGAGAACACAAAAAGAAGATGTGGCTAACCCTGCTAACTCGAGTAAGGAGAACAATAAAAGAAGATGTGTCCAACCCTGCTAACTCAAGTAAGGAGAACAATAAAAGAAGATGTGTCCAACCCTGCTAACTTAAGTAAGGAGAACAATAAAAGAAGATGTGGCCAACCCAGCTAACTCAAGTAAGGAGTACAATAAAAGATGTGGCCAACTCTGCTAACTCGAGTAAGGAGAACACAAAAAGAAGATGTGGCCAACCCTGCTAACTCAAGTAAGGAGAACAATAAAAGATGTGGCCAACCCTGCTAACTCGAGTAAGGAGAACAATAAAAGAAGATGTGTCCAACCCTGCTAACTCAAGTAAGGAGAACAACAAAAGATGTGGCCAACCCTGCTAACTCGAGTAAGGAGAACACAAAAAGAAGATGTGGCTAACCCTGCTAACTCGAGTAAGGAGAACAATAAAAGAAGATGTGTCCAACCCTGCTAACTCAAGTAAGGAGAACAATAAAAGAAGATGTGTCCAACCCTGCTAACTTAAGTAAGGAGAACAATAAAAGAAGATGTGGCCAACCCAGCTAACTCAAGTAAGGAGTACAATAAAAGATGTGGCCAACTCTGCTAACTCGAGTAAGGAGAACACAAAAAGAAGATGTGGCCAACCCTGCTAACTCGAGTAAGGAGAACAATAAAAGAAGATGTGGCCAACCCAGCTAACTCGAGTAAGGAGAACAATAAAAGAAGATGTCGCCAACCCTGATATTTCGAGTAAGGAGAACAATACAAGAAGATGTAGCCAAGTTGGACTTGAAACACAAAGAATAATGTCTAGTATCGAGTTCCCACATAGTTGGCCAGTTATCCCGGGCACCCTTAAGATATTTAATTTACCATTTTCATGTAGCCCCACAAATAGTCATCCTACGATCCTTGTCAAACTACTGTTATTTATTCTTCTTTTTCATTATAGTGTTTTATTCACCACAGCCTAACTACTAGTGGAGCCACAGACTAATAGTCAACAATGTCAGTGCATGCTTGTGAGTGAATGAGTATTAATATGAGTGTGTGAATGGGTGTGAGAGAATATGTACACGTGTGAGACATGCATATGGTAACAAGATGCATCAGGCTTCACTTTCACATTTTCCTTGGGTCTGCTAGTGCCCCTGTGAACAGTGCAGTGAAAGCCTTTTTGAACCCTAGCCTGGATGGATGATTTTTGTGTTACTACGTCTTTCGTCCAAGTGGGTTTTTTGTCAGCTGAGGTGTCTATCCCATGAAAGTCTGCTGGCTTTTAATGGGGTCATGTTAGCATGGACAGCCCTGTGAAACTGTTCCCTCGTATTGTTAATTGTAGCGTCAACGGACAGTCATCTCATTCTTTCCTTCGATGGATCTGCTCTGCACCTTGATGCTTGAATTTTTGGTTCTTCATTTACTGTAACTGCTGTTAATATGCTGTCTTTCCTGTGCGCACTAAGTCACTGATGCACTCAAGCACTCAATTATTAATTAGTGAGCCATGTGCTGTATTTATTACTGCTGCACGCATTCACCTCTTTTCACTCAATCTTTCCTGCACTCATTGATTCACTGCTGCATTAATTTCTCATGCAAGCTCACTTCCTATACCACATCATTCATTGCACTACTCATACACTAATATACATGTATACTAGCATGAACTCATCCATTCTTTCATGGAGACGCAAAACTGTACTCATGGCTGCACTACAATGAGTACATGGAAGACAGAGTCACAAATAAGTCAGCACATTCATCTATACATGCACTCACTCATCCAGACATTCATACATTAATTAACTTGTTTTCACATCCACTGATATCCAGACTAAAAAGACTAGTCAGTGGAGAAGTACATATAGACATAAAGGGGGAGACCTACTGTGTTTGCCAATGCTTGTTTATACATGTAACCCAACACACACAAAAATTTACCTACTACCATTCATATCAACCCCTCACTGCCAACACTGTTGTGTCCCTCAGGGGTCCAACATATCTCCTCTCTTATTCAACATGAGCATAACCCCATTACCAGAATACATTAGATGGTTTAACCTCCCCTGTGCAACTATACAGATGACACACAGAATGGATGACCCAGAAGACCTCTACACGTCAAGACTTGACAACTACCTCTGTGCCTTCAATACAAGGATGAGTAAAAACCACCTAAAGCTTAACACCACAATGACGGAGTACATGAACAGTTGACAATGCCAAAGATACTACTGCCAAAAGGTCCAAAGCCTCGAAACCACTACAGCAAAAGAGGTGAGAAACAAAGGAATACCGATGGATTAACCCCTTCCGTGCTGGTGATGGAACCGCTCCGTCACCAGCCTCGGTCGCACTGTGCTGGTGACGGAGCGGTTCCGTCACGGCCCGCTCGGCGCGGCGCTGATTTCGCGCATGCGCGGCACGTTCTGAGCGGGCGGGGCCGTGACGGAACCGCTCCGTCACAAGCACAGCGCGCCCGAGGCTCGTGACGGAGCGGTTCTGTCACTAGCATGGGAGCGCCGCGCAGCCCCCTTCTCCCCCCTAGCGCTGCGGCGGAATTGCCGCCGCAGCAAAGGGGTTAAGGATAAGGCTCTTAGTATTTCGTTTTTATTGATGTTTTTTGCAAATACAGAGAAAAAAATAATGTGGCTCCTGACTGTATTTATTTTTCTAAATGGAAAAATACGGAAAGTGGGCTTCTTTTGAATGACTCTCCATGCTGTCGATCGTGAGTTCCAGGCTAACATTACGCAGATTCACCGCGTGGAGTGTTAAAAAAAAGCGATGAGATTTCCTTATATAATTGCATACTTATACATATATTTATACTGTATTATTTTGTTATATTTTGACTGCTTAACGTGCCAAAACCGAACAGCACAGACTGCACATTTACTGGTTAAATAACTGTGGAAATAAACAAGCCACAACTTTATTTACCACAAAATAAACATGGATAAATACTGATAAGATGGCAAAAAAAATGAACCTGGCTAAATACAGGCGAAATATTCAAAAAAATAAATGCCATATAACCGAGAGCCCACTTTTCCTTGATACCACATGTCGACCCGGTCACAAAGAGCACCTTCTGCACAAAAAATGCAATGTGACGCATCTTCACATACCTTCAATATCAACAAAAGGTACAGTCTATATTCACACAAGAAATCTCCACGCTCGACAAAGCGCTGCGAGGCCTCAGTGTAGATTATGCGCTATACAAATTTAATTTTCATTTTATAATTTTCATTTCTATGCCAGCATCCTATACCGCAGTGCCCCTAGTTTGATCTTACAAAACATATAATAAATCCAAAACCTTGCGGAAGACTTCTCCAGCCCCACCCAGAGAACGTCGGACACCAGTACTGCAGGCACTCCGCGGGCTACCTTTTGCTAGACAAGCAATGTTCAAGGCACTCTGCATCACCCACAGCACCTCCTAAGGAAAAGGACACTTTACGTACAAAATTAAATTAAAGCAATATAAACACACTACGCACTGCATTACATACAAGGCGCATTTTCATTGTTTGCATCGGGCACACCATTAAAAAGGTGCGCCAGCTGCAAACAATGAAAATGTGCCCTATTACAATGAATGCACTGCCCTGCGAACTTGCACTGCCACCAGGGCAACGCATTCAGGTGAAAAACGGAATGGCAGCTTTACAGCCGTTCCGTGTTTTCACAGTGCAGGCGGCAACCAACCTGCTCTTTTGAAGGAAATGTCTGGGTGGTCCATGGGACCCCCTTTGCCCCTGCCAGAGGGCTGCCAACAGGGGGCACACTGACACTGACAGTGAACTACCTTTTAGGTGTCAGTGCGCCACCTGAAGGCTTCTTTGCGTATGTGCCCGCGTCTGTAATACGGCACGGGCGCAGAGGCAAATGATTCCCTCATTTGCATGGGGCACGCCCCCATTCAAATGAGGGAATGCCGACCGCAGATAGTACTGGCACTTTAAGTGCGCTAGCACTATTGATATAACCGAAGGGGCCGCACAAGTGTCTGTAGCCCCTTCTGCAATAATGCAGTGTCCTGGGGGCGCGCCCTTTCTGTAATACGGCCCCAGGAGGTTTGCACCACATTTCATCATACCGCCTTACTAAAAGAAACCCATAGGTGGCCCTGCTTGCACAGTAAAAGTCACTCATGCTCTGAAACTCACTACCAGACACGATTCAACGAGTCCAGGAGCACTTACAGGTCAAAGGAGAGGTGAAACATCGCTGTTTCCAAGATAACATCCCATAACCCTGAAAAATTATCGCTCCTTCAAATACAATCTGTAGTCCACCGATAGGTAACAATCTGTTTAGCACACTCTCCTCATGCTTGAAAACCCTAACAATGTTCTATGTCAATGCAAGTTACACAGCTTTGACCTGAGTCTGACTTGTGTATTACACACTAATGTGAATTCATACATAGCACTCCAGAACTCACAGTAATTCTAGAACACTTAGTGGCAGTGCAGCAGGTTGCAGTTCAAGTAGGCTACATAATGTCCCTCATATTCCGGGCCCCTGGAATTATATGGCAGGGGAGGGTCAAATTATGTGGCAGGGTTGAGGGAATTATGCGGCAAGAAATGCCAAATTATGCGGCACATTTTGTGATAGTACCACTTCACAATTTTGTCATTTTTAAGCTTGTTAACAGTGTTTAGGCATTAGTTGTTCCTTGCTATCACCAGTTTAACACCCAAATATAGCAGTAAGCTACACAGAGGTGACCAGTGAACTATTGCAAAAAGGCCTTCCACTGTGCGGCAACACGTGTTGCTGTGTTTTTACTAACTTTTGAACAGTTTCAGCGAGAAACACATTTTTTTGTCTGCAGATTATGCAGCAGATGATGGATTATGTGGCAAATGCTGCAAATCATCTACAATTATTTGAAAATCACCTCAGCCGCACAAGCGCATAATTCCAGTGGCCCCGTTTATACTGCTTGTCTGTTACATTCACATAGGACAGAACCACTACATGCATTGTCTATCACTCAGTAGTGTACCAGTACACAGTAACAAACCATCATCATTTGAACAGGTGTGGAGTAACTGAAGAGACTGGCCACATACCGCTGGCCTCTGGAGGACCGTTTAATGATGCCGCACAATGATATTCAAATGAGGGATGACTGCAACAAGGTTAATCCGATCTGATCTCCTGACTAGCTCTCCTGCCAACCTATGCCTGCTCAGGACCAAAAACAAACAAAATATCAGAATGACCAACACTGTGCAGTAACCACCTTAGTGGACTGTGATCATAAGAAATACAATAGAGGGACCTGTGGAGCTGATCAAAGAAGCCAACTTACTAAAAACCACAAACTGCACACCTGTCTCTCACACTTCTTCACCCAACAGACTGCTAAGCGCTGCATCCCATATCATGATAAAAGCATCTCGGTTGTCTTTTCGCACAAAATGGAAGCCCTTCAAACAAAGAATAAAAACAAAAGCAACATACTTCCAACCACACCCACTACATGGATGGTGTAGCATGCCACCCGTCAGCGTCCAACAAAGAGTAAGTGATAGGCTAAATCAAAGTTACAATACAAAGCATTTTGGCAGCGCATCTGTGAGGCAAAAGAATTGCGCGACATATAGGGCCTGATTACGAGTTTGGCAGGCTGGCTACTCCATCACAGACATGACGGCTATCCCATCCACCGTATTACAAGTTCCAATAGATATATAGAGAATGTGGCCTAATAGCTAGAGCGGTCGACCTCGAAGCTGGGGAACTGGGTTCGAGTCTCGGCAGGGACGCTCAACATCCTGTGATCCTGGGAAAATCACTTAATTTCCACGTGCCTAACAAAAAAAAATGTATCTGTCTGTAACACAACTGGTGCTCATTTAAAGCAGTAGGGTGACCAGAATTGTAAAGCCAAAAACCGGGACACTTCACGAAAATAGAAGAAGGACTACAGTTTTACTACAAGCGGGCGCACAGAATGACAGTGCCCCTCAGAAGAGAATTACAGAACACAGGCAGTTAGAACATACATAAAATGCCATTTTAAAAACCCAGAAGCTTGCCTGTTAATTAAATTGCTTTCTTGAAACAACTGCTAACTATCTTTGATTTGTAAAACATGAAAAAGCACCTCCAGCACTTTTCAGTCGACCCTCCTTAAAAACTGGGACAGGAGCTAAATTTCATGAAATCTTCTGGGACAGCAGGTGAAAAACCGGGACCGTCCGTGCAAATCCGGGACGCCTAGTCACCCTAACTCTGATACCTTTGGGTCGAGTTTGCACTATATAAAACAAATACAAAAAACTCGTAATACGGCGGACGGGATATCCGTCACGTTTGTGATGGAGTAACCTGTCCGACAAACTCGTAATGAGGCCCTTAGTGTTTCATTCCTTTCAGCTTTAGCGAACGGTGACACCTGGTGGCGAGGACTAGGAATGACTTTGATTACTGGGTTTGGGATCAAACATCGATATAGCATCCAAACTCCTAACTGATACTATTCATAAACCTGAATTTAAGTTCCAGCTAAAAACATTCCTGTATTAAGTTATTATACGGTAATGTCAATACGATGAAAAGTAAACAGATTTTGTTGGTAAATTTCGTTCCCAACAAGCGCCGTTACCTGGACAGTTCATTTAAAATGCCCAGAATATTCACACAAGGACTGAACCAGCAGGATTGCAGCACACTTCACCGTGGTCAGAAGGTGGCGGTATTGCTCTGAACAGATGCACTTCATTGCAAATTGTTATTAGTGCACTCATTTTAATGTCAAAATATCCCTCATCAGAACACTCCATTTTAACAAGACATATGCAACCAATACTTCATAAACACACTTAAAGAAACATCAAAATCACCAGCTAAGCATCTGTACAAAGTTCTCCGTGCTAAAAATTATAATTAAATTAATTTAACACGAATGTACTGTGTCAACTACAGTCAGGAAGAGCTTTAAGTGGTCGAAAGAATATTGTGGGTGTCCTTGAAAAGGGGCGTGGCCAAAGAAGAGTAACTACAAACATTTTCAAGAGAAAAGCCCTGTGTAATTAAGACAGGTAAACTGAACTCCCTTGTATCACACAGCATACCACCCGACCCTATGCCTCTCGTCGGTGAGTTGTGTCATTGCATCCAGACATACCACATAATAACAAACTGTTGGCAGAGGAAACACTTCTTATGCGGCCATGCCAGCATGGCCAGCCCGGTGAACCTGTTCATCTGCATTGTTTGTTATTGTAGCTTCATTCATTCACTGCAGCCATTATTTCGCATACAAGCTCACTTCCTATACTAACTCTTTCACTATACCACTCATTCACCCCAGTGCATTTATTCAAGCATGTATTGATGCATTAAGTCGTGCACACTCACAAATGAATCTACCTCAACTGTATTTACAGCATTTTTGTTCCCATTGGCTCTGCCAATATATCAATCAATCAATTAATCAATCAAGGAATTTGTAGAGCACACTACTCACCCGTTAGGGTCTCAAGGCGCTGGGGGTGGGGGTGGTTGCTACTGCTCGAACAGCCAGGTCTTGAGTTGTTTCCTGAAGGCGAGGTGGTCCTGTGTCAGCCGGAGGTGGGTGGGGAGGGAGTGAGTTCCGGGTCTTGGCTGCCAGGAAGGAGAAGGATCTTCCTCCGGCGGTGGCTTTGCGGATGCGTGGGACGGTGGCTAGGGCGAGGCTGGCGGAGCAGAGCTGGCGGGTTGGTGTGTGGAAGGCGAGGCGGTTGTTGAGGTACATGGGGCCCGCGTCTTGGAGAGCCTTGTGTATATATACTTCAACAGCTGCGTACCTCATTTACACACTTTCATATAAAATGTGAACTGCGCCAATTACAGCTGGCACATATGCGAGCATCGCTGTGCCTGCTCTGCATGGGCCAAGGAGTATGTGAACATGTAGTCTGAACATCTTTATGACCCACTCACAGGCATTGTGAGAAACTAGAAGGGCATTCTGCCTCAACTCCAAAGCTCGAATCGTGCCCTGTAATGAATACTCACCAACAACCTGCACTCACCCAGACACCTAGGGGCTGATTATGATGCAGCTCTAAAGGCTCTGACATACAGTCGGAGCCATTACAGCCGCATCGTAAAGGGTCATTCGGTTTTCTTCTTGACCGCCTCAAAACGATGGAGATGGTCGGAAAGGAAACCGGCTAGTCATTCCGGCTGTCTTACGAAGGGCACAGAAAGCCCGCCCGCCAGTCGGAATCCGGCCTGCAATCTCAAGGGCGGGTCTTTCCGCCCTTGAGATTACGATGACGGTTTCAGACATGGTTTCCATGCCGGCCTGTCCCTGTGGGCCAGACTTCTCACTCCAAAGTATTACAGCACGTAGAGCCAAGCATTATAAAAACAGTTAACAATGCAATACACAAACCATGTTGCACAGGATTACTCTTCAAGGCTGGAGCAATAGCACCAGTACTTGTAATGCAGAGAGGTGACTCAGTAGTTGATAGGAAGTCAAATGTTCCTGGTCCTCCCAATCTCCGACCACCCAAAGCAGCAGAAGTGCACACCCTTCTTTGGAGATGTCTCTCAACTGGGGGAGTCAGGGGTATAGTTAGGGGTACCTGGTATCCTGGACCAGGTACTAAAGTCCCACTTGTCCAATAGCCACTGGGCTAGTTATAGGAGGATTGTGGCTGTCCAGAGCGCCAGTCTACCCTGATATTCATAGAATGACACAAAAAGGGGCAGGGTCTGTACTACAGAGCCCACTAGTCATAGTCTAGAGCTTCTGGGAGCAGAGTATCTATATCAACGGTGCTGCTTGCTAATAGTACCAGACAAGGAAGGACAAAGCTGGACATGGATCCTGGGCATGGAACAAGGGTTCAAATGGTAAGTTCTTCAACAGGGCACTCTTCCCCAGCTACAGACAGTACCTGGAAGCACCTACAGGCTCCCACAGCACAGGGAAGGTATCAGGGTGAAGCAGTCTCACCTTCAATAACAGCATGAAGCTCCCTCTGTCCCCCTCAATGTCGATGTGCATACAGTCTACTTATCGTGAGTATCTGCCTGAAGTTTCCATGTGCTTCAAAGCGCCAACCACCTCCATAAGCTTCACAGATAGCCCTTTCTCTTCTGGGATGCCACCTGATGAGCTGAAGCCCAGCATCTTCCAACAGACTGGCAAAATCATTTTACTTGTAATCCATCACAGAAACATGCTCTTTAGTCCACTTCCGGTTCTCGAGTCTGATTGGAGGAACAGCAATCCGACTCCTGCATGTTCATTTTGTGATCACTGCACAAGAAGGGCCTTGCAGAAGGGATCTGAGCTCAACACAGATAAGAGCTGATACTTACTGCAACACACCAAGCTCCTACAAAAGGGGAGAACGGGAATGTCCAGGAGAACAGACACCAGCTCAGATTACATTATACACAATCACTCACCATGCTCACCCAGTGAGCTCACTGGCTCTCCAAACACACCCCAGGCAAGACAGAGTCAACAAGCATTTACAATGCAATGGTCTCGCCTTTGCAAAAGTTAGAGCTATTGGCATTGTAAATGACAAAATCTTTATTTATGTGTTGGTTTTGAAAACAGATAAATAAATGGCATTGTCATTTACAATGCCAATAGCTTAATCTCTCGCAAATGCGAGACCTATTGCATTTGCACCCACACACACAGAGCCACACACACACAAAGCCACACACACACAGAGCCACACACACACACACAGCCACACACGCACAGAGCCACACACAGAGCCACACACACACACACACAGAGCCACACACACACACAGAGCCACATGCACACACAGAGCCACACACACACACACAAAGAGCCACACACACACAGCCACACACAGAGCCACACACAGAGCCACACACAGAGCCACACAATCACAGAGCCACACACACACAGAGCCACACACACACAGAGCCACACACACACACACACACACCGAGCCACACACACACACAGAGCCACACACACACACACAGAGCCACACACACACACAGAGCCACACACACACAGCCACACAGACACACACACACACACACAGAGCCACACACACACAGAGCCACACACACACAGAGCCACACACACACAGAGCCACACACAGAGCCACACACACACAGAGCCACACACAGCCACACACACACAGAGCCACACACACAGATCCACACACACACAGAGCCACACACTGGGCTCGCTCCCTAGCGCCCTGATGGACGGGCGCACTCTCTGCAGTAATCGGCTTGTTCATATGGGGGTGACCTTGTGACCCTGCGGGGGCGCAGTGAGCTGTGCGGCCGAGCATTATCGCCACCGGGTCGATAGATTGTAATAACTGCAGGAGCGCGGAGCCTTCCGCGTGACAGCTCTGTGCCTTTGTATGTGCCTGGCTCCCTTCCACTTCTTCCTGCTGGTTGTGTGTTTCGCTGTTTCCCTGCCCCTCTGTTCTGCTATGACTTTACGGCCAGTGTGTCCTTTTGGGCAGGGTTTCTGTAGTTCTAGTCTCATGTGAGTTTCTCTATGTCCATTTCCTGCTGTCTGTTTTTCTGCGTGTTAGGCTTTCTTTGCATTGTATCTGATGTGTGGTGTTGGTCTGCGCCATTTCTGCCTTTGTGTCTCCGACTGTGCCCGTATTTCTGCCCCTCCCTCCTGTGTTTGTCTGTATGTTTTGCATTTGTGTGCTGCATGTTTGTGTCAACGCCTGTCCTCCACCCCCCCTCCATACACTGTCTTTGCCCTGTACCTGCTGTGTGCTGGTTTGGTGTGCATTGTGGGTCGTTCCTCTGACTTTGCCTAGTATCAGCAGTTTTCGGGGCCAAGTTTTTGTGTGTGACTGCCTGTGTGTGCGCTTTGTATTTGTACTGTGTGTTTGCCTGCAGCCATATACCACTTGTTAATAAACCCCCTAATATGCAGCATGGACCCCCTCCCCCCACGATTGATCGCTTTCGTGTCACTGAGTTTCGGTTTCATATACTTCGTTCGGCGACAGTTCCACTCCGTCCCTCAAAGATACTGAGTTCAGCTATGGCGGCTTGGCATACACATCCGGCAGTGAGAAGGAAGGGCTTGTTCTTTGTAGTGTTTCGTGCCGCACTTCCTTCGGTTCTAAGCGCCGTGAACATCCGGTATTCTTGTACTCCAGTGTATTCCTTGCTGTCTCCGCCTTCTCTCGTGCAGCCGCCCACTCCGGTATAGATGGGTCTTGAACACCCCTGAAGAGTATTCGCGCTTGTTAGTCTTAACTGCCCGTTTTCCTTCGTGTTGGTCACAGTTCGTGATCACGAAAAGTGCATCTCAGCTTGTGTGGTCGGTTCGCTTGTAAGCACATGGATGGCACAGTGCCCTGTGCGGCACGTCTCCTACCACGAGTCCGGGAGGGCAATTTGTCGGGTCTTTGAGTCCGCCTGAAGGAGGGCGCTGGGTGTGTGGGCAAGAGTTGCAGTCTCCCATGTTCCCTTTGTTTTCAGGGGTGTATGCGCGTCTCCGTCGTGTCTGCCCATAGTGTTCAGGTGACTGTAACTTATTATGAAAACGTTGTTTCATGCAATATATGGACATTAAGAGGCCGAAGCCGCGTGTGCTGTGGCTGAGTTGTGGTCTGTGTGGCTCTGGGTGCATCCCTAGGGGTCAGGGAGTCTGGTCGGGGCTCAGTGGGAGAGTGGGCTCGTCTGTGGGCACCAGGCCGGAGCGCTGCTGTCTAAGGGGAGTTTTAAATTGCACCGAGGGCCCGAGGGAAGGGCTATGTCCTGGCCTGGTGGGGCGGGATGGGGGCGCTATATTGACTGCGGAGAATCGCGGGCCTAAAATCTTCACAGGTACTACTGGTTTCATTTGTCCCCAATGATGAAGCATGTCACCGTGGGGAAACCCCGGTGAGTGAGGGGACACTAGAAAGAAATTTTTCTTTCTCATTGGTTTGTACTGACAAAATCTGATCAGTGACCATCACACAAGCTAGGTCTCTGAATCCAGTACATTGGGTTCCTACTATTTATACTTCATTTGGAGGGGAGCAGGAGGGGGGAGTAGTGGCTACAAGCCACCCGTTTCCGCGTGTTTTTCGGTGGGGGAGGCGGCGTGTAACAGGCCGCTCATACAATGCCTGTTAAGTAATTTTAAGACCTGGGCTTTCACATCATCTTTCTTGGCAGCACTACTAGATTTCTGATGAACTTCGATGTGAATCTGCAGTGTCTCGCATAAATTCGGCAACGCCTGTTTCAAATCACCAGCTGTGATTTCCATCGTTAGTGTAATATTTGTGTTAGCCGCCGATGTAATTCTCCAATCACGCTCACTTTGCCTGAGCGGAAATAAAATTTAACAAGCATTTACAATGCAATGGTTCCGCCTTTGCAAAAGTTAGAGCTTTTGGCATTGCTCATGACATTATTTTTATTTATGGGTTTTTTTGTAAAACATGAATAAATGGCATTGTCATTTACAATGCCAATAGCAGGGCAGGAGAGCAAGCACAAGCAACGAGGGGGCAATGACAATATTTTTATTTATGTGTCAGTTCAGCCCTGCTCCAGAGGAACAGCAGGCACCCAGATCCAGCTCAGCCCAATCAGAGGGGAGAAGCAGGTGACGAGGCCCATGTCAACTCAATTCCAGGGGAGCAGCTAGTGGCCAGACCAGCCTCAACTCAATCCCAGGGGTTCAGCAGGTGACCAAACCGAGCTCAGCCCAATCCCACGGCAGCAGCAGGTGACCAGACCAGGGGAGCAGCAGGTGACCAGACCAGGCCCAGCCCAATCCCAGGGGAAGCAGCTGGTGACCAGACCAGACCCGGCCCAGCACAATCCCAGGGGAGCAGCAGGTGACCAGACATAGCTCAGCCCAATCCCCCTGCAGCAGCAGGTGACCAGACCCGGCTCAGCCCAATCCCAGGGGAGCAGCAGGTGACCAGACATAGCTGAGCCCAATCCTAGGAGAGCAGCTGGTGGCCAGACCCGGCCCAGCCTAATCCCAGGGAAGCAGCAGGTGACCAGACAAATCCCAGTGGATCAGCAAGCACCCAAATCCAGCAAAATCCAATTCCATATGAGTAGCAGGTGACCACCTCAGCCCAATCCCAGGGGAGCGTTGGCCAGACCCACCTCAGCCCAATCCCAGGGGAGCAGCAGTTGACCAGACCCATCCTATAGCTTAGCAGGTGTCCAGGCCCTGCTCTAGGGCTGCAGCTGGCAGTGGCACCCGTGACTGAGACCCACCCTAAGCCGCGCAGCAGTGTTTGCAGAGTGGCCGTTACATTTCAGCACCGCCCACGCCGAGGTGTGTCCGGAAGGTGTTGTCTAAGCCTGCCCGCTAGGGGGCGGCAAAGAGGTCCAATAGAGCTGCACTCCCCGGCTTGGACAGCTGTTCGCGGCAGCAGCCGGATTCGCACTCACCGCGCTCGTGACCTCCAGGGTTAGAGGAGGAGATGAGGAACTCTCAGGAAGGAGGCTGGCCACAGCCGGGCACACAAGAGAGCACTCTGCAGCGGCAGCACAGGGGAACCTATGCCCATGCAGCCATACAACAGGACTTGACGTGTGGTGACGGAAGTAGAGGCCGAGTGGCTCTTGGCGGCTGCTGTTCTACAGAAGCAATTGGGAGAATACGAGGCATGCCTTGCCAAGAGTATGTGTGTTTCCCGGCTGCCTCTGGGTCGTCTCCTGTTGGCTGCCCAAAAAGTAATAATCATGTTTTGCAAATACTAGAATAGTTATACAATGTAATTTGTTCTCATGTAATTTTATCCTCATGTTTCACTACTGGTCCTATTGTAAAGCGCTCCGACACCTTCGGGTAAAGTCCGCGCTATATATAAACACATAAATAAAATGGCATTGTGTGTGTACCACCTACTACAGTGAGCATCTTTGAGCTGACGTCACTAGAGCCCGCCCGCTTCGAGCAGGGTGGGTGATGTGGATCTGATGCGGACTTCGTCTCTTTGGCCAATGAACAACCTGCAAGCTCTCCCTTCAACCAATCCTGACCCACTATGAAGGTTCTCAGGCCACGTTGCCAATGAACAAGTTATAGGATCTTCCCAGCCAATCACGTGTTGGGAGGTCCTGACCAATACAACGTTACCGGTCCTCCAACTAGTAATCACGTCCTTTTTAGGTTCCTAAACCCTTGTGATCTTCGTGCACGCCTTGCAGTGATAAAATAATTGTAAGACGGAGTAATGATAAGATTTCAGCCTCATATAATATAACGGACTATACACTAAGGCAAATACTATCAAATGGTCGCCCGAATGTTTCACGTGATATCAAGACCTAACAAGCACAACGTTCCTCGAACAAAAGATTAAAAAAACGAGTGCAGGGTTCCGGAAGCGAGCCGCGGGAGGGTTGCGGGGGAGAGCGGGACACGTCCATCCCGGCAACAGACACATTAGAAATGAGAAAAACATGCCAGAAAAAAAAAACATATACGCCCACCGCCGCAAGACGTTCTAAAAGAGGCGGGATGCGAAAAAATCTAGGGAACGCCCACGAATCTGCTCCGACAATTACGGACAGATCTCTCTTCCAATGGCTAGCCTCCATTTATGGAGCTAGCCAATGGAAGAGAGAGGCGGGACAAAGCCCCGTACTGGTAAACATAAGATTTCGCCTGCGCGAGCACTGCTGCGCAGTGCTACGCCAGGTGAAACCTTAAAAAGCGCCTAGCGTGAAACTCAAGCACAAACTAAAGCGTTTTTCTCGAACAATACACTCAAAGTCCAGTTAGACCCATATCGCAACAGGAGACCGATTTAGAGGACGGATTTGTGGCATGGAAATCTCTCATATGCAAGCAGCCACTCATATTGCCGCCCCTAGTTTGAAGCTCTGCGCGCGAAACGTCCCCATACGTAGATAGTTGGCAACCTTCGAATGAACATGGACTGCTGACATAATTCTGTGCTTGAAAAGTATATACATAGAGTTGGAGAAGAACACAGACTTAAGATCTACTTTAGATTCGCAGGCGTAATAAGGACGCGCGCTATTTATAATATAGTATTCCACATTCGAACAGGAGAGCAGTTAAATTGAGCTGCTTTGATTTATTAATTTCACAACATACCGCAGTAGAGCTCCATTAACTATCAAGTGAATACAATTAGATATCATAGTTTTTTTTTACCCAAAACATTTAATGAATATCTTGAATAATGAAGTGCTCCATGGGAGTCCAGAAACATGCCAAAATGGCCGTCAGAAGAGCGAAATCCAATTTTGGGCTCAGCGGCCTTTGACGCCGCCACCATGCTTAGACAGGGCGGCCATCTCGGAATGGCATTACATCACCTTCAGCGGTTACAGAGCATGTTCGTTTAACTCCTTATTTACATGAGCTTACTTATCTTTGATCTTTTTAGGAACGTGGACACCATATCTCACCAGGCGAGCTAGAAAGCCGTTTACTTCCTCTATTACAAACTCGCCTCTCCCGCTTAACTATGGTGACCAGATTTTCAGGATAAAAAACTGAGACGGCTATAGATTGAAATACACCAAATGTGGGTGTTGCTATGTAATATTTGGCATCCCCTCGGGATCGTGTATAACCTGCGCTTGGTCAGTTGTCGGAGGTCTTGCCTATTGGGCAGTTAGGACAGGAGCACATCAGCCCGCCCACTTCAGGAAAGGCAAACCTCCGCTTTAGCAGGCAGAAGTAGCAGCGCGCCGAGCTGAACGCTGCCTGCTAGCCTTGGACTGTATGTACCCCTTGTTCTGCTTATGGCAACACTCAGAAAGAAGGGTCTCAATAAACAGCTTAGCTATTTCGTTTGTGCCGTGACCCCTGACTATTTGAACTGAAAGTCTCAAGAAATTAACTAAATGTTGGGAAATGGAACGGAATAAACACGAGTTAAATAGAATTAATAGGTTGAGGAAAGTATCGCAGTAATGGAAAAAGCAAGGGAAAAATTGCAACAATCACTCGCCATGCCGCGAGATTTCTCTTTAAGCCCGTCCTTTTCAGACTGGGGGGCGTGTTTTTCTTTCTCCCCTCTTCTCCATTGGCTGGAGGAGAGGAGAGAAAGAAACGAAAAAAACACGTCCCTCAATCTGAAAAGGACGGGGCTTACAGCGAAAACAGAACGTCAAAGAGCCCTCTTCTCCAATGGCTGGCCGCTGTTTAGGAGGCCAGCCAATGGAGAAGAGGGGCGGGGTTTACCCTCGCTACTCTGAGACATTAAGTCTCGCTGGTGAGACTGCGCATGCGCGCAGCCTAGGCCAGTCTCGACCTAAAAAGAACAATGGTAAGAGACTACACAGGCTTTACCAAGTTGGAGCGTGGTGGTAGAAGAGCCACTCACTGTAAATAACAAGCATTTACAATGCAATGGTCTCGGCATTGTTAAAGTTAGAGCCATTGGCATTGCTCATGACATTATTTTTATATATGTTTTTGTTTTGAAAACATAAATAAATGACATTGTCATTTACAATGCCAATAGCGTAATCGCTCGCAAATGCGAGCCCTATTGCATTTGCACCCACACAGAGCCGCCCACACAAAGCCACCCACACACACATACAGAGCCGCCCACACAAAGCCACCCACACACATATACAGAGCCGCCCACACAGAGTCATTCACATAGAGCCACCCACACAGAGCCACCTACACACAGAGCCACCCATGCACACACAGACAGATACACCCACGCACACAGACAGACAGAGCCACCCACGCACACACAGACACAGCCACCCACGCACACATAGACAGACAGAGCCACCCACGCACACACAGACAGAGCCACCCACGCACACACAGACAGAGACACCCACACACACATAGACAGACACAGCCACCCACGCACACACAGACAGACAGAGCAACCCACGCACACACAGACAGAGCCACCCACGCGCACACAGACAGAGCCACCCACGCGCACACAGACAGAGCCACCCACGCGCACACAGACAGAGCCACCCACGTGCACACAGACAGAGCCACCCACGCGCACACAGACAGACAGAGCCACCCACGCGCACACAGACAGAGCCACCCACGCACACACAGACAGACAGAGACACACACACACACAGAGCCTTCTGTGCATATCACAGCAGGGGGAGCTGTGGCGGCCTGACGATATCTCGCCTGCGCCCGTCATTTCTACGGTACAACAAAGGAAAGGCAATGAAAGCCGGCAGAAAGCTGTGCGACACTGTCAACAACAGCGGCTCTGCAGATTACCCCAAATGTTCCGACACAGATGCGTGCGCGTGAGCACTGTCCCTTTAATAGGAAAGTTCCTCGCTGTACAGTGTTGGGGACTGCTTCGCAGTGCGACGGTAGCCTCGACCTAAAAAGGAGTGGGACCGCTATTGTCAAAGCGGCCCACGCTGACAACGTAAGTTAAGGAAGGAGCGCAGCCGCTATAGTTAAAGTAGAACGCGCTGGCAAAGTAAAGAAAGAAAGGAGTGCAGCCACTATAGTTAAAACGGACAGCACTGCCAAAAAATTTAAATATCAATTAAAAGGTGCAGGCTGTAAATATGATACATCCTCCAATACTAAGAAAATATAAAAGCTGGCGTCATGCTGTATTACAGGAAAACCTGTCGTAGGTGGAATAGGAGAAATCATTCAAGAAAATAGTGTTCACAGACTAAATAAAACATACCGAGCAATAACACAAATAAAAGTTCCAGTCCTCAGGGGAGGTTACAAACATAGACAAGGCGGTACTAGAGTGGGACTAACTACTAAACCTAGGCATGATTCAAAAAACAACCATTTAGAAAGGACAGTAACAGGAGCCAATTGAAAAGATGGGCTGAAAATGGGAGGAGCTTCAAGTCCATACCTGAATACAGCATGCCTCGCAAAGCAGTGCATGCACTGCCCAGGCTTGACCTAAAAAGACTGCTATATGATTTGATGATAAATGCATCCTTAAGGACCATGCAAAAATAACTGAGCTGTTGTCATTGTTATTCACCATGAATGTAGTGTACAATCGCCCATTAGCATGGCACCACAACGCTTTTCGTGGTCCGAGATAACTTCCAAATGGGCCAGAGATATCCATAGGAGGCTCAATAGGTTTCGGGAAATGGGACGTCAGTAGGGTAAGGAATGTGCCTCTTTTAGGGGAATGTGGCAGACTTCGGCCCCTATTAGAAGTTGCCCAGTCATCCACTTTTGACTCAAAAGGTTATAATAGTGGTGTAGTGTTACAGCACAGCAGTATTCCTGGATCCTGTAAAACTGTATGGAATTCTCAGCACATGACTGCTAAAAGCAAGGCTTGCATTATGGGTTACATGTGGAAATCAGTGCCGTAACATTGATTTTGTAATGTTAGTCCAAATGTACATGACTGTATGACGTATTACCTCAGTTTCTCTATTATAGCACAGAGTTGGAATTTGCAAGAAAGACAATAACGTTTAGAGTGAAAGAGGAGAGATAAAGGAAGGGAGAACAAAAAATGAGATTCAGGATGAAAGATGAGATCGTATGAAAGCTTAGCTTTAATGTGCTATGCAAAATCCAGTTTTTCTGCATGACTTAAAACTAAGTAATCCAAGTAACCAAAGTTAACTCTCTGTATGCACTATACATTTTTGGATGGCCAAGGTGGAGGAAAGAGTGAACAGGCAACTGAGCTGCTGGGTTTCAAGTGTGGAGTTCCCAGCTTCTTGCTGACAGTCAGTGTGATCCTGAGCAAATTACTTAACCTATTTATATTAGGTTTAATCAATCGTGCAAAGTGCTTAGCATTTTCCAATTTCACATTTGAATAGCTCTAGCCTGAGATTCAGGCTTTATGCTGTTAGGCGTCCTTAACAAAAGAGATAACTGTTATCTGATAGCAAAGCTTTTAAGCTAATTCTGCTGTCTGAAGAATGAGCTTTTAAGTTTGGTGTCAACTGAGAGTAGTGTGGCTGAGACCTGGCCCAGTAAGTGTACCTGGTCCCTGTTAGATATGCTATCTCTTGCCAAAGCTTTTATGTTCAGTTTCACCTGAGGGATAGCTCTGTCTAAAGCAAACCTGTGTACAATTTGTGTAACTTGTGAGACAGCGCTGCTGTCTAAAGCCAAGTTATGTGTCTTATGTGGGACGCTGTAGCCTGCCCTATGGGCCTTCGTGAAACATGAGCTATAACTCACCTCTCTAAAACCTAACGGCTATATGTCTACATGGTTCCATGTAACCCAGGACACAATATCACAGCTGAGATTTTCCCTCTACTAATCAGGGTATTTAACCTTTTATAATTAAATTAATGCTATTGAAGCAAACGAGGCTACAGAACTGAGGATGTAATTGATGTTCAAGTAACAGCCCACAACTGGAACACGGTGCCTCGTATGAGCTGGAGTGGTGTAGGTAAAACCGGGCTAACCTGAGAGATAGCTGTGCAGTCTAAATCATGTCCGTAAGAGCGTTGCCATTGGACTTGAAGGCTCTCTGTTGTGAAGCCAGATAACTAAGCTGTGTGTCTAGTGGGAAAGATCGTGTGTCCAAAGCATGTGTGTTATGTATCTAGTGCACTATGTCTGACGTGTGTTGCCTGCAGGTGTGACTCGCCATTTGCTGTTTGTTTGTGAAGGTGTAACCGTACTGCGAACATAACTTTATTGAAATTGAATTTCTCACGCACCTGGTATTCACCACGAAACTGTATAGTGTGACGTGTGCTTTTCTTCTCTGCTGGCCATGGTAAAAAAATTTAAAAAGTTAAGTGCGCGCGCACTCGAAAACGAAACCTAGCGTGGGGGCGGGACTTCCGTCTTGTGCGCGAAGCCCGCGCCCACGGAGTTCCTGGTCCGAGGAGCAGTGGTGACGCGGGGCTCCCATGCCTGAGGGAGAGCCCCGCGAAGGCGACAGAACACCGGATTGGCGGTAAGTGGGCCTTGGGGGGCGCTCGTGTGTGTGTGTGTGTGTGTGTGTGTGCGCGTGTGTGTGTATATGTGTGCGACAGCGGGGGTGTCTCTGTATGTGTGCGTGTATGTGCGCTCCTGTGTGTGTGTCTCTGTGTGCGAAGGCGGGGGGTGGGGGGGAGTGTCTCTGTGTGCGTGCGTGTATGTGCGCTCGTGTGTGTGTGCGCATGCGTGCAGGGGGAGGTGTGCCTGTGTATGTTTGCGCTTCCCAGGAGACAGCCACGGCGAGCGCGGCGCGTGCCAGTTTCAAATCGCCTCCAAGGCGATGCGCGCGGCCAGGATTGTCTCCTGGGAAGCAGACACGGCGACAATAGGTTCTCGGCGAGAACGCGCTTCCGCGCGCTTAGCCGAAACCTAAAAAGGGGTAAACTATGCATGCCTCTTGAACTCAAAGACAAGCTCTAGGGTTACAATACATGTTCACAGGGAGACCCTTAGTGGACACGTGATTGTTATGTTCATGGATGTAGAAATCAAGAAAACCTAATGAAAGTTTCCAGTGATTTGCCTTAAGATCAACACAGGACGGGGAAGCACACTCTCCAGAGTCATGCAAAAGACTTCCCATCCTAACACAACAGGGAACGTACACGGAGCTAAAAACCAAGTACTGGCACAGCACTCAAGGCTGTGCTGCACTGTATTAAAGTCACATGAGCTTTCAAAGCTATCAGCAGGCAAATGCTAAAAAGAAATGTGTGCTTGTAATACACACAGTAGGGGTAGGGTGGCGCCATTGTTCCATATATCTGAAATTGTGAAGTAGGACAGAATTATACCTTAATTTTCACACCCCCAGTAAAGTCAATGGCACAATGCAACTATCCACGAGACACCCTCGGCCTATAATGATCTTATAATCGCTCGCAAGAGACACCCACATTTGTCTCCTGCAATACGATAAAAATACCACTGTTGTAGACGCCACCATGTGTAGAAAAAGCGACGGTAAATGCCTTATGGTTAAATGCACTAAAATCCAGAACTAATTGTAGATAAGAATTATTTAAAAAAATCAAGGCATGTAATTTTTCAGGTGACAAATTGCTAAGGGGTGTAAAAAGAGGCAGAGATTGAATAGTCAGAAGGGAGCGTGAGGCAATACTAGAGGAGCAAAAAACAAGCCCAGGAAAGAAGGATGAACCATGGTAAGAGTGGGTAATATTGTAAATGCAGGGTGAGGGACATGATGCTCACTAGAGAACACAGGGACATTTATGGCATTGCTAGTTTAGAAAGGTACCTTACCTTGCCAAGCGGCTACAAAGTAATGTATTAATAAGAAATACACAATACAGTGAGCAGGACAAAAGAGCATGAAACGTAGGAGAATGTATTCCTTACCTGAACAGGCCAAGCAGGCAGCGGTTGCAAGAAGTTTGCTTCATATGGGTAGTTCACCATTGCCAAATTCACCCAGGTTTCAGTGAGCCACGCCTTGAAATACCCAACGTCGTCCTTTCCCTGCAAGGTGCAGCACAAGTGAAACGTGTTGGACAGCCATTGTTGGCCTTCATCTAAGCAGGCAGAGAGGGACAGAAAGGGCACATTTATGTTTAGACTAAGACACTACATTGTACAATCTAAAGATAAGAAAAAAACAAGATAACACCGCCCTGAAGAACAAGTTACTTACCTTCGGTAACACTTTTTCTGGTGGATACAGTATCTGCCCGTGGATTACTCACCTTGTGAATATCCCCTTGCGTCAGCAACATTCGGAAATTCTTTTTGTAGCTTCGCGCCGACGTGGACGACGTCACAGAGGCACGACACCACGCGCGACTCCGCTGACGTCACTGACTCCATAATAGGCCCACGCCGGCGTGATGACATCAGTTCCGCCCTTTTTTCCGTGCCTTCGAGGCACACAGACAGATCAACATCAGTAGATATATACACAGTACACCAATGTCAAGATAACACACATATTGTGAAACGAATGCCGAAAAGCAATTGAAATAAAACGTTTCCTTCAACAATAAAAACATATTGACATCCCAGTTACTCAGGTATAGAAGAGTGGACAACGGGGAGGCGGGTGGGTCAGTGAGGAATCCACAGGCAGATAATGTATCCACCAGAAAAAGCGTTACCGAAGGTAAGTAACTTGTTCTTCTGATGGATACATCTGCCAGTGGATTCCTCACCTTGTGAATAGATTCCCACAGCAGTCCCCACTCCCGGAGGAGGGTGTCCACTCTCCTATACCAGAAAATCCTGGAGGACAGAAGGCACAAAGTGGCCGTCCCTCCTCACTTCGGTATCCAAGCAGTAATGCTTCGCGAAAGTGTGGAGGGAGGCCCAAGTTGCTGCTTTACAAATATCCTCAACAGGAACACCCCTAGACAAACAGAAGTTGAAGACTTTGCTCTAGTAGAGTGAGCTCTAATACCCTCTAGAGGTTCCTTACCAGCCAGGGCGTAGCAGATCTTGATGCATAGAATTATCCATCTCGAAAGTGTGCGGTTGTGCACAGCTCTTCCTTTCTTGCAACCAGCAAATCCAACAAACAGCTGGTCATCAACACGATAGTCCTTAGTCCTATCAAGATAAAAGCTCACCGCCCTCTTAGGGTCCAAACGGTGAAACCGCTCCTCCTCCTTGGAAGGGTGAGGGGGAGGATAAAAGGTAGGAAGGGTAATGGACTGTCCTAGATGGAAGGGAGTTACCACCTTAGGCAGAAAAGCAGCCCTGGTCCTTAGAACCATTTGTTCAGCATGGATGGTCAAGAATGGGGGCTTTAACTAAGAGCTTGAAGCTCACTTACCCTCCTTGCCGAGGTAATTGCAACTAGGAAAACCGTCTTAAAAGACAACAACCTCAAGGGACAATTATGTAGAGGTTCGAAAGGAGAACTCATAAGAAAAGTAAGCACCAGATTCAAGTCCTATTGAGGTACAATAAAAGGAACAGGAGGGAATTTATTTGTAAGGCCCTTCAGAAATCTTAAAACAATAGGAGATTTAAATAAGGACGGCTGATCTCGCAGGCAGAGAAAAGCCGACAAATCAGAAAGATAAACTTTCACTGTAGCCACAGCAAAACCTTGCTGTGCTAAAGACAGAGCAAATAAAAGTATATCTGACAAACGAGCCCTCAAAGGGTCAATGGACTTCTCCCCAAACTAAGCCACAAATTTAGACCATCTATAAGAATAGATTGACTTAGTGGAGTCACGCCTAGCCGAAAGAATGACATCCACCACATCGTGCGGGAGAGAAAATGAACTCAGGTTGCCCCGCTCAATCTCCAGGCATGAAGGTGTAAGGTCTGGAGGTGGGGGTGTAGAACCTGCCCCTCCATCTGAAGAGGAGATCTACCCTGAAAGGGAGACGGAGCGCCGGGCACGAAGAGAGGTGGAAAAGATCTGTGAACAACACCCTTCTTGGCCAATCCGGGGCGACCAAAATAACTTGGGCCCAGTCTTGGCGAATCGTCCTCAGAACCCGAGGAATCAAGGGTATGGGAGGAAACGTGCAAAGGAGTTGCGAGTCCCAACTCAACTGAACCGTGTCCCCCAAGGCTCCCTGCACTGGAAACAGGAGGCTGCAGAATGACGGGCAGTGAGAATTCTCGAGAGTGGCAGACAGGTCCACCTGAGGAGTCCCCCACGTCCGAAAGACAGGACGAACTACCTCTGGATGAAGCTTCCACTCGTGGTCGGCTGAGAACTGCCGACAGACTCTCTGCACGCACGTTCAGAACTCCGGCCAGATGATTTGCCATCAGACAAATCTGATGGTCCTGAAACCAGGACCAGAGACGAAGAGCCTCTCTGCAGAGACACTGCGACCCTACTCCTCCCTGCTTGTTTACATACCACATCGTGGTGGTGTTGTCCATCAGGACCTGAACTGACCGACCGCGAAGGGAAAGGAGGAAGGCCTTGAGTGCCAGACGTATCACTCACAATTCTAGAAGGTTGATATGAAGCAACCTTTCCTCTGGAGACCAAAGACCCTTGATCTCCAGATCCCCCAGATGAGCACCCCACCCTAGAGTGGACGCATCAGTTATCACCGTGGCCTCCGCTGGAGGAAGTTGGAAAGGCTTTCCTTGAGACATATTGCCCTCCACACTCTACCAAGACAGATCCAATGCAGTATCTCTGGAGATCTTGATCGACTCCCTGAGATCTCCGTTGTGTTGAAACCACTGCCTGCGGATGCACCACTGGAGTGCCCTCATATGCCAGCATGCATGGTTGACCAACAGAATGCAAGAAGCCATCAGACCGAGCAGTCGAAGGACCTTCAGAACTGGAACAACCGCTCCATTGTGAAATAAAGGAATCATCTCCTGTATGTCGCGAATCCGCTGAGAAGGAGGGAATGCCTGACATACAGTAGTATCCAGTACCACACCTATGAACAGGTTGCGCTGGGAGGGCACAAGGTGATATTTGTGTACATTTATTGAAAAACCCAACCTGTACAACAACTGAGTTGTGACTTGCAGATGGTGGAGCACTTTCTCCGGAGATTCTGCTTTGATCAGCCAATCGTCCAGATAAGGGAATACCGGGACCCCTGACCTTCTGAGATGTGCAGCCACCACTGCCAACACCTTGGTGAAGACTCGAGGCGCAGTAGTAAGACCAAACGGAACGACCGCAAACTGGTAGTGCTGCGATCCCACCGTAAACCGGAGATACTTCCTGTGCGACTTCAGAATGGGGATGTGGAAATACGCATCCTACAAGTTGATCGACACCATCCAGTCTTCTACCAGCAGCGTTTGAAGAACCTGCGCAAGGGTGAGCATCTTGAACTTCTCCTGCTTCAGGTAAAGGTTCAAGATTCTGAGATTCAGGATTGGACGATGTCTGCCATCCTTTTTGGGGATCCGGAAATACCCTGACCCCTCTCCTGCTCTGGAACCACTTCTATCGCACCCTTTCTGAACAGAGCCAGGACTTCTTCCTGCAAGAGCAGCAGGTGGTCCTCCGCACAAAAACCCTGGAAAGGAGGGTAATTGGGGGGAAATTCCCGAAAGGGAAGAGCATACCCATTCTCCACGAGATTGAGAACCCAAAGATCCGATGTAATAAATTCCCAATCTCGTAGAAAATGGGTAAGCCGGCCCCCACTGGGCCCACATGATCCGGAATGGCGGATCTAGGGCTGCTTTGCTTTGGTGGCAGGGGGTTGGGAAGAGGTAGAGGAGGAGGAGGAGGCCTGACGACCTCTAGGACGAGCTCTTTGCCTGCCTCTGTACGACTTGTACAGTGTATTTTGCTGCTGTTGCTGCTGCTGAGGCTGCCTGTAGGTCCGAAATGAAGATCTGCCAAAGCCTCTGAATCTCTTTCCGGAAGTACCTCTGGTCTGCAGGCCCAAAGATCTCGCTATTGCTTTGCTGTCCTTGAATCTTTCTAAGGCAGCATCAGCCTTCTTTCCAAACAAACCTGACCCATCAAAGGGCAAATCCATCAAGGCAGCTTGGACATCAGCAGAGAACTCAGATGATTTAAGCCACGCAGCTCTTCTTGCGGCCACAGAAGAACCCATCACTCTTGATACAGAGTCAGCAGTGTCCAGACCACTCTGAATGACCTGTCTTGTGGCAGCCTGAGTGTCAACAATCACCTCATGGAAATCCTTCTTATCCCCTTCAGGAAGCTTTGGAACCAGCTGTTTTACTGAATCCATCAAAGCATGGATATAGCGTCCCATTAGGCAAGTTGCATTAGTTGATTTGAGCGCCATGCTTGCCGATGAAAACACTTTTTTAGCAGCCTGGTCCTGCTCTTCGATTCCTTATCCCCAGGAACGTGTGGAAAAGCGCCAGCAGATTTTTTCAAGCAGGCCGCCTGCACAACCAAGCTCTCTGGCAAGGGGTGTGTTGATAAAAAGTCCGGGTCACCAGGCGCCACCCTGTACCTTCTTGCAACAGCCCTCGATACAGCAGGGGCTGTAAGCGGCCTTTTCCAAACCTCAGTTGTAGGCTCCGCTAAAGCATCATTAAAAGGGAGCATAGGAGGGGAGGAGCTTGGCGGGCATCCGTGATGGCCGCGTGAGCACAGCGCTCTCCGGACCCCCGCCACTCCCGGCATAATATCCTGAACATATCCTGATTCTTCACGAGGATTTGTGTAGTGGACACTGGGCTGATCTTTCTATGGTTTTTGGATTTTGATTCGGACCGGGGGCACCGAAGATACGACGACTCGAACTTTCGGGGTCCGCCCTGGAGGTGCGCCCGGGTCTGGGTGAGGCACTGTGGCCGTGTCTGAGTTGAACAACAGCGGCTGGGGGATTCGACTTGTGGGTCCCCCTCTTAAGTTTCGGTTTCGATTCTGCCTCGGACTGCGACGTCTGGCAGAGGAGTCTGGCCCTTGCTGGGTCCAGCGGCACGAGACTGCTGTTGTGCTTTTGGCTTGCTTATTGTCCTTCCGGGCTGGCTCACTCCTAGAGGTACCCTCGCCGCTGCTTTTTGGCTACAACGCCTTCCTCTCCTGTGGCCATTTTCACCTGCTCGAGTGAGTCCCCTGGGACGCGGTCTCCAACATGGCGGGCAGAGGGGACCGAGAGACTCGGAAGACCAAAACGCCCCTTCGCGGGGGCCCGGTCCAGTCTAACGTCATGGACCGGTACACCCATTCGAAGGGGTCCCCTGGAACCGCCTTGCCTGGCCCGAGTGCAGTTGACCACACTGTGGAAGCGTTGACGGAGCCGTCCTTGCAGGACATCATGGGCGCCATTTCTGGCATGAAGGAAACAATAGGCCAACAGTATGAAGCTTTGGCCCACAAAATCGACACCGTGGCCATTGATGTGAACTTGATTCGGGCCGACCTATCTAAAACCAATGAGAAGGTGAAGTCATTGGATCTCAAGTCATCCAGCCTCACGACCGACGTCTCGGAGATACAGACGGAGATTGGCAATCTCCGAAGGGTGAACGATTTCATGACCCGGCGCTTGGAGGACTTTGAAAACAGAGCACGTCGTTGTAACGTGCGTGTGGTTGGCGTTCCGGAAAATCCGGACCCGCATTCTGTCGATCTCCTGGTCGAGGACCTGATACAGAACTACCTTTCTCCGTCTGGGTTGAGTAAATTCTTCGCAGTGGAACGTGCCCATCGTGTTCCGGGAGGCCAGGGCAAGCCGGGCGCCCCGCCGAGGCCTATTGTTGCGAAACTCTTTCACTATAGAGACCGGGACGCTATCCTGCAGGCATCGCGAGTGAAGGGCCCGGTGGCTTTTGAGAATGCCACGGTGAACTTCTACCCGGACTTTTCTCAATTGGTGCAGAAACAGCGTATGGGCTTCCGTGGAGTCAAGAAGCGTCTCCGGGACTTGGGACTGCGCTACGCTATGCTTTTTCCAACCAGGCTGCGAGTTGAATACAATGAACGGACCCTTTTCTTTGATCGGCCTGATTCCGTGAATGACTGGCTGGACTCTCTGCCGGACCGACCTCCTGAGACTGAGCCCGCCGAACACCTGGGTGGTGCCGAGGGTGGTATAGAGAGCTGAACTTATTGTCTATGCCCCGGTCTCCGTGCTACGTAACTTCTTCAGGGATTTTATGCCTAAGTGCCTCTATTTTCTGTGTGTTTTCCTCCTTCTTTATCTTGATCGGGGTGGCGGGTGGGACAGGGCCTTTCCTCCTCCGGGGTCTTTTTGTAGAATGGGGGTTCTTGGGCGACAGGCACACTGCATGTTGGGGTGGCTTTTTAGCTTCTTGCAGGGGTGCAGGGTGGGGAGTGTTTTCTTGGTAGTTGGGGGGTGGGTTGATGGGAAGTTTGATGTTTGTGTTTTGTTTTTTCAAGGCGATTCTATCTTGCTAATGGTGTTTTCGATGTCATGCTCATTGGGGGAGGGTTCCGGCATCACTGTGTGGGATGGGGGGTAGCGGGTTGAGGTTTATTTCGTGGAATGTCAATGGTCTGGGGGATCGTATAAAACGGGGTGTGGTGTTGCGATGTCTACGACGTTTGTCTCCTGATATTGTCTTTCTGCAGGAGACTCATCTAGTGGGCAATACTTGTCGTGCAATGAACAGGTGGGGCTATCGCCTCGTCGCACATTCGGGGTTTACCACGGGTTCCAGGGGGGTGGGTATCCTTGTCCGGGCTTCCCTCCCCCTGGCAATTGATGATGTGATTCTTGATGATCGGGGGCGTTACGCCGTCCTCGTGGGACGCTATGAGGGTCGGACCCTTTCCCTGTTTACCGTTTATGTGCCCCCCGGTCTACAGACCTCTACCTTTTCCGATTTGGGCCGAGTGTTGTTGAGCCTCCCAGATAGTACTCTTTTCATTGCGGGTGACTAACTCTGTGTTCTCCGGTCTACAAGATCGTCACCCCCCTAGGGACACTCCTTCGGCCCAACAATGGCTGGGTGGGTTCCTGGATACTTTTGGTTTAGTGGATTGTTGGAGGCTTATGCACCCTACTCAGCTTCAATACACTTTCCATTCTGGGGCCCATGGGAGTCTGTCTAGACTGGATTATTTCCTGATGCCTGCGGCGCAGTCGTCTGCTGTTCGGGAGATTAGACACCTCCCCCGGGGCATCTCCGACCATTCTCCGCTTTGGCTTTGTTTTGAGGTGGGGGTAGAGGCGGCGGGCCGGGTGGCTCCCATCAACCCATGGTATCTGACCTCCCCCGAGACCCGTGGTCTCTTGATCAAGTCGTTGGACAATTATTTTTTAGACAACGAGGGGTCCGTCTCCTCTGCGGTATCCCTATGGGAGGCCTTTAAGACGGTGATCCGCGGGCAGGCCCTTTCCCTTATTGCTGAATCCAAAAAGGCGAGAAATCGGGAGGTGGTGGAAATCGAGAGGGAAATTGTTGGGACAGAGGCTGACTTGGAATCGGCTGTAACTCCTGATAAACTCCACGCCTTGGGTCTGAAACAATTTGCGTATAGGTCTCTGGTTACGGATGCGGCTAAAATGATGTTTCGGGAGCAACAGGGTCGTTTGTATGATGTTGGGGACAAAGCGGGTAAATTGCTGGCGTGGTTGGACAAGAAGGAGAGGGCGAATCGTGTGGTGCCGGTGATTCAGACCCTGAATGGTGTGAGAGTGACTGACCCGGTGGGAATAGTGGACTGTTTTGCGGACTATTTACGTGTGGTTTATTCCCCTGTGTCTGACCGGGATGTGGATGACTCTCGCCTCTTGTTGCGTGATATAGCTCTGCCCTGTGTCTCCGATTTAGACCGAGTCTCTTTGGACTCCCCTTTTTCCACGGACGAGATAGCGACTGCCATTCGCTCACTCCGTTCGGGCAAGACTTTGGGCCCGAATGAATTGCCGATTGAGTTGTACAAGCTCAGTCCTGACAGGATAGCGCCCTTTCTTCGTACCATGTTTTTGGAGTCCCGGGAGCGGGGTATTCTCCCATATGATCAGCGTCTGGCTACGATCGTTGTTATTCCTAAAGAAGGTAAACCCCGGGACCTTTGTTCGTCTTATAGGCCCATTTCCCTGCTGAATGTTGAGCCCAAGGTTCTGGCTAAGCTCCTGGCTACCCGCCTCCTGACGGTTATTAGCAGTTTGATTCATCCAGACCAATCCGGATTTATCCCGCATCGTAACACGGCTCTTAATCTGCGTCGTCTCCACGGAGCCATTGCGAGGGCGGGGCTTCTGACGGAGCCGGCCATTTTGGCTTCGCTAGATGCCTCGATGGCCTTTGATACGATAGAGTGGCCCTATCTTTGGGCGGCTCTTGAGAAATTTGGTTTCGGTCCTGGGTTTATTGGTTGGGTGAAGTTGTTATACGCCGAACCCTTGGCGCAGGTTGTGGTTAACGGTCGAGTTTCTGTTCCCTTTGGCCTTGGTAGGGGGACCAGACAGGGGTGCCCCTTGTCTCCTCTACTTTTTGCTCTTGCTTTGGAGCCGTTAGCTGCGTGGCTTCGATGGGAGCCTTCACTCAAAGGGATCCGTTGGTCACCAGATTTTGAGGATCGCGTCTCGCTTTACGCGGATGACATTCTTCTTTACCTTACTTCCCCGCGCAAATCTTTAAATGTCCTATTTGACGTTCTCACTTCGTTTGGCGCTAACTCTGGTCTGGTTATTAATTGGGCTAAGTCCTGTGTGTATGTTCTTTCGGGTGTTCTGCCCCCGTTGCCGGATAGGTTTCCTGTCCAGGTTGTCCAGTCCGGCTTCAAATATTTGGGGATCTTTATTACGCTGGACTCCTCACTCCGGTTTGAATGTAATCTCCTCCCCCCGCTTCTTAGACTGCGACTGGATGTGGCCCGCTGGCGTAAGTTACCCCTGTCTCCTCTGGGCAGGGCTGCCCTTTTCAAAATGATGTCTTTGCCAAGATTCCTATACGCACTTCAGAATTCCTATGATGACGTTCCCGCTACCTATTTCCGAGAGATTGAGAGTCTCCAAAGGCAATTGATTTGGGACGGGCGTCCACGTATCGCCCTGCGAAACTTACCATCCCTTGGTATGACGTGAGCATGGCGCTCCCTGATATCAAAAGATATTATTGGGCTACCCAACTGTCTGCCATTAACCACGCAATGTATTCCCCGGGTCGGGATCCGGCCTTTGAAATGGATAGACTCCAGCTACCGGGAGGGGATTTTAATAGAGCGCTTTATTCCAAGTCGGCTGGGCGCCATCTTACGGGCCCATCCAGGATTGCAGTCAGTGTGTGGCGCGCCGCGAATGTGAGTCTGGGATGGGAGAATCGGCTGACACTGGCGACTCCGCTTTATGCTTCTGAGCGTTTGGGATGTCTCTGGTCTACTAAGGGCTTTGACCGCTGGGATATGATTGGAATATGTAGAGTGGGAGATGTCTGTGTGAACGGTAGAGTGAAGTCCTTCGAGGCCCTTCGGACCGAATATGACTTGAGTGATAGGGAATTTTTTCGGTATCTGCAGGTTCGCCATGCCCTGGCCTCTGTTCTGACTCCTGGTGTGGCCCTCCCCGAGTCCTCCCCTCTCGAGGATCGCATTCTGGATGGCCACCTTCCTGATAGCACTATCTCCCTGATTTACAAGAAGCTGATTAATAATCGCGCCGACTTACTTGTCCGACTTAGGGAGGTTTGGGTCGGCGACGGGCTGGAGTTAGATGACGAGGATTGGCAGTCGGCACTCTCTTCTCCGAAAGAGGTCGCCATCCCTGCCCGTCTCCGTTTGGTTCAGCTTAAGATCCTCCACCGGGTGTATGTTACGGGTCCGCGTCTGGTTGTGATGGGTTTTTCCCCGGACGGTCTATGCAAACGCGGATGTGGGATGAGTGCTACATTTCTGCATATGATTTGGGAGTGCCCGGGGGTGGCGGCCTACTGGACTGATGTGCTTGCGGTGATGACTGTTGTGACTGGGATTGCCCTACTGCCTGAGGTCCGACGATGCCTGTTGAATGTGTGGGAACCCACCGACTATTCTGTGGCCCAGACCAGATGGGCGACCTTGGGATACATGGTTGCAAAGCGGGACATTGCGCAACTCTGGGGCGCATCTAGACCTCCTGATGTCTCGGCATGGGAGGACAACATGGACTGGTCCATGTTCCGCGAGAAGACAGTCTATGTAGCTAGGGGCAGACCCGGGGCGTGGACGAAGATTTGGGGTCAGTGGAACGAATATCGTGGGAATATTTGTACTCCTCCCCTGGTTGACGCACCCGATGTTACCCTGTCTCCCTAGGCTGGTGTTCCCGAAATTTCTCATGCTGTTCTATGATTTGCCTATCCTCCCCACTGTCCCCCCTCCCCACCTTGCCGAGTCCCATTGATTGTGATTTCGTTTCTCTGATTAGTGAGTTTCCCCTCCGCCTTCTGGGCTGACTTTGATTAGTATGCATTCGCCTTTTTGTAGTTAGTTGGTTTTTGTATGTATATAACAGAAAATGGTTGTGTCCTGTTCTATCTTTCGAGTAACATTTGGTATCTGATTTCTGCCTGACCACGGGAGTGATCGTATGTTTTTTACATTGTGCCTTGATTTTAGCGGCCGGCCCGTGTGGTTGTAGGCCCATCCTTGTGACCCTTATTTGATTACTCAATAAAAGTTTTTAACCAAAAAAAAAAAAAAAAAAAAAAGGGAGCATAGGCTCAACCACAGAAGTAGGCGAATGAAGGACTTCAGTCAACAAATTAGCTTTATACTCTGCCGATGGAAGAGGTAAATTCAGCAAGTCTGCAGCCTTTCTTATGACCACGTGATAAGGTGTCACATCCTTAGAAGGGGCGTCAGAAATAGAGGCCAAATCCCAATCAAGGGACAGTTCAAGACCACTAGCCTCTCTCAGATCATCGAAAAGATCCTCCGAATCCTGCAGCTCGCCCTCTTCAATCTCTGCATCACGATACCTCTGCTCTTCCAGAAGTCTCTGTGCCTCACGCCTTGACTTCTCCTTCATGAAAGAAGTCGACGGATCCGGAATCGACTCCGTCGGAGCCGGCGTCGAGCCCGAAGCCGGAGGATCAGACCGCTGAACACGAGGTCGGATCGGATTCGGCAACGACGTCGAGGGTGTCGGCGTCGATGGTCTTGGCGTTGAAGGCTTCGGTGGCGCCGAGTAAAGCCAAGGCGGCGTCGGGGCCGGCATAAAAGGCGCAGGAGCATAAGACTGGGGGATAACCAGATTGAAGGCTAATGGACCCGTGGGACCAACCGGTGCACCAGAGGGGAACATTGCTCTTGAATAAACTTCGTACATTGCATTCAGGAACTGTGTAGGGTCCTGACCTGGAGCCGAAAAAGCTGGATAAGAGCCCACAGGTTGCTCTCGAGAGAGCGGAGTCTTCTCGACTTCGATCTCAACCTCAGGCTGGTGCACCGGGGTCGACGAACCCGTAGACAACGGAGCCTCCTATTCTCCTTCATCTTCTTCATCTCCCTCACCCTACTGGTCAGAAGAATGAGTCGGAGCCGGAGAAGGATTCGACATCGGCTTCGGTGAATGAACAGGCGAATTCACAGGCGAGGCCTCACCCTCGGAGACCTGAACTTCCGGAGTCAGAGCCTCCACTTCCTTGCGAAGTAACTTCACCTGCGACTTCGGTCTCGAGCTCAAGTCCTTTCCAGAATGATGACGAGACTCATGAGATCTCTTCTTCTGCTTCTTCCTCGATGACTTCGAAGAATGCACCTTAGACGATCTCGAGCGCGACTTCGATCGAGACCTCGACCTCGAACGACGAGTCCGCGACCTCGACCTCTTCTTGTCCTTCCTGCTCTTCAACTTTGCAACAAGGAGTTTCGCCTTCCTCTCACAGAGAGCCTTAGGATTCATTTTCTTGCAGGATAAACACTCTTCGACGTCATGGTCCAAACTTAAACACCAGACGCAGCACTCGTGCGGATCCGTCATAGGCATCATCTTGCCGCACTCTCCGCAGGGCTTGAATGTAGACATTTCGATACAAAGAAGCAAAAGGACACCGAAATGAAACAAACAGTTACAAAGTTACCAACAGCTACAGACGATCCCTAGAAACCGTTAGCGTCGACGACGCGGAAAAAAGGGAACTGATGTCATCACGCCGGCGTGGGCCTATTATGGAGTCGGTGACGTCAGCGGAGTCGCGCGCGGTGTCGTGCCTCTGTGACGTCGTCCAAGTCGGCGCGAAGCTACAAAAAGAATTTCCGAATGTTGCTGACGCAAGGGAATATTCACAAGGTGAGGAATCCACTGGCAGATGTATACATCAGAATATGAGAGTGTCAGAAAGTTCTTAACTCATCTACCCATAGCACCTAGACCTCTGCAAGCTGGGTGTGGAAGAACAGACAGGGTGTGCATGTGGAGATATGAGATCATGAATTGCAGAAGAAATCTTTGTGAAAAGTTCATTAAAGCTACTTTCTTCACAAGCATGTTTCCTCCCTGTCTTCGGGGAAGCAGATGGTAAAAGTCTATAAAGGAGCAATCAGAGAAGCCACTGGAAACTCTATTGGGAAACAATTTAGACGGATGCAGTAGACGAGAAACAAGACATGGGAAGAGGGTTGAATGATGTAGCTAAGCACTTTGGACTTAATTAGGTCAGAGAGGTGTGCCCTTTCCTCCGATGCCTGGCCATGGCATCTCAAGCTTACTGCAAAGTACTCAGCATTCCATCACTCGGATAAAACACGAGATTCCCTTCAGGTCTTGTATAATGTTCTATTGCCAGACAACCCAATTTCAGTCAGTTCCCAAATGAATTGTGCTGGCACAATAACCATGGCAAGGTGACAAGCAGGCAAGCAACCCCTTGCTTTCATCTACTTTAATACTTTAAAACTAAGAACTAATAAGTTACATAAGGGACAAGCAGGAGAGTGGCAATATTTTTGCTTTATATAATGGAGATTTGTCTATGAAGGGCGAAGGGCATGCACCCAAACACTGGCCACCATACAGCATCCTGTTAGGGATGAGAGTTGAAACGCCCTCATGAAGGCCAAAGTCTACACCAGAAGACTTCATGTACAGAGAGGAATCCCACAGATTTCCTTGATTTGTGAATGAAGGCAGGCAGGGAAGCATTATGAGCATAGAATAATACGGGTTGATGATTTATCCCCCAGTAATATCTCCTACTTCCTCTGCTCACTTGCCATATGAGGACTGTGTGTCCTTTCCCTCAGCAGATCCAAAATAAGTGCTGGCAGTGTCAGGATGTCTGGCTTGTTATTTATATTCCACAATTGAGAGTTTTGCTTATAACATTTTGAAACTGAGGAATCTTGTGTTATATTTTTTTCGTTTTGTAATATATTTGAATTTCAATTCAGACTTAATTTATGACATTACATTATAAATATTATTTTTAAATTACATTGTGAGATTTTTATAGGGCAGTTGAAAGCAGATTAAGGGTAACCTGTTTTAATTAAACATATATTGGATTAGTTTAATAGTACAAATCTTGTAATTGTACAGTAACATGAAGCAATTATAGTGGAAAGAGAATAGTGGAAAAATATTTGTAGAAATATGTTACTTTTTTTATAAAGTATAGTTGTAGTGTTAGTAAGTGATGAACTTGATATACCTATAGTTTTATTTGTTAAGTGTTAATATTCTGAGGTGCTCCTCTCAAAGAGTATAGACAGTTTTTGTGTGGCTACTTCTGTACTTGGTGAACTTAAAAGCTCCAAATCCAATAATATGTTTTCATGATAGCACAAATACGTTTTCATGATTAGAGAATGGCAATGTGTCTTCATGAGAGGCTGTGGCATCCAAACAACACGCATGTCCTAAACAAAAAAGCTATAAATCAGGAAAAACAATGTTTTTGTCTTAGCAAAATAAATATAGTAATGAACACACACCACCTGCCAATTGCAAGATACATGTCATGTTGCATCTGCAGTTCAATAAAAAACCTAGTTGATGCCCCATCACCAAAGCTTAATGAGAACACAAGTGGGACTGTGTAACCATGAATGCCACACCATATTTGATGGACAGCCCATCCAAGCAAAGGCAAACTAAGAAAAATACAAGAAACCCAATGGCTGAAGGGAGCTGACCAAAGAAAACCCTCTCTGTACTACTTCTTTATTGAAGAATATATAGCATGAGGTTGTTCAAACAGCTAGGAAGCTGCATGCAAAAGACACACAGATGATGGACCGAATGCAGAGCAAATCAAACATTCACCCCCAGTCAAGAGATCACGTTTAAATCCATTGTTCTTTTGCTCACCACACCACCAGTTTAGACCCAGCCATATGCAAATCAGCCTTGACCATGTGCCTCATGGGAACAATCCATCACGAACTGCCAAGCAAGGTCCTCCCTGGACCGGAAACAAGCATCTTGGGACCGGTTTCAGGGCATCTCCCCTCATCGGCCAGGCTAGCTTGAATCCTGTGGCGCAGTGAGCCCCGGACCCACGTCTGGGCATACCCAGCACACATAGGGTGAGGACGCAAAAGACACACAGATGATGGACGGAATGCAGAGCAAATCAAACATTCACCCCAGTCAAGAGATCCGAGTTAATTCCATCATTCTTTTGTTCACCCTACCAACCCAGTTTAGAGCAAGCCAAATGCAGAATTTTCTGTGGGGTAAGATTATTTGTGAATCGGTTTGTAACTAATCTGTTATCTGAAATATCTGCCGGGCTCCAGGCAGCTGAAAGCACTTGGACCACCTCTACTCCATCTATTATTTTGAGTATGGCCCAATATTACGAACATAGAGAAAACGAGAGCAAAGATAAATCTGACAAGAAGGCGAAGGACCTTAAGACTTGACGGTTATTACAGCAAGTAGTCAGAGGACGGGGTAGGGACGCAGTAGGACGAGGAATGGTTCCAAGAGGGGTGGGGATGGGATGAGGAGGCGGCCCAGCCGTTGCATTAGGAGCAAACTAATGTGCTTACTGTAAACAGGAAGGGCATTGGCGAGCTCAATGTCTTTTCCTCCTAGCACAAAATGGACCTGTGAGAGGTAGAGGAAGAGGACGAGGACGAGGAGGAGTTGATCGGGGTGACATGAGAAGAGAGGAAGCGACTCGAGGTGAGGCAGGGGGAAATTGTTTTGATAAGCCAAAAAGAAGACAGTACTATAATGAGGACTGTGGAACAGGAGGGCCAGATGGGTATTATTATGCATAGGACAGCCACGGACAGAGCAGGGGCCGAGTGGCAGTACCCGTCGATCAAAAAGGGCCTGATGTTAAGGGACAATTAATGGGAACTGTTGAGGACTTTCTGGTAGACACGGGTGCAATTAATAGTTCAATTACCCGTTCACTGGTCCCAGGGGCTGCTCTGTCCGGGCAAAATAATATTTCAGTCGGGTTCTCTGGAATCCCGGTAGTGAGCCCCATTTCTAAGCCTCTTCCGCTTACCATAGGTCCAGTCACGGTGGAGTCCCCATTTTTGTTGACGTCGCATTGTGGGGAAAATTTATTGGGACTGGACCTGCTGAAGAAATTGCATGCAAAGATTTATTGTTCTCCGGATGGAGCGTATTTAACTATCCAACCACCTCGACAGCACACTCGGCAGGGTTTCACGAAAAATGAACCCCTTCCTCCTGAGTTGCCTGTAATTCCATCTACATTGTGGGCGACTGGTGATACGGACGTTGGCCTTTTGAATATTCCACCAGTCTCTATTACTCTAGAAGCCGAATGTTCGTTTGCCCCGTATTCCACAGTACAAGATTTCACCGGCTGGTGAGAAGGCATTGTTGACAATCATACAGGACCTCATTGTCAAAAGTGTGGTGGAGGAAACGAGTTCCAATATTTGTAATAGCCCTACATTGCCAATTTTTTAAAAAGGCCCCTACGGGAAGTGACCCCGATTATGCCGATACTTATCATTTTGTAAGTGACCTGCGCGAAATTAATATCCTGTGGTTTCAGATATTACAACCATTCTTACCATGATTCCCCCAACAGCTAAGTTTTTCTCCATTATAGACTTGAAGAATGCTTTCTTTAGCATTCCAATACACCCCGATAGCCGTCAGATTTTCGGCTTCTCGTTATCTGGACGCAGCTTTAGATTTTGTCGCGCCCCTCAAGGCTATACAGAAAGTCCTAGTATTTACAGTCAAGCTTTAAAAGTACTTTTAGACGAATTGATTTTGCCCCCAGGGAACGTCCTCCTCCAGTACGTGGACGACTTATTGCTAGCATCAGATACGGAGGAAGGTTTTAAGGAAGCTACGGTTAAATTATTGTTGCACTTAGCAGCTAACGATAATAAAGTGTCTCTTTCGAAGTTTCAATATTGTCGACAGGAGGTGACCTACCTCGGTCATCTACTGTCGAAAGAAGGGAGGAAGCCAACTCCTGAACGTGTGTCTACTATTTTTAACATGCCTGTTCCTCGTACTCAACGTGATGTTCGTGCATTTCTAGGCATAACTTCTTACGGTCGCCAGTGGATTCCTAACGTTTCCCTTCTTACTAAACCTCTTTTGTATCTAACCACTAAGGATGTGCATGAACCCTTACCTTTGACTGATGAATGCCAGGAAGCTTTTGATTCTTTAAAAACTGCTCTCTGCTCGGCCCCTGTCTTAGGGACTCCTGATTACCGGAAGCCTTTTGTGCTTTATGTACACGAGGTGGACGGTTGTTCGCTTTCAGTGTTAACACAAGGATTTGGTAGTAAGCAAAGGCCTTGTGCTTATTTCTCGGCGGTATTGGATTATGTTGCCAGAGCACTTCCTAGCTGTTTGAGGGCCACTGCTGCAGTGGCGGTGGCCATCCGACAATCGGAAGGACTCGTTCTAAATTATGACCTCACAGTGATGGTACCGCACGCTGTGGACACACTTTTGAATAAAACTAAGACTCAGAACCTTACGAGTGCACGACTTACTGGATATGAATTAACTTTATTTACTCCCCATATCACCATAAAAAGGTGTGCCACTCTGAACCCAGCCACGTTACTACCCCTCCCTTCAGATGAACCAAATAATGACATACATGATTGTATATTTTGGACCGAGGAAGAGACGAAGGGACGGGTGGACCTCACAGACACTCCCCTATATGAACCCCAAGGGGAGTTGTATGTGGATGGCTCTTGTTTGAAGTTACCAGATGGCACTACAACATCTGCTTATGCTATTACTACTCTTCGCACTGTAGTTGAGACTTCTAGGGGTTTCCTATCATTCTGCACAAGCAGCTGAGTTAATAGCACTGCTGCGAGCCTGTGAACTGAGTGAGGGATTGCAGGTACACATTTATCCAGATAGCCAATACGCCTTTGGCGTGGCTCATAGCTTTGGGAAGCTGTGGGCGGAAAGGGGATTTCTCACCTCATATGGCCAGCGAATACAACATGGCCCTTTGATCGTAAAGTTGCTAACTGCTTTGACACTGCCCCGAAAGGTAGCAATTGTGAAATGTAGTGCACACAAGACCATAGTGGATACTGTAGGAGAAGGGAATGCTTTCACTGACCAAATAGCGAAGGAGACAGCTAGGTCGAAGGTGTCTCCCATGTATGTGATTTCAGCTAGATGGGTTGAGGAGTCTGATCTATTTGATAATACCATGGAAAGTGTCCGAGAAATACAGAAAGAAGCCACCCCTGCTGAACTGTCCCGATGGGAAAATGAAGTGGGGAGGTTGGATGATGATGGTTGTTCGATCAACTTAAGTGAGAAACAAAGGTGGATGCTTCCCAATGCATTTGTTAATGCTGTGGTAACTATGGCTCATGGAACCGCGCACGTTGGAACAAAGGGTATTTGCGCTTTGTTAGACCCAGTTTGGAATAACCCTAATATTACCAAGACTGCAATTCATTTAGTTCAAAATTGCATGGTGTGCCTACGGCATAATCCGGGAGGGAGGGAATCTGTCCTTGGTGGGAATTTTGCACCCCCATCCTTGCCTTTTGAAGTGCTTCAGATGGATTACATACAGCTTGAGAGAGTGAATAATTTGAAATACGTTTTGATGGTGGTTTGTGCTTTTAGTAAATGGGTGGAAGTCTACCCCACCAAGGAAAACACTGCTCTGGCCAAAGACACAGCCTTGATTAAGGAGTATTTCCCAAGATACGGATTACCTAGAGTGATCTGGCCAGATAACGGGAAACACTTCAATGGCAATCTTATCAAGCATATCTGTAATGGATTACACATCAAACAGAAATTTCATGCTGCTAGGCATCCTCAGTCTGCAGGGTTGGTTGAGACATATAATGTTAGTTAGAAACTGAAAATGGCCGAAATTCAGGAAAGCACCGGGTTGAAGTGGCCCGATGCGTTGCCCTTAACATTAATGTCTTTGCGGGTCACCCCTCATTCCCGTTCAGGATTGTCCCCCTATGAGGTCACTTTTGTGCGGCCAGCAAATGTTTGGGGCGTTCCACGACCAAGAAATTTTCGAGAAATCGATTATCCAAGGATGACAGATTATTTGTATACTTTGACTAAAGATCTTCGTTTTATCCATCAACAGGTGTCAGATACGCTGCAGCCCATGCCGGAGGGTCCCGGACATCGCTTGGAACCTGGTCAATGGGTGTTAGTGAGGAACTATCAACGGAAATCTAGCTTGGAACCGAGGTGGACTGAGCCAGTCCAGATTCTGCTCGTAACCCGGACAGCGGTGAAAGTAAGCGGCCGGAAACATTGGATACATGTTTCCCATCAGAAGAAAGTACCTTTTACGCTTCCAGGTGATCAAACAAATTCAGAAGGAATCCTGACCCAGGAGAGTGAGAGGGCTTCTTGTGTTGTTCCTTTTTCTGATGCCCAAGAAAGTGAGAAAAGGAAAGAGGAAGGAGCATCAGGCGCGAAAGGGGTCTCATCGTCAACAGTGAAATTGACCCCTGAATCAATTGCCCCAGTTGTTGCACAAGGAGTTCAGGATAATCCAGGTGTCACGGATGCCACTTCATTTGCTTTATTTGTTGATCAGGAGTTACCTGGTCATGTTCGCTACAACCTGCGGCCCCGAAAATAACGCGGTACCCCCGTTGAGCACGGCAGGAGATAGGGAGAGACTTGAGTACTAGGGCTTTGCTAGATAGAAAGGGGGTACTGAGCGAGACACTGGACTGAACACGTTGAGAGCTGAACTTTGTATTTCTCTGTTCAGAAAGAAAGACTAATAAGCCGAAGAAAGGGCCCAGGTTGCAACTGGATATACTACATTATTGCACGGAACTGTTTTCTCTTTGATGAACAATAGGAGCCTGCCTGTGAGGCTCTAGACGGACACAGGAAAGAAGCACCCTCTGGCAGGTTGGACTGCGTCCCTTAGTGTAGTTTGGACATTTAGCTAGAATGTATTCCTTTGGTCGTTTTATTCCTGAGGAGGAACGTCCCCTCGCTCCTCAGTATATGCCCACCTATGTACCTATGTTTTCTTCTTGGACAACACGTGTGAAGATTGCTTTTGTAATCACTATTGCTGCATTTTTTATTATAATAATAAGTGTGTTTTTATATTTAGAATTTCACCATCCCATGCACACCGTGTTAGGAACTACTACACCACCGACTGAGCACTATTTTCTTACGTTAGCCCCTCATAAGGAAAGGCATCGTCAGACTTATGGTAAAAATGTATTTGTAGAAATGTTGCATCAAACGCATAGTGCAACCAATACGACAAATTGTTGGGTTTGTGTTCTGCTACCCTCAGAGATGCATAGACTTGATCTTTTTATTTTACTGCCTTTATCTTATTTGGGAAGTTGTGAGGGCTGGTTTAAATTGTTGTCGATGATGTACCTACATTATGTGGCCGATTCATCTAGATACTCTGAGCGTGATTATGAAATGATTTTGGCCTATATAGAGGTACACCAGGGTTTTGATGCACAGGGGATTGATGGAGAGGGATCATTAGACCCAAATGCCTGCATGAATCTATATACAGAATATGAGAATGTTACATGGTTAAAAAGTGAAGTCCTTGATTTTGCAGAATTTAATTTTACTCAATACTTTCAGCAGTTCCAGGATCGGAATGTTACAGATGACAAAGCTATCCCAGTGCCTATATTGAATAGCAACTCCACCTTTTGTGTACAGGGAACTGGCCACATTTTAGTAGGAAACAGTCGTTGTAATTATACATATCGATTACGCACCTATAGCAGCCCTCCATTAATAACACCCACAAATGTATATTTCGTTTGTGGCGAAAATGCTTACACATGGCTACCTCGGGGATGGATGGGTCGGTGTTATTTGTCCTTTTTGTATCCACCAGTCTATATAGGACCCTCCAACTATAAACGGGATTGGACACATCGGAGATAGATCAGACTGATACTCCTGAACAACACTTCATTGACATTGTGAAGGGAGTATTTCCTATCTGGGGGCCCATCATTACTAGTAAAGAAGTGAGGCGCCTATCCAGGGTAGTCGAGAGAGTTATAAATACCACAGCCGGTATATAAACTAATCTGACAGTAGCTTCAAGCTACGAGACTCGTTTCTCTTCAAAATCGTATGGTGCTAGACGTTATCTTAGCAGATAGAGAAGGAGCCTGCCGTGTGATTGGCAGCTCCTGTTGTGTGTATATCACTGACTCCGCCCCCTCTGTCCATTTGGCTATTCAAAAATTGCATCGTTCAGCTTCTGAAATTCATGCCGACACAGGTACCTGGTCCCTTTCTGTGTGGTTTTGGGGTCTATTGTCTACCAGGGGTTGGAAGATCCTGATGGTATTAGCGGGTATAGGCGGTGTCATCTTTACCTGTTGTCTCTGCATACACTGTGGACCTGCTTGTTGTTCTTATTGTGCATCCAAATTAGCCTCCTCCATGACAGAGCCCTCCCCGACTAAAATAAAAGCCCAAATGGTCCAACAGGAAATATAAGAAATAATGCAGATAGATGAGGGTATTTTTGAGGATTAATTTCCTTTATTAGCTACATCATGCTAAAAAGAGTGATTCTGAGGATAAAATCGATCATTTGCCCTCGTATTAATCTTTTGTGTTAGCACGATGTATCTATATTCATATGCATCTTATAAACCACGTTTATTAGTTGCGATGATACAGGAATCCCCTTTGTATGTTTGCCATTGTAAAATACTCTCTCATACGTAGACGGAGAACCAAACAGACTCCATTTTGTTCGTCCATGTATTAGACTCGAACGGTGGTCATGTGCCATCATCAGCAGTCGAGTAAGCCCTGTTAGCTGAGTTACACAGACAGCTGAATTCATTCTATTCTTTCTTGTTCTGGGACCCAAGGTCGCATCTGGTTTCAGAGGTGATAAGCGCATTCCTGGAGGCGCCGTACTCGTGCTCCCAGGCACCGAGTCAAAAGGGAGTCACCCCTCCTGACCCTCCCCAATAATAGTAGAAGCAGACTACTAATGAGCTTTGTGTGCCATATATGGTCTTTCCTTTTAACCACTGTGCCTACCAGTAATTTTCCAAGTAAGGTGTGCTCATGTAACTCACTAAAAGTATATAGGTCATGTATTGTGTGTGAATCGGCAGTCTTCTCCGCGCACTGGCTGGGTGACGTCGGAGGGGCTCCTCTATAGAGTATTGGTTTGTTTAATAAATGATTGACTTTTCTTCACTGCCAACTGACTGATTATTTGGTAAGACGATATGTGGGGGCTATTGGTAGGTATAGCTCCATTGTGATTATTTTGTAATACGTCAGTATCACTAGCCGCAGAGACACTACAGGATCTATGAAAGAGCTAGCAAGACTGAACTTTTGCCATCACACAATGAGCAACTAATGGATCGCATACAATTTTTTTTAATGGTGTACTGACGTGGAGACAGAATTGAAATTATTAGCAGGGTGTTCAAAATGTGTCTTCTTGATTTCAATGGGTTGACAGTGAAACAGAATTGAGAGGTGATGTAGAAACATTCTGAGGCACAACAAAATATAGAAGCCCCTTTGACAGCATCATTTTGGTTTTTACTGTGAAAATACTCATGAGAGGCAAGCATGGTGCGACCAATGGAGGGGAGCCACTACTACTAACTACAGCCACGGAGGGGGAAGTTAACAACTGTTTTATAACTTTTATTTATTGAGTTTTTAAGAAACAGAAAATATTGTGCACAGAAAAACCTTCCTCCCTTCACACACAAAATATTGACATATTGATATAAAAACAGGCTCGGAAGTCGACACAATTTAGATTGATACCTGCTCCGTATTGTCCCCTTCACTTCACAGTGCAATTCCGTAATAGCCCCCCGCTCCACCTCCTTCCCCCTCAGTCCGCTTCCCCCAGCACCTAGCTGAACTGAGCAAAAAGGTACTCCATACCTCCTCAAATTTTTGCATGTTATTATTAGGTCTGTATATGATCTGTTCATATCGTACCACCTCCTTCATATCATCAAGTCATTGCTCGTGGGATGGAATCTTTACTGTCTTCCATAGTCTTAAAATTCCCAGTATCGCCACTGCTATTAACCAATGTTGTAGTGAGCGACCAAGAAGAGCCAGTTCTTGTGCTGTGACCGAAGGCTGCTGTTCTTCCCCCGGCGTTAGCCCAATCATGATTGTTAAACAAAGAAATATGCAACGGCCAGTGGCGACTCCTCCATAGGGGTATGGGGGCGTTGCCTCACTTCTTTCTCGCAGTGCGAGAAGCAGAAACATAAAATGGTAAAACTACCATTTTATGTTTCTGCTTCTCGCACTGCGAGAAAGCATAAGTGCCTGGTTGATGGCGAGCGGGTGGGCGGTCCTGCTCAAGGGCAGGGGGGAGTGGCTTGCCCACTGTTGTGGTCCCCGATTGCTTTAGTCGGCCTGCGCACTCTCCCGTTTCTCTATGATGCAGCCTACATAGAGAAAAGGGCCTCCCGTTAGGTGTTTTTCCTCAAGAAGCCCAAGTGGGACCCCCAAGGACCTCAAGAACTTCAGGCCCATCTCCCTGCTCCCGTTCCCGGCAAAGGTCATTGAGAAAATCGTTAACAGGCAATTGGCCCGCCACCTGGAAGACAACAACATCTTGGACCCGTCCCAGCCCGGATTCAGACGAAACCACAGCACCGAGACAGCCCTCATCTCCGCCACAGACATCAGGCGCCAACTAGACAACGGCGAAACATCAGCCCTCATCCTCCTGGGCCTGTCGGCCGCCTTCGACACGGTCTGCCATCGTACTCTATAGACACGCCACCTAGAAGCCGGAATCCAAGAAAAGGACCTTGACTGGACCATGTCCTTCCTCTCCGGCAGAACCCAGAGCGTCCGCCTCCCACCCTTCCGATCCAAAGCCACCAACATCATCTGCGGCGTCCCCCAGGGCTCATCCCTCAGCCCGACGCTGTTCAACATCTACATGCCCCCTCGCACAAGGCCCGCCAGCACGACCTCAACATCATCTCCTACGTCGACGACACCCAGCTCTTCCTCTCCCTCACCAAGGACCCACACACCGCCATAACCAACCTCCACGAGGGAATGAAGGCCGTCGCCGACTGGATGAGGAGCAACCGTCTGAAACTGAACTCAGTATAGACAGAGGTACTCATCCTAGGACCTCGCTGTGCCCTGCATCCAACGAACGACCTCCGACGGCATATCCTTCTACATCGCCGCCAAGACCTGGACATACAGATCCCACAGGTATGTAACGTTTACAACGCAACTTTTACAACGCACTACCATTACAACGAAACTTTTACAACGCAACATCCATTACAACGCATACATTTACAACGCAGTCATTACAACGCATGACACTACAACGCACACCACCACAACGCATACCATTACAACGCAGTCATTTCAACGCATACCATTACAACGCAAAACTTACCATCCAATACTTACCCTACTGTTGCACCCCCTGGAGTTAGAATAGTAATTTTAACCCCTACACTATCCAATATTTTCCCTACTGTTGCACCCCCTGGAGTTAGAATAGTAATTTTAACCCCTACACTATCCAACACTTACCTTATTTGCAATGTAATGTAATGCGTTGTAATGGTATGCGTTGTAAATGTAGTATGCGTTGTAGTGGAATGCGTTGTAAAGGTATTTTTTAAGAATTCGTTGTAATGGTATGCGTTGTAAAAGTGTGCGTTGTAATGGATGTTGCGGTGTAAAAAATGCGTTGTAAAGGTATGCGTTGTAAAAGTGTGCGTTGTAACGTCATACATCCGATACAGGCATATGAAGGAGCCCCTCCAAAGCCCATAGATGTTCCATTGCATTGATTAAAAAATGTTCCTTGCCATTCAAAATAGCTATGGTATAAAGCAAAATGCATAAGTTCCAAAATAATTTTTGTTTGAGTGTCTTCAATGTCTTCCTTGAGTAAGCTCCATTCTAACGCTTCAAGGCCTTCATTATAGGGAATTGAAGTGTAGAGGGCTGTGACATCCACGGTGTATAACCAGTATTTTGATCCTGAATCGAGTGTTATATCTTTGAGAAGGTTTAGGAAAGCTGTAGTGTCCTTCGAGTATGTGCTCCCTTTTTTCACTATGGGTTAAAGAAACCAGTCAATATATTTACCAATGGGTTCAGAGATGGAACCGCAAGCAGAAACAATGGGTTTGAATGGAGGATTGGTAGAGTTTTTGTGAATTTTTGGAAGCATATAAAGTTTTGGTCTGCGGGGAAATTTAGTTAAAAAAAATGCATGAGTTTTCTTGCTGATCCATCTCATATCTAGCGCATGGTCTACAATAGACTAAAGTTTTTTGGTATTCGTTGGTGGGGTCTGATTCGAGTGGTATGTATGTTTTTGCATCTTCAACATGTGAGTTAACATTTGTTAAGTAAAAAAGTTATAGTCCATTACAATAAGTGCACCTCCTTTTGTCTGCTTTTTGAAAGGTTAGCTCACTGTCTTGACCTAAATTGTTTAGAATATTCCATTCGTACGTGGTTAGGTTCTTTTTCTTTGGTTTAGCGAAATTAATCTGTTGAATTTCTGTAAGAACTGTTCTTTCAAAAGCTTCAATCGTTTTAGGAGTGAATGGCGCGCAAAAGGAGCTCTTAGGTTTGAATTCTTTGGAACTCGAGGTTGACACCTCATCAAGGGCAGTTTGGTTTTCTTTGAAAAAATATCTTAATCTCAAATTTCTGAAGAATTTGAATAAGGCTATTTCAGTTTCCGATGAATTCGATTTGTAAGTAGGAACGAATGTGGTACCTTTGTTTAAAACCGCTAGCTGAGGTTTGGTGAGTGCTTTTGATGAAATATTGATGACGAAGGGCCCGATGTAGGTAAATCTTTTTTACCACTTCTTAACCCCTTTAGAGCTTGTAAACAAACCTCCCCAGTGCTGCGCTGTCCATTATCCAGTGCTGAACTGGACGTCCAACGGTCGTGCGCAGCACTGGGGAGGTAGTGGCCGTGACGACCGTTGGCCGACGGCAGCAATTAAGGGGTTAAATACCGATTCATACCGAATCGGTATTTAAGAAGTGGTAAAAAAGAGGAGGGCAGATGTAGGTAATTATTTACCGAATCGGAAGAAATCGGTATTTACCGATTCGGTAAATACCGAATCGGTAATGCCCATTGATTCCTATGGGCATTGAAGCCCATAGGAATCAATGTGCATTACCGATTCGGTATTTATCGAATTGGTAAATACCGAATTTTGCAAGGGTGCAGGGGTTGTCACTTTGACACCCTCTGGCACCCCAATTACAGGCTAGTGTGCCATGTGGCACACAGACATGCCCTAAGGGCATGTCTGTGTGCCACATGGCACAGGTGTGCATGCACAGATGTGCATGCACACCTGGATTCGGTATTTCACCACCCAATTGGATTGGGTGGTAAAATACCGACTCCTGAAGGCCTGTGGCACTGTTAGCAGTGCCACCTACATGTGAGATTTACTGAATCAGTAAAATTACCGATTCGGTATTTTACAGAATCGGTAAATTTACCGATTCGGTAAATTTACCGATTCTGTAAAAAAAGGTCCCCTACATCTCAATGGCCCATTTACCGGTCGGTAACGGCCGAATTCGGCAGTTACGACCGGTAATGGCCACCTACATCGGGCCCCAAGTCACTTTCGTTTGGCTTCTTGTGACTCTCTTCACTCGTTCTTCTTCGGTTTCTTTTGCCTCTCCTTGTTTTTCTAGTTGGGGGGGTGCGTTGGCTGCAGGGCTTATTTCTAAAAAAGCTGGTTCTTGTGTCTGTGGTGGTTGTGCTTGTTTTGCTATTTGTTTTGAAGTTGTAGGAACCGGTTTCCTTGTATGGGAGATGTCTGATTCTGATACTACACTTTCTTGTGAGGAGCCGATATTTGATCTTTGTTGGGGTTGTTGCCATTTTTTCTGGTTGTAAATTTCAGCCCACGTGTACACCTCTTCAAGTTTATAGTCTATGGTGTTGCGGCGATACTTCCTCACTTTGCGGTCATTGACTTCTTTAGTGTATTTACCTAATTTCATATTGATGTCTTCCAAGAACGTTTGGAGATCCTCATGTTTGTATAGCTCTCTTTGTATACCTTCAAGTTCTTCTTCTAGTTTTTTGAGCACTTTTGACAGTTCTTCAATAATAAGAAGGATCAAATCCAGTGAGCATTTATTAAGAATTTGATACCACTTTTCAGCGAATTTTTTGTTGTTCTTGCATAACATTGGTTTAAGGGCTATTCTAAGTCCCCTGGGAATCCTTTGGTTTTTATGGTAATGAATTAATGTAGTGGCGTGAAGCCTTTGATTGATCTCCTTTTTACTTATATATTCGAGTTGTCTTAAGAGTTGAGTGGTTGTTGTGATTTGCGGGGTGAATGCTCTGGTCTCCTGTATTAGACCATAGATCTCTTTGGCTGCTTCAGGTGTAAGTGCCAAGGTTTCAGCCTTGTTTGTCGTAATCTGGGCTATATCTTTAAGTTGCATATTTGGAGGTGGTGCACTAGGGGTAGGTAGGCAAAATGTTGATATAAAAAGAGTAATGTTCCCAATGCACTCAAAATAATAGAAGTTCTTGAAGTTTATCCGTTAGGGTTGGCGCTGCGTCTGGCGCACGGTGCCTGGTCGTGCCTTAACAATAATCAAACAAATGTGTGGAGGTGAAAAACCTCTCACCAAGACGTGCGCACTGTTATACTGGAAACTATTACGTTTCTTTTCCTATTCATGGAAACAGTTTTCGAAAATTATTCCATAAGACTTGATGTTTAGTTCAGTTGATATTTATTTTCATGAAAGTCTTAATTTCTTATTGAGGTTCATAAGAAAAATGTCCTTCGAATTTACACATTTCTCACTTGATCTGACCCTTCCTCAGGGGCCTGAAAGTGGACATGGTTCAGAACCTTAGCATCCCTTATTAACTAAGATAATGAGGACATGCACATGATGTGAAACTGTGAAGCATGACTAATGACGGAAGGTGAAAGAGTCGTGAAAGTGTGAAAACCGAATAGAGAGTGAACTGAAGAAGATTCGTGACAACGGGAAAGGATTATTGATAAGTGAGCGTTCGGAGAACATCTGAATGAAGAGTGAGCTAAAGGGGATTAGTGCCGATGGAAAAAAGGGGGTGGCAGAAGGGAGAAGAGAATTATTGCTAAGTGAGCGTTCGGGGAAACAGAGGAGTGAACTAGTTTCGTGAACATCCGAGTGAACAGTAAGAGGTGGGAAATTAGTGCCAACGGAAAGAAGTTAACATAAGGTGAACGGAGGGGTAACGGAGGGGAGCTAGATAAGTGAAAAATAAAAAAGCCAAACGATAGAGGTCATGAACTTACTTGAAAAGATAGTGCTCAGGGCGGCGTTCAAAAAGCCGGAAGCTACTATCGGGAAAATCAGATGCAAAGTAAAATAAACGGGGTAGTCATGTGATATGAGGAGCGTGGCTTCAAGAGAAAGCGAAGAAATACTATCGCGGTAGTACCAGAAGCCTCGGTGACTACAATGATATGGAAAAATAGAAAGTGTATAGAAAGAGCGAACGGTATGATCAAGAAATGAGTGTGGTAATAGAAAAAGAAATAACAGAAAAAAAGCCTAATGCAGTGACTCCAATTAAAAAAAATAAATGCCAAATGTGCACGGAAAACTGAAGGGATGAGAGATCGCCCTCGTTAAATTTCATGAGAATAGAAAACGGAGGGAATGAGTATGTACAAGAAAAAAATATAAAGAAAAATATGTACAATCAGCGGCAATAATATGATCACTTATGTCGCCTAATGAGGGAACATGATGGTATAGGGGATATGAATAGGCCTTTTTCCAATGTTACGAATCTAATTACAATGTTAACAATAAGTAATGTTACACAAAACAAGAATATTCAATCCTGTCATTATCCCTGCGGGTTGCAGGGTATTAAGTTTTTTATCCAGAATAATTCTGCCTTTAGTCTTTGTTTGGTGGGATCCATACCTAGGCCTTATGCAGAGCCCTGTGGGCAGGCATGGCCCACAGGGATGTGTGCCATGTCGACTCTTCACTTTTAGGTGCACCACAACACACAGGCTACAATAGCAGTGGTGCCTGTTTGCGGTGAGAGGTCTCTGAGGGTGGAACAATACATGCTGCAACCCTCAGAGGCCTTTCCCTGGAAAGAGTTGTGCCAATTGTGGAAACAATGGTACAGGTTAGGGAAAGAACACAGGCCCTGGGAACCTGACTGGCAGGGACCCAGGGCACACTCAGTCAAATTGCATCAGGTAGCTGGCAAAATGTTAGGGGGCAACAACGCAGAAAGGGCACTTTCCTACACATGGTGATTCACTATCCACGGACCATGGTGTACCCATAGTCATTACCTGCCATCAGTTACCTTTTAGCCATACAAAATAACATTCTAAACAAGCCTGATTTTAAAACTGTGCTTGAGCTTGGTACTCAAATGTGGTAGTGAGCCTTTCTCAAACTTCTCATCAAAAGATAAAGGAGCCCAGCTCGTCTCCGCCTTGTCCAACTAAAACTTCTCCACCGTATTTATGTAACGGGACCCCAACAAGTACGAATTTGAAGGGTAGAGGAGGGCGCCTGCAGGCAGGGCAGTGGCCAGCTGGGAACCTTTTTCCACATAGTTTGGGAATGTACACCGATCCAACCCTACTGGCGTGACATTCTCGGCATCATTAATACTGTTCTGTCTGTGCAGCTCCGGGTGGAGGCCCGTAGGTGTCTCCTAAACATCTGGGAACCAACTGATTTAAATGTTTGCATGACACAGTGGGTTACGTTGGGTCTAATGCTGGCGAAGAGGAATATTGCCCAGCGATGGAGGGCACCACTCCCACCTACAGTACATGATTGGGAAAAAGACTTGGACTGGGCAATGTTCAGAGAAAAGACTGTATATGTATCACGTGGATGTCCCAAAAAATGGTCTTGTGTATGGGGCCTGTGGAACTCCTATCATGGAGAAATATGTCATCCCCACTTGGCCCCTACAATGGATGACCCCCCCTCACCCTAGACCTTCCATCATATATGATTGTATTTTGTAATATTACCTACAGTACCAATGATGCCTATCGTACTGCTCCCACTGTAATGTCATGCTATTGCTGATGTTTGTTTTTTCTTAATAAAAAATGTTTTACAAAAAAAAAAAGATAATGGAGCTAAGGCACTGGGATAACTAAGGGTCAGGTGTACTATTCCATCGCATAAAGTAGTCTCACTTTGCGACCAGTATTTTTCCTGCCTGTGTGGATCCAAACTATGTACAGATTCCAAATCTGAATGAGTCACAATTAATATTCATGAGGTAGGTCGCAAATAGCGACTCAACTTGATTCGATTGGACACAATCACTAGGATAATGATCTGCAAAGGTCATCAGACCACCACGTCTTTGATAGCTTTTCAAATGAAGATTATTATTATTTATTTATTTTAAATCTGCTCATTTTCCTGAAGGTAAATGGGGCTGAACTCAAATAAATTGGGCTTTTGAAAGGGACTCTCCCAATATGTACTTCCAAGTACTGAATCGATATGGAGTCCAAATCTGTTTTAGAAGACATTAAAATAGTACTGATCCCTAAAATAGGTTTAGTAAATAGCAAAAAAAACATTCCTGCAGGCGTACACAGCTATTTGGACTATTTGCAACCATAAAAACGTTAATACAACTAGCTTCACATCTGCACAAGATCAGGCAGTTTGGTGAAGGGGAAGAACCAAAACTTCAATTGTTACTTCTTTCCAGGATCTTGGCTTTCCCCCTACATTTTGATGAGTGAACCAAAAGACTGGGTTTAGTCTTCAAATACATAATATCCAATGAGCATGGGTTGGATTCCAATGTAATGTAATGTAATGTAATGTAAAAAGGATTTGTAGAGCGCTGCGTTCACCGGACGGTTTCTTGGCGCTGAATCCAGTTTCATTTTCACACACTTCTACAAACTGTAAGCCGAATTCTAAATTCTTCCAATATTGTAAAGATATCCAAAGAGAGAAAATGAATGTCTAAGATTACACAACGTAGTCCTTTTCGGAGACCAGGATTAAAAACCATTCCCCCTGCTTCCACATTTTCCTAAATGCCCACTAAATTACTGATGTGGAGTGTTTCTGATAGCGAGATGCAAAGAAGGATGTCTGCAGGGGTATGGCACTGTTGGGGGCCAAGCCCAGATTTGAATGCAAAATTTATATTCAGCATATTTAAAGGGGTAAATGTGTAGCTACACATAAAAAAAAATGTAAACAACTTTCTAGACCCTTCCCTCTTCTATCCCTCCACTATCCTTTCAATCCAAATAACTGACTAACATGCCCACCACTCAAATGAATTTCATAGATCCCCAGACTTATTCACCACTAATTCTTTTTTGGATCCGGAGTAGCTTACTACTGGCTAAAAGCGCTAAACACCTCATCAGGGGTAGCAAGTGCAATATAAATGCAAACCTTTTCCCTCTTCTATCCCTCCACAATCCTTCTCAATCCAAATAACAGACTAATATATCCACCGCTCAAATTAATTTCATACTTCACTACACTACTTCACCTCTAATCCTTTATGGGTTCCCAGCTAGCGTGCCTTGTCAGAGGTAGTAAGCACTATATAAATGCAATTACAATACAATAAAGACAGTTAGGTCAAATTACTTACTTCTCGATTATAACACACACAGATATCTTTAAGTGTACAACAGCCTTCATACCTCTGTCACATTCAGTTCTCTTATGGGATTACTGTGGTACGCATTAGTGGGGCAGCATATTTAATGATGTGGCCATAAGGAGTAGGCATAAACAAGGAAAACATATATTTTTTTAAAGGCACAGTTAGGATATCTCTAGATGTCTCCCTCCTTATTAAAACACAACAGGCCATGGGAAAAACAGTTATCAGATCAGCCCTCTTGATGACAACTGAAACAAGTTAGCTTCTTAAAACAGTCGGTGTTCCTCACATCAGTATATCCTACACTATAACTCTAGGAAATGTATTACAGCTTCAACTCGTGTGAGTACATGGGTCTTTCAACCCTAAGCAACCGGAAGTCCAGCTAAATGCTATTAGAACAATTCAGTCTTCTTGCTCGTGAAAGCTTTTTTAAATATTCTGCGGCATCTTTGTGCTTAGTTGAGCCGTCCCACACATCTGGATTCATGAGTAGCTACTGCTCATCAAGCAGGCACCTTTTGACAGCTTACATTTGCACCACTATCTATTGCCCTCTCTTTTACACTTCGCAAATCTATGATGATGGCTCCGTCTCCTGTTCCCGACCTGCATTGGCCTCTGGTGGGGCATGTAAATGCTTTATGCTCCACAAGTGGGTTGTTCATCATGTGTCTCTAGATAAAAGACAGTTAGAAAGGCATAGTTTTTTAATTCAGTGAGGGCAATCTGATCGGCTTCCATCAGGTTTTCCAACAAACAGGCCTAGCAGTAAAGCCTCAGACTTCTAGTTCATCTTTTTGTCATCTGGCCTTCACCCAGTAGATATTTCTTTCTATTTTTGTAGAGCCTTCCATATCTATAGGCATCTCCTGAAATGTTAGACAGCGGTCCCTGGCACTTGACTTTGTTTTTATTGTCATATCAGCCACAGGAGGCAGATGGGGGCGTGGCTTGGCAGGCCACGATGGCGGCTGTGTCCTGCTGAGGCTCCGCGATCGGGCTAGCATCCTGCCCATTTCCTAAGATCGCCGGGAGCCTCAGCCCGCACATTTTGCTCCACTGAGACTTACCTACTGTGGGCGACCTCTGAAGACACTACGGGGGCTGCGGACGAGCGCTGATCACCGTCCCGTCCCACATCGGAACCGGAGCCGGGCGCCGAGTATCTAAAATGGCGGGCGCGGCTCCCTCTACCAGCGGTGGGCACCACTGAGGGACTATCCTCGAGGCGACAGCATTTGGCAGAGAGGACGACTGGCGACCCCAGAACTTCACCGCAGGGCACAGAGACCGACTCGCGAGCCCTTGCACCACGCCAACTGAACTCTTGTGGTGACAGCCAGGTACGCAAGATGGCGGCCGTCGTCCAGACGATCCACTAACCCGGCGCTCCTGCACGACTGGGAGCCCACCCCAGCACTGATCGGCCCACTACCTCTGACTGACGGACGCCGGTGGGGGTACCACCTGTATGCCACTGGGTCCTTCAGGCGACCTCGATCCCATCGGAAGGCGGTGAGTGACGACCCCCCTACCCCCCCCCCCTTTCTCCTCCTGTGACCCTCGGTGCCGGAGACCCGGCGGCATCCTACCCCATCTGGGGCCCGCCGAGGGGTCGCGGACGGCGCCGGCCCTTGGTCAGGGGGGGGGGGGAAGCTCAGAACGCTTCTGCCGCATTGCGTGACCCAGTGGACCCGAGTGCCTGACTTTAAGATGGCGCCCGCAGAGGCCGAGACGCCGTGATCGACGCGGACTTCACCCTGCAAGTGCGGTGCTCCACTGACCCCAGGACATTCACACGCCATACCGGAGTCGCTCATCGACCCCCTCCTCCCTCCCGGGCCCTGGTCACCTGCTCGTCGACCCCCGGGGTCGCCTGAGGGGGTGGGATCGGACCTCGCTGCCAAGCACCCTGTCCCCGGAGAAACCTGGACAGTGGGAGCAATCACCATTTGCTGTGCATCTCCTGACACCTGGGCTGTCACCCCCTCGCTACCGCGCATTACCCTAGCAGAGGTTCCCTGGAAAGAGGGAACGCAGTGACCGCCCCGAGACCGGGAGAGGCTAGGGGCCCGACTTACCCTGAGCTACTGCCCACCCAGATATACTGAGGAGAGGTGGTTTACGGATTACGGAACGCGCGGAGGGCAAGCCCCCCCCCATCTCTAACTGCACTCATGGGGAAGACGAGACCCACGCAGACAATGACTATCCCCGAGACGGCCCCCGAGAGGATGCCCCAAACGAGAACATGGACGCAAGCCAACGCGTCGCAAACCGACCCCACACTCTCGGCAAAATTGGACCAAGTATTGGCGGCAATCGAATTATCCCGCCTATCAATGGAGGAGAGACTGGGCGTCCTGACGACGGACATCAATCTAATCCGCGACGACCACCGCAAATTGGCGGACAGAGTGAAAGACGGAGAACGGATTGTGACCGAGCTGCAACCTGCGATGAAAACACAGGAGGCGGAACTGAAGGAAGTCCTGCACCGCGTGGCGGCCCTCGAGGAACGCACGGTGGACCTGGAGGGGCGCTCGAGACGCTGTAACATCCGCGTCCTGGGCTTGCCGGAAGGCATTGAGAACTCGGACCCTCTTACGTACATGGAGCTCTGGACCAAATCTTTCACACCGGAGGCGGAAAGGTCGGCCTTTTTTTCCATTGAAAGAGCACATAGGGTCCCAGCCCGGGCGCCCAAGCCGGGCCTCCCTCCACGCCCCATGTTGGCTAAATTCTTACATTTCCGGGACCGCGATGCGGTGCTTCGTGCGGCCCGGACGGCGGGCCCCCTACAAGTGGAAGACCAACACGTTATGGTGTTCCCGGACTATGCCCGAGAGATCCAACACCAGCGTTCCACCTACCTCGACGTCAAGAGGCGCCTCCGCGCAAATGACCTTCAATACTCTCTGCTGTTCCCGGCCCGCCTAAAAGTACTGCACAAGGGGAAAGCCCTCTTTTTCAACACGGCGGAGGAAGCACAGGAATGGACTGAGTTCCACTGCCCAATAATCCCTAATCCTGGACCCCAGAGAGCACGCAACAACGACTTCAGACGCTCCAGGAGACGAGGTGCGAGCCGCACTCGAGCAGGCCGCCCCAAAAGCCAAGCATCATCCCCTACGGGCTCACCCGATCTTACGCAAATCATGCAAGAACGACGAGAGGCCTTGAGAGCGGTGACTGGACTACACACGTCACCCATGGTGTCGGATTTGGAGGGTCATCCACACCTGTTCACCCCAGAGAAAGACCGGGACAGCGACGGAACAATGTCGGGAATTGGACCGATCTCCTCCCCCCTTGTTATGATACAAACCTCGGACGCTACCCTGGCCACTCAACCTGGCACCTCTTCATGATGGAAGAACTTTCCACTGTTATATCCTTTTCATGGTGACCTATTGTGTTGCGCGACGTCTAGGAGCCTAGACTGTTTTGTTTAATAATTGTGAGCGCTTGCGAGCGATAGACGCTTATCCTACCAGAGCCCGACCCGCGCACAGGCCCAGCAGCGACACACGCTGCCACCCCCGCAGATACCCGTTGTATTTTTCCCCTAGTGGGACATTTGTTTGGATATGCCACCTCCGGTGAAATATCCTCAGTATTGGGACTGTTTCCCACCCAAAGTTCTGTTTACGGTTAATTCCCTGAGTCCCTCCCCCATGATTGTGGAAGCATGGCGCATTAGAAATACTCGAGACGCATACACACTGGCGGCCGACGGGGAATTCAAGGGGGTCCCTCTCCCACTCATGTCACCGTATGAATGGCAGACTCACGGTCAGACATTAATATCCTCACACTGAATGTGCGAGGCCTGCACACGCCCAGCAAACGCTACACTGTCTACTCATACATTAAGCGTATGTCAGCCAATGTTGCGTTCCTGCAAGAGACGCATATGAACGCCACTGAACTCTCTCGCCTGCAGCTCAAATGGCGAGGGACCTTCTGTGCCACACACTATTCAGCGTTTGCGCGCGGCGCGTTAATTTGGGTTAGGCCAGGTACTCCCTTCCGAGAGCTCCGACGGGTGATAGATAGAGAGGGCAGGTATGCGCTCCTAGAGGGAATACTTGATGGACAGGGTATACTCCTTGGCAGCATTTACGCCCCCAATATAGATCAGGATAAATTCTGGGATCACCTCACGGGCGTTCTGGCCCAGTTCACTGCAGTCCCGTGGGTATTGGGAGGTGACTATAACTGCACGCTGGACCCCACCCTGGACAGCTCACATTCGCCCCCCGCACACTCCCCGGCTCCCCGACAGGCAGAACTCTTCAGGGCATGGACCACGCACTGGGCACTCACTGATGCATGGCGACACCTACACCCACTGGCTCGCATTTATTCCTTTCACTCGATCCCACATAACCTTAGGGTCCGCCTGGACCGTTTCCTCTGCTCTGCACCTATCCTCCCTAAGATCACTTCCATGGATTACCTAGGTCGGATCCTCTCGGATCATGACGCTCATATCATCCGTCTAACCTGGCGCCCCCCGCACCCACCTGTCCCCACCTGGCGTCTCCCTAGGGACTGCCTTTCAGATCCAGTATTCAGAGACGCACACGAATCCAGTATCCGCGATTATTTTGCGCACAACACTAACACGGCATCGTCGGTACTGGTTGAATGGGATGCGTTTAAGGTGGTGGCGCGAGGGGAATGCATCAAGCAGGTGGTGGGAGTGCGTCGCACCTTGGAACGGGCGCTCCAAACCTCGGAACAATCTCTGGCCGCGCTTACTAAACGGCTTGACGACTCGGAGGAACACGCTGTACTCATGGCCAAGACGAAGACGGAGTATCAGACTGCCTGCGCTGACCTCCGCAGATACAATTTTAGGGCTTACGCCTCTAGGGTTCATAAGGACAGAGACAAGACTGGAACGCTACTAGCCTGGATGGCTAAACAGGACACCGAAATCAAGCCGATCACGGATATTATCAACCCGGATGGTGTATTGGTACGCTCGCAGGCCGAGATCCTCCTAGCGTTCCAGCGCCACTACACGCAAGTGTACGGGACCCCGACCCAATCCTCCCCATTCTCTGTGGACCGCTTTTTGGACCCACTGACGCTGCCCAAAATCTCGGACATAGACAAGCGCGCCCTCGACGCCAGGATAAAACCCTCTGACATTACCCAGGCAATTCGTGCCATGTCCCGGAATAAAGCGCCGGGACTGGACGGTTTCCCGCTGGAATACTACTCGACTTTCTCGCCTCTAATAGTCCCCCATTTATCACAGGTGCTCGAGACGTCTCTTCATCTAGGGAGATTACCCCAGTCACTGAGGGAATCCGTGATTGTCACCTTTCCCAAACCCTACAGAGACCCACTCCACATGGGGTCGTATCGCCCCATCACGCTCCTGTCGGCCGACTGTAAAATCCTGGGGAAAATTCTGGCTGACCGTTATGCGCAGATCATACGCCCGCTGGTCCACCCAGACCAATGCGGCTTTGTTCCGGGAAGGAACACCTCCCAGAACCTCCGCCGAATCTTCCACGTTCAAGACCAGATACGTGACAGATTTCCCCGCGCCGCCTGCCTCATTATGGACCTGGAGAAGGCGTTTGACACCCTCACCTGGCCCTATCTCTTCTCGATCTTGCAACGCCTGAATATCGGCCCAACACTCATGGCGTACACACGCCTCTTGTATACCGACTTGACCACGCGGGTACGTATCGGGAAACGCATATCACCGGCGTTCGCAGTTCGGCGAGGTACGCGACAAGGGTGCCCCCTGTCGCCTCTCTTATTTGCGCTAGCAGTCGAACCACTGGCGGTTCGGCTCCGTCGGGAAGGGATGGAATGGGGCATTCCACTTGCAGACAGTACGCATTGCGTATCCATGTACGCGGATGATCTTCTCATTTACGTCCGAGACATCGAAACGGACATGACCCCTATAGGAACGGCACTAGCGGACTTCGCAGAGGCCTCGGGACTACAGGTGAACTGGGACAAGTCCACAGTTTACCCCTTACACCCGAACCTACCCCCCCGGGAGGTCGGGCTCGGAGCGCACACCCTCTCATGGTCCGCGGAAGCCCCCCGTTACCTTGGTGTCCGCTTGTATCATTCCCCAGCTGACCTTTTCGAGGGGAATCACCGTAAGGCACTTGCCAGTCTACGCCCGGCGGTCGCTTTTTGGAATAAGCTCCCACTGGCCCCGATAGGAAGAATAGCTCTAGCCAAAATGATTATGCTTCCCCGACTCCTTTACCACTTCACAAATTTGCCGGTAATACCGCCCAGATCCTTCTTCCGTGATGTAGACTCCCTCCTAGGGACCCTTATCTGGGGCGAGGGCCGCCATAGGGTCGCCCTGAAAACCCTTCAACTTCCTACGACACTGGGAGGGCTCGGAGCTCCGTCCTTCGAGTCATATTTCCTCGCGGCACAACTCCAATGGCTGTCATACTGGACGGCGGATCGTTACCCTCAGGAGACTGTCACCTCGACGGGCAGAATCGCAACCCCGGAACTCACCCGTCTTCTTCTCCCGGGAACCAAGCCACGACGTACGTACCCCCTCCAGGTGGCGATAGCGCGCCGGTGCATGATGCGGATCCACCGATTGTCCCCTAATAGGCCTCCGTATTCCCCGTTGTTACCATTGATAGGCAGCCCCAGGCAAGACTCCTACTTTACGGCGCCATTCTTCACCGAATGGTCGCACTGCGGCATCACGGATCTGGAATCATTATTTGAGGAAGGCCACTTAAAATCACTTGACCGCTTGACCGCTGAATACGGTCTCCCCCCGGGCCAATTCCTCAGGTATCGACAGCTGATTGCCGGATACCGACCCCATTTTAACCTCTACACTGGCGAGCCAGACACGCATCCAGTAATACACGCTGTCCTGCGTATGGGGGTGGGACGCCACTTAGTTACCTGGCTGTATAAATCCATTCGGGAACTTTCACAAGCACCTCTGACAACCTTGCGGGCTACATGGGAGGAGGACATAGGTCGCGCACTACATGACTCGGAATGGACTAAAGCGCTCGAGGCCCCTAAACGCGTCTCTAGGAATGCCCGCTTCAAGAACATCCAATACTATATCCTCCACAGGGCGTACCTCACCCCAGCGCGCTTACAGAAGTTCTATCCCTCCACACCATTCTTATGCCCCAGATGCTGCTCCCCTGCCGCAGACTTTCGCCACATGTTCTGGAGCTGTCCAGACCTTCACTCCTTTTGGCAAGCGGTACACAACACGCTGTCTGACCTGACAGGCCTTACTACACTATCCACCTGGGAATCCAGTGCATTAGGTATCCTCCATGTCCCTAAGCAAGCCCCAGTGCATAGGCGCTTCGTGTCCTTAGCGCTCCTGCTGGCGAATAGATGCATAGCCATGCGCTGGCGATCCCCGGAAGGTCCCCCTATAGCAGCATGGACGGGGGCGGTCAGTAAATGGGCGGCGGCGGAGGAAGATGCTCTTAGAGAGGAAGAAGCCAGGGGCGCGCGAAAATTTCCCATTTCCATGGAATGGGCCATGCTTCTCTACAGTTTTCGACAATCCACGCGAATGGGTGACCCCCCTACTCCTTCTCCCCCCCCGACCCGAGAAGACCGTTTACGCCTGGCTGTTGTTCCCCTCCCTGAGGCAGGTTCCGGATACCCCCTGCATCCTGATTGACTTCCCACCCTCCTGGAATGCGAGCTGAATAGCCCCTTGGGCTCGTTTCCCCCCGCCCCCCCCCCCCCCGACGCCCACCGCCGATATTTCCACCACACTAGCGCCTACACGCTTCCCCCCCACGGTTTTGTCCCCCCCCCGTTTTCTGGTACCACCATTACATGGACTATACAGGCCCCGCTCCACCGCCCTTTGAGACGGGACATTATACTCCTGTTAACATGCACTGTCCTCCTTGCTCTACAAGTTCATGGTCTTCTGACCCACACACATGGTTGCATGGTATGTACTGATTTTTGGAGGAAATGGATATTTGTACCAGTTGTTTAAACGAAAAACACGTTGCACGCATGGCTGAATGTTGAGGCCACGTCAGCGGCTTATTCACGATGTACCGTATACTTTGATGCAACAATAAAACAAATTTCAAAAAAAAAAAAATCAGCCACAGGAGGCAGATGATGGCATCTTGGTTTGGTTTTAGGGATTCTTACCTATCATTATTAGTGCTCCATTATCGTCTTTACGTGGCCCTGGACTTCTGCAATAAGCCCAAAACGCTGCTGTTAGACCTGGTACCATTGGCATGAGCCTCCCTTCCATTTTTCACTGATTACTTCCTGTTTTTGATATGTTTTGCTGGTTTAGATGCTTTGGGCACTGTGCCACTGCTATTCAGTGCCACAGTGCAAGTGCTCCAGGACTGCACAGAACTGGTTTGGACTAGGTACATGTCCCTCTGCCTTCAGAGGACAAAGGCTTTTGCAGTATAAATATTGGGACCCAGAGCCCAAGACTTTAGATCACTTCTGGAACAACAAGACACACCTTTGAAAAGGAGAAGACCCAAGGAAGCTGCAGGAGATTGGACTGCCCTCTGCCAGGGTGCTGTGTTGCTGGGTTGGCCAGGAGTGGTTTCTTTATTGCCAAGGAAAGGAGAATGAACTTTTAAAGAGCTTTCATCATCTTGCAGACTATTTCTCCAAGGGCTTGAACTTGTGCTTGCCTCCTGCTGAAGTCTCAGGGACAAAAGACTTCGCCACCAGCTCCCCTCTGAATTTCCTTGCTGGGAATTCTGCCTGCAGAAGCCTGCGTGTCGCTGGGAGCTGGAAGCACAACTCCGCGAGAAGAGTGTCGCAGCTGTTGCCGTCGCATCGCCGGAGAAGCATGTTGCCGCCCCAGAGGTCACCGCCGCATCACCAGAGAAGTGTGCCTTCATTGCAGCTATTTACCGGCGCATCACTGGAGAAGCGTGTCGCCACCGAGGGTCACCGTCGCATCACCGGAGAAGCGTGTCGCAGAGCCTGTCACAGCTCCAAAGTTACAGAGTTCGCCGCACGGCCACCGGGCGTGCACCCATCGTCTTCACGTCGTTGCATCGCATCAAGGGCGCCATCTTATCACATTGCACCGGATTGTCGCATCGCATCGAGGCGCCATCTTGCCGCTTCGTAACCAGAATGCAGTACGAGAATCAACGCATCACCTCCTCTCCGGTTAGGAACAAGACTCATCCCCTACTCTGCGCAAGTATTGAGGAGCGACGCATCGCCTCCCCGGAGCAAGGAACCGACGCATCTCCCTACCTGCAAACCGTTTGTTTGGTTGGCATTACGCATCCAGGTACTTTTGTGAGAAACGTGTTGCATTTATCATCAACTTGAACTAAGCTCCTTCTTCTACCTTTAAGTCTATTTTGAGTACAGTATTGTGGATTTTTATCGTTTGTGGTCTTGTGTTAAGTCTATATAAAGAATCCTTATTTTTATAAAACCTGTGTGGTGTCCACCTGTTGTGTTTTCATTGTATTACTGTATGTGTTCACAAATGCTTAACACACTGCTTCTGAGATAAGCCTGTCTGCTCGTGCCAAACTACTAAGGGGGTGAGCTGGGGTTATCCAGGAGTGTAATCCCCTTTCCCTGACTTAGAAGCAAGGGTCCCTATTTGTTCAAAGGCACCTACCTCTGCCAACTAGAGACCCCCAGTTCTAACAGCCGCACATTGCCACATACTGCTAACAAAAGCTAGCATCAAGCTACCATATGTAGTTCAAGATACCTTCTGTACGTTCCTTTTCAAGATGTTTACCCCTTTTCAATCCTAAAACTCTAATTAGAGTGGAGCCCATTCTGCTGGGTGGGATGGAACGTATGTCTCCATACATTTTTGCTCACACATCACCCTGGCTCCTCTATGTGCCACAGACTTCCTTGAATCAGTGAGCCATAGCACCAGTGGCTTCATACAGCAATGGCCTAGATAGCTTTCCGAACCCACAACAGTCTGCTCCATCTTCCAACTTCTGTCTTCTGTCTGCTCAAACACCAAATGAATTGCTGATTTTGCAGGTTCACACCCAAGGCCCAGCACCCTTTCTCTGGGTGATAGCCATCTTGTAATTGCTCTGAGTGGGCAGGGGTGTGAGGAAGTCTGTAATGTGGGGGATCATTGTGTCACTTAAATTCCTCCTCTCTTTGAACCATGTATGCTATTACTGATTGTTTGTTTATGATAAAATGCTAATAAACAAAATAAAAATAAATTTTAAAAATGCCTTCTCTCTTCAACCCACATGGATTATTGGGGGCACTGCTGTTTGCTGTTTCAATACCGGAGTTGTTCACTGAGCCAGATTTACTTCAGTGATTGCCAAAGCCAGGAAAAAGATCTACTAGTTTTTCCGCTTTTTTACTTTCGCATTTTCATAGTTCTGAGATCAAGATGCTCTCCTTCTCTCGGACCTCTGTAAATAAATAAGTTCTCTTGTGGGGTTTGGGTGGAAGAAATCTCAATTGTGCTCTTTAAACAAAGATTTACATTTCATAGTGTAGCCCTCCACAATTTGTCATAACCACTCATCATCCACTTCGTACCTGTAAGTGCAACTCGGTTAATAGCCTTCCAGGAGTTCACAATACTCTGGGAGCATCCATCTCCACTCCTCGTGAAATCATTGGTCACAATTTCGTAAAATGAATCACAAGGAACGATATCCTCAAACTGCCAAATTGGAGCAGATGCTGCAATAGCACTGGAATACGAAAAAAAAAAGAGAGAACTGCATAAACGTCTAAGCTGTACGTGTTTTGTTTGAGCATGTCACAAAAGAACATTGAATAGAACGAAGGAGATCGACCACCATCTACACACAAACTAAAAACTGTTAGCAATACCTTATTTATACAGCATTAAAGTTACCTCAAATCCCATCATACTGCACCTAGGAGCACAGAATAAATAGAACAAGCATTGACAATGCCAATAGGTCTGTCTTTAAAGGAATGCTGGAAGGTAATGTAATATGTATTATGTAACCAAAAACAGGGCCCGACTCTAATCAGTAAGGCTGAGTTAACTACACTACACACCAACCAAGCTGCCAATACTGATAACCAATTCCAATACTATTGACTAATAGCTGCAAGGAAACCAAACCAAGCATCCATAAGCTTTTATTTTCAGTATTCAAAAAAGATTTGTTTTCGAGATGGTGGAAGCAAGGGCGTACATCAAAGCCAGGCATTGGCGAATTCAGGTGTCGACACTGAGACATACCTCGCGGCGAGGAGAGCCGACTTTGTTCCGACATCTCGCGTACGAGTAATTTACGTTCAAGGTTCTGGCGCTTAAGCGCTCAAAGAATCTCGGCGGAACAGAAGATCTACGGCCGAGAAAATCCGGTGGAAAAATCACACTTTAAATTAAAGATCAGAAGAAGCCCACGGAGGTGGTTTTGTCTGAAGTTGTGGTTGTTGGTCCTGATGAGAACCCCCAAAGTATACGGGGTTTGAAACGCGTAGACCATGCTAGTGCCACTCCCATTCAAACTGTTTGATTAAGATTTATGTTACATTGTGAAAATCTGTATTGACAAAATTGTTGAGTTGTTTAAGCAAATTTGTTATGCACTTCTAAAAAAATCTGAAGAACAACGTTGTTTTGGTAGGGACCAGGCCAGCTTTCATAATAAGTATACTGGTCTGTAAGGACTTGTGTTGTATGTGTTGATTGTGGTGACATGTGTCTATGTGGATGTGTGTGTACAAATGAATAATTAGGAGTGAGTGTGAGTGAAAAGAGGTGTGTGTATTTATTTGATGACATTTGTTTGTATATATCCCCTATATATGTCTTATTTGAAAACAAATCTTTTTTGAATATTAAGAATAAAAGCTAGTAACAAGCTTATGGATGCTTGGTTTGGTTTCCTCGCACCTATTAGTCAATAGTATTGGAATTGGTTATCGGTATTGGAAGGTAATGTAAAGCATTACAGATAGATAGCATAGGAATGGATATTTTTTGCAGCATGAATCATTTTCTAGATTCACATGCTGTGCATTATTCCATCTAGTGGTTGGGTCCGAAATTGTATTTGTTTTTGTTTTTTCCTCCGGGGCGTTGCCGACCAGGGAGTGGCGGCAGAACTGACACACGGGGGTTGAGATCATCAAAGGTGTACCGCAAAGAAGACCGCAAAGGATGCAGGTAAGAAGACAGACAAGGTCAAAAATCCACACACGTCGGAAAAGAAGGCTCCCAAAATGAAGGTGCAAAAGGCAGCCCAGATGTCGAAGCAAATGACGGCCGAGGGTCAGCCGCGACCTAAAGAAACCTACGGATCCCACCCAAGGGATACGGACAAGGTAAGATCATCAAAATCGAGAAAGGCAGGTGCAGAACAAGGGGCCACATAGGGAAAAAACATACCCTCGGAGGCAGAATCCATCACATCCAAGAAGAGAATCTCCTCGGCCTCAGATGCCGAAAGGGCCCTTGAGGTGGAGAAAAAAGAAAAGACACCTGGAAGCAGAAATGGCGCCACTCCTTCAACCAAAGATGGAGTTCGATGAGGCGCTGTAGGAATTCAGAATTCCTGCGAAAACTTCAGCGGCCACTGACGCCAAAGAAGAGGAGGATAACCTCAAAGCTCCGGCAACCCCTGAACCTCACGAAGAGGACATCGAAGAGGAACTCTATGCTCCAGAAGAAGAGGAAGCCTCGGGAACTTTCAAGGAAGAATGGAACAACCTCGACACAGAAAGCCCAGAAGAAGAAGTCTGTAGCTATCCCTCAAAGGCTTCACCACCAGACAACATAACCTTCTACAACAGCCTCATCAAGCGAGCAGCTGATACCTTCGGGATCCCCTTTGAAGAGAAGAAAGGAGACTCTTGCTTCCTCCTAGAAACATTAACACCATCCACCAAGGGATCACAATATCTCCCAATGCTACCAAGTATTCTGCCCCAGGGCAAGGAGGCTTTCAAGAAGCCTGCCTAACCAAAGGAGGTAACCCCAAGGGTAGAGAAAAAAATACAAACCCTCCACAAAAGACCCTAAATACATTCAAGAAAACACAGTAGCAGACTCCATCATTGTCACCACAGCAAGAAGAAGAAGCACTGCCCACCTCCACAGAGAGAGAGAAAAAGAATGGACATGGTGGGGATAAAGATGGAGAAAGAGGTAGCAACGCAAAGGCGCACTGCAAATTCTAATGCCCTCCTCAACAGGTATGGCCACCAACAATGGGACGACATCAAAGAACTGATGAACAAGCTCCCGAAGAGCATAAGAAAAGACTAAAAACCATCATACAGGAGGGAAGAAGCATAGTGAACACCTGCCAGAAATCAGCTCTAGATGCAGCCAATACAGCCAGCAGACAAATGCGCACAGGCACAACGTTAAAAAGACACACCTATCTCCAAATCTCAGGCTTCAAGCAAGAGGTCCAAACCTCAAAAATTAACAAACCCTTCACAGGAGACTCCCTGTTTGGAATTGAGGTAGATGAATCCCTTCAACAAATAAAGAAGGATAAAGGAGGTCAGGGCTAGGAGAGCCCTGCAACAGAGGGGCACCTTCAAGAGAGGAGGATGTAGCCTCAGAAAACCCATAGGAAGGGGAGCCTTCTCAAAAGGTCAACAGCAACAACAACATTAAACACAGGGCAGCGAACAGCAATCAAACCAGCAGTCCAGATCCCAAGCCTGGCAACAGCAAACAAGGCACTCCTTTTGAGGCAGAGATGAGCCAGGGGACAACCCTCGAGAGGGGGAGGAGAAAAATCAAAGTGACTTGCCACACAACAGAAAAGCCCCACACAACACCAGTGGAAGGCAGAATAGCGCATCACCTACTTCAATGGGAAAACATCACCATAGACAGTTGGATTTTAAATGTGGTACTCCACGGCTATTGTATAGAACTAACAACCAAACCCACCAAGAAAGAAGAAGTTTCAAGGAACAGAACTCTTACAATTAAGACAGTAAATAAAGAAACTCCTGCAAAAATAAGCAACAGGGAGGGTACCGAGGAGGGAATACAACAAGTGAAACTACTCGCCTTACTTCTTGGTACCAAAGCAAGACCTCACGCTAAGACCTATCTTAGACCTCACTCAGATTCATGAACAAATTCATTCGCATACAGCGTTTCAAAATGTCACTACAGGAAGTAATCCCACAGCTACAGAAAGGGTATTTCATGACAAAAATAGACATAAAGGACACCTATCTGCACATCCCCATGAACCAAGCCCACAAGGTGTACCTCAGGTTCTTCCATGAGGACACTCACTACCTATTCAAGGTCCTGCACTTCGGTATAAAATCAGCACCAAGAGTCTGCACAAAGTGCCTAGCAGGGGTAGCAGCATCCCTAAGAAGGAGAGGAATCCACATCTATCCCTATCTAGATGACTGGCTGGTGAAGGCAAATTCAAAGCAAATATGTTACACACACGTTCCAGGTGATCACAACACTGCAAAAATTAAGTTTTTCAATAAGCCACAAAAAGTCATCAACAAAGCCAGAACAAGAAAAGACCTTCCTAGGAGCAAGATTAAACTCCAAGGTTGCACGGGCGTACCCGAACCTGAAGAGAATACAAGCTATCAGACAACAAACTTGTCTCTACCAGAAGGGTCAGTCTCTGACAGTGAGGACGGTCATGAAACTCATGGGCATGATAGCATCATGCATTCCCCTCATCACCCAGGCACATGAGCCCTCTACAGGAGTGGCTATGCAACAGTTGGTCACAAACCACAGGGAGTTGATAGGATCTAGAGGGTGTGACTATCACAACAGATGCGTCCCACAAGGGTTGGGGAGCACATTCAGGAAACCTGAGGGTCCGGGTCAGTGGAACAACGCAGTCTCCATAAAGCACATCAACTTCCTAGAGATGAACACGGTGTTCATGGCACTAAAGGCATTCCAAGCCCACATAGGAAGGGAGATAGTATTGATGTGGTGGTGCTGAGTGATAATATGATGGTGCTGAGTGATGCTGTGGTTGCACTGAGTGATGCTGTGGTTGTGTGGAGTGATGCTGTGGTTGCGCGGAGTGGTGCTGTGGTTGCGCGGAGTGGTGCTGTGGTTGCGCTGAGTGGTGCTGTGGTTGCGCTGAGTGGTGCTGTGGTTGCGCTGAGTGGTGCTGTGGTTGCGCTGAGTGGTGCTGTGGTTGCGCTGAGTGGTGCTGTGGTTGCGCTGAGTGGTGCTGTGGTTGCGCTGAGTGGTGCTATGGTTGCGCTGAGTGGTGCTGTTGTTGCGCTGAGTGGTGCTGTGGTGGTGCTGTGGTGGTGCTGTGGTGGTGCTGTGGTGGTGCTGTGGTGGTGCTATGTGATGCTGTGGTGGTGCTGAGTGATGCTGTGGTGGTGCTGAGTGGTGCTGTGGTGGTGCTGGGTGGTGCTGTGGTGGTGCTGAGTGGTGCTGTGGTGGTGCTGAGTGATAATGTGGTGGTGCTGAGTGATGTGGTGGTGCTGAGTGATAATGTGGTGGTGCTGAGTGATAATGTGGTGGTGCTGAGTGATAATGTGGTGGTGCTGAGTGAGTGATGCTGGGGTAGCGCTGGGTGATGATGTGGTGATGCAGAGACCAGAAAGGCACAAAAAACGAGTCTATCAGAGGGCACAAAAAACCATGCACCGTGACCTACTTGGAAAACAGTAAATTAACATTTGATAATAATCCAGCAGTTTAAAAGTCTAAACAAGGCCTAGATTTATCTAGAATCCGGATTTGCACAGAATGATCTAAACGTAATTGGCCACCAGAGTAAAAGTAAAAGTACTATTTTAAAATACATATTCACAAGCTCTACAAGTACAATCACTAGTGGCAGTTAACGGAGAAACCACATTTGCTTAACTAAAAGAAAAACACATAACGGAGCCCAAAGTATGTACATTCAAAATTACAAATATAAGATCAAACAAACAAATACACATTTAATCCAATGTGCACTCTGCACAGAATGTATATTCTGGCAAGAAAATGTGCTTAAAAACCACCAAACATAAATAAAATATACATAATGAACAAATTAAACAAGCTCTGGCATTGCGCAGAGGGGGGCGGGTGAGAGCATTCCTTTGAAGTGTGAAGCGGCCGTGAAAAAAGCAATTAGGGGGAGGAGAAGTGAGGTCAGCGCGCACTGCGCACGCTGGGGAAGCCTGTGGGAGGGAGGATGATTGCTTTGATGTGGGGAAATGCGCGTGCTTGTCTTCACGTGAACTGTTGGAAATCCGGCCGTTGGTTTGAGAACCTATTTTGGCCACTAAAATTCTCCCCTATCCATTCCTGTGGAATGGGATAGGCTCGACCTAAAAAAACATTGCAGGAGTACAAAAACACACAAAAAGAGTTTAGAAAATGAATACTGACAAATCAGGCCTTGGTGTTGTCACACCACGTATTTTTCTAATTTACATACATTTACTGTACAAGAAGGTTCCTAAACGACTGAATTACTCAGTAAAGTATAACGGTGCCACTCTTTCAATATACTGTGTTCATTTCAGTTATTGCTTTGGTGCAAAGCATTCGTTTGTGTCCCTTTTCTGATGTTTGTGTCCTTCATCAGCACAAGAAAACAGCCAAAATTGATTACTACATTCTGAAGGTGAATGGGCAACGAAGTGGATATGAACAAAAGAATAAGTTCTGTGATGGAGGTGGGGTGAGGCTGAAGTGAGGCTTATGATCAGGAAACATAGTTTCCATCAAGCGAGATTGGGGAGCGGGAAGGCTGAGCTGAGGGAGCGCAGTGCAAGGTTAGGGCAGAAGGCGAGGTGGTCCGACACAGTTTTTTTGTTCGTTGGGGTCTCAAAGTTGGCCACATTTGTGCAGACATGAGTTGGTAGAGGCTCATTCTGAGATGTTGTCATAGATGGCTGGTCATCAGTAGTTGTAATACAATGACGCCACACCCATGAAGCTAGGGATGAGAAAGATATTCGCTCATGGCTTACGGCTATGTATCAGTGAAACTTGCTCCTCGCTTGTGACGTCAAGCAGACAGTGCAATACTCTGCTGTTCATATGCTTCTTCATCAAATGCATTAGAGATATTTCAAAATACAGTGCTGTCAACAGGCTGTTGTTAGTGTTTGTGTGTTAATTACACCAGTAGTTGTTGCTCCAGAGGCTGTTTTGCAACGCTCTGATTCTTAATGAAGCAGAAAAGGGCAGGTAAACTTGCCACCCCTCTCTCTTGTGGGCGACACCAGAACTTGAATAACCTGTCCAGTGACAGGTCAAGTAACCTGAGACTGGAATGCAGCCTGCCCACCATCTGGTGCCGCCAATGATAATTTAAAAAAGATGGCACACAGGAGCGCTGCTCCTCGCTCCCCAGCACCCTAGGCCTGGGGAGAGAGAAGGTGGGACATGCACCCGCCTTCTTCTGTTGTGGCTAGATTTGCTTGTCTTGATTTTGAATTAAAAAATGCTAAAGAAATACTTTAAACAGCTTTAGAAATAACAGGGAAGCCTTAACAAACAAGGCTCAGGCACGAATCACGCATGCATGGTTTTTTCCAAAGGAATTTAAAACAAAGCCCACGAGTGGTGCGCACACGTGCACTACAAAGAATTTCTGGAATGCAGCAGGAACAGTGCGGGCCGCTGCTCGCTCCAGAGTACCCTAGGCCAGGGGAGAGAGAGGGCGGGACATGCACCCGCCTTGGGCCAATTGCGTGCTGTCTTTCTTAGAAAGACGCATGCAAAGGCCAATAGCAGGTGATGAAAAAAAAAAGCACACGCATAAGCGTGTTCAGAGTTTAAAGCTCTTCCTAAAAGCCTCGCAGAGTAGCGAATGCACGCTGGCTCAGGCGAAACCTAAAAAGTGCTGCTGAACCTCAGAAAGTTATGAGGTGTAGCTGTACCATTTTCGTTTCACCTTAGATGTGAATGGGAAGAGAGAGAGTCTTGAGAAGGCGCCATATGACCCACTGGTATGCTAGATGCTTAGCTGCTTGGTGATCATTATCAGCAAGCCTGAAGCCCAGACAGTGTTCTATTTTCACCCACCATAGCAACTTTGCCTTGGGTTAGAAGAATTATTAAAGTTGGGGTACAAAATTACTTTCGAAAAGCTAAATAAATCACTCAGAAATAGTAAGGGTTTATGGTTGATCTTCAGGGAAAAAACTGCATTTTAAAGATAACTCACAGGGCAAAGTAAGGATTTTGTTTTGTATCAGAGGTACTGCCAATATGTTTTTTGTTAAAGTTGTGCAGCGTTTTCAGGGCAAGGGTATAGCAGGATAAAACATATTGGTCCTAGCCTACTTGAAGCCTAAACATGCTTATTAAGCAAAAATAAGCAAAGAGGAAGCAACATCGAGACTCAGCCATACCGAACTTCGCCTCACCAAGAAACTGAGCATCTGATGGTAACCCCTTCCCAAATTTTACAAACTTTTATACATTTTTTCATTCAGACGGTTAAAGCAGCATACATATGAGCGAAACTAAATCATGGTACTAGTAGGTGTCTGGGTTTTTCATGAGAAGAACACAAAGGATCTTCAGAAGAGATTGAAAAGTGGAGATCTCATACACTGAGCTAGCTTGACAATGCTCATTTCATAATACCATATTACAAACCACACGAGAGACCCTTCGCCCCACTTGGGGCCTGGGTAAATATAGTGGTGAACAGCGTTTATAATGCAACTGTTACAACAAACTGCCTTTACCACGCAACTTTTACAACGCAAGTCGTTACAACGACTTGCGCTGGGGGACGCTCTAGGATAGGGAATAGTTTGATTTACTATCCAACACCTTCCCTACTATCCACAGGGACTGGAGTTGGAATTGTAAATTCAACTATTCACTATCCAGCGCCCCCCAACGCAAGTCGTTGTAACGACTTGCGTTGTAAAAGTTGTGTGGTAAAGGCATGCGTTGTAAAAGCATGCGTGCTAACGACATGCATCCAATATAGTATCATGCAACAATATCTCAATTGGAGTCAATAGGAGGGCATGATTTGAAGGGTAAATAAATTGCACAAGAAAACACCACAGTCTCAACTTTTTGACAGACCACAGTAGATCTTCTCCGCCATCCGTGCTGACCAGAAATGCTGGCACAGACCCTAGCTTACACACACACCAGTGTGACCATCAGTGCTTTGGATTTCTGTCAGGCAGCAATCACCCATCTTGTGTCACCTTTGTCCTGACGATTATCTCTAGTCATGAATGTCGAAACGCCGTCAACTGGTACAAGCAAAATTTGGATTCTTAATTATGACACAATTTCGCATTAATTGTTGTATTGCCATAACTCATGCATAATAATTTCTTGAAATATTTCCAAGGCGCTGGTTTACTTTCATTTTTCGTGTGTTTTAATCGGGCCGTTTAAATATTTCTTAATGAGCACAATGTGTTCACCTTGCACTTAGTACACATTTTAAAAGCATGGTTGATGCTGAATTATATAACCTGCGAAGCATATTGGTATGCCTCTGTTGATAATACAACTGCATCCAATCAAAATATTTGGAATATGTGCTGTTGTTTCTTGCGTAATTAATTTGCACTTCAAATCGTGCCCTCCTATTGACTCAAATTGAGACATTGTTGCATTTCATAGTGCCATACAGGGAAATGAGGCAGGTTAAGTCAGAGGCAAGACTAGTCGAGCAAGTTAATATAACAAAGATGTTGCTCAACATGTTCCTTTTAGTACGTAAAATCACCCATGATTGGCCACATACATCTCTTGGTTAAAGTGTTGTCTCTTGGTCACCAGGGCTTGCTGGTCTTCAATCTGGACAAACTTGACTTGCACCCTGAGTGCTTTTACAAACCGATTTGTACGACAAGGATACATCTTTCCAACGCTCAAAAGAGCATTTCTAACGAGTAACTCATACTGGTAGCTCTCCAGCTGCATATAAGCAGCTCTCCAATGGGCAGTCAGCCTAATAAATCAGAAGCTTTTCCTTGGATCAATTAATATATGTATACCAACATCAAAAGAGTGTATTTGAAACGAAAATTGGTTTAGTTTCCAAAATATATATATAAATCTGATATTGATTTATAAATCATGTGGTGTTGGGGACACTTATTACTAACATTATTACCTCGGTGCCAGCGGCACAGCAGCTTTGGCTGTTCTGTATTACCAATGCCAAGGCATTACAAAATGGCAAACGCCTTATTTTACATTGCTGCTGGAAATCATGCCTGATGCACAAACGTGTTTACTTTTGGTAAACTTGGATAGGATGGTCAATAACGTAATCTTGTTTGATATGGTCACTAATACAAGATTAATAATATTAGTATTTCGGGATGATTTTCGTTGAATACAATTAGCTCTTACTGCAGAAAAAAGTTGGAGGACCCTGGCTGAAACTAATAAAATGCTGTGGTTTATACACTGAAATGTTAAAGTAGACCTCCTTTTTATCCCTTGAATATATTTCCTTTGTTGGTTACCTTGAACAACTTAACACAGAAGATACCTTCTTAAAGTACATAAAGGCGGCTGAAATTAACAAAAATGTATAAAATGGTTAAAAGAGTCAAGGTTAGAAGCAGCCATAAACTCCTTCGACTGATTTGTGTGACATTCTCACATAGATTTCCAAAAAGCTCACAAAAGCCATATTGCCAAGGATTACACTTACACATAACCTAGAGGAGGACACTCAACATGCAAGTATTGAATTTGTAGTCAATATACAATTTGGTTTCATGTTGTTGTGACCACTACTGGAGTTGAAAGAAGGTCAAACGAAACATTTAGCAGCTCTTTGCATATTGTGCAACATAGCATTTCTTGTAGAGGGTCTTCTCTTATATCAAGACCCTGGGATATTTAAAACTGATAACCATTATTCAGTTGTGTAAGAGAAAAGATCTACCACCACTGCGTATGCCACACTCACAAAGAGAACTCCCAAAGATCAAAAAGTGGATCTCACCTACCCAACCACAACATCTGGATATTTCATCCGAAGCCAGGCTGCCAGCATGCCTCCATACGATCCGCCAATGGCGATGACAGAGCTATTGCCGGCGCCAGGTATGCTTTCTTTCAGGAACCGTATCAGCACCACAAAGTCTGCCAAGGCCTGCTCAGATGTCAAAAAGTTTAAGTGTTTGGTATCCTGAAAAATATAAAAACATGAAAACATATAATATCTGGAAGCCACTGGCTATGAATAAGCTGCTATTTATTTATTTGAAGAATTGTATATAGCGCTGGCAGGACCCGGCGGTATCAGAGCACTTTACATAAGGAAGTGGTTACAGCAGAACAGTGTTACATAGTTACAATTAGTTTCTAGAGCAAAAACAATAGCATGGAGAAAGACCGTGTTAAAAAACAAACATCAGTTGCTAGAGCATAAGATAAAATACTTCAGTTGCTAGAGCATAAGATAACATAAAAAACAAGTCCAAGGGGGAAAGTAAAGGGCTGAGGATACATATCTTGCCAGGAAGACCGGGCACGGAGAAGAGTACTTTAGTGGATACCAAAAATTAGAGTAAGCAATTCAACAAAAACCGGAGAGGGTCCAGGGATCAGCAACAACCAGTGCAGGACTTCAAAACTGGGTCGGGTAAAGTTAGAAATGGAAAGGGGTGCCTCACCAAGTCAAACAAGAGGAGAGGGGTGTACTTGACTCAGAGGGGGGTCGATGAAGGGCACTGGTCACTTCGGCGGCAATGGGCATCAGGGGGGACAGTTGAAAACCGCAAGATGGAGGAACCAGGGACACAGACCCCAAGAACTAGGCCAACAAGATGACGGGAATTGCGGGTAAACAAAATATCCGTCAAGAAAGGGCACCATTTAAAACTTACCCCAAAAGCATAGCTGAATGGGGAAGGCAGCAGATGGTTCTGAAAGGAGGTAAGGTTTAAGGTTGCCGATCTGCCCCGGTAAACCACGACAGGGGAGTCAGCGGGGTCACCCAGGAAGCAGTTCCAGGAAGAGGAAGGCAGCTGCGGAGTCAGGAGGGCGAGCAAACTCCAAACAAAAGGAAAGTAAGCTCAGTGGTGGTAGGATTCGTCATTTTGGTAGCTCAATAATAACAATTATTTTATTTCTCATTTTGAGAAAAGGATCTGTCTCACTATTGAAATTAATTAAACAATTATATAAAGAGAAATGTGCGACACTTGAGAACTAAGTTATTACTAGCACATTGTTTTCATAATCACTGAAGAACATAACTACAGAAGGTAACTTCCCAAAGACTAAAAACGTATACATCTCCTCTATGGGATCTAGAGAGTTGACAGCAAGAGCTTCCTTGCCATCCCTGCTACAACTTTCCCTTTCACTAATCTGAAGCACCACCTGCTCCTTGACCCCTGTACTATCCTCTCTAATGCCTTATACCACCCTCATCTGGCTCAATAGCTTCTCTAGTCACTTTCTTCTATTTCTTTTCTTCTCTGCCTTATGACCAGGAAGTGTTTCATTGTACTTGAGGTGAGATACAAAGATTATAGTCCTGAAAAAGGTGCAGATGGAAAAGAGAAGTAGGGTACCTTGATTTACCCATTCTGTTATTAATCTTGTGGTAGGGAAACACCAATAAAAAGAATTTTTAGTTCTCACCCAACTAAACATTTAAAAAAGATCTGACAGTTTAACAAAAGAAGAACATAAATTTCAACATGAAGGACACAACCTCATTCAAACTAGGAAACCCATAACTGGGGGAGTGTACAACCAAAGAACTGTAGTCCTCTTGGATGTTTCCTAGTGCTAGATGTGCAACCCACTGATAAGGCATAGCACATTAGGTAGATAAGGGTTCAACATCCTATATTAGTACATGAATGGATGGTAATTTCAAATGAGGTTTAGCATTTTCTTCCAGGAGTTTTGCATTTCAAGTAGGTTTATGTCGGTTTACGGTGACAGTACAAAGTACAGAATTACAGGTGAGTAATTGTGAATGACTGGGATGTTTTTAACTGAGAGGTTCTAAGTGACACTAAATAGACTGCGAGAGCATAGCACAAGTTGTCAGTGATGTCAGTTAGAACCCCAAGGTGAAAAACAGACCACTTACTCATAGTTATCAATCTATAATGCTATTGTTGGACCTGGCCCTTGCTACAGGGTCATACCCAAACTTTTTGCCTTCCTCCTCCCCTTTTGTGACCTCATTTTTGTTAGCTTTAGGATAACAGGCACTTTACCACTGCTAACCAGTGCTAAAGTGCATATGCACTGTACTTTAAACATGGTAATATTGGCTTATCCACAATTGGCATAGTTAATTTACTTGTAAGTCTCTAGTAAAGTGAATTATAAGTGGCCAGGGCCTGTAAATTAAATGCTACTAGTGGCCCTGCAGCACGGATTGTGCCACCCACTCAGAAGCCCTGTAAACATGGCTGAGGCCTTCCATAGCAGAGCCTGTGTGTGCAGTTTTAAACTGCCATGTCGACATGGCAAATGAATGTACTTGCCATGCCCAATCGTTCCTTTTCAATAGGTATAAGTCACCCCTAAAGTAGGCCCTAGATAGTCCCATGGACAGGGTGTGGTGTATTTTAAAGGTAGGGCATTTACTTTTGAGTTATACATGTCCTCGTAGTAAAAAAAACGGTTATATTAATTTTTCACTATTACCACGCCCATCTGTCCCATAGGTTAACATGGGGATTCCCATGGGAGCAGACAGGAAATTTAAGTTTGGTGTCTCTGGACTCACAATTTAAAAAAAAATTGTTTAGTAAAGTTGGTTTTAAATTGAAGGTCTTAAAATGCCACTTATAGAAAGTTGGCACTTTCTTACTTTAACCATTCTGTGCCTCTACCGGTCTCTGAATACACGTCTGGGTTAGGGTGACAGCTGGGCTTTGTGCATTCCCTGTAGATAGTCACACGAAGGGAGCTGGGGTGTCAGATGTGCACCCTGATGGCCCATCACCAGGTTAATGGGCGTATCTGGTGTAGATTGGGAGGGAGGAGCTGACACTTGCACCTGAACAGGGCTGTGCCTGTCCCCACACTAAGCGCTGCATACTTCCCTATAGTATGTATGGAGCCAAGGAAGGGAGGCGTCTTGTGAGGTTAAAATGCCTCTTTGATGTCTCCCCTACTTCAAAGGCACATTTGGGTAAAAGTACTAGACCCCTAACACTCCCAATTCAGTTCATGTTTGGGTCCTGAGGAGACTGTCAAGAAGAGGAGCTGCGCTGCCAGGAGGGACTGCAACTTTGTTAACTGCTCTGCTGTGTTGGCCAGCCACCTAGTGTTTGCTGTGCTGTCAGGAGGGACTGCCACTTTGCAACTTACTCTGCTGTGCTGGCCTGCTGCCTTTCACAGTGAGAAGGACTGACCCTGCCCAACAACCTCTTCCAACCTGAAACAACTTCAAGGGCTTTTTGGAATGCCTCCTGTTCTTAGAATTCTTAGGGCTATCAAAGACTTCCTCTACATCCACACGGCGATGGATGCCCCTAAGATCAGCACTTACAACTTTACTGACCAGCACATGCCCCGAGCTGCAGGCGAGCTCTATGCAGGTGAGCTCTATTCTCGGTGTCCCAGGGCATGCATATCCATTCTAGGCTGCTTTGCCAGCTGCATGCATGACTTCCTGGTGCCCCGCCTGCAGCCGCTGACTCTACCGCCTAAGAGGCACCACAACATCGAGGGAAGCCCCTTGCAGCGGGCTCCCCCTGCAGTTGTGTTGCCGGAGTATCCAGAGCGTCTTCAGGAGGCTGACGTGCCAGCCGAGAGATCGCTGCATGCCGCTGTGGGCTGCACACCTATAGTACCAAGGGAGAACAACTAGTACCATTGGATCATCGGACCACCGAGGACGGTCCCGAGAGGCGGACGCTGCATCTCCTTCTCTCTAGAGGAGACCTCTGGTGACATGGGCCCAAACAGCAGGACATCACCACTGCACGCTCCAGAAGGAAGGTACTGTTAACAATTGTAGCCGCACTGCGCGTTCGCAGGTGTCTGAATTTACTAATTCACGGTCGCGAGGGACCGAGCGAGGTCTCTCGTGTGCACTACCCTTTTGCACAATCAGAACCATCCCTTGGACTTGTGGAGTACTGCTTTACTCACTCCAATGTGTACAAAGTCCTTCTCTCGATCCCCAACAGGGATCGTTGTAATCCCAAGAAACCTACCATAAATACCTAAATAGTAGCACACAGGCACTTTCAATATTGTACAGGTCTGCATACTTGAAGCGTCTAAATCTTAATAAGGACTAATTGGATTTTTGTTGCTTTGGTCTTATTAGAATCAGATAAATATCCTTTATTTTTATAAACTGTTGTGGAGTCTTTTTGTGGTGTTTTCACTGTGTTACTGTAATTAAAGCGTGCATAAATATTTTACACATTGCCTCTTATGTTAAGCCTGACTGCTCGCTGGGAAACTACCAGAGGGTGAGCACAGGTCCATTTAGGGTGTATCTGTCTTACACTGACTAGAGTGGTGGGTCCTGCCTGGCTTGGGTGATTACCATGGCCAACCAGGAATTCCATTTCTAATAGTTATGCTATATAAGGCCTCCAAGCCCATCTACTATGGAGAACAGGCTTTTCAAAATGCAGCAGGACTGAAGAAGGCAGCTCCAGCACCAGAACTGAGCATTGTGACATCACAGCAGTGGGAAATTAGCTTTGTTTCTCACTACTGTGATGTAATTGCAGTTAGTAACAGCATTATGCAAAGTTTGGTCACAATAGGGGATGGTTATAGGATCCCTAAATAACAATCCTTTGCCCCTTCTCATTCCCTCTTTAGATTATCAGCTTCCTGTATTGTACCTGTCCTACATATGTGACAGAACTGAGTGATGGTCCGTCTGCTACTATCACCTCTCCTTCACTAATTGTTTGTGTTGGGGAAGGACGCACTGCTGCTGTCCGTGTTGTACCCTTATTGTGTTGTGCAGCTCTTTATTAAAGTTTCAACTGCACAAGAGACAAAATGATTTGTATTGCAAATGCTTGCTTTAATACGCGTGATGGGGAAAAAGGAGTGAACCCTCACAAAGTGAGTGAGCAATGTTTACTTTGATTTTATGTATGAAACAAGCATTTTTTTTTTAATGGACTGTTAATAGGATAACAACATTAACACACCTTGGGAAAACACCAGCATTTTACAAAGAAGTTATTGATCAGATCAATGCGAGCAATAACAGCTGATAGTGTCTGGACAGACAGCAGGAAAGGGAAAGCAATGCTCTGGCACCCTCTTCTAGGACGCCTCGAGGTTGACGTGCCCCTGTAACACCGCTGTGATGCTCCTAACAAACTCGTTCGCCACTGATGGGAAATTATTTGATGGGATGTTACCACTACCAGTAGGCCAAAGTTCAAGTGCAGTCGTTTCTGGAGATGCCATCACTGTGCTAATTAGGAGAGTTGAAACTTGAGTATATATATATATATATATATATATATATATATATATATATATATATATATATATATATATATATATATATATATATATATATATATATATATATATGCGCAAGTATGCAGTGTTCATGCTCCTCACCTTCACGCTATAGGAATCACCTCGGGAGTTTGGCTTTTTACTCGGATGAACCGGAGAAATTTGGGGTGAATCAGCGTAACATATACTTTGCCAGAAGATGGCGCTCTCCGACAACAAACCACGCACTGTAAAATCAGGTTGACAACTGATGCGTCAGTGTGCGGAGTATCATCATGAATGAGCGCACTGATCAGAACTGGATATCTGCTACCAAGAGCAAGAAACACTGTTAGCTTTTAATAACAACCTCTATGAGTTCACTCACTATCCTGTCACTGACCCGTGTCCAAAACTCTTTCACTGTCTAGCTTACCAATTAATAAACCGATGGCAAAAATCTCAGAGTGCTGTGCCTAGAGGGCACCCAGGCAGCCCGGGCACCCGAAACACCATCCGGGAAGGGTCTAAGGGGCACTAATTATCACAATCATAGAAAGAGTAGTTTACCAGCCAAATAAGTACAACAAGCCTTTTAGAACAACACTAAACACGAGTGGACATAATTGGTGATGGCACGGCAGCCCACGTCACGAGAGAGGACTTTCCGGAGGCCAATGACCTCCCAAAAGGGCACCTTCAGAGCCGCTAACAGCAACTCGGGCAATCCTTCCATATTGCTCACTTGTAATGCTTAGAACTAGAATTGTGGTAATAGGACTTTCAAAAGACAGAGCTCGGTGCTGCGTCTTTCTGAAATTGAATGATGTATTCACGGGTTGGTACATAATCCACTTGGCATGCATGAGGTCCAGGACCTTGGCAGACTTGGCACTGGGATGTTGGCATTTTCGCTTGGCACACAAAACCTTGATTCAAGTGGTGTACTTCCCAGGGACATCCAGCAGGGGCAGTGATTTCATGCTGTATCGCTGGACATTCCAAATAATTTCTTTGGGTTCTTGAACTGTGATCATTTTTGCATCGAGTTTGAACAGGCACGTGCCCACGTTCTGCAGGCACAGACAACATCTGGTTCCAGCAGTACCTACAGATGTGGTGGCATGCAACCCCTCTTCTGATATAGAGTAACATCGCATGTTCACCATCTGCAGGCAGACTTGATTCTGTTAATGTCTTTCTGGAGGACTCAAGTTTAATTCGCTATACAAGTATCAATTCATTCAGTTTCCACTTCTTCTCTAACTTTCTTTAGATTCTCCAATATTTATTCCCCAATTTGAATTGATCTAACAAGTCCTCAGAGGGCGTTCCATCCTTAGTGAGGGGGAGTGCATTTCGGGGGTCAAAGGCTAGCCCCAGGACCTTTGTGATGCTCTACGTCTTTCTTAAACAACCACCGTCGGACGGTATTAATAAGAACATCCAAATGAGAGGAAAAGGATGGCGCTGTAGATGCCTGGAAAGTAGTGTGTATTGCCTAGAGGGGAATCGAACATACATAATTAATATCTCAGCTGATTTGGTGGATGCAGGAAAGCCTTATAGGGCAATTAACTCATTTAAGTAGGCTGTCTTGGAAGACTATATCCGAATTCAGGGGTGGCAATAGTGGAATGTCCCCTGATTTGCCATTTGTTTAAAGTGAAATGGCTGACACTCCCATCAATAAACAAATACGCCATAAAGTAGAATGTTAATCCCTTGCCCTTTTATAGTCTGGCCGTCCACTGGCGACCTCTGGGGGAAGGAACTGTTATCAAAACCAGCGATACTTTTACGTCTGATCTCATGCAAGGGCAGTGGTCGAAGTGGGGGAAAAAAAGTAGGGGAACTGTGGGTGGAGAATCAGGGGGCGGGAATAACCGAAGATTGAATCAGTGGGCGGAGTCAGGGGCGTGGCTAGAAATAGCAAAACATACCAATTTCACTGACCAGTTACAGCTTATAACGTTATTTAATTAAAACAATCGAAACATGTTTGAGGTTTAATTCAGGAAAAAGCAAACACTAACCAGGAACAACATGTTACCTTAATGCTTTTACTCAATGTTCAGAAATTCATGATTATTTTTTGTCTCAAACATTGAGGTCATGAATACAGGGCTCCTCCTGTACACGTGTTATGCAGGGCTCAGAAGAGAAAGGAACTCTTCAGGAGAATCTATACTCACGGAAACCCACAAAGGCTCCTTCATATTCATGTCGCCAGCTAGCTGCTCAATCATAATATAGCAAAAAGAACAACTGAATGCAGAACAATATCATACATTCACCCCAGTACAGAGATCTGGGCCTAAATCCATTGTTTCTTTGCTCACCATGCCATTCCAGTTTGGACCCAGCCATATGCAAATCAGTCTAGATTCTGCACCCAATAGGAACAGTCCTGCCCCCTCCCTTCTCCTGCCCCCGTCACCGCTCCTGCCCCCGTCACTTCTCCTGCCCCCGTCACTTCTCCTGCCCCCGTCACTTCTCCTGCCCCCGTCACTTCTCCTGCCCCCGTCACTTCTCCTGTCCCTTCACTTCTCCTGTCCAGGGCCGGACTGGCTACCGGGCAGTTAGGAATGCTGCCGAGCTGCTGCCTGATTTTACTGCAGTGGAGGCGGATTTCGTCCATGGAGACCTGCGTGTGCTGCGAAATCCTGAAAGCAAAACGAATTTCGTTTAGCTCACGCAGGTCCCCATTATCGAAATCACCCCCCAGCTCAGCAGCATTCCTAACTGCCCAGTAGCCAGTCCGGCCCTGCTTCTGTCCTGTCACTTCTCCTGTCCCCGTCACTTCTCCTGTCCCCGTCACTTCTCCTGTCCCCTTCACTTCTCCTTCTCCTGTCCCTTCACTTCTCCTGTCCCTTCACTTCTCCTGTCCCTTCACTTCTCCTGTCCCTTCACTTCTCCTGTCCGTCACTTCTCCTTCTCCTGTCCCGTCACTTCTCCTTCTCCTGTCCCGTCACTTCTCCTGTCCCGTCACTTCTCCTGTCCCGTCACTTCTCCTTCTCCTGTCCCGTCACTTCTCCTGTCCCGTCACTTCTCCTTCTACTGTCCCGTCACTTCTCCTTCTCCTGGTCCCTTCACTTCTCCTTCTCCTGGTCCCTTCACTTCTCCTTCTCCTGTCCCTTCACTTCTCCTGTCCCTTCACTTCTCCTGTCCCTTCACTTCTCCTGTCCCTTCACTTCTCCTGTCCCTTCACTTCTCCTGCCCCGTCACTTCTCCTACCCTGTCACTTCTCCTTCTCCTGTCCCGTCACTTCTCCTGTCCCGTCACTTCTCCTTCTCCTGTCCCGTCACTTCTCCTGTCCCGTCACTTCTCCTGCCCCCGTCACTTCTCCTGCCCCCGTCACTTCTCCTGCCCCGTCACTTCTCATGTCCCTTCACTTCTCCTGTCCAGGGCCGGACTGGCTACCGGGCAGTTAGGAATGCTGCCGAGCTGCTGCCTGATTTTACTGCAGTGGAGGCGGATTTCGTCCATGGAGACCTGCGTGTGCTGCGAAATCCTGAAAGCAAAACGAATTTCGTTTAGCTCGCGCAGGTCCCCATTATCGAAATCACCCCCCAGCTCAGCAGCATTCCTAACTGCCCAGTAGCCAGTCCGGCCCTGCTTCTGTCCTGTCACTTCTCCTGTCCCCTTCACTTCTCCTTCTCCTGTCCCCGTCACTTCTCCTGTCCCCTTCACTTCTCCTTCTCCTGTCCCTTCACTTCTCCTGTCCCTTCACTTCTCCTGTCCCTTCACTTCTCCTGTCCCGTCACTTCTCCTGCCCCGTCACTTCTCCTGCCCCGTCACTTCTCCTTCTCCTGTCCCGTCACTTCTCCTTCTCCTGTCCCGTCACTTCTCCTGTCCCGTCACTTCTCCTGTCCCATCACTTCTCCTTCTCCTGTCCCGTCACTTCTCCTGTCCCGTCACTTCTCCTTCTACTGTCCCGTCACTTCTCCTTCTCCTGGTCCCTTCACTTCTCCTTCTCCTGTCCCTTCACTTCTCCTGTCCCTTCACTTCTCCTGTCCCTTCACTTCTCCTGTCCCTTCACTTCTCCTGCCCCGTCACTTCTCCTTCTCCTGTCCCGTCACTTCTCCTGTCCCGTCACTTCTCCTTCTCCTGTCCCGTCACTTGTCCTGTCCCGTCACTTCTCCTGTCCCGTCACTTCTCCTTCTCCTGTCCCGTCATTTCTCCTTCTCCTGTCCTGTCATTTCTCCTTCTCCTGTCCCGTCACTTCTCCTGTCCCGTCACTTCTCCTGTCCTGTCATTTCTCCTTCTCCTGTCCCGTCATTTCTCCTTCTCCTGCCCGTCACCTCCCCTGCCCCGTCACCTCCCCTGCACCGTCACCTCCCCTGCCCCGTCACCTCCCCTGCCCCCTCCCCTGCCCCGCACCCTCTCCTGCCCGTTCACTGCTCCTGCCTCGTTCACTGCTCCTGCCCCGTTCACTGCTCCTGCCCCGTTCACTGCTCCTGCCCCGTTCACTGCTCCTGCCCCGTTCACTGCTCCTGCCCCGTTCACTGCTCCTGCCCCGTTCACTGCTCCTGCCCCGTTCACTGCTCCTGCCCCGTTCACTGCTCCTGACCCGTTCACTGCTCCTGCCCAGTCGCCTCTCCTGCCCCGTCGCCTCTCCTGCCCCGTCGCCTCTCCTGCCCAGTCGCTTCTCTTGCCCGTTCACTGCTCCTGCCCCGTTCACTGCTGCTGCCCCGTTCACTGCTCCTGCCCCGTTCCCTGCTCCTGCCCCGTTCCCTGCTCCTGCCCCGTTCCCTGCTCCTGCCCCGTTCCCTGCTCCTGCCCCGTTCCCTGCTCCTGCCCCGTTCCCTGCTCCTGCCCCGTTCCCTGCTCCTGTCCCGTTCCCTGCTCCTGTCCCGTTCCCTGCTCCTGTCCCGTTCCCTGCTCCTGTCCCGTTCCCTTCTCCTGTCCCGTTCCCTGCTCCTGTCCCGTTCCCTGCTCCTGGTCCTTTCACCACTCCTGGTCCTTTCACCGCTCCTGGTCCTTTCACCGCTCCTGGTCCTTTCACCGCTCCTGGTCCTTTCACCGCTCCTGGTCCTTTCACGTCTCCGGTCCTTTCACCGCTCCTGGTCCTTTCACCGCTCCTGGTCCTTTCACCGCTCCTGGTCCTTTCACCGCTCCTGGTCCGCTCCTGTCCTTTCACCGCTCCTGTCCTTTCACCGCTCACGCCCGGTTACTGCTCTAGCTCAGGCCCCGTCACCTCCCCTGCCCCGTCACCTCCCCTGCCCCGTCACCTCCCCTGCCCCGTCACCTCCCCTGCCTCGTCACCTCCCCTGCCTCGTCACCTCCCCTGCCTCGTCACCTCCCATGCCTCGTCACCTCCCGTGCCCCGTCACCTCTCCTGCCCCGTCACCTCCCCTGCCCGTCACCTCTCCTGCCCCGTCACCTCTCCTGCCCGGTCACCTCCCCTGCCCCGTCACCTCCCCTGCCCCGTCACCTCCCCTGCCCAGTCACCTCCCCTGCCTCGTCACCTCCCATGCCTCGTCACCTCCCATGCCTCGTCACCTCCCATGCCTCGTCACCTCCCATGCCTCGTCACCTCCCATGCCTCGTCACCTCCCGTGCCCCGTCACCTCTCCTGCCCCGTCACCTCCCCTGCCCCGTCACCTCTCCTGCCCCGTCACCTCTCCTGCCCGGTCACCTCCCCTGACCCGTCACCTCTCCTGCCCCGTCACCTCTCCTGCCCCGTCACCTCCCCTGCCCCGTCACCTCTCCTGCCCCGTCACCTCTCGTGCCCGTCACCTCCCCTGCCCCGTCACCTCTCCTGCCCCGTCACCTCTCCTGCCCCGTCACCTCCCCTGCCCCGTCACCTCTCCTGCCCGTCACCGCCCCTGCCCCGTCACCTCCCCTGCCCCGTCACCTCTCCTGCCCTGTCAATTCTACTGCCCTGACACCTCTCCTGCCCTAGTACCTCTCCTTTCCTGTCGCCTCTTCTGTCCGGTCACTGTGGTCACTGCTCCTGCCCAGTTCACTTCACTCCGTGTACAACATTGACAAAGGTGTCAAGTTCCCCACAGTACTCTGCTTGGGGAAAGCTCCTCACTAATCACCAACTCAGATCTCACTGGCACTTGATATGTTAAAGGCAGAGGGCGGGCGCATTGTCATTCTAAAGGGGCTAATCTGCCTCAATCGGAATGACAATGGCCTGCCCTCGGTGAGCTCAGGGGGGGCGGGGGCTACTGCAGCCTCTGGAGTACAACAGAGAAGTGCGAGCAGCCCCTGGAAGCGGAAAGAAAAAAGTTATCATTTTAAAGTTGGACTATTCTTGCCGTCCCGGGACGCTTTTTTGAAAGCAAGAAGTAGGGGAACGGACTGAACAATTTTGCCCTTCCGTCCCCGCCCACTTCTATCACTGTGTAAGGGTGTCACATATTAGAGCCTTTTACTTGGAGGGACATATTTATACTTTAGATGGGGGTTTTGGTCAATGAAGCCAGGAGAACCACGTCATATATTTGGTCAGTGCTTCATCTCAATTTCCCAGGTAATCCAAAAGGGACATTTGAGAGCTTGAGAGAATAAAATGACGTCGTAAGGAATTCTGTTGGTGATTTCCCCCGGAATGATGTATGCATTGGTCTCTTCATTTATCCTGGCAAGGTAGGTGTAGTGTATTGATGTTATGCACACTAGGACCCTCGTGATCAGGGCCAACTCTGAAGAGGAAATACTTAATATGCGGGGAGGTGTTAGGGTACGGTTAATGGGAAGTAGGATGTAATGCACAGTGCATGGATGTATGCTGAAGAATAAAGTAATGCTTGACCGCAGCTCCCATGAAGGGTAATATCTCGGCATGCTCCTGGGATGGGGAAGACGCTACAACCGGCGACGAGTAGGGGATATGTGCCAGAGAAGACAAGACTGCTCTCCCTGAGAGTTTGCAACGATATGGCAAACTGCTCAAGTATGCCACGTATGCCCAGAATAGATGCAGAGGGGTCTGCGACTGGCACATGTGGAGTCAAAGCCCTGCTCCAGCCAGTACACAACAGCAGAAGAGTTCGAAGGTTTGGCAGAGGAGCACATTTAAAACGCCTGCCAAATCTGCTGATGAGGTGGACACTGATGTGCCCCAAATACAGAACGATTATTCAGACAAAGCTAAAAAACGAAAATGATAGCAACAAGATACAAGAAACTTACCCACCATCAAGGGTAATTGAAGTATTCTGTGACCCCGGTTCAAGCACAAGGCCAGTGCTTTCAGAAGTGGTCAGTGCCACCCTGCACGCCAAATGACGTATTAACTGCATGTCCTCTCAATGGCGGCATTATGGAGTGCAAACTACACTGCACCTATGTTTCTGAAGTCACCACCACCTTTTGACACTTCTAAGAAACAGAACATTGATGTCAGGTGGGCTGCGTGGATTAAAATATTTGATGACTTCATACACGCGCAAGAGGAAGAAGATGACAAGAAGATCATCAGATATTTGAAAAACCTAGCAGGTAATAGAGAAAGAAAGAAAGAAAGAAGTGCTAAAGAAAATCCCACAGACTGATGTACAATCATACCATAAGGTAAAAGAAGCATTGGAAGGCATGTTCAATTAAATACCCGAATGTCGACTATGAAAGGTATATCTTAAATCAAGCACAGGTTGGTGACACAATGGATGAACTTGTTGAAAGACTTGGTGGATTCATTAAACACTGCATGTTCTCGGACTTCACCGGCAAAGAAACCATGCACCTCAGAGTCATTGATGGCTGCCTTTCAGATCGGTTTAGAAAGCGCATGCTGAGAGAAACACACAGTCTAGAGGAAATGCTAATGGCTGTAAGAGCAGAAGAACGAGTAGACCGACAAACTGCTGACATGGAAACAGGAACAGCACACAATGAATCCGCATTGACTGAAAAGCAAGAACAAGCATAAACAAGCTATACGTTAAGTCAACGCTTTCATGGAAAACATAGCTATACTTCTAATGTGGATTTTCATTTCCATGAAGGTAAATGTCCAGCCAAAGGACAAGTCAGCAAAGGTTGTGGGAAAAAAACATTTCATAACTGGGTGTCAAGCTAAAGAAAAATCAAGTGCATCACAACTTCAAGAAAAGATGGACGCGAGAAAGTTCCAGAAGCAGTTTCGCCATGCCCCTAAAACCAAATAGCCACATCAACTAAGACAAATAGAAAACAAGCAATATTAATTTCATCAAGTACTAGTGAAGAATATGTGTGGGGGCTGATGATATATAGCAAAGGACGGCATGCACATGATGGGGTAGCTGCCTGGAAAGAAGATCAAAGTTCAAAGGAAGCTTACCAAACAAAGCGCAAAACTTCATTTAGACACTGTACCAAAATCACAGACAGCAGTGCGTTGGTTAATATCATACCAATGGAAAGGTTGAAAATCCCCTGTGCCTCGTCTCACTCAGTCAGGCATTAAGCTATATACCTGGGAAGCTTCTGACTCATGGCTTTAAAATGCGGTCATTCACAGCGAAAATGCAACACAAAAAGACATTGATGCAAGCCACCATTCATGTTCTACAGGGGACTTGGTTGAGTACCTGTTTGCTCAGTTTTGCCACTGCTGCTGACATGGGGTTGATATCCCTCAACTACAACCTATGTGCTCAGTCTGAGATCACGAGCCAATTCCTATCATTGTTGTATGGCCGGGGAAAGCTCAAGAAAATGAAAGTACAGCTTCATAACAATAAAGGCATTTGCCCTGTTGCCCAACTGCACCGTAGAGTTGAACTTTCAAATTCAAAATAGTTTTTATTTCAGTTAAAAAAACATTAAAAGCATACATACAACTTAATCGTGCAGTACAACTATATAAATATAAACCAAATGCATACAGAGAACAATCTTTCGACATTTATGTGTAATACAATCCGTTAAAAAGGTAAAACTCCTAGTAAAAGAATAAAACCCAGACAAATTAAAATTTAAATCACACCTTTTTCCGTGAAAATCCTACATCTACTACTGCTTAAACTAAAAAATATATGCGGAGTAGTGTCATTGTAAGACTCATTGAACCGAGAAGTTTTCTGAACCCCAAAATGTGGCAAATTGGGCGAATTCACTTCATTCTAGAATTGGCATATGCTGAGCAGAAGAATAAAATATGTTCAAGATTTTCTGTAGTTTCTAAAGTACAAAAAGTGCAGTTAGATTCTTCCTTAGCATTATTGGCAGGTTTCCATCTTACTGTAAACGCTTTGATTTGAAGAAAATCAAAACAAAATTTTGCGTACAGCGTTTTTGCCACATGAGATTGGACAACGTCCACATATTCTTCGAAACTTGGATTTGGTCCAATAGCAGGAAATTGTAAAGTCAATTTTCCCAACCTGTGGTTTTGGTGAAGAGTGTTCAGATCGTACTCCCAATATATTTGCTTCAAGTGCTTTTTTGAGTGTACTGTTAGTTTTGGGGGATCACTCCAGAAGGAAGTTAGACCAAGCTTACCAAACCAGGTCTGAACATGGCAAACCCAGGGGAAAGTGGAGAGAGTGTCAAGATTTAACAGTTCCCTTAGTCCCTCTCCGTAGTGTATACATTTCTGTATGGATATTATTTGCTGTAATCCATTCTGTTACACATGCTTTCAATTACAGTGATGATATACTAGTTTTTGGGAGAACACAGGAAGAACACGACAAAGCCCTTACCCAAATGTACCAGTTACTCACTGATGCAGGTCTCCCTCTGAAAGTAATGTTAATATAATTTGATATAGTGCACAAATCGCCCCTGTAGGAGTATCTCGGCGCTGAAGAGAAACACAAACAGGTCAAACAACTAGCTAAAAGAAAACTGTCTTAAGCATCTTCCTCAATTTAGCATGGTCTGTGCAGGTAGGGACATGGTAAAGCAAACTTTTCCAATAGGTCGGGCCAGGTGAAGAAAGGGCCTGCCTCTGCACCTTGTCAAACGTAAATGAGGGACTGTAAATACCTGGTTGGACAAAAGTATCTAAGCTTCTTATGCAAATAGCTAGAGCCATTTCCCACTAGAGTTTTGTGTGTAAGACAACATATTATAAAGATTATTCTTTTCTTAACTGGAAGCCAATGTAAGCTTCTCAGTAAGGGTTCAGATGCAAAGCCGGGAGGGAGGTTGCAAACCAGCTGTGAAGCTGCATCCTGAACCACTTGCATTTTGACCAGTAAGGACGTGTTAGCTAATGCAAGTAATGCATTTCCATAGTCTAATCTGCTAATTTTTAATGCCTGGACAAGAGTTTTCCTGGCAGAAAACGTAAAGTAGGGAAATGCTTTCTTTCCCAGACGCATTGTGTTGAAGTAGTAGGTACCACTAATGGAAGCAACATATTCTTTCATGTATAAAGACTGATACATTTTAACACTGAGATTCCTAACTTCCTGTTTGGGCATGGGAGCAGGACCTAATTTAGAAGGTCACCATTCCGAAGACCAAGGTTATTGGGCCTTACCAAACAGCATGATTTCTGTTTTGTCGGCGTTTAACTGTAAATAATTTGGTGTCCTCCATTCTGCTATAGCTTTCATTCTTTCAGAAAAATGGTTCTAACTACATCCAAGTTTCTACCAAAGGAGATAACAAGGTGAGTATCATCAGCATTTGATGCTACTTCAAAACCAAATGTTTTAGCGATAGTGGCTAGGGGGCCACATAGATGTTGAACAATGTAGGCCTTAAACAAGAGCCCTGCGGGATCCCAGTGGGACCCCAGTATCAATCAACATGGATCAAGGCTTGAATGCACCCAGCGCAATAGTTTGAGTTCTATTTTCTAGAAAATCCCGAATCCATTATAAAGCTGTACCAAAAATACCAATCTCATGCAGTCTTTGATTCGGCCTGGTGTGGGATACTGTATCAAGAGCTGCGGACAAGTCCAGCAGCACCTGCATAGATGGAGTTCTAGTATCTAAGGAGAGTCTTATTGAGTCAGTGACAGCAACCAAGGCAGTCTCAGTAGTATGGGGGGGTCTGAAACCAGATTGTGATGGGTCCAAGATCTTATTCTATTCAGGATAGGCTGAAAGTTGTTTATTTATCAGACCTTCCAACGACTTGCCCAGAAGTGGGAGCAACGAGATAGGACGATAGTTTGTTACATTTTTAGAGTCAATATTGGCCTTTTTTTGTATAGGTGCAAATTGAGCGGATTTTCAAGCCTGAGGGATTTACCCAATATCCACTGAACTCCGCAAAGTTTGAGTTTCAACAACCCAAACAAAGATTTTTTTGCACATTTTCAATGATTGTGGAATGACTCTGGTCTCAGACAGGGTGCAACTACTGTCATCCACTTACCACCCCCCATCCCCCGGAATGTTATCATCCTACGATCCATTCTAGGCATGGCCAGTTATTGACAAGATATATTCACAACTTTGCTACAGTGAGTGCCCCATTAAGAGACTTGACAAAGGGAAATGTACCATCTTAGTGGTCTCCGGAATGCAACTAGAGTTTCAAAGACATTAACCATGCGATTGAGATTGCAACTGAAATGGCCTAATTTTACCCCACATTGCATACCGAAATAACAGTTGATGCGAGCACGGTAGGGCTAGGGTCAATCCTTGATCAACACAACCTCCATATGAATGCTCAGAAACACATCGTGGCCTATGCTAGTTGTAGCCAGCCTGCAATAGAATGTACCTACTCTCAGCCGGAGAAGGAGAATATGGCTGTGGTATTGGCCTGTGAACATTTTTATGCATTTCTCTATGTAAAATGATTCACTGTCACAGAAAATGGAAAATAATGGATCCCCAAGTAAATGATTTCAGTTACTTGACCTCCAGCATTACACCATATACTTCAATAGTTTTTTCTCCTTTTGTCATGAGTATGTCGTTAACTATTAGTTACCTATGTGTCTTTAGTGTATCTTTTCTGTGCATTATGGACTCATTTATTGTTGGGGTTTAGGATTGGTTTGTGTTTTGTTCGAAAGAACATGCATTTTGTTTAAGTGCAGCCTGGGATTGCTTATTTTTAGGATATTTGATGTTAAGGTTAGAGTCCTGTTGCTTTGTTTAGACTTTAGAGCTTTACAAAAACAAAAAACATTTAAGCAAAAGGAAAACGACTGCAAGAAAAGCTTGTGCGATAATACAGTATGTTATGGTTTTAAATACCATAATCCCATGTCCCTGTAACTTTGCTTTGTTAATTTAGATTTTCTGAAAGGCAAAGAGGTGAGCACATTCATTCAACACGCCTGTCCTTGCTGCAATTGGTTTTTGGGCTGAACATGCTATTTTTTTGCCACAAGAGTTCAGCTTTTCCCTGTCTGACCTTCTACCACCCCCACACCAACACTCTACCATAGTCATTAATCTATCTAAACTGGCTATTTTACTATAGTAACTTGAGCAGTAGTCAGTTTGTGGTGCTCATGCTGGTCAAGAAGAGTGAGTTTAGGCCTGTGTTGAAGTAATATTAGTCAAAGTAATTGTTGGTTTACAAATGAGGCTTTAGCTAAATATTTTTAGGTTTTCATTTAAACAGCAAAATATCCTTTGCTCAAGACATACTTCTAGGGAGAGCGCGCGACGCGGCTGACAAGATGGCCGCCCCTCCCTGAGCTCTGCGATTTCGGCGGCGCTTCATTTACGGAGGTCCCGCTTCCCGACAGCATTTCTGGTCGGAAACGGCGGATTATGGCGTCGGAACTGCCCCTCAGCACACGGGTATGTTCTTGAATGCGACAATGCATTTTTTTGGGCCAAATTTTGCATAAATGCCGCTGCCTCAGTTCCGGCCGCCATTTTGTTTTCTTCATTTTTTCGTTTTTTTATAAAACGTCCTATTACTGCATCTTCTGCTGCCCCTGTCTTCTCAAAGGACATATGTCTTCCTTTATTGCTCCAGGAGACTTTCTTTGAGGCGCCTTGAGGTGTTACTGCCCTAATTTTGGTGTTTATTTCCTACCCTCACATCGATATTGGAACCTGCCTGCTTGGTGCGTCACTGCTTCACTTCTACGCACTTTTGTCTACCACGGACGTTTACTGTTCTCTGCTGGGGTGTTCCTGTCTCCACTTCTGCAATTTGCCTTGCCTTTACATCGCATGTTGGGCTGCTTTGTTCTTTACCTCACGCTGTTTTCTCACCTCAATCACCATGCAGCAGGCGCATAGCGCTAAAGCCTCCACAGCAGCTTCTTCCTCACGCAAGGATCCTACATCAACAGGCAAGCGTCCCAAGACGGATCTCCCATCTCCTTCTAAATCTCCGTCTCCTGTCACCCTTGATGACCTCATGGAGGAACTTCGTCTAATCCGCCCCTTTATTGCGGATACTACTGCTACCCTGCAGAGATTAGACGACAAATGGTCCAACCTTGATCAAAGGGTCACCGACGTTGAACAAAAAATCAACGACGCTCAAGATGTTGTCGCCAAGGTGGATAGCCTCGCCAAGGAAGTTCAAGTACTCAAGAAAACGACCGAGGACTTGGAAAATAGAAATAGACGCAATAACCTGCGTATTTACGGCGTTCCGGAAAATTCAGAAGGGTCCGACATCATTCTCTTCTTGAAGTCACAAGTCCTACCAATAGTTGGGCTGCCTAAACATGTAGATTTGAATATTCAGAGGGCGCATCGTCTTGGCCCAAAAAATTCCTCTTCCTCTTCAAAACCTAGGGGCATCATTGCTTATTTCCTTTTGTATTCCGACCTCATGTCCGTTTTGCATTCAGCCAAACAACACAAGCAACTACTTTGGTTGGGCCATAAACTTTTTTTCTCTCAGGATGTCTCCAAACAAACTGCGTCACGTCGAAAGGAATTTCTTGATCTGCGGCCTACACTACGCTCCATGAACGCTAGATACGGACTTATTCCTCCCTGCTTCTTCAAGGTCACATACAAAGAGAGGTCTTATAGCTTCGAGGATCCGGCAGATCTCCGCAGATTCATCCACTCCCACAGAGAAGACTCCATGGAACAAAGCGACTCTTAGTCTCTTTATGTTTCTCTCTCTGTATTTCACTCATTGTCCATACTTGTGCTGTTTATTTGTTTTCATGCATATGTCCTAATTGGTTTTTGTCTCCGTTGTTTTCTAGGTTCGTCGTCCTAGGTTTTGATTGTTAGCCCTGCCATCGTACTGTGCTGTCTCAGTCTCCATTCTTCCACTTCGCTGTTGTTTTTACTTAACTGTTCGGTAAGTCTCCTCCATTTGTTTTCTATTGTCGTGCTCGGTCTTGGGTTCTTTTTCCTTTACTCCCTGTTTTTCCTCTTGTCTATCTTTTTCATGTTCCCTTGACCGGGTTTTCTGACATTTTCCCTTTTGTACGGTCGTCTTTTCTTGCTGCTCCCGCTCTCACTTTATTGTCTCTTTTCTTCGTTACTTGTCCTGTATGGCTGGAACCGTTTTGGTTTCTCTTGCCATCCTTCTTTCTACTGTCTTTTTTCGGGTAGCGTTTAGCTCCCACCTCCTTTTTCTTCACTACCCTCACCTTTCCCTTTCTTTTCCTTTTAGATTTTCCTCCTATTTTCCTGTTTCCTTCATTCTTTCCCCGTCATTACTCCTTTCTCTCATTTTGTATAATGGTTTTTGCTCCTCTCCTCTTCTCTCTTCTTCCAATCTCTCTCTCCATCTGCAATTTCAAGTGGTAGTAATGCCTTGTTTTTTCTTATTCTCTCTCATTCATTCCCCTGGCTGTTCTTTTCTCCTCTCTTTTCACTTCACTGGGCTTGTTCCTATATGCCTTTTTTTATCTTCTCTCCTCTATCTCTTCTTAGCTGCTGGACTTCCTTCTCTCTCCTTTTTCTCTCCTCTCCACTTATGAAAGGTTTCAGACTCATTTCTTGGAATGTTAAGGGTCTTCGCAACCCTATTAAGAAACAACGTGTTGTGTCTCACCTCGCTCGTTTACAATGCCAAATTGCTTTTTTGCAAGAGACACATCTTACTGCTGATGAGTTGTCTAAGTTACGCAGACAATGGGTTGGGGAAGTTTACTGTTCTCCGGCTGTAAATCGTAAAAATGGTGTTGTTATTCTATTTCATAAATCTCTGTCTGTTCAAATACACAAAGAAACTGCTGATTCTAATGGTAGGTGGTTGCTCCTAGACTGTACAGTTAATGATGTTCATCTTTCCCTTTGCAATGTTTATGGTCCTACTGGGGTGGATAATTCTTTCTGGAATGCTTTTTCTTCCCTTCTGTCCTCCATTGCTTCTGAAGATTTGATTGTAGGGGGGGATTGTAATCAATTGATGGACCCTTTCTTGGACCGTAAATCCAAAGCACGATATGTTCCTAACAAGATGCAAAAGTCCTTTCACAGCTCCATCTCTTCTAGAGGCTTAATAGATTCCTGGAGAATCTCTCACCCCGATTCGTTGGAATTTTCTTTTTTTTCTCCTGTGCAAGCTTCCCATTCCCGTATTGATTACATTTTTCTTTCCCACCACGCTTTCCAATTCATGACTAACTCTGAAATAGGCTCCATCCTGATCTCCGATCATGCCCCTATTATCCTGGACATGGACTACCCCTCCCCTACTCCCAAGACCCGCCGATGGCGCTTTAACAATTCACTTTTACTGACTCCTTCCTTCACTGATCATTTCACACACTTTATGGATGAGTTCTTTACTAACAACTTGAACACCTCCTCTGATTTCCACTTTATTTGGGATGCCTTCAAGGCTGCTGCTCGTGGTTGTATTATTGACTATGTTGCTCGCAAAAAGAAGAAGGCGCGTGATCAAGCATCCTCTTTTCTTATCCGCATTAAAGAGCTTGAACATCTTTATTTTACCACCAACTCTCCTGATTCTCTGTCCTCCCTTATTAAAGCGAAAATTGACTTCAACAAACATTCTTGGGATTCCGCCTCTAACCAGCTTCTCCAATTTAACGCTAAAATCTATGGTGGTCGTAATAAGGCTGGTAGGGCTTTAGCGAATTATCTCAAAATCAAAAAACAAAAATCTAAAATTGTTACGATCAAGGATTCGCAAGGCTCCCTCCACTCCTCTGACTCTAAAATTCTTGATTGTTTTGTCCAATATTATTCTACCCTCTACACGCCTGAGTCCAATCCTTCCGCTACATTAATTGATTCTTTCTTTCACTCTATCCCTAAGCCTTCCGCACCTCTTGTAGATTTCTCTTCCCTCGATGCCCCCATCTCCGAAACGGAAATTCTTACGGCTCTTTCTCTTCTCCCTAAAGATAAGACGCCTGGCCCTGATGGCTTTATGGTACGGTTCTTTCTCCACTTCAAAACTGTTTTGGTTCCTTATTTGCTCAAATTAATTAATCATTTTCTTGCTACCGGTGAATCTAAAGGCTCTTTTACGCAAGCTATGCTTGTCCTTCTCCCCAAAAAAGATAAAGATCCCTCCCTGTGTAAAAACTATAGGCCCATCTCCCTCATCAACACCGATTGTAAGATATATGCCAAACTCTTAGCTCTACGCATCAACTCCGTTGTTCCTGATTTAGTTAATATTTATCAGTCCGGTTTTGTCAAAGGCAGGTCTATCACTGATAACTCGCGGACCCTTCTCAACATTATGCACCTTTCTGCTAAAATGGATACTCCTATAGCGGCTATTACCCTTGACGCTGAGAAGGCTTTCGATCGTGTTAATTGGAATTTTATGTTTGGTGCACTTCGTTGGCACGGTTTTAGCCCCACTTTCCTCAAATACATTAAATTGCTCTATTCTTTTCCCACTACTTCCATCTGGGTTAACGGTTCTCAATCTCCTTATTTCCCCCTCCACAGAGGCATTAGACAAGGTTGTCCGGTATCCCCTCTCCTTTTTATTTTGGCATTGAAACCTTTCTTGGAGAAAATTCGACAATCCCCCGACTACTCCGGTTTCATCTACAAAGATGTTGAAATCAAATACACGGCTTATGCAGATGATATCTTGCTTTATATTTCAAATCCTATTGTTGCCCTTCCCGCTTTTTTTTCTTTACTTCGGGATTACTCTTCGGTTTCCGGTTATAAGTTAAATATAGATAAGTCAGAGGTCCTTCCTCTTAACAAGCACTGTCTTCCCCACATGTTTCATGGCTCAGGCTTTGAGTGGAATCCTGGACATATTAAATGTCTTGGTGTCTTGTATGCTAGTACCATTAGAGACACCATTAAACTGAACTATTCTGATGTTCTTAAGAAATTCTCCTCCCTCATTGATCGTTGGTCCCCTCTCTTCCTTTCATGGTGGGGTCGTCTTTCCACTATCAAAATGATGCTCCTTCCTATAGTTAACTTCTGCCTTTCTATGCTTCCTGTCTCCCTTCCCCATTTCTTCTTTAAATCTATCAACGGGCTCTTCTCTAAATTCCTCTGGAACAAGCGCAAAGCCAGGGTGTCTCTAATTCGCCTCCAACAACCTAAACATCTTGGTGGTGTTAACTTCCCCAATATCTCCCGCTTTCACTCTGCTTTTTCCCTCAAACAGATTTGGCCCTTTCTCCACGACTCTTCTCCCCCACCTACCACGGCATGGACCTCTTTGGAATTGGCTCAACTTCTCCCCTTCTCGTTTTCTACTGCTACCAATCTTACCCAGCTGCCTCAGAAGTCTGTCTCTCCTATCTTTAAACACTCTAAAGCTTTGACTCTTGCTCTTTTTCGTTCTTTTTCTTCGTCTTCCGATCTTCAATTCAACACTCCCCTCTGGTACAACAAATCTCTTAAACTCCGCAATCGGGCACTTTTCTGGAAGGAATGGATCGATAAAGGCATTGTTACTTATAGACATCTCCTTTCTAATGGCTCCTTACTAACCTTCCAGGAACTCCAGGATTCCTTTGGTATTTCCACCAAATATCTCTCGTCCTTTAACAACCTTCTTCCCACAATATCCTCTCTCATTCTTCAGGATGTCCCATCACTCCCTTCTCCCCCCTTAATTGCCTCCCCGCCAAACTTCCTTATCCCTTTTAAGGCCTCGGCCATCTAAAAGTTATTATCTCCCTCTCCCACAGATAGGCCCAAAACCCGCCTTGAGTTTAGATGGGAATCAGACCTCGACCACACCTTTTCCTTGCTCACCTGGGACTCCATTTGGTCTAGAATTCACTCAGTATCACGCTCTGCCAGTACCACACAGACCTTTTACTTTTTTTACAATCGACTCTATTATACCCCTAATGATCTGTACAAATTCAAATTAATTGACTCCAGCAAATGTTGGTCTTGTTCTAGTTCTACTAGCGATTTGTTTCATATGTTTTTTCTTTGCCCTAGAGTTAAAATATTGTGGTCCAGGGTTTGGTCTACACTTAACAAAATTCTGTCCACTGTTGTTCCTTTTGACATTGTTACCATTTTTTTGGGTGGTTTAGCCCCAGTTTGGAATGTTCCGCAGCATACCCGCAAATTTATTGACCTTTCTATTGCCATTTCTCTTCAAGTTATCACTGCTAATTGGAAATACACTACTAATGTTGCTTATAATGCTTGGTGGAATCTACTTTGTCACCATCATAGACTGGATCGTGCTTGTGCTTCGACAATTCCACTGTTGATAAAACGTGATTTATTATGGTCTCCTTTGACAGAATTCTTGTCCAGTAACGCCTCATGATCATCCACAGTTGTTATTTCTCTAATTTTTTTTTATTTTTTATTAGTGTTTTTCGCCTAATTCTTGCTATGTGATGATGTTTCCCTTTGCACCTCTTTTCCCTCTTTTCCCCTGCATCCCTTTTTTCTTTTTCGTTTTTTTCCTTCTCCCCCCTAAAATTGAAAAGTTATAAAAGCATCTCTCCTTGGTATATTTTCTAACCCTTCTTGGGGTTTTATCTTTTCATTTGCAATGTTTTCGATCATTTTATATTTATCTCATGTTGTTTCCTTCCTTGCTATTGTACTCTTGTTTTACATTGTTTTGAACTATTCAATAAAGCTTTTCAAACTTAAAAAAAAGACATACTTCTAGATTCTCTCACTGAAACAGTTCACACAAAAAAGATCTAAACCTGAATTTTTCACACATAGATAATTTTTTGGGGCGCTTACACTCACAAAAACTTGTTTCAATCTCAGACTATGGGTAACTATATCTGAGGACAAGAGTATGGATTATTTTGTGTAATTCTTTTGCCTCTTTTACTTGGCAGTTTTACTTGTAATTAATCGTTCCATTCACCGTAAAACATAAATTTGTCATCTAATTAAAGTGGAATGCCGCAAATTAACCCACAACACTTCTCTGCCTTGTATCCATACTGTGATACAGAAAAGGGGGTGGTGATGAACAGAGTGTCTGAATTAAGCAGACCACTCTTACCCAGTCCAAAGATCAGGGCTTGATCCATCACCGTTATTTATCTCACTGCCCCATCCCAGCTCAGAACCTGGCTATATGCAAATTAGTCTGTCCCTGGCCCAGTGCATCATGGGAACAGGGCAGACCAAACTACAAAGCCAATTCTTCACCAGAAAGGAGACAAGCTACCGGGGACCGGTTTCTGGCATTTCAGCCTCTTCGGCCCGGCTTGCTTGAATCCTGATGGAGCAGTGAGAAAGGGACTCATGTCTGCGTATACCCTGCCACACCTATAGTGGCCAAAAACGATACAGAAAAGGGGGTGGTGATGAACAGAGTGTCTGAATTAAGCAGACCACTCTTACCCAGTCCAAAGATCAGGGCTTGATCCATCACCGTTATTTATCTCACTGCCCCATCCCAGCTCAGAACCTGGCTATATGCAAATTAGTCTGTCCCTGGCCCAGTGCATCATGGGAACAGGGCAGACCAAACTACAAAGCCAATTCTTCACCAGAAAGGAGACAAGCTACCGGGGACCGGTTTCTGGCATTTCAGCCTCTTCGGCCCGGCTTGCTTGAATCCTGATGGAGCAGTGAGAAAGGGACTCATGTCTGAGTATACCCTGCCACACCTATAGTGGCCAAAAACGATACAGAAAAGGGGGTGGTGATGAACAGAGTGTCTGAATTAAGCAGACCACTCTTACCCAGTCCAATGATCAGGGCTTGATCCATCACCGTTATTTATCTCACTGCCCCATCCCAGCTCAGAACCTGGCTATATGCAAATTAGTCTGTCCCTGGCCCAGTGCATCATGGGAACAGGGCAGACCAAACTACAAAGCCAATTCTTCACCAGAAAGGAGACAAGCTACCGGGGACCGGTTTCTGGCATTTCAGCCTCTTCGGCCCGGCTTGCTTGAATCCTGATGGAGCAGTGAGAAAGGGACTCATGTCTGAGTATACCCTGCCACACCTATAGTGGCCAAAAACGATACAGAAAAGGGGGTGGTGATGAACAGAGTGTCTGAATTAAGCAGACCACTCTTACCCAGTCCAAAGATCAGGGCTTGATCCATCACCGTTATTTATCTCACTGCCCCATCCCAGCTCAGAACCTGGCTATATGCAAATTAGTCTGTCCCTGGCCCAGTGCATCATGGGAACAGGGCAGACCAAACTACAAAGCCAATTCTTCACCAGAAAGGAGACAAGCTACCGGGGACCGGTTTCTGGCATTTCAGCCTCTTCGGCCCGGCTTGCTTGAATCCTGATGGAGCAGTGAGAAAGGGACTCATGTCTGAGTATACCCTGCCACACCTATAGTGGCCAAAAACGATACAGAAAAGGGGGTGGTGATGAACAGAGTGTCTGAATTAAGCAGACCACTCTTACCCAGTCCAAAGATCAGGGCTTGATCCATCACCGTTATTTATCTCACTGCCCCATCCCAGCTCAGAACCTGGCTATATGCAAATTAGTCTGTCCCTGGCCCAGTGCATCATGGGAACAGGGCAGACCAAACTACAAAGCCAATTCTTCACCAGAAAGGAGACAAGCTACCGGGGACCGGTTTCTGGCATTTCAGCCTCTTCGGCCCGGCTTGCTTGAATCCTGATGGAGCAGTGAGAAAGGGACTCATGTCTGAGTATACCCTGCCACACCTATAGTGGCCAAAAACGATACAGAAAAGGGGGTGGTGATGAACAGAGTGTCTGAATTAAGCAGACCACTCTTACCCAGTCCAAAGATCAGGGCTTGATCCATCACCGTTATTTATCTCACTGCCCCATCCCAGCTCAGAACCTGGCTATATGCAAATTAGTCTGTCCCTGGCCCAGTGCATCATGGGAACAGGGCAGACCAAACTACAAAGCCAATTCTTCACCAGAAAGGAGACAAGCTACCGGGGACCGGTTTCTGGCATTTCAGCCTCTTCGGCCCGGCTTGCTTGAATCCTGATGGAGCAGTGAGAAAGGGACTCATGTCTGAGTATACCCTGCCACACCTATAGTGGCCAAAAACGATACAGAAAAGGGGGTGGTGATGAACAGAGTGTCTGAATTAAGCAGACCACTCTTACCCAGTCCAAAGATCAGGGCTTGATCCATCACCGTTATTTATCTCACTGCCCCATCCCAGCTCAGAACCTGGCTATATGCAAATTAGTCTGTCCCTGGCCCAGTGCATCATGGGAACAGGGCAGACCAAACTACAAAGCCAATTCTTCACCAGAAAGGAGACAAGCTACCGGGGACCGGTTTCTGGCATTTCAGCCTCTTCGGCCCGGCTTGCTTGAATCCTGATGGAGCAGTGAGAAAGGGGCTCATGTCTGAGTATACCCTGCCACACCTATAGTGGCCAAAAACGATACAGAAAAGGGGGTGGTGATGAACAGAGTGTCTGAATTAAGCAGACCACTCTTACCCAGTCCAAAGATCAGGGCTTGATCCATCACCGTTATTTATCTCACTGCCCCATCCCAGCTCAGAACCTGGCTATATGCAAATTAGTCTGTCCCTGGCCCAGTGCATCATGGGAACAGGGCAGACCAAACTACAAAGCCAATTCTTCACCAGAAAGGAGACAAGCTACCGGGGACCGGTTTCTGGCATTTCAGCCTCTTCGGCCCAGCTTGCTTGAATCCTGATGGAGCAGTGAGAAAGGGACTCATGTCTGAGTATACCCTGCCACACCTATAGTGGCCAAAAACGATACAGAAAAGGGGGTGGTGATGAACAGAGTGTCTGAATTAAGCAGACCACTCTTACCCAGTCCAAAGATCAGGGCTTGATCCATCACCGTTATTTATCTCACTGCCCCATCCCAGCTCAGAACCTGGCTATATGCAAATTAGTCTGTCCCTGGCCCAGTGCATCATGGGAACAGGGCAGACCAAACTACAAAGCCAATTCTTCACCAGAAAGGAGACAAGCTACCGGGGACCGGTTTCTGGCATTTCAGCCTCTTCGGCCCGGCTTGCTTGAATCCTGATGGAGCAGTGAGAAAGGGACTCATGTCTGAGTATACCCTGCCACACCTATAGTGGCCAAAAACGATACAGAAAAGGGGGTGGTGATGAACAGAGTGTCTGAATTAAGCAGACCACTCTTACCCAGTCCAAAGATCAGGGCTTGATCCATCACCGTTATTTATCTCACTGCCCCATCCCAGCTCAGAACCTGGCTATATGCAAATTAGTCTGTCCCTGGCCCAGTGCATCATGGGAACAGGGCAGACCAAACTACAAAGCCAATTCTTCACCAGAAAGGAGACAAGCTACCGGGGACCGGTTTCTGGCATTTCAGCCTCTTCGGCCCGGCTTGCTTGAATCCTGATGGAGCAGTGAGAAAGGGACTCATGTCTGAGTATACCCTGCCACACCTATAGTGGCCAAAAACGATACAGAAAAGGGGGTGGTGATGAACAGAGTGTCTGAATTAAGCAGACCACTCTTACCCAGTCCAAAGATCAGGGCTTGATCCATCACCGTTATTTATCTCACTGCCCCATCCCAGCTCAGAACCTGGCTATATGCAAATTAGTCTGTCCCTGGCCCAGTGCATCATGGGAACAGGGCAGACCAAACTACAAAGCCAATTCTTCACCAGAAAGGAGACAAGCTACCGGGGACCGGTTTCTGGCATTTCAGCCTCTTCGGCCCGGCTTGCTTGAATCCTGATGGAGCAGTGAGAAAGGGACTCATGTCTGAGTATACCCTGCCACACCTATAGTGGCCAAAAACGATACAGAAAAGGGGGTGGTGATGAACAGAGTGTCTGAATTAAGCAGACCACTCTTACCCAGTCCAAAGATCAGGGCTTGATCCATCACCGTTATTTATCTCACTGCCCCATCCCAGCTCAGAACCTGGCTATATGCAAATTAGTCTGTCCCTGGCCCAGTGCATCATGGGAACAGGGCAGACCAAACTACAAAGCCAATTCTTCACCAGAAAGGAGACAAGCTGTATCCATACTGGGCCCACGATCAGCAAGCTGCATCATACACAATAAGCTCCAGGCGTGAAGTAACACCAATGAATGAGAATACAATAAAACTAATAAACTGGTTTCCCATCACCTTCCTCTACTACACCAGGGATGATGGAAATCCCAGGTTCCAGTTAATTTGTGAAGCCTTTTTCTACAGGCTCAAAATTCTCTAACTGATGTCTGCCGCCTTCTCTCCTCTGCACCGCTACCGCGTGTGACACAAAAGACCTGAGAGGATTGGTAACAACCAGGCTGCTTGATGGTGAATGCCCCCGGAGGGGCCAGGAGTTCCTTCCCAGGCTAGGGGGAATAGGGAGGCCACGGTTTCCCTGAAGGCGGTACGTGGGCCCCTGCGCTGAGTTCGAGGCTGGAAGATGCCCCTGACAGGTGTTGGGACCTGGGAGGTCCATAGAAGATATTGGCTGCCGTACACCGTCTCTGGGGCGATGGCTATACATCTGTGAGCCTGCACTGAAGAGCGCCAGTGGAAGAGATAAACAGAGCAGGGGTGGTCCAACGATAGCTGCGAGGTAACCACAAGGGGAGACTACTGGATACTGCGGCGCACCGGCGTGGAACAGCATCATCCAGGGCAAGAACCCTCTGCATACCCCGGCCCGCCATCATTCATTATGGGCAAAGACAGGGAATCGCGGCCATCGCGACAGGGCTAGATGGTCCAATATGCGAAGGTCATTGCCCCCCCACCCCCCACCCCCAAGGATCGCTCGACCCCCGAGGACACGGACACCCTCCTTCAGGCGATCAATACATCCAGAGAGGTACTACGGGGGTAGAACGGAGCGGTGGGAGCGGAGGTGTCACATCTGCAGCAGGATCTTAGGAATTTGGCAGATAGAGACACCCGGCTGGGTGACGCGGAAGACTCATTGCAAGACCTACGCAAAGGAATGGCGGACCTACCATCTTCCCTTTAAGAGCGGAACAGGGCAAAACAACGAAGATCTTGGAGCTGTGGGAAATGAGGATAATTCAATGGAGGTGATAATGGACTCCGAAAGAATAGCTGAGAATGAAGTAGATAGCCATATATCAAGATCAGAAGCACTCTTTCCTGTAATAATAATACAGAAATCTAAGGGGGACGTAGGCAATGTAGCAACCCCTTCTATCGTAAGTCGAGCTGTTGAGTCATATCAAGAAGGGGTGGAGAAAAATTCGGGTTTCGAGACGGAATTGGCCCTATCTAGGAAAGAGGTGGCAGTTGCCACGCAGAGTAAGGGTGGCGAAAGTGAGGACGTCACCCTTCTTTCTCCAGTAGCAGATTTGATAACCCTTTTTGAAAAAGTACATGACAATGTAAGCGTATCTCAAAGGAGTTTACTAGACTGCTCTTCATCAATAAAAAGAAGCGAATTTTCTCCTGAAAGTGAACGTCAGAAAGTCCATAGTGACCTTAATGGGCAGGCAAAAATCAGAAGACCTCACTCTTCCGGATATTGCCATTCAATTGGAAAAGAACGCTGAACGATTGAAGCAGTTAGAAAAATCGGGTGCTCAATGTTTGGTTATAGACCCCCACTCGAATAAGGAAATATTGTCTCCTCAAGCAGGAGTTCATTTACACATGCCAATTATGTATAGCAGTACACCTACTAAATTATCTTTGACATCAGATTTTCATGATTTATCTATGCCCTGTGATAATCGGGTAGGGAACTCCGTGTTTTCACTGTCTAAGAACGAGAATGCAGGTTCAGGGGGCAAACGTATACATTTACCAAATTGGAAAAAATGTTAGCGGCAATTTTGTCCCTGCTGGAGAAGAGTGCCTCTAACACGGATCATATCCTCAAAGTTCTAACGCCCATTTTGGGAGGGGTTTTTAGATCTTAAACAACATAGCCAAGTATGTGCGAAGTGTTCCTCCCCTATATGTAACAATCCATGTCAATTTAATGGCAGAATACGTGATGCGGCTAATTGCTTAGGGTTAGGAGAACAGAATAATCAGTTGGTGGACGTTGGATGTTCGCCGCTTGGAAGAAATTTAACTCCAAGCCCATCTCAATTTGGATGTGCGAGTCATCGCTCAAACTAAACGGGTCAAAGACTGAAGTCATGCTTCTGGGCAAGCAATGGACCACCATCCCCCCATCGGTCTGGCCAGACGTGTTCGGGGAAATTCCCACCCCGAAACAAGAAATTAAGACCTTAGGAGTCTGGCTAGAACCCGAGCTGTCGATGAAAACCCAGGCATCCAAAACAGCAGGTACCTGCTTTGGTCTCATGCGCTCTATCCGCAGGATCCTCCCAATACTTCCGCCCCTATCCAGGAAACTCCTGGTCCAAGGTCTGATCCTTGCGCGGCTGGACTACAGCAACATGGTATATCTGGGAGCTCCAGAAGCTACCATGGCTAAACTCCAGCGCACGCAGAACGCAGCCGCCCGGTTACTTATGAACCTCCCTTCCAGAGTATCAGCCAAACCAGCAATTAAGGCCCTCCACTGGCTTCCAATACGTCAAAGGGTCGAATTCAAGGCCCTGTGCACTGCACACAAACTGTTTAATGGTCTTGGCCCTGCTATTCTGAGAGACCTGGTTACCCCTTACATGGCCCCCAGGTCCCTTCGCTCGGATAATGAGCGTCTGGCCAACGTCCCCAGATACAGGAAGACTCGTACCGGCGGCCGACGCTTTTCTGTTAAAGCATCTTCCGGGTGGAATTCACTTCCCCGTCCCCTGCGGCTGGAACCCAGTCATCTGATTTTCAGGAAAAAACTGAAAACGCTGCTATTCCCAAAATAAAGTCCCCTCCTTTTCTCCTCTGGTCTCCACAAATGTTATAGCGCGGGGATGCCTCCGGGTCACCAGGCGCTCTACAAATCGCTAAAATAAAATAAAAATAAATTTATCGTTAATGACTCCAATCAGTTGGTGGATGTTAGATTTCTTCCAAGCGGCGAACATCCAACTCCAAACCCATCTCAATTTATCGTTAATGACTCTGCAGAGGTCCCCTTTGAGGGGAAAAGTATAAATGTAAAGGTTTCTTCAGTGACAGATACAGTTCGTGTTTTCCCTATCTTTAATATGAGCAAGTCAAAAAAATCTAAACCTCATGATTCAGCTGAAATAATTAATATTGTAGAAGCCTCTGGGGTGGGGGAACATTTATTAGTAAGTGAGGGAAGTGTTAAAAACCATTGTAGGAGGAACAGGAAGGGGAAAAATCGCCGGTTCCCAAAGTGTAAGCAGAGAAGGCTGCGGTTCCAAAGCGTAGTACAATCGGATCCTTCTAATTCTGCTCCTGGTGATGAAAATAATACATCAACAGTGGCAGACCGAGGATGAATTAGAGTACAACTGAGGAGCAAGATAATATCCCCCAGACGATTAGTCTGACTAGTAGGTCCAGTATTTCCCAGAATGAAAATGGGTTGGGTGAGGCTAGGAAAAGAAGGGCCTCTAATTTGGAGAGTAGCACAGGAGCGATGGTGGATAATATAAAAATCTTTGCACCATCCCCGAGTATAGAACTAAGTGCGACCGCATGTGAATCTGTGGGTCTCGCCCCGATCTTCACGAAGCCTAATATAAGTAATGGTGGGGGGGTTGTCGAAATATAACTACATCGCTTAATAACAATAAAGGGGGTAAATCCACTGATTCTATGAGGAGTCTTTATGATACGAATGAATTCAGGTCCCCAGAGTTAGGTACTGGGCATGTGAATAATGCCTTAATTTTTATCCCTCTTTTTGATGCTGAGCCAATGACATTGAATAGAAGGGCCCTACTAGGAATTCTATCGGAAATAGAGGATCTAAAGTTAATTTCCTCTAAAGTTATTGAGTTGGTCATTTTAGACTGGAGGGACATTCCTCAGGTCACCAAAGCAATCTTTACTTCAGGGGTGGTGTCTTCCCTTGTGTTAGCAAATGCGGATGGCTTTAGGAAAAGAGGAATAGATGTCATTGTCTGCCCCACATCCCAGGGTGCTCCGTTGAAGCGTCTCGAAACTTCTCATTTTTGGTAAGGGATAGAATTAAATGACTATGAGAGTGAGAAAATGACCACTAAATTTGAGGATTTGGAAATTACAGTTGGGAGGGGATCGGGTATATGAAAAATAAAGGTAGTAGCTCCCGAGGTTCATGAGTTTTCTGGCATTGATAGTGAAGATGAGGTGTCAAAATGGAACTGGATTGCAGGCACTTTGAATGGGGCTAAATCTACCAACCCTATCCCCATTGAGCGGAGGTAGCCTACTAGGAACAATCGTGTCTTGGAATATGGCGGGGCTAGGAAAAGAACATTTTAAGCTCATTTCTTTAGCACACCTAGACCATAAAATAATCTGCCTCCAAGAGACGTGGGCAATTGAAGAATTCCAGTTAGATAACTACTACGTGTATTGTAGTGCAGCAAAAAAATCTATAAAGGGGCATGCTAGTGGAGGTTTAGCCATCCTGCTAAGTTGCGAGTTAGTATGGGTCCCTGAGATATTTATTCATCCATCAAATTGCTGTATCTGTGCAAAGTTAAAATTAGATCAAGACAACTTGGGATGTGTAACATTTCTGTATGTGGTAAATGTATATATTCCTCCTGGGAAGGCGTCCACCCCACTGGTCGACTCTATTTGCACTTTTGTGCAAAAGTTATGTAGCAATGATGATAGAGCCAGGATCCTGATGGTAGGAGACTTTAATGCCAAGATTAAAAATAGCTCATCGTATCCTTTTCCAATTTGAACCTGGAGGAGGTTTGGTTCATACCAGAGGCAGTATTCCCTTCTAATTTAAGATCTGATAAACGTGGCCTTTTACTGTTGCAAAATTTGAGAAACCTTGATCTTATAGTATTAAATGGCAGATTCCCAGAGGACTCACCTGCAGCCCTCACCTTTCACGGGTCATATGGCAATTCCCTTCTCGACTATATGGCAGTGTCATTTCAACTGTTCGGGGCATGCTCCCAGTTTTAGGTTCTTCCTACTAATTTGAGTGACCACAACATACTGGCTGTCAAGATAGCTTTAAACTTCGAGAAATCTGAACTATGGAATCAGAGGAATGAGATAGTATCATATTCTCGAAGTAATGGCCGCTCTTATTGGTCACATAAGAACCTTCCGAATCTTCATTGGGTATTTAAGAACATTGCGTTCACCTTAACCTGGGAGAATCCGATCGTGAGATACGAAAGAGTCATGACAGCTGTCAGAAAGTTGGGAAGAAAGATGAAAGGTGATAGTGCCGCCCCCAAAGCAACACTTCCTAATGAAATTAAAACTCTTAATAATAAGATAAATGGGTTGATCAGAGCCCAATTTATAGACCCATGGCCGTCAAGACAAAAAGAGATATATAGATTAAAACAGGTCCGGAAAAGGAAAATAGCTGCAAATCGAAGGGCCTCTGAAGATGAAAAATGGGTTAACCTTCGGGAAGTGGCACTCTCTTGGGATACTAGAAAGTACTGGGCATTGATTGCCAAATACTGTGACAGTAGAGTAAAATCTCAGCCCATGTTGATCTCTGAATCTGAATGGTCTACCTACATATCCCTATTGTACGCCCCCAATCCTATAGATGCTGGGGTTGAGGGGTTCAATAGGTCCACATTTTCTGTAGAAGAGGTAGAAGCACCTATAATGTGCGAACTTGAGGGATATATTAAGGGGGCGAGATACTCCGGGGCAATGGGGCCGGATGATGTCCCTGTTGCCATAATAAAAAAGGATTGTGGCGATTGGGCAAAGGTGTTACATCCCCTGTTCGTCCATTGTTATAAGTTTGGGGATATCCCCAATTCCTGGAAGGGCAGTATAATAGTTCCACTATAAAAGAAAGGCCCTAAAAATTCTCCTGCAAGCTATAGACAAATCTCCCTTTTGGACGCAACGGGAAAACTCTTTGCAAAAAGCATCCTTGTCCACCTACAAGACTGGGTATTCGGTAATAATCTAATTCCCCTTGAACAGTCTGGTTTTCGGAAGAATAGTTGCACCTTAAACAACATCTCTGTCCTGCAAACCCTAATTGATAAATATCCTGTGGGTCGGAGGCTTCCGCTGTATACAGCTTTCATTGACTTCTCCACAGCGTTCGATAGGGTAGATCGGGGGACGCTGTGGAGGAAATTGATAAGGATGGGGATCCCAGGGAATTTGTTAAGAGTAATAATCGCACTCCACTCTTCTACTTGGACTCAAGTTCTGTTAGGGGGGACCCAAGGCCTATCAAAGAAAATCACCACCCACAACGGGTTGAAGCAGGGGTGCCTCTTGGCCCCTTTACTCTTCTCAATCTACATAAATGACCTTCCAAGCCGGGTTGGGGAGAGTAAAGGGGATCCTCCACAAGTGGGTGATCTAATATTAAGTTGTTTGCTGTATGCTGACGACGTAATCATCTTGGACCTAACTCCAATCGGGGTGCAAAGACGTCTGACGGAGCTGGTCAGGTATACTAATGAATATTTTTTTAAATAAACACTTCTAAGAGTAAGGTGATGATCTTTAGTCAGAAAGGCTGTAAGGTTAGATCAAATCTGAAATGGTTTTTGGGGGATGAAAATATGGAAAAAGTGACATTTTATCCTTATTTAGGATTTTTTTTTACAAATAGGTGCTCTGCTAACAGACATTTAGATCACTGCAAAAGTAAAGCTATTTCACAAGCATCGGCAATTAACCGCTTGTATAAGCAATGCGGGAAAAGACATTTTTCACATACTATTGCAGTGTACAAAATAAAGATTCCGCCGACCCTGAATTACGCATGTGAAACAATTGACGAATGTGAGTGGGCTAAGTTTGAGAAAGTGGAAGGTAAAATTTGGCGTCAAATATATAACCTGAGTCATGGTGCATTAATTGCGGCTCTTGGGCTCGAATTTGGCCTTCTCTCAACGTATGTTTTGTCATTGGCAGGGACTTTAAGGTGGTGTAACGCTTTGATAAATGGTCAAGAAAACCTGTTAAGGTTAGCATTGCACAAGAATTTTTTTTATAATTTATTGTGTAAAAGTGTAATTTTTAGAAACTATTTAAAAGCGTTAAGCATTTTTGGTTTGGACTTGGTAGGGGCAGCAGTTTTAAACAAAATAGCATTAAAGCAATTAATTAAAAAATCCATATATGTGATCTCACGAGAAAGAGATTTGAAAATATGCAAAGGGAATGGCAGACTGGACTGCATAGCGGAGAACTCAATTATTAAAAATCCTCAGCCGTATGTTCTTTGGAACCTGAATCATGGTGTACGCAGAGTGATTCTACTCTCCAGAATGAATTTGTTGCCGTTGAGGATAGTAACAGGAGCTTGGGAAGATATCCCCAAAAATGAAAGACTTTGTGATTTATGCAATGGTGGTATCCAAGATTTTAATCATGTTTTGATTGTGTGCCCAGCACTTAGTTCAATACGACGCAAATTTCTAAGGCATGGTTTTTTACAATATAATATTTCAACAGCAGAACAGGCACGCAACTTTCTTCTGCACCCTCCGTCAGAACAGATATGTTTTAAGATTTTCTGTTTTTTTAAAGAATTTTTAAATGTATATCAGAAGCCAATAAGTAGGGTGATCAGTGGATTACTATGTAGTACCTTGTATAATTTTCCTTGTCTTAGCATTTTTGAGCACTTTAAGCATTTTTAACTCGTGAAACATACGATAAGTAACAATTATTTATTAGTGTGTTTAACAATCATGTTTGCTTTCTTGTGCAGCTTTTGAGTTATTTTGGTTATACTGATGCAAGATAATCATTCTGGGCTCCGTCCAGGATTAGGGCATCTATGCACTAGCACTTTATCTTGATATATTTGTGCTCTCAGTAGCACTTTACAAAATCATCTGTTGATAACACTGTTCTCTGTCCTCGACATAAGAAATGTTTTAATTGCTCTTGCCTTTGTTAATCTGCTGCCTGCATATTGGATAACATTTGTATACATTTAGCTAAGTTTATTATTCTTGGGCGAAAGCAAAAAGGGTCGAATCAGGTATAAGTCCTGGATAAAGATTAAGGTTTTATTGCGTCAGCACAATGTAGAATGCATGGGCACTTTGCATGGTATTTTATAAAAACCGGCCGCTATCTTCATTTAAAATTCATCTCCCAAAAATATGATTTTAAAAACAAGATTTTAATTACTATTTTTTGATTATCGTTAAACGTCCATTGGATGAACTATACATAATTTCTTAACCATGCGCTGTCCAAATGTAATTGTAGATTAGATTAGATCTCTTCATCAAATTAGGGAGTTAGCCAATAGTGTTCCTCACTAGATAATGATTAGAAGATTTCTGTCCCTCGAAGTGACGTATTTAATGATCATCAGAGATTAGTCCCTTTAGGGAGGAGGTAATTTTAGGAAAATTGTTTATTTCAGTATTTATTCGTAACTAAAGTTAGGGGTTTAATGAAAAATGTATTATGTACTGTGTGTAATGTAGGATTATTACAGGGTGTAACCTCATGGGTTTCTAATACTGTTTTTTATGAATTAATGTTTTATTGTAATGTTATGTGGAATTCTTCGGAATTCCAAATCATAATAAAATGAATTGAATTGAATTGACCATCTTCCCAAACGGATCTACTGTGGCGGGTGGACGATGCGGAAAATAGAGCACGCCGCAATAACCTCCGTTTGTGGGCTTTAGAGAAGGAATTGAGGGAACAAACATGCCAGAGTTCCTACATACCTGGCTTTTACGCACCTTCCCGAAGGACAAATTCTCTACCTGCTTCGTCATAGAGAGGGCTCATAGGGCGTTGATGGCCAGACACCCTGCAGGAGCGCAGCCACAACCTGTGATAGCACATTTTCTGAACCTTCTAGACAGAGACATGATTTTAAGGGAAGCCAGAAAAATCAGGGAGATCCGTCACGAGAATACTCGCATAATGATAGTTTCAGTTTATGCCCCTCCGAAGTTACAGGACAAGACTCTACGTGGACTGACTGACATTCGGCTTGATACCCCGGACACACTACATATAATAGGGGGAGACTTCAATGACGTCATGTCCATCCCTATGGACCATTCAGGGAACCGTACCGACCACCCCCCGAATACACACTTGGCCGAGGTGATAGACACATTGGGGTTGATAGACGTATGGCGATATCTCCATTCGGAACACTCAGAGTTATTCATACTACTCTGGCGCACACAAGACGCACTTCCGACTGGACTATATTTTTCTTCCACGGCGGGCCAAGGGCAACAACTGTGAGGCGGAATACTTGGCACGTGGAATCTCTGATGTCGGAGATAAATCTGGCAAACTCCTTGCCTGGCTCAGCCGCAAGGAACTGGACGCCCACTGGATTGAAAGTATAGTGGATAATCAGGAACTGGCACACATAAGAGATGCACAAATAGCCAGGGAACTGGCTGCCTCGGAGGAGATTCTAGCACATTTAGCCACTGTCCACACTCCGAGCCTAGCGGCTGAGGATATGGAGGGCCTTGAAGCAGACATATCGGTGACTGAACTTAAAGAGGCAATAACTAAATTGCGCCCTGGGAAGTCCCCAGGCCCAAATGGACTCCTAGCGGAATTTTATAAAAAATGGGCAGATCTCCTGGCGGTGCACTTGTTCGCACTGTTCAGGGACATGGCCCAAGAGGGCACCTTCCCACTGGATCTTAAAATGTCCACAATTATCCCCATCCATAAAATAGGAAAGACCCCTGAGGAGTGTGCGTCTTATCGCCCAATCTCCCTCCTCAACATAAAGGTTAAACTCCTGGCGACGATACTGGCCCTCCGTTTATGCCAAGTAATCTCGGACCTGGTGCATCAAGATCAAACAGGGTTCTTGCCAGATCGGGCGACCTGACAGAACCTACGGTGGACCCACAACTGGCTGATGGCGGTACAGGATCAGGATGACCCACACATGTTTCTTTAGACGCGGAAAAAATGCTTGACGCTGTCCATTGGCCCTTTTTAGAAGCAGTCCTGGTTAAATTCGGCAACGGCCCCAAATTCAGACACTGGGTGGGACTCTTATATGTAGATCCATGAGCTAGAGTTAAAGTGAATGGGCTACTGTCTGAGGACTTCCCTATTAGAAGGGGAACCCGACAGGGGTGTCCTTTGTCCCCTCTAATATTTGCCCTCACCATTGAAATAGTGGCCTGTGAGGTCAGACAGACAAAGGAGTTCCAAATTACACGAACTGATTTGGAGGAAGAAAAGATTTCGCTATATGCAGATGATATTCTGCTGTATGTTACACAACCGGCAAGCACGATCCCTGCACTGTTCAGGCTCCTGGGCAGGTATGGCACCTTCTCGGAGTATACGTTTAATTGGCATAAATCGGTTCTGTACAACCCAGGAACTGAGGTAATGAGGCCCCCTCTCCCAGGGGCTCTCCAGGTTACGCAGACGGGTTTCACGTACCTGGGGTTCTATGTAACCACAGATAGAAATCTCTTCTACCAAAAAAACATTCAGCGAGTCATAACAAATTTTACATTAGACGCTTTACACTGGAAAACGCTTCCCCTTACGATACTAGGCAAAGTCGTCATGTTTAAAATGATAACATTGCCTCGCTTTTTGTACGCCCTCCAAAATGAATACTTCCCCCTTCCTCGACAGACATTCCAGAAGATAGATGCAGAACTACTTTCCCTGCTGTGGCTAGGGAAATAACCAAGTATTGCTCTAAGTACGCTGAAGCGAAACCAGTTTAATGGCGGGATATCCCTGCCGGACATCGAGGCCTATTACTGGGGAGAGCATCTAGCGCCGGTGAATGAATGGCTCCATGCCCCGGCGGATCACCTCACCTACAGATTGGAAAGGGATACTATTGCACGTCGATCCTGCCTATTCTATTTATATGGGGGTTCAGGTAGGAGACGCCTACTGTCGGCCACGCAAATAACCATTGGGGTGTGGGACAGGGCGACTAAGACCTTGGGTGGGACAAGTAAACCGACGAAACGGACACCGATATGGAACTGTACCTGGTTGAGGGAACTCCACAACCTCAAGGGTTTTGGGGAATGGGACGGCATTGGAATCTCTACACTGGGGGATGTGGTGGCAAAGGGGGACCTTAAACCCTTCATGTCTTTGGCATTGGAGTTCGGGCTACACCCCACCCACATTTTTAAATATGCGCAACTGCGACATGCGTGGAGGGCGGAGAGCTTGCTTTCTGCCCCCCTGACGGAATTTGCTCCGTTGAAGGGTCGCTTACTACAAGAGCGGATAGCCAACAAGAAAGTCTCTCAGACGTATAGAACCCTGAACAATAATATGCCAGACAGACTGGGGAAATTGAGAGAAACATGGGAGCACAACCTGGGTGCGATGGACCAAATGGACTGGGAGGCTGCCCCGATGCATCATAGGGAGGTGGCAATTAAATCCCGTCTCTGTCTCATCCAATACAAAATATTACACAGGGTATACTTCGAGAGGGTTCAACTTCACCGAATAGGCCGGGCAAGTGATCCAAATTGTCTGCGATGTAGGCTTCCGCAGGGGGACTTCTACCATACCATCTGGGACTGCCCTGCCATCCACACCTACTGGACACAAATGTTGGGAGAGTTGAGCAAGGTGCTTGAGGCCAAACTTCCCCTAGACCCTAAATTCGTACTGCTGGGAATATCCCACAACATTGACTTGTGTCGTCCACAACTTCATTTTACATTATTGGCACTAGTGGTGGCGAAACGTGATGTGGCATGCGCATGGGGGGCAGCACTTCCCCCTCAGATGAACGACTAGAGAAGCGGAATGGACATGTAATGGCGGCAGAAAGGGTCACACATAAAGTGAGAGGATGTCCCTGGAAGTTGCGTAAGGTGTGGGGGAAATGGAGGAAGTATAATGGATTGGATGGGGGCCTGGAACCTGATTAGCACAATGTGGGTCCTTTCAAACTTACGGCGTTCGGAGATGGAGTGTTCTGGGGCACGTGTATCAGACCTTGGGGGAGTTTGATTGCCAAATGTGTCACCTGCGACAGAGCTGGATTTCATGTGGGTACATGACAGGGAAATGATGCAATGGGAGGCGGGTGGGCGAGTGGGAGGGTATTTGAGTGCGAGAATGACTATGTGACACATTGGTTGTTCTGTTTTGGTTGGAAAGGCAAATAATATATATATATTTTTTTAAGTTTCTCTAACTGATGCTGGATATCCCTTGAATGTCATATTAGGGTAAAAAAGACCAATCCCTGGCTATTTTTGTCCTAACCTGACTTGGCGATCTTCTTGATACCCCTGGAATCAGGGTTCACAGAGACAGAGGCACAAACAGAATGACTTCAGAGCTCTAGCTGCCCTCTAGAACTTTTTGTAATTCACACTCTGAGTTCCTGTGGTAGCAAAAAGAATGCTGGCCAGGGGGCAAGGAGATGATAAGATGACAACTCTGTGATGTCATGCATGGTCACAGTGCATGAAATCTTAGCATTTTGTGGGATCAACATCCATAAAGTAATCACAAGTCCCCTTCTGGGGTATCAATAAAGCACTATACTTAGAAGACTGCATATAATCTGCTTTTTTAACATAAATGAAAAAATGACAAACAAAGCTAAAGGAAAGTAGAACTACTTACAGAGTAGGAATCCTGTCCAAAGGGCATAGACTGTCCATAGTATCTGTGCTCAGCGAACACCAACATAGCCTGAAAATCCTCAGCCACATCCCACATGAACCCCTAGAGCGAGAGAACAGTAACACAATTAAAACGTTTTATACAATGCACTCCTGTAAGCATTGATTTGTAAATATGTATCAGTAAAGCAGGTGAACTAAGGTGAGCAATACAGGTGTTTATAATGAGGTCGGCTTACATTGGTATTTATTTTAATGTGCTTTTAACGCTTGTGTTTTGAGCAATGTATTAATGCACGTTCTGTGGCAGTTATATGGGTTCTTTAAACAGAATAAACCAATAAAGTTGAGGTTGGCTGTCTTGTGGAATTTAACTAAGAGTATTCAGATGAACTTTAAACACAAAACTGCATAGCATTTGCATAAACACATTCCTCATTAACACCACTAAAAAAACTAATGGTGAGAAAAAATCTAAAATAGATGCATCATTTAATTAAAAATAACTAAAATACTTAACCATCTGTAATGCATTTTGGATAGAAGTGTGATGGCATGTATGACAAATGAAGATCTCTCAGATCTGTTACTTGAAGAGCCTACTGCTCCACTGGTGTGGCCCATGCCCTGGCTGCACAGAAGAGCGAGATGGGGGCAGCTGGCAATTTGCCCTTTCTGCGGGGTCATTCAAAATGTTTGGGCTTTCTGCTGAATCCTATTTTTTGGTTGGCTGTGGAACATTTGTGCACATTACCCCGGCTACCCAGTGGTAACATGCGTGTGCTCCTCCTTTCAAAATGGTAAAATTGGTATACTCCTGATTGGCATATTTAACTTAATTATAAGCAGGATTGGATTGTCAAAGTGGGCAGTCGGCCGCCGGCCAAATGGCTTGTGCCTGAGTGCCAGCTATGAGCTGGTTTCATGGAGGACAATAACACACTATATCCTAATGGCCACCCAGCCCCCCCCCATATGTTTACCTGACTAGGTCCCAGATATATGTGGCTGGCAGGGTTAGGTGGGCTGCAGCACAAATTTTTGCGCTTAGAGGTGGGTCCCTGGGACGCGTGAGCATACAGCAGTTCATTGGGAGGCTAGTTTTGTGGCTGTAGTTTGGGCCATCTTCTCCTTGGCCCAGACTTCAGGAGCAGTGCTTTTCTCCATTCCTTCCTGTCATCCGTAACACTGTTGCCATTCACAATTCGGCCCCTGAGGGAGGGTCTGGGTGGGTGGAATGGCTCAGCGCAAAAGCAGTCGACTTACTGTACTCCTCTGTCAGGCTCTCACATTAAGGCTATTGTGGGCGGGGGAGAAGAGTGTGTGAAGAGGCTGAGAGGCCACACTAGGTCAGGTCAGGTGTTGTGGACATTGGGCCACAACACCTAGGGCCGCCAGGCAGCCTAAAATCCGTGTTTTAACCATACTTCCTCCCTCTCAGGGCATCACATTCATTCCGTGGTTGGCAGAGTAGGGCAGAGCAGGCAGCATTCAGAGGCCTGTCTGCAGAGGCCAGGTGTTTCTCTACCTTTTGGGCCATTCTCACCTCAGCCCTAAGTGACTAGCCCAGTGCACAAGCAACATATTTCAGCAGACCTCTATCAGACCATCGCAGCCCTGCCAAGTACCATGCATCAGGTGTTGAACTAACGCATTTCAGTGTTTTGATCCGCATCATGGCACTGAAATGCAAAGTCACGCATTATAGCGCCTAAGCTGTGAAGCTGAGAGCGCTGCTATAATAAAGAACCATATAAACTGCAGTGGCAGCGAGCGGAGCGCACTTCTCCCCGCAGGCTTGGGGGCTCTCTGGCTCAGCTGCTATAGCTCCGCTCACCTTCACAGAGAGTGGTGCTCTACAATATAACAATAAGTTACAAGGACACCCGACAACGCCGCGATATCACCGACGTCAGACGAGGATGGGTGAGAGCCCAATTTCTTTTGAGTGACTGACATGTGACTTTAAGTGTGTCTGGCTCCTGCTTCCAGAGGCAAGAGCGGATGGGCTGCCATGCAGTTCAAAGTTGGCTGCTGGGCAATCATGGATTTATTTATGGCAGCGCAGCTCGCACGCATTGTGTGGCATAATATGTAATTCCACGTCCTTGGACCAGACCCTACATTGGCTGCGGCACACAATTATGGGAGAGCTTATACTTCGGAGGTATCCGGCGGTTGCTACCCTACCTGACCCCATCGGTGCCATCATGGCCACATTTGTGCTGCAATCAGGGCTGGCCAGAATCATTGCAGTAGGATACGGTACTCGGCATAGTCATTGCTTGCTGCCAATAGGGCCCACCAACTGGCGATGTCCATGTTCTGAGTCAGGTCAGTGAGACTTTGCATTGCTATCACCTTGTGGCTAGTAGGAAAGAAAGGTGGTGTGCACCGAGTTGAGGTGCTGAGCCCCTGCGTACAGCTGTTCCGCTGCATCTCGGGTGTCACTCTTCTAGGTGGAGCCTTAGCAGAGCTGGTCTCTGAAGCGGTCTGTTTATTTCTTGGTAAAGGAGCCTCCCTCATGGGACCTACTTGTTTCTTCAGAGTGGCCGGTCTTCATCTCGGGTGTCACTCTTCTCGGTGGAGCCTTGGCAGAGCTGGTCTCTGAAGCGGTCTGTTTATTTCTTGGTAAAGGAGCCTCCCTCATGGGATCTCCTTGTTTCTTCAGAGTGGCCGGTCTTCCCTCCTTGACCAGAGAACTTGCAGAATGATGGGGAGGTGAGGCCCTCTGCAACAGTCATGGCTCCGCTCACCATTGGGTCACTCAGAGCCTGGAACATGTGTTGTGCTACTATAGGAGCTGCTACCTTCCAACTCACTCTTGAAGTAAGTTTTATACTTTTAAGCAATGTGGTCCATAGCCAAATCAATCGGACAATGTTTGCCCCTTGTGTCTCATGGTGAGCCTAATAGAAAATAGTGAAGCCAGACGTCATAAGGCAGAGAAAGATGGTGCTCAGATTTCTAAAAACATGAAGTAAGTAGAGAGACCATTCACGGCCGAGAGTGTGTGTCAATTAAATTCCTTGCCTGCGTGATCAGGCAGCTGCCTGAAGTCAGTGGGTGCCGCATTACAATAGTTACTCTAAGGTGACACTGTTTCTTGTTGCTCAAATGGGTGTAATTGTGAATATTTAAAAGTTTCCCTCGCCTTAATTGCTTGATTTTGCTCGCGAGAAAGTGTCACTCATAGTCGTTGAAATGTCACTCATAATTACACTGAAATTATAGAAATGTCACACCTAGCAATCTGAAACTTTGGCAGCTATGCCATCATATTCAGGCCATGGTGGGTGTGGGAGTGTGCTTGGTGGGTGTAGGAGTGTGCAAAGGCTCAGAGACCTCGCTGGTGGCCATGTGACGTAAATGTAAATGTAAATGTAAATGTAATTGTATTTATATAGGGCACTTCTACCCAGAGGTCTCGTAGCGCTGTATTCATACCGCTGTGGAACCCTTCCTGGCTTTCCTGTGAGATGTCCACTCCTGGGCACCCCCAAGGTGAAGCCAGGCATCCAAGCGCTGCTGGGGCCGTTGTGGAGATTAAGCAAGCTATTGCCCAGAGTCACAGATTGGGACCCATGATTAGACTAGGCACCGAGGCAAGAATTATCAGGTCCGCAGAGATTGAGTCCAAGAGCCGCCGAGGCGGGAATTGAAACCTGGTCCCGGGCCAGACCTCTGCATCAGGGTCTGCCGCTCTAACCAATGAGCCACGCTTCTCCACTATGAAGAAGCGTGTTAGTCGCCATAAGGACATTTTAACCTCGAGCCAGCTGGCCCCAATTTCAATAATCAACTTACCTGCACATGTTTTGTTTTTCAAATATAAACAAAAGTTCTTGCCCATAAGATCTGTGCTTTATCTAGCAACAGTTTTGACTTGTCTTAAGTTATCATAGAGAGTGAATGTGCTTGCTGCAAACCACAAGGTGTAACATGCTGATCACAGATTTGTATTTTATGTAGATAGGTCAGTGAGTACTGGTTTTGTCTCAGAGATCCTTTTGTGACTTGCAGTTCATAACTTATAACCATTCCACTGTAGCACTGTGAGCTATTAATTAGCATCAAGGCACTGCATGCAAATGCAAGGCATAGGAGTAGAACCTTATTATTTTCTTTTCCTCAAATTTTCTGTATTCTAAGGTTGCTAAAACGGGTTATTTTGCTGCAATAAAATCTTATTAGGAGTGAACAATAGATCATTATACACTACTATTAGTATTAAACGTAAGCATTATCAAAGCGAACAGATCTCCGCTCTGCAGCTTTGTGTTACATGGCAGAAAATTGAAAAACAAAGCACTTTGATGTAGCTAGTAGTATCCTCATCATACTACTTTTTGTGTTATGGCAGGTGGGAATTGGGGGGGCAAGCAGTGATAATGGGATGGGGGAAAGCAACAACAACAGGAGGAAGGTATTGATGAATGTAAAAAAAAGCTTGAGGATACATCCAGAACTTGGCCCGTCCTAGTATTTATTTTGATATGCTGGGTGAGTGAGACACTGGAAGAAGGCCAGGAGGGTGCTGCCCCTCCTGGCCTCCTTCCAGTGTGGCTGGGGTAAGAACAACATAGGAGGCAAGCAAAAATCCAGAAGAAGCGAGGGGCAAGCAACAGCACAGACCAGCAGAAGGCAAGCAACAACATGTAGGGTGGAAGGGGGCAAGCAACAACATGGACAGCAGGCAGCAGCAAGCAACAACACAGAAAGCAAATGGGGCAAGCAACAACAGTAAGGGGGGCAAAAGCAGCTCATGGGTAAGGAAGGATGGAGAGAAGCACAGGAGGGAAGACAGCCTTCAGAGACATGCACTCATGTAGTGCTTCAACAATAAGAAAAAAGTAGCTCCAAAAGCACAAGCTGTGGATGGACACAAGTACTTGGGCTTTGCGTGCAATTTGTGATTTATATTATAATCTGGGTCCAAAGGTACAGTTGATTGGGACCGTTTATTTCACTATGATGTACAAGGCACTGAGCCTGCCAGAAGTATTCCGTTTTTACATCTGCAGTATTTCCCGTCCAGACCCTACAAGCTTTTAAATGCTTAATTTACCCCACATTTCACCAACAATTAGACGCCTGATACTACCCAAGCAATGTTTTTTTAAAGGCTGCGCTCCTCGAATGTGGGCCACTTTTTATGGGTTGCCCACGCCAATTGGTGGTCACCATCCAACCCTGCTTATAAGTCCCTTGTATATATAAAGTGTACCCAGGGGCTGTATGTTAAATCCCACCAGCAGGCTGCAGCACTCACTGTGCCACCCACTACAGAGACAGGGCAAACATGACTGTAGACCTTCCCTCTATAGTACAGCTGTGCAGGTTTTAACTGCAAATTCGACTTAACAAAAGAACCCATTTCAAGTGGTCTAAACCCTCCTTTTTAAATATTAATGTCACCCCTAAGTAGGCTTTATTGTCCATAAGCCAGGGTGCATGATATTTAAAATTAAGACATGTAAATGTTTAATGTCAAACATGTCAATGCAGTCAAAAGGCTCAAAATGCTATTTTCACATTAGCAGGGTAGGCTGTTCCATAGGAAAGCACTGGTGTACAATATTAAATGTAATATTGCTATGTCTGCTTAGGAAACACCTACAGAGTTCATTTTTGGACTTTTTAAAATAATTATTACAAACCCAACTCGTAAAGGCAGAATTGTAATAAATATTTTTAGAATAGGTACTTTTAGAAAGTGGCCTATTACCTGCTTAAATTCTCTAGAAGCCTATTTGAATGAGCTACCAACAGTCACCCAAGAGCTTACTAGCCCTTTTGAGGGGATGTGAACTTGTTCCAAGAGCTGAGAAAGGCTGCAAATGCGGGGAGTTGTTCTGTTTCTCTGGCAGACTGACTATATCAGCTGTGCCCAGACATATAAATAACTTCAAAGAGGCCCATACTGTCACAGGCAGATGTAGTTAAAACCTGGGCTTGCACCGTTCCTTCCTCCCCCTAGCCAGTCAGGCCCCATGCCAAGTTGATTCACACAAAAGCACATATGGTGGCAATGCCCATTTGGGAATGCACATCTATTTACAAGGCCATCCGGGTGGTCATATGAACTGTTGTACAGTGTGGTGCTCTCCAGGCAATAATTCTCCTGCCACCCAAGAGAAGATACACTCTAGAGAGAAATGTCTCTATAGAGATGCCAATATATATATACACATATGCGAAGGCACACAAAAATCAGTCCATCATATTTAAAAGGTAGTAGCCATATCAGTAATCACAGAAAGTCCATTCCACATTTTTTTCTCTTTATTTTCTCATTCCTTTCTTCTCAATGTTTCGTCCTATGGACTTTTTCAAGGCCGAAGAGGTATGGAAGAAAGACTAGCAGATCTGGACATAGTAAGCCAGCAAGTATAGTGAATAAGTAGCTCCATATGGGAGAAGCTTACAATGAATCTGGATATCCTCTACTGGACGTAGGATCTTTTCACTGTATAACCTGCTGATGCGTTACTCCAATATAAAAGTACTGCAGCACTGTGTGCTCAAAAAAGTAGTGAGACTGCACGGAAATCCAAAACTTGGTGTGCAGTCCAAGTGATGGCTCTAAAATGCCTGTGCGTGCTCAAACGGAGCCGAGGGGTGTCTCCATATATTAGAAGGGTGAGCACTGCGTATTCGTAATACCCAGCATGTACAATCGTGCATATGGTCCTAAATAGATCTAATATGCCTGTGTCATCCAGCATATAAGTAATGCTAAGGGTCCTGGAATTCGCAGAAAGGGGTAATAGCAATGTCGGTCCGCCCGTGTAGTAACACAGCAAACAACTGATGGTAGGCCTTGATAAGCCTGGGAAGACGAAGTCGATGGACCACAAGGTACGTGGATGCCGAGTGGAAAAAGAGCTGCCCCCAGAACTGGCTTTGAGTGACCTCAGAAAAGCACTAGACCTGCTCTCCATCTTGTACCCAGGACAAAGAAGTGGCTCCAAGAGTCATAAGGCTGACCTCTTGCTCGGGCTACAGGGATACAACAAACTTCAAGAGGCCTCTTCCTGCATTCCCAGCTGACCAGTTCCAACCTGCCCTGGACCTTGCTGCTGGCCTCTGCTAGAGTGTATTGACCCCCAGCTTGCTGTCCTCAAGGTTCTGGAAGCTTGGCTGGTATCAGCGGATACTCCTAAAGTTTCCTGAAACCTCGAGCTTGGAAAAGTTTTAACAACTTTTTGCACTGAGAACCAGTTTGGAACCAATCTGCCAAGCTAATTTGATGAGGGTGCGTCACCGCTGGGATTGAATATGCTGCAGCTCCCAATACATTCTTTTCCACAGCAGTAAATCCAATTCAGAGCAACCGCTGTTGACCGGAATCCAATGACTTTGGGCCCTCTGCAGTCGCAGCCAGCAATCTTACCCCGCAGAAGAACTCCAATACCCGAAATGTCCAAACGTAGAAAGATTCACTGGACTAAGCCACTGCCTGTATACGATCGATGTTAAGGACTGTTTGGGCGCAAAACCTGAATTTTTTCCACTTGGAGTTTGCCCAACTTCATCGACGACTTCACTGAGACCTCGTACTTCGACTCCCTGTTGCTATCAAGATCAGCTTCAGCCACAGTCTACTGACTTGCCTCGCTGAAGACTTTTTGCCCCAGAAAAGTTTCTAAGTGAGAAGGTAACTTTTTAACCAGCATAAACCTGTTTTTTGTATCCAACCTGCACTTCTTTGCAGTCGTCCTTAAAACTTACCCATGTCCCAGTCAAGCACAACCAGATTATACAGTCGGTGCTTAGCTCTTTTTAGCACTATTTTTAAATTCCAACTTGACAAATCTATAAGTTCTACCTGTTGGATTTTTGTTGTTTGGTAATTCATTTATTAAAATATTCTCTATTTTTGTAAATTGGTTGGGGTTTTTTCTTCTGTTGTGTTTTGTTTTTATTACGGTTTGAATACTACATGGGTACTTTACATATCACATCTAAGTGTCTGCTTTGTGCCATAATTACCAGGGCATTGAGCTCAGGTAAATTTAGTGAGTTTAATTATTCACCCTGACAAGGACTGTGGTTATTATTTGAAAAGGGTACTCTGCGCCCTCGACTAATACCCACATTTCTAACAAATACTTTTCCGCTTTTAGGCTTGCCTCTTGCCACGGTTACTGTGACAATAGTGTGTGCTCCTAGGTTTATGGCAAAGAGGTTCTCCTAAAACCTCAGAGTGCACGTCTGTCTATTTTCCATGAGTAGCCACAAATCCTCCATCTCTCATCTGTGGTAAGTGGATTATGCTATGTTACGTTGATTTGTATAGCGCACTAATCACCCGAGAGGATATCCATGCGCTTGGGCAAGGTGTGTAGGTGTGTGGTCCCAAGGTGCTTATATGAAGAGCCAGGACTTCATCTTTTTGCACAACTCCTCAAGACATGAGGAAAAAACTCTGATGTGTTCCATGTCTTTGGAGCATTGTTGGAGAATGAGCCACCTCCAGTTTTACTTTTGCAGATGCAGAGAGTGTGCGCGAGTGAGAGTCAGGCAGAGTAGGTGTCTGGTGGGATTGGTGAAAGAGTATGCTGCTGTTCAGGCCTTCTGGTCCTGTGTTGTGTAGGGCTTTGTATGTGAGAAGTTTGCATTGGCTATGCTTGTGGTAGGGGAGCCATTGCAGCTTCCTGAAGTGCGGTGTGATGTGGGTGTGGCGTGGCATGGGAGGTTGAGTATGAGTCTTTAGGCTCCATTCTGGATGGTCTGGAGTAAGAGTAGGAGTTGTTTGGAGATTCCAGAGTGGACCTTGTTGCTGTAGTCCAGCCTGCTGGTGATGCTGATGGTCCATATGGTGTTCTGAGGCAACAATTTGAAGATCTTTTGCAGCATGCGTAGGATCTGGAATTAGGAGGTCTACACTCCATTGACTTGAGCTGTCATGTTGAGCTTGTCATCTATGATGATCCCTACATGGCTTACATTGTCTCTTGGTGTTGGCTACCCAGTGGAATACCATGGGGAGGTCTTGCTGTCGAAGACCAGTACTTCCGTCTTGTCAGAGTTGAGCTTTAGGCAGTTGCTTTGCATCCAGTCTGCTAGAATGGTCATACAGTTGGTGAAGTTGGTTCTGGTGACGTTTGTCTTGTCCGTCAGGGAGAGGATGAGACGAGTGCCATCGGCGTAGGAGTGAACAGTGATGTCTGGTGATCAGATGATGTTGGTGAGCAGTGTCATTTATATGTCGAAAAGAGTGGGGTTGAGGGCAGTTCCTAATGAGACACCTCAGTTTCTTTGTCTCTGATGTTAAGGGTGACAGTCTGATGCTTTGGGTTCTTACCGTGAGGAAGGAACAGATCCATTTGAAAGTGGATCCTTGTATCCTTCTGATGAGGGTGTTGTGGGACACAGTCTTGAAGGCCACAGAGAGGTCGAGGAAGATGAGGTCCGCTGTTTCTCCTCAGTCCTGGATGTTTTGAACACGTAGGGGGTTGTAATGAGTGCTGTTTCGGTGCTGTGGTTCTTATTGAATCCCGACTGTGTGTTGTCTAGAAAATGGTAAAGTTAAAAGTGGGTTGTGAGTTACTTGTTAACGGCCTTCTGAATCACTTTGGCTGGATAGGGGGGCAGGGAGATGAGTCAGAAATTACTCAGTTGATTAGGGTCGGCTGTGGGCTTCTTGAGGGGGGCGCTGATTTCTGCAAGTTTCCATCTATCCGCCTATGTGGCAGACGTGATGGAGGTGTTGATGATGTGGGTCAGGTTGGTGCTGATTGGTGATGTTCCCAGGTTGTAGATGTGTTTGGGCATGGGACCTTTGGTACCCCAGAGTGGATGGTCCGCACGATTGCCGCTGTGTCGCTTCTGGTGAGGGTTATCCATTCGGTCAGGTGGCTGTCTTGGTTGGCAGTGAGTAGCTTAGCAATGAGCTGTCTGGGATTGGGTTGGTGTGCAAAGTTGCTGTAGATGTTTGCGATTTTGCTGTGGAAGTATCTGTGTAGGTTGTAGCAGAGTTGCTGGGAGGTTGCAATGTTGTTGACAGTGGCTGAGGGCGAGGTGAAATCCTTGACAATCCAAAAGAACTCCTTGAAGCTGTTGGAGCTTCCACTTATGCAGTCCACTGGGGCTTTTTTCTTTGTGTCTCCAATTAGCTGGTGTATGTAGTTCTGTCAGTGGTGTCCTGGCTGGCTCTCCATTTCCTTTCTAGCTGTTTAGAGTGCTGTTTGGTGTCTTGGAGGTCTTCTGTGTACACGCTGGCTACTTGTTTGATCTGGTATACACCCGTTACAACGGATCTTTTACTCCGCACTACCATTACAACGCGACCATTACTCCGCATACCATTACAACGCATTGCGCTGGGGGGCGCTCTAGGATAGGGAATAAGTATAATTTACTATCCAACACCTTCCCTAGGGTCCACGGGGACTGGAGTTAGAATAGTAAATTATACTTACCACTATCCAGCGCCCCAAGGCGCTATGCGTTGTAACGGTATGCGGAGTAAAAGTCGCGTTGTAATGGTCTGCGGAGTAAAAGTATGCGTTATAACGTCATACATCCGTTTGATCTACTAGGCTTGTTGAGTTTGATGGGTGCAAAACAGTCCTCGCAGTTCTTGAACCTGTTGAATTGTTGAAGTCCTTGTCGAGGTTGTCGGTGGGGAAAGGCTGACCAGTGCTTACGGCACTGAACCAGTCTGGTTCTGTGATTTTGCCAAATTAGTGACTTTGAATGCTGAACCTGGTAGGGCGGTTGACTTGAGATGTGTTGATTTGGAAGTGCCTGATGGAGTGGTCGATCCATGTGAGCTGTGTTGGAACTGTATTTGATGCTGTCAATTGTGGTGAAAATGGGGTCCAGTGCTTGTCCTGTGGAGTGTGTTGGTTCTGAAACGAGCTGGACGAGTCTGATGTTGCTCAAGCATTCGAGGAGTGCTGTTAAGCAGGCAGGGGTTATTTCAGTCTTCCAGGTGAAAGTTGTGGCCACTGAGAAAATGTAGGCTCTGGAGTCCATGGTGGGGGGAGCAACAAAGTCAGTGATGAGGTTGGTAAAGGTGGCTCGTGGTCCGGTTGGTGGTAGGTTAGGTTTCCGTTCAGGGTGAATTTTTTGAAGATTTGAAATTTGAAGTGCAGGTGTTCCATCAATGGGATGGCGTTTTCTGTGGATGTTGTACATTTCATTGAGTCCTTGAAGAGGACTGTGAGTTGTCCTACTGGCTTGTGAAGGCGGGTTTGCGGAGTGATCTGGTAGCCTGCTGGGATTGCTGTAGCAATGTCAGCAGTTGAAGAAGGGTTGAGCTAGGTCTCTGTGATGAGGAACGTCGCTGCTCAGAAGATCCCATATTTTGGTTGTGTGTTTGACTTTTTCTGATAATCAAACAAATGTGTATGTTTCCCCAAATATACTGACTAACTTTCAATTAAATGAATGAACGAAAGAAAGAAATTAAGTTATTGAGTGCAGCAGTGACCTCACAGGGGTATCTCCTCATTAAAGATAAAGCCAATAAGGAGGAGCCCAAGGAAAGAGCAGACAAGAACAGCCAGGTCTTAAGAACCATATGGAAGGTTAACTAAAAAGGCCAAACACCAGGAGCCATACTATATAGAATTAGGACTTCTGAACACTAAAACATCAGTTTTGTTGGGGTTAATTTCAAGATTATTAGAGGGCCTTCCAGTTAGCAGCATTCTGCAGGCAAGCCCGAAAGGCAAATTGTAGAGGTACTCTAGATAGCTAAGACAAGATTGCTTTCATCAGTCAGAGTAAAAAAAATTAAACCCTTCTTTCCTAATCAAGTGGGCAGGGTAATTCATATAAAAGAAGAGGAACTTAATGAATTTCCTGTGAGACTACTGTGATCCCAAGCCAAAAAGAGGATCTATAAGGAGACAGCTATGCTCAGTCAGAAAGCAAAGAGAAGAACCAATGCACTGCACATTCTGACCACAATTGCTTGTTTAGGAGGATGGTGTGGAAGCCAGTATCTAACGCCATCAGGAAATCGAGGAGGATATAAGAAATGTGCAAATCCTACAAAGCGAATATCAGCACAGACTCAATACCATTACCTCGGAGGGCAGAGGCTCAAGATCAGCATCAGTCTCCTTGAAAGTAGTTAAGTGAATGTTAACAATGGAACCAGCGCTTTTAGCAGTCAAACAAAGAAGAGAATAAGGCCAATAGCTGGAAACTATCAAAGAGTGGATGTTAGGCTTCTTACAAAAAGAAGAAAAGTACAGCCATTTGGTGAACAGATTCTAAAATCACTGAAGCCTTGGAAAGATTGCAAACATCAAAGAAAGAAGTTACTGTACTCTCCATGGCTAATGTAAGAGCCTTAGGAGGACTAGAGTGATTATGTGATCCTGAGGTGATGGAAGACATTTTTGAAAAAATCATTTCTGGGGGTGTTGGGTGTCAAACTACATGGATAGAACTATTAATTCTGAAGAATCAGAACATCAAGTGCAAGGGCCAACACTTGAGGTACTACCTTTAACAGTAAAGCAGGTCATTTTTAGAGGAAAAACGGAGAACGTTTCTCATAATTCAATGCAGCTGGAATACGATAAGAAGGGCGATTGGTGAGAGAGCTCAGAAACAATTTTAAATACTTATTTGGTGGCACTAGGTGCAGTAATATGTGCTGAGTAGAATGCAGTGTGCGATTTTTCGATGGAAAAGTTGTAGGCTCTTCACACGTAACATTTACCTCCCATTCTGTGGAGCTGAACGTTTTTCTCCAGTGATGTTCTCATTCTTTAAAAGCGGGTTTACCTCATTTCAGAGGATCAATGTACCAATGAAAGTGTGGGTGCCTTCTTAAACATTTACGAATGCAGATAGGTGCAACTACATTCAAGGCAGAGGAAATCAGGCTAGGAAGGCTTGTAAATTAACAGAACAAAATTAGCCTAACGCTTTATCTCAATGTAAATTAAAGAACGATTAGTTCATGGCAGACAAGACGATGGAGACGTTTTCATCCTGTTCTTAGGGGAGTAAATGTGGCATTATGTATGACCTGCGGAGTGGGTAAGAAGTGATGCCAGCTGATAAAGAAGTTCACAAAAAAGTAACCAGCAGCTCATACTAGAAAACATTTATTTCTGCCAAACGTTTGACATCACCACCCCAAATCAAAATAGGAGCTTTAAAGATTCAAGTGCTAAGAAAATAGATTACCAGAGTACCAAAACTAGTAGATAAACACGGAGGGTGAGATGTCTAACAGAATGTTGGGGTGCATAAGGGGAACATTTTTGATTGTACTAGTAAAAATTAAGCAAAGTCATTGGGAGAGGCAAGAAGAATGATGGTGGGAAAGCAGTATTAAATGTAGCAGAAAGCCTACCACTTGTGTGTGTGGTGAAAACATAATTCGGGATAGCAAAAGCCACTCCCTGAGCCAAAGAGCTCATATGAGTTCGCATAATTCATTTTTATGTTTGATGAAGGGGATAATATTAATAAGCACAGCATGAAAACGGCGAGATGTTGAAGGAGAGGGGTGAGAGTAACAAAGCAGGCTAATAATTGGGAAGAACATACTTATTCTGAGCAGAAAAGATGAAGACAATGGTAACCCACTTTTGACGTAATAGGCCTTAAGATTTAATACCATCTTGGGCATCACTGAATCAAAGTGGGTGTGAATCGGGCAGCATACCGAGCTGCGTGCTCAGGGGGTGCATGGACAGGTGCAAACATGGTTGCCTTGGTAGCACCTTGAGTAGGTGCCCACACAGCAAACTGATAGTCACAAGGAAACTCAAATTCCTCTTCACTGTGCTATGAAGTCCTTTAAAGGACGATGCTAGCCAATACTTACATGGTGCTAAAGATAAATGTATTGTGGAAGCACAAAACCAGAGGTGTTCCATGTTAGGTGTTTGATATCGCTTGGAACTCTACAGAGGAGTGGGGCATTTGGGCAGTTAAAGAGAACAATTGTATTAAAGTGAGCGCCAAGTACAGAAGGCAACGTGAGTGTATGTTAGTGTGACACTGCATGTGTGCGTGTGAGACAGTAAACGTTTGGGTGAAAGGGAGAAACATTGTGTGAAAGAGAGAGGGAGAAAAACTTAGGAGAATAAAGCAAGAGAATGTATTTGTGATCCACCTAATATATTGTTTCAGAAACGCTTTCATTGAGAACATAGTAACTCACCTAAGGCATAAATAGAAACTGCATTGAGAGACAGCGAATCCTACCAGTTTTCCCCTTGTCCCCAAACCCATTACCCACCGCTCTAACCATGGTGTTCCTTTCCGTTCTAGTGTGACAAAGAAAAACTAGGCTCCAGGTCTATCACTGTAGCCTGACTGCTGGAGTGTAAAACCTTCAGTGCAACCAGTTAAAATAACCTTGTTTTAACAGGTTACAAATACTCCCCTATGTACGCCTTGTAGTACACAAAGTAGGGTTCAAGGTATTTAAAAGTGGGACATGTAGAAAATTCCTGTTACCATGTGCCTACAGTTACCTGGCCCTAAAATGTATTTTCACTGTGACAGGCCTAGCTGTATGTAGAAAATCGGAGTACAGATTAAAATATTAATACTGTATCTTGAGAATGGGACCATCTAGAAAAAAATAACGAAACCACTTTTTTTTAATAGTTATTAAAAATGCAATTGAATGGTGAAGTCATATTTGTAATAAACACTACGGAAAAGTACCTTTTAGAAAGTTACTTTTTCTCTGACTGAAGGTCCTAGAGGCTAATTTGCATTAGCTCTACAGCTTATCCCAGCCTGTGCTCAGCCCAGGAAGAGGCGTGAAATTGCCCTCAGGAGCACAAAATAAGCGGACTTAAATTGACATTGATGACTCCTCTGAGCTCAATAAAATACGCAGAGTTGCAGAGTGGGGTGTATAGGCATTCTGTTGACACCACAGTGTCAAACCCTGCATGACAGATATGTCTGAAGCACATGTAAAAGTTTGACACCTTTAAAGGGAGCTAACAGGATGGCAGGACAATTCTTGTGGATGCTCTGTCTGGTTACTGAAGGACCCTGCTTTTGTCTTAGCAGACTTCTGTTTCTAGCTTTGTTGTGGGTACAGTGCCTGCTTCAAACTCAATTTTAGTGTTAGATATGGAAGGACACTTGGACCCTCAATCTAAACAGCCCAAGTTTAGTATGGTCAAAGACGTGCATTATCTTGAATTCTCCCTGGCACATTGCATTTTGGGCTTGTCTACTGTAAAGCAAAAAGGAACTGCTGAAAATGTAGGTAGGCCAGAACCTGGGAACAATGACTCCACTCCATTAATCATAGATGGACTAGCAGTGTCTTATGGTGTCCATCACCCAAAGACAGGTGAAAGCTGGACCCTCACCCAGCCTTCCTCCGAACACTGCTAGAATTGCAAAAGGATCTCAGGAGGATTCAACCTGCTGCACTTGGCATCTGTGACCGGATACAACACTATACATGCAGGAAGTGCAGGGCTTTCTTCCTAAATAAATTGAAGGCTACATTGAGAGCAAACTCTGGACCCAAACATAAAGCGTTAAGCTCCGAGACAATGCTCAAATAGGCCTGACCACTAACTAAGGAGCATCGATCTACCAACCGTTTGAGAGGTGTAATAGCTACGAAGAAAAATGTTTTGAAGGTCAGATTCTGAAAACAAGGCTGCCCAATGGGCCCTCTGAGTAAGAAACCACACCCAGATCAAACCCATTCTGCAGAAACTGTCAAATAGATTGACACTCAAAGAAAGTAACCCTCACTCCGTGCACCTGAAAGAAGGCCCAATCATTGTTATAAGCGTCTCTAGTAAAATGACGCTTAAACCTTGAACAGCAGAGGCCAACTCGAAGGGACTCTCTGAAATTCCAAGCATAGCCTCTCAACCTCCACACAGATCAGTATTATATGCTGAGGCTTTCCAGAGAGCGCGAGGAAAATAAAAAGTAATAAAGAGAAAGAGAGAGAAAGAGAGAGAAAGAGAGAGAAAGAGAGAGAAAGAGAGAGAAAGAGAGAGAAAGAGAGAGAAAGAGAGAGAAAGAGAGAGAAAGAGAGAGAAAGAGAGAGAAAGAGAGAGAAAGAGAGAAAGAGAGAAAGAGAGAAAGAGAGAAAGAGAGAGAAAGAGAGAAAGAGAGAGAGAGAGAGAGAGAGAGAGAGAGAGAGAGAGAGAGAGAGAGAGAGAGAGAGAGAGAGAGAGAGAGAGGAAGCTAAAGAGTGATCAATACAGCAAGGTATGCTCCAAGACCACTACTACCTGAGGGAAGATGTGGAAGCTTAACATTTCTCGATATCAGAGTTCCACCACAACCACTTCTTAACCCCTCTCCCTCTTGATGCAGGCAGGCAGATGAGGGATGCTTTGAGATTGTAGTAATGAAAAAAATCAAATCAGTGGACCAAGGATGACTGCAAGTCAAAATATTGGCCTAACCATATAATGACTTCATAACAGACTACAAACATATTGTCAGGGTAAGCATACATAGGGGAAATATAAACTGTGTATTCATTATGCAACTCTACTTACCTTGACAGTAATGAAGTTGAAATTAGTGTGGGTAAATATTACAACTTTGATTAATTCAACTGAAGGATTTTTGAGACCAGGACAGCTGCTCCCTATGGAAAGGAGTATGCATGAAAGCCCACTGCATTAGGATTTGCCTCACAAAGTGAGTGGGCGTCGCAGGGCAAGAAGAGCGGCTTCTACAATATGTACAAAAAAGTGGTCTGCTTCTAGGGCTCTTCGTTCCCATTCCAGAGACACAGTAGACACGGTCTAAAACAACTGGAATCTCTCTCTCTCAATGAGAAATATGCCCTACTTCAAGTAATAAGGCTGGGCAGCAGTAGTGACACTCCTTTCACATTCATACACCTCTGTAGGCAGCAGCTTTGATGGCAGCACTTACAACAGCTGATCATCGACAGTCATTCAGGTGAATTTAGGAAGGTTCTCAGCTCACCAGTCTTTCTACCACTTGCTGCTCAGATACATGTACCGCTACCTTTGTCTCTCAGCCCTGGAGGATGGTCACTATCCCTGACAGAGAACACCAAAAATGTCTTCCCTTGATCCAATCACGTCCAACATACTGGTGTACAAAGCTACTTGCAATAGAAAATGTATACCCCGAATTGGTTGCAGTTGCAGTCTCTCCAACCGGCTCTTCAGACATAATGTTATGCTTTAAGTTGTAGATGAATCCACTCACTCCCAAGGGCACCTTGCTGTAGGTAAAGTTCATTCCCATGGAAGATCTCAAAGAGTGTACAATTCTGTAGTGATGTCATGCATCCCATAATGTTCACTGGACTGGTATGCCTCACCCAGACTTTGTAAGCCCATCATCAGTTGCTCTTTTCTCTTTATCACAGCTGGACAAAATTGTGGGGATTGCAGAGTTCCCATCTCCTTTGTAAATGTGTTTTTCAGCAGCCAAGCCATTAGATACTGTCATTCGTTTATGGGTTCTTTCTCTAAAGTCACAGACTGAACTACTGAAATTGGCTTGATCCATGGAGGTGAACAGAAACAAATCATCTTTCTCCGTTAACCCCCATGGTTGCCTTATTGCCATTTATATACTCATCTTGAAAGGATGCCCATATGATGTATATATACACATCAAGAGCCGCCTCTTGCGGCAGTTTATTTTGTCCCCTAGATAGGGGAGATACTCCTTCCTGGCCCTGGGTGGGATGAGGGGAAGCAATCTGTGGGTGCCTGATCCTTTCTGGGCACTTGCAAACGCCCTAATGATGTTACCCAGTGCTCATTTCCGGGTCACCTCATTATTATGCATCACTAGCAATGTCACAGGCATATTGGATGGGCTTCTTCCACGTCCATCTAAGGGTCAAGATGGTGGGTCAGGATACAGGAGGAGATATTGACAGCTGGTACAGCCCTCAGCTCCAACTTAGCCATGAACATTGGCTCAAGAATCTTTTTTTACGTCAGTGGTAGGCAAGGCGGTGGGATGGCAGGAGGAGGAGCAGTCCAGTTCCTCCCAGACTCACTCTTACCATCCCTGCCATATTAACAAGAGAAAAGACAAACCAGGAGGTGGGGATTGGAAGGGAAAGGACCAGGATTGTTACACGTACACTCCCATTCAATCCTGACTTGTTCAGGTTCAGATAACTGCTTCATCTTCCAGTGGTTCTTAGTCCAAGAAAAGCAAAGAGAAAAGAAGTAGTAGAATGTCTGTGCCCAAGAAAGAATGCAGACACTATTTGGATGCGTATTATCCTAAGAAAAAATCCAAACAGTGTTGGATTGATTTATGGGGCAAAGACACATATAATGTTGGCCATAATAAGAAGCCAAATGTTGTTTGGATTTTTTCTATCCTACGAAAAAATTTGAAACAGCATCTGGCTCCTAGCTGAGGTGCAGTAATGCATTATTGCAAGCCAGCGAGGAGCCAAGCACTATTTGGATATTTTCTTTACCATTGTGTGAGTTTTTTCAGAAATAAATCCAAATCTTGCCTAGCTCCTCGATGGGGTAAAGACACATGCCGGTGTGGAGCGGGGACACAGTTTGGATTTATTCTTAGCTTCAGAAAAAATCCAAACACCCTCGGTCTCCTTGCTGGTGCACAGACCCACAGATGTCTGGGTGCCAGCGAGGGTCTGGGATGAAGGTTGAATTTGTCCTTAGCTTCAGGAAAGATCCAAACAGCGGCTAGCTCCTTGCTGACACACAGGTGCAGACACACAGGCATCTACGCATCAGCATGGATACGGTTTTGCTCTTTTCAAATTCTCAGAAAAAATCCAAATGGTGCCCAGCTCCAGACATTTACACACCTGCGCTCCAGAGAGAAGCGTAGGCACTGCTGCATTTTTTTCTTAGCCTAAGAAAAAATGCAAAGAACGAACAGATCCCCACTGATGAAGAGAAACACATGTCTGGGCTTTGGGGTCATTCCCCACCTCGGTAAAACTTACCACACCCATACATTTCTGAACACTATATATTTGGAGGAGCTCTAGGTGGTGTGTCTTGAAAGGACGTCATCATTTTTTCTTACCCATTTTTCCCTCCACAGGACAAACACTGGTTGAAAAAAGGATTTCCTGGCATTTCAGTGACTGAAAGCTCCAGAATGTGTGTGGAACAAAAAAAAACTCCACTCATCCAGTGTTCCTACATATCTACCAATAAAAACAGTAATTCATATGTGTCGATGGACCTATTGAACGTGATAGGAGCAGGTCATTGCAACCCTGTGAAGTCAAGACAGTGTCTTCTCATGGTCACAATTTTGCGCTATTCCGGTCCCTTGCAAAAGATCCACCCACTCATGTGGGTTACTGTTTGTATTGGGAAAATATGTGAACACTGGATGGTGGGACTTTTGCCATTTGCCAGACATGCTGGACTTTCTATAACAGAAAAGAGTGGACATTTGTATTTTTTTACCAAGACATTTTCAGGGATTCTGGGTAATAAAAAGTAATGCCATTCATGCACGCCGCATCATTGTGGATTTCACTGTGCCCCCTAGTTTGCAGACATGTCTGGGGTTGTTAGGTTTCCCAGGTGCCAGCTGAGTCCTTGCACAAAAACTGCAGACAACACCAATGGTATCTGCCCCATCGAAAACATTCCTTTGTG